>NC_140579.1:839478521-840227939 GCF_964204655.1 Triturus cristatus
GCGGGACCCAGAAACATCTAGAAGGGCACATCAGTGCCTCCTCAAAGGCCTCTACCTGTTGCAGAGTCACACATGCCCGGGAACTAGGGATGCATGGACTGCAACACTGGCATAGGGTTGAAATCAGACAAATGGCGCAGAGTCGACCATTTGAGTACCGATTGCTCTAACCCTTCCTGTTGCGAGAGCAATCGGGGAAGACTTCCATTTGGATTGCTTGTGTTTACGTCAAGACTTGTCATTAGACTCTGTAATAGCCTCAACGGAGGATGGCGACCTGGATCCGGACAGGAACTTTGACTTGTGATTTGGAGCGTGACCAGCCTCACCTCTCAGGCTCCCTGATGTAAAGTGTTGCTTCCTGATGGCCTTTGGGTGCACCAGGGAGCACTGGTCATTTGTCACATGACTTTAAAATATGCCTGGAGCTAAGACACCAAGAATAGACTGAGGTTTGTCACACAATTCCAATCTCGCAAACTAAAATTCACCCCTATTACAAAGAGGCTGAGGTGCTTGAGCCATGCCACCAGGGCTGGCTCTAGGGCACTGCGAGCACTGCCACCGCATCGAGCTTTGACTTGGGGTGGGGGCGTGATTTTTGTTGATGTATATTATCATTTTAGAAGCACCTGCTGCTGCATTCCTGGCTCCAGCAATTTTCAGACATCAATTAAAATGTCAAGATAACTCTGCTGATTAATCGTCTTTCTGGAAAGAGACCAGATGTTTGTCTTGGGGAAGGTTTGCCTCATACTAAGGTAGCACAGAGGGTTAAGATGCCTGCTGCTAAGAACGTATATTATGCCGATAACAAAACGCAAATAATGTAAATAGATCAGTGGGTTACTGCTTCTGTAAGAGAGCGCCTTTTCTAACTTGTTGTTTATAAGTCAAAATCCTAATATAGATCATTGAGCTATTATCTGTCAAAGAGCTGCATGCAAACTGCAAGGTATATATTAGAGCTGCATGTTTTTGTGCCCAGTCTTTCATCATTCTAATCTTGTGAAAAGAGTTCATTTGGGCAGATTCTTATTATTAAAGATAACCCCTAAAGATGATGTTACGTTGTAAATTCTGAATTTATGCTTTTCCAGAATAAGGACTCAAACTATATTGCCTGCCAGTATAGATGACATGTGACTCCTACACTTTGTAGTACGGTCTGATGTAACATTTCCTATACACTGATTTTCACACCTTTGTCTCTGTGAAATGTGTGCGTGATGTAATGTGCTGCAACACCTTACACTGGTATGAGTGGCACTATAAAACTAAATGAATCTGAGAGACAGTGGTTATGGAGACTTGAGGGGCACTGTTAAATGGTACTAGTGAGGGAATCCGTGGCAGAGGTGGTCATTGGGGGGGGCCAATAGACATTGTCGCACAGGGCGCCACCAGCGCTAAAGCCCGCCCTGCATGCCACAGCAAAGCTCTGCAAAAACCTTTAGCAAACGGATGTCTGAAGTTAAGTATCTTCCACAGCGTAAGTAGTTTTAAAACTGGTGTTCATTTTTAACAGATTTTCCATTAAAAAACGTTTTAATACTGTTCAGCGATGGCAGTCTCCTCCCTCACCTAAATATAGTGGCACTCCAAGAGTTGCTGGGTCTCCTGACTCTATGAGTTCCTTTTAATGGTTTGGTTGAGGCGAAAGCACACAATTTGGACCCAGTGTTTTCTAAGAACCTGCGAGCACTTCGTCACGTCACCAATAACATCCTGTTCTACCAATCGGCAGGAAGTGGGTGTGGTGGGGGAAGTTCAACGAAAATCATCTCTTCTGCCCCATTTGAATCACATTTGGCTGAAGCCCAGGGACATAGCTATCAATTGTGCAGCAGGTTCAGTGTCACAGAAGCTAAGAGGTGGAAGAGCTAGTGAATTCCAACCAACCAGGAGTGAGGCACGCCAATGTCGCTTGCATCAGGTCCCATGGCCCCTGTTAGAAATGGGGATCTCTAGTTGGCAGCGGCTGGCGCCGATGTCCAAATAGGGATCCTTCTTCCTAGTCAGAGTAAGGGGCTACACCCTTTGATAACCTCTGCTCAACCCTGTGGTAACGTAGCACGAGCAGACAGGCCTATCTCAGAGGCAGTGTGTGAAGCATTTACGACCATACACAATTACTCAGTAAAGACACTACAAAGGGACACCACACAAGTAGCTATAGGAAAATAAGTATCTTTATATAGGCTTAACACAAGGCTCGAAAGCGATCAAGAAACCACAATACCCATAATTACAGATTCACTTCAAAAGCAATAGAGGCACTCAAAAAGCGTGTGGAATGAACTTAGTTCGAGACCGGGGTCCACGCAACCCAGTGATGTACAATGTACCTGAGATTTAAAGGGGATTGGCACGCAGACTTACAAGGAAGCCGCGGTGATGACAGGCGGACTCGCAGCGGCCACAGCTCCCCGCTGTAGCGGTCCGCGGCGTGCACTCACGATAATCCTGGGACAGGGCCTAAAGGCAGGCAACCAGCAGCACCCGCAGGTGATAACAAGATCCTCAAAGTGGTGACTAGTGCGGGCACTCAGCGGCACAGCTCCTCAGCTGCAGGGGTCCACAATAAGGATAGCGATGATTCTCGTAGAACGGCAAATGTGGGCACTCAGCGGCACAGCTCCTCAGCTGCAGTGGCCCACAATAGCGATAGCGATGATTCTCGTAGGACGGCCAATGCGGGCCCTCAGCAGCAACAGCTCCTCTGCTGCGGCGGCCCACAATAGCGATCAAGATGACTGTGGTAAAACAGGCAAATGTGGGCTCTCAGTGGCAACAGCTCCTCAGCTGCGGTGGCACACAATAGCGATCACGATGACTTTAGTAACACAGGCAAATGCGGGCTCTCAGCGGCAACAGCTCCTCAACTGCGGCGGCCCACAATAGCGATCACGATGACTTTGGTAACACGGGCAAATGCGGGCTCTCAGCGTCAACAGCTCTTCAGCTGCGGCAGACCACAATAGCGATCATGATGACTTTCAGCCCGCGTTCCCCTCAGTAGAACCAGATGCTCTGGAATTCTCAACAGAGGCCTCACCTGCGAGTAGAATCCCTCTCAAATAGAAATCCGGACGGCTGATGGGTGAAGTCTAATGTCCCTGAGACTTCAGCAAGAGGCAAGCTCAAATCAGACCCTTGGGTAGTTGCTTCAGCAAGATGGATAAAAGTTTTAAAGTCCTTTCCCTCTCGTTACATGGACAGAGGTTCGTCTTGACATCCAGAAGTAACACACCGTGTAGGGGTTTTTGCACATATCTTTATGCCCCAAAAGTCTTTGTTCTCAAAAGGTCACAAATCACTGAACCCAGCCAGAACCAGTTTGGTGTCGTCCTGGAGCACTTTATTTACGAGGCTATCCTGTCTTTCAGGTAGAGGGGGTCTGCCATCAGACGCACAGTGGAAGGTGGAGCCATCATTCACCTTGCCCGGCACAGCCCTGCTCAGATCAAAGGGTCACCCCTCCCCATACTCCAACTGCAGATCTCTCTATTTAATCCAGGTCGGTCTCAGCCTGCCCTGACCCTCTAAAACCAGACAGCCAATACACATAACAGCAGAGCACACAGGAGGGCTTAGGCAAGAAAATACCTACTTCCCAAAAGTGGTCGTTTTAAACACAGAATATAGAAATAATCGTCACTAAAAGATGCACTTTAATATTCGGAGCTCATGCATACTAAATTCGACTTCCCTATCATGATCCTTGGGTCAATTAGGATTATACCAATTCATACAGTCAAATTACAATAGGGAGCATTTGCGCTATGGCACTGAATGGCAGTGGCACAGCGCCCAGAGCATCTAACACCGGCAAACACAGAGGAGACAAAAGCGAAAAATGGAAGGGAGACCCACGCCAATGGTGCCAGGTCTAACAGCACCCTTGCAATGATTCTGTTTCCAATGGGGCTGGGCAACTTTCTTGGTCTTTCCAAGTTGGCATTGGGCATTAGCCACCTTCCAGGAGCACACTGAGTCCCTTCACACAGGGCACTGGGCACTTCCACAGAGAGACAGTCACTGTCCAGGGGGAGCCAGGAACCTCTGGGACCCTTTCCATGGGCAAGAGCCACCTTTCCCGAGGACACAGCTGTCCCTTCCCATGGACACCAGGAATCTGTTCTCTACCACCATGACATGGGCAGCAGTCACATTAAATAGAGGTGGAACTGGACACCTTCTCAGAGGCTGCTCGCCTTCCAGGAATCCACAATTGTGCTGCACCACCAGACTCCTCTCCAAAACACCAAACACTTCACTGTGTGCACTGAGCTGCTTCTAGGGGGCAAATGGATAATTCAAGGAGGCAGTAGGGGCTTCAACACCGGCACTTCACCCCTTCCATGGAGGCACTAGCCCCTCTCCTGAGGCACAGGGCTCCTTCTCAGAGGACTCTGGGTGCATTCAGACGTCTCACACTAGGAGCACCAGTAATCTTTCCAGACGGAATCTTCCCACCTTGTTCATGGCAACTGCACACCTTAACCAGGGAGCACCTGGCACACAACCTTACAGAATCCAACACCATCCCAGAGGATATCAGGCACTTGCCTGGAGAAACCTGAGCTGGCACACTCACTGGCACTCTTTTGACATCCTGACAGAGACTTCTGTCTGCTGCTTCAACGGGGCAGAGTGGTGAAATCCAACTCAAACCAACCATTCTATTTTTAGAAATTCCTCGAGACTAAGGGGTCTGTTTTTTGGCTTTTCTATATATACGTGGATAAAAAACAAGCATTAGCCAGCGATCGGCTGCAAGGCGAAGAAGAGGACGCGATACTGCGAGGCAGCAAGCAGAAGCAAAGCTCTGTCTGCCTGCAAGCTATGAGTAGAGGGTACTTCATGCTGACCTGTCTGCTCACTTACTGCATGGCTGTGACCATTAAACACAATGTGTATTTGTCCCCTCACTCTATTGTTTCAGATTGATATCAAACACCAAGAGTGTCTGCCCCGTAACTCAATCAAGCCCCACTCAGGGGCATCAAGCACTCTGTCTGACAACAAGAGCCCCATATCTCATTCTCTATCAGTCTTGGTTGAGTGTAGTGTAAATTCCAATCATCACCCACAGGTATCACAGGTATCATTCACCCTGTTCACCAATAAGAATCTTCTATCTCATTCTCTAGTGGTCCTGGTTGTGTAGTGTAAATCCCAGTCATGACCCACAGGTATCATTCATCCTGTCCGCCAACGAGAATCTTTGTATCTCGTTCTCCATTGGTCCTGGCCGAGTGTAGCAGAAAGTGTGCCCCACCTGCATCATCCATCTTGGCAGGCAATAAGAATCTTCCGCCATCACTCTGTGCTCTTGGGCTGAATGTAGTGTCAGTCTGTCCCGGTGTAGTCTCTCCGATGAGTTCAGGGTGAAGCCATTTATACCAACCAACCTTTGAATGGCTTTTGATGAACATGAGGTTCAGGCTGGGTGGATGTCAGGCAGCCCTGGAATGTCCTGCTTGGGTGTGTAATGTAAGGGTGGGCACTAGACAGTCTATGGAGACAGAGACAATCTATGGAGACAGTCTAGGGACAAGTAGTTGAGTGCAGACTGTACAGGTGAATATCGGACAGTCCCTTGAGGTGTAGCGTGTGAGGGCAGGTATCAGACCATCTTGTGAATATCTTGCTCAGGTGTGAAGGGTGGACTTCAGGCAGTCTAGAGATGCCTTTGCAGTGTGTAGTATGTACCGCTGATTATCGGACAGTTTTCAGGTTGCCTTGGTTGACTGAGGAATTCTAGGAGACTCCTCTGGTTATTCCCTTGTATTGTAATTTGTCTGGGGTATCAAAGCGTGTTGCGATAGTGCCCTTCTGGTGAACAGTGTATGGCAGATATCTGTCATTTAATCTATAACTGGGTCTAGTGTGAAGTTGAACACTCAGTTATTGGAGGCCTGTGCAAATGTGAAGCAGAGTTTAATGGTGGCTATCAGAGAGTCCTAGGACTGTCAGTGTAGTATAATGGCAGGTATCACAGAGGCCAAGGTCTGCTTGAGTCTACAGTGTAAGAGTGAATATCAGAAAACTCTGGGATGGTCTGGGGTAGGTGTCGGGTGTAGGTTCTAGATGTTAAACAGCCATTGAAGCATCTTTCGTAATATATATTATATATGTTAGGCAGTGGAAATATAGATCTTGGAGACTACAGGTGCACAGGTAAAAACCACTTGGTTCTGGGGCGGTATAAGTTAAGAGTAGGAAACTATAGCGGATATCAGCGCCGTGGAGATTGTTTTCATTGGTTATAGTAAAGGGATGTGTATATTAGAAGTAGTGAAAATGCCTTAATTAGGTATAGCGCTTTGAGGTCGATATCATATCAGAGAGTTCTGGAAAGGTCTCCGTTGGATATCAGAATCTCCAGTGATGGCTTCCTGAGGGTGGATAGAGTACAATGGAAATCACATAGGCCCTGCTGTATGGTGTAGGCATGGGCGCCACACAGTCCTGGGATGGTTTTCAATTGGTGTGCAGTGTAGCCTGGGCAGCAGACAGTCTTGGACTGGCCTTCAAGGAACAAAGGGCCAGATTTACAAGCCCCTTGCGTCATTTTTACACCATCGTTGCGTCGTTTTTTGTGACACAGCAGAAGCGTAAAAATGCGGCCCATTTACAACGTGACGCATCTAGGGAGATGCATCACGTTGTAAAACCCTGCATCACATTATACCTGTATCAGGTATAATGTATGCAGGGTGGGCGTTCCACTTCAAAAAAGCCTTGTAGAAGTGACGCAGTGAAATCTACAAGGTTTCACTGCGCCACTTCTAGGACGCCACTGCGTCAAAACCTTACGCCTGGAGCAGGCGTAAGGAGTGACGCAGCACAATGAGGATAGGCCTCCCCATGCATTGCTTGAGTTGCGTTGTGCTTGCGTCAGGACCCCAGCAATGCGTGACTTTTGCTGCAACAGATGCGTCAGAATTTCTGACACATCTGCCAATCCTTGCGGCATGGTGCGCCGTATTGTAAATACTGTGCATCCATGGCGGCGCAAGGGTTTCTCGGGGTGGAGCAGGGAAAATGACGCATCTCTACAGATCGGTCACTTTCTTGTAAATCTGCCCCATAATGTATTGGGCTGTAAATGACACCCAACCTGCAGGATGTTGCTAGGGTGCAGGTTGCACAGCTGATATCTGATAGTGGTCGTGGTTGGGTGAAGAGTGTATGGCTGGAGTTCAGACAGCCTGCAGAGATGCTTAGTTGGGTTTCAAGTGTAAGGACAGACAGACAGACAGACAGACCGATTTGTGTTTACCTTGGGTTGGTGTGAAGTGTAGAGTTGATAACTGACAGTCCAATGTTGAGCTCCTCGAGTGTAGCAACTAGGAGGTATCTAACAGTATACTGCAATGGCTTTTTTAGGAGTGGAGTGTACAGTGTGTATCAGGCAGTTGTTTTTGTTGAGTGTCGAGTGCAGGACGTAGTTAATCCCACCGCCAGAGCCAGAGGTTACGGATTGGGCGTAGTGTTCAGGTCTGTATCAAACACTCGGGCAACAGTCTCTATGGGGCTGAGACTCGTTTTTTTTTATTATTAAAGAGTCCTGTGGTGGTTTGTTTATCTAATGGCAACAAGACAGACTTGGCACGGTCACGCCTGACTCTAGGGTGGAATGCTGTACCTTGGGGTCTCCTCACGAGATTTAGTTGGGGAAGAACAGGGGCTTGTAATAGAAATGACCCGGCACGGTCAGGTTTTGTGGAAACTAGACGATGAGTAGTCTGCCTCGCCGGGGGCGGCCGCGGCGTGGGTGCACAAGAAGATGAGGAAGTCAAGTGAGGAAGGAGTGCGGTCCGAGGATGAGCTGCTTTTCCTGTCAGATTAGTTGAGCAAGGGGAGTTGGCCAACAGTGGTGAGTGACTCAGCCGCCGCCGGTAACAGAGAAACGGAGAGCGTGCTCACTCGAACCTCATCGCAAAGTCTCCGCACCCTGACCACCTGGGGGCCGAGGGGTGCACATGAAGTATGAGCAGGGAGAAAGCCACGTCCTACGGGTGAGGGGGCGATCTCAAGCCTGGGAGAAGAGCAGAACTTGGAGCAGGGTGAAACAGTGTCTTAGGCCCTCAGCTGGGAAGACATGGCGAAACCCAGCGATGCCTGAGGCATGGGTGCTACAGGCACACAGGGGAGAGGACGCGGGATAAACCTTACCCCCACTGCCCTGCAGAGGCATCTGTGCCTCCCCTAGGACGCCTTCATCACTGTCCCTAGTGTGAGCAGACGACGAGGGGCCAACCTTCTTAGTTTACCAATGAGTTACACTGCCTCATTTTATTCCTTGCCCTCTCCAAGATGCCCTCCTCCCCAGCACCCTTGGGTGCAGGGAAGTCGCCCTGTGGTCTGCCCTGTCTTGAGCGAATCGGGCCAGATCGAATTGCGTAATTGCCACCAGCAGCGAGCACCCAAGGAGACCCTGGGGTGAAGCTGTAGATGGATCTTCAACAGGGCGCAGTGGTGCACTGATGGACCACCCAAAACAGACCCTGAGGTTCAGCGTGGAAGCCCCCAACCTGACACAGGGCCCCCAGAACCCCAACGCAGCCAAGGGCGCAGCCAGGAAGCTCTCTGCGCGACCCTAATGGTGGAGCTTGGGGTGACACTCCAGTCAGACCCACAGGTGCAGTTGGGGAGAAGAACACAACTGTAACTAGGGCTGCAAATAGGGGAAACTCAAGGGTGCAGCTACGCCAGCTGGACAAATGAGTGCACCTGGAGGGGAGCACTCCTGCTGGAAGGCAAGGTGCACCCTATGAGAGCCCCCATCCGAGCCTAACACAGCCAGCGCCTAACCGGACCCAGAGGTGCAAAGAGACGGGAGCACCATAACTGGGCCCGAGGATGTAGATAGAAGAGGGCACCATAAGAGGTCGTAGGATAGGGCACACCTTGATTGAACCCAAATGAGAGCATAGGGATTAGCTCCACAACTGATCCCAGGGGTACAGCTATTGATCACCATTCCAAACAGGTAGTGGGGTGCAGCTGTGGGGCTCTAATCGGGCCTAGGAATGGTGGAAAGGGAGAGCACACCTAACCCAAACCAAAGATGCACTGAGAGGTGAAACCTCCAACCCGGCCCAGGGGCGTAGCTAGGGGAGAGCGCCCCAGCTGGACTCAGGGGTGCAGCTAGGAGTGAGGTGCAGCTAGGAGTGAGGTGCAGCTAGGGAATGCACCTTTAACAGGACCCACACCCTGTCCATTTTAACAGGCACAGTCAAGGATGACGTTCCTACAGGGGAGGGAATCCTGCCTCCTTCAGGATGCAGCGAGCAAGCAAACCCAAGGCCCCTGCTCACGAGAACCCAGCAGAACCTAGGGGCACAGCTAGGGGGCAGCACTTCAAGGAGACCAAGGGCCGAGCTAGAGGATACCTCTGCGAGCAGACTCGGAAGTGTGGGCAAGGAAGAGAAACCTAACTGGATCCCTGGAGGAGCTGGGGGAACACCCAACTTGGCCCAGAGGGATGGCTCTAGCAGGACTCACAGGCGAGGGCAGGGAGAGTTAGAGGAAAATAATGGAGCTGGAACCAAGGGTGTAGCAGGGAGCGCCCTGACAGACCTAGAAATACAGCTGCTATAAAGCACCCCAAACAGACCGGGGAGGAGCAGAGGGGCCCACAGCACAGGCAGGGGGCGCCTGGGCCTCAGTGCACAATTAAGAGAACGCCTCCTAAAAGGAACTGACGTGGGGGCACAAGCAGGCCGAGGGCACGGTCAGGTGGAAAACGCTTCATATAGGCCCAGTGGCTCTACTAGAGGAAGTAACTTTAACCCGGCCTCAGGGCTTTAAGTGGGAAAAAAAAACATAAAGGTGCTCTAAAAGGTACGTGGCAAATTTCTTAAAGGGGTGTGGCCTATCCGAGTAGGGGAGTGGTCTAAATCAAGATAACTAGCATTGTGTGCTTAAGAAAATCATGAAGTCGCATCCAGCAAAGGATAATAAAATAGGCAAAAAGGTATATTTATTAAGTATAAGCCATAAAATACCAAACACTTCTTGTTCACAATTGATATTTTCACCGAACGCGACACCACTGCCAACATCTACAGGGTCCTTTCATTTCCCTACCGTGCCCGGGCGTCGCTCGTAGTCGGTATTTAAAAGAAACCGCTCTCCTCATATCCGCCTATACCAGTTGTCTAGGGCCATTAAAATACTCATGTTGCAGGCTTGCAGGCTGGGAGGGCAAGTCTTGTGTGGCTTTAGAAGGATCCTGGCTGAGGCAGCTCTGATGCGAAGGCAGGGTCCCGACGGTGCTGGTAGGGCTGGGGAGGCGTCACGAAGGTAAGTTTCCTTTTCACGGCTGCTGGATTCTGTTGTAGACCCTTGTCCCTCGCTTGCTTTAAGGCAGAGCAGGGTCACACTGGTTACTGGAGAAATCTTGCTGCAGGCCGTAAAAGCAGGGTCGTGCCGGCTCTAACCAGCTGTTGTTGTGCCGATGGCTGGCACGATGACATAGGTGGTGCTGCGTGTTCAAAGAGAAGGGAAATCCCAAGAGAAAGTGTATCTCTTCAAAGGATTTCCCTTCCTGCTACAATGATGTCACGCCTTAAGCAGTGCGCGCGCATGCTCACCCGAAACACCAAACAAAAACCGGGACGTCTGGTCACCCTACCTTTGACCTTCGAGGCCCAAAAATAGAGCCTCCTAGACACCCCTTTTGAGGTCCCCCAAAAAAATGGGGGTGCTCAGACCCCCACAGACCCCCCCACTTAAAGCCCTGCCCGGCTTAGTATCAGCACACACAGAAGCAGGCTCTCTAGCGGAACTCAGGACAGAGATAGGAAACGGCTCCCTTCCCAACCCAGAAGCAGAGCTGGGGAGGGCTCCCTAATCGAGTCCAGGGGGACAGTTAGGAGGGGTTGCTTTAAGTTGGGATTCGAAATCTCTATAATCGTGGGCGCAGCCAGGAAAGAACTCCATTTCAGGACCCAGGGATGACGCTGAGGGAGCAATCTCAAACAGACATGAAGGGAAGAGTGCTTCAACTAGGCCCAGTGGCGCAGTTAGGGAAAGTAACTTGAACATGGCCTGGCAGCACCAGTAGAGATTTAGGTAGCAGAGGGGCTCCCTTGCAAGGCCCAGGGGCACAGGTATGGTTACGGCTCGTTCTCTGGACACAAAGACAAGCAAAAGGGGCAGCACCCCAAACAAGCCCAGAATACAGTACAGTGGGAAGCAATCCAGCCAGGCTGAACTCGCAGCTAGAAGTGGAATGCTCTGTACCCGGATGTGAGAGGTTGGCAAGGGGTGGGGGCCCTACCTAGGCCGAGGGACCTAAGCAGACGGGTCAAACACCCCATGAGGAGCCAGCCAGTTAAGATTCTACAGGCCGTATCAGTGGCCCAGCTTCAGCGCTGCCGTTTACGGCTTTAAGTGTGATGAAACGGTGGAAGGGAGGCTGCGGGGGTGCCTCAAACAGTGTCGAAGGGGGGCGGAAGTCAGATGAAGCCAACTGAAGTTTTTTTTCTCAGCGTGAGAACAGCACACGACGTCTCGGGCGCAGCACACTCCAACTCGAAGCAGGAACTGATTGGAGTTTGAAGCACCTGGCCAGAGACCTCACACGTTGAACAGAAATATTAGAAACATTCTAATATTACAGAAACGTAACCACACTGTTAAATGTCCCCCATAGCCAGGGCACAATGCCTAAAGAAAGTAGCGGGGACACTAACCAAGTTAGGCAGTATGCAAGTGACATCATCGTGGCACGCAACATCACAGTGTGAGACATCATGGCGTGTGACAACGCAAGCAGCTTCGCAGAATGTGACATCACAGGAAGTGGCATCACAGCCCATGACCTTGCAGGAAGTGACATCACAAGAACTGACATCAGATCTAAACACCTCACTGTAGGCTCATTGCCATGCACTGGAAGGCACAGTCACTTCTCGGATTAATGCACTGGTATAGGGCGAGGCTTAAATGGGGACGTGCAGGTGTGGTGGTGGTCAGGCCGGAAGGACGCTTGTGGATTGCACAAATATCCAATTGCAGCTGACTGGGAAACACTACTGTCTGATTTACATACCTATAGTGAAGGTCTGGATGATTAGTGTTACCGATGTTACGCTAACTGATGAGTGCTCCTGAAAGACCTGGAACCTTTGCAGATCTCTTCTGGCACTTTCACCCTCTCCGGGCACTTGTGCCTCCACACCGGATACTTGTTGCATTGTCACCGCTGTTTATATATTCGCTGTGCTTATGCTACGAACTCCCAGTTGTTGATCTGTAGGTATTATGCAGCTTAATAAAGTCGTGCTTGATGTTTAGAATATCTTACTGGATTCCTTGGGGACCCTTCGATGTGCAATGTAAAGTATGTACTATGTCATAAACACTATTGTTATTACCGTTCAAGGAGCTGTCACCGCATGATATCATTGGTTCGTATGTTTTTTATTATCCAAGTTAAACAAAGTGAACCAGGAACTCCTACTAATATTGTTCTAATGTCATGGTTGACACTAGTGATGTGATGGAGACGCAGTACATATACACGTTATGTAATGTAACTGCTTGTGCTGCTGTTAATGAAAATAAAAATTGGTTAAAAAAAGGATCTCAAGATCTCACACATATGTTTAGCAGGTCCATTATGAGAATATTTGAGGGCATTATGAGATTTAACAAATTAGACTTTGCGTCGGGGTTGTACCTAAAAAGTAATGCAACCCGACCCAAAATCTGGACCTCAACTTATACATTTATTTTTTTTAAACTCTCCCACAAAGGAATTGACAACAAGGAGAAACGTAGCATTACATCTATTCTACTCAAATATTTGCAGAGTCTGTATTTTAAAATATTTTATGTGGCTAAGACAGTTGCTGTAGAGAACTTTGTGGTATATTTACAAGAAAAGTGATGTAGGGCTGCATTAGCCTTCTTGGCGTAATGCCGCGCTCCGCAACTGTTGAAATGCAGGGCTGCATCGTATTTACAACAATCCGGTGCAGCCCTGCATTTCCCCCTGCACTGGCACTCATTACAGCTGCCTAGCACCAACGCAGGCACCCTTGCACTATAGTGCAAGGGAGCCTATGTTGTAGGAATTATTGTTTATGTGTTGGAAGGTGTCTCTTCCTGCACATAAACAATCTTAAATGGCAAGTGGTAACTTTTGTGTGCTGCTTTGTGTAGCACATATAGAAGTTGCAGCTTGTCATTTTTAAAATGATTGTTTATGTGCAGGAAGGGATGCCTTCCTGCACATAAACAATCATGCATGGCGTTTTGCATAGAAACAGTAAAAACGAGGAAAAATAAAGCATTTCTCCTCTTTGCGCATGTTAAAATCAGGTTTGTTTTGGACTTAATTTTGGCGCTGCCCCATATTTACGTCACCTTTGTAAATATGGGGCACCGTCAAAATCAATGGGTGTTGCGGGGGAACGCCCACCGCATAACCCATTGCCATCCCCTTTCACACTAAGTATAGCGTGAAAGGGTGCCATATTTTCAAGGCAGCGTTAAGCCACTTGGCTTATGCTGCCTTGCAAATAAGGCGAAGCCAATATCTCCACAGGAACGTGGAAATAAGTGACGTTCCTGTGGCGATAGGGACTTGTAAACATGCCCCTTTGTGTACCCAGAAAATATCAGGTAACAATAGCAATGGAAAGATAACTCTTGAGGTTAATGCATTTGCTGGAGTGATTTCTGTTTTATCTAGTCCCAGTTTTGAATCAAAGTAGCATTGAGGGTTAATATGTGTTCTGCAAAACACATCATGCAATATGCAGATGACAGATTTGTACTTTATATAGCTAGCTAAGTGGGTTACTGCTTTTAACACCGAGATCCTTTTGTTAATTGCAGCTCTTAAACTGTATTCCTTCTAATATAGCACAATGAGCTATGGAGGACATGTGACTCGAATACCTTGAACCCTCACAGTTTTATATAACACATCCTGTACATTGATTTACACACTTCATGATTTTTTGTCAGTGTATAATGTGTAAGTGTGATGTAAAGCGTTCTGACACCCTGCATCCAGATGAGTAGCACTAAAAAAGAAATAAAACAAAATTGTGGTATTTAAATTGTTATTTGTGTAAATATTGTGACAAACCAGCACATCTGACATTCTTATAGTGCATGCATATCTCTTATAAACAGGGACTTAACAAAGTCAAAATTATGTATCTCATAAGTACTTTATAAAGTAATAACAAGCTGTGTCCCGTTGCTTCCCCTCCATTGTGTTTGCATTTAGTTGTGAGGATCCAGATAGCTCTCAGCCAGGATGCTCCAACAAAAGTACGCCCGATGGGCCCTTAACTTTGGCCTTCGCTATGGGCCCAGCAGCAATCTGATAAGCCCCCCCTGCCTGCACATTGCTGTTATGAATGAAAGCAGCCACATGCAGGCGCTTCTGAATGTGTCCCGTTGTCTGAAAATGACACCGGGACAAGTTCAGCATATGTCTCTGGGGCCAAATTCTTTGCAGGGTGGAGGGTGTCCACCCTGTGAAAATATTAGTTAGACGCCATCTACCCGTGTGTACTCTCAACTCGTATTTTGCCCATAACCCATCCCAGATGGGCGAGTGACCACCCAGTCCCTTCTGGCTGTCTACTGGCACTGTTGCCCCGACATTTCCATGAATAATGAAGGAGAAACACAACCTGCTGGTGTGTTAATAGCCACAGTTTATTAAACTTCATAACATAACACCATGTATCGTAATTCATCATGAGTTAATGGTCATTCATATGTTCCCTACATCATGAAAAATGTCAACATGTGACTTTACCATAAATAATTATCATTCTGTCCTCTGATCACTTTGTTTCAACCCTAACTCCTTTAGATCCTAGTCCTGACAACACTTCCAGCACAGCCCTGCTCCGAGGCCCCTTCTAGGTGTCAAGCGTTGTGGCTTCTAAGCTTCCCTTGCTACTGAAGTTCTGTATAGGCAGCCCTCAGGCCTTGTCTGGGCTGCAAGTGTCCTTTTTTCCTGAGGCCAACACTTTGCTGGCCATTGGCATGCTCCCAGTGCCCCTGCCGTGAGGCATCTGAAAGACACTGTTCAAGCAGCTCTTCTTTGTGGGCTACTGTGCTATGATTAGCCGTTTTGTGTGCTGTCTCCGACTGTCTCTCCCCCGCCTTGCCGCTTGGTTCGATTCTCGTAGCTGCGACACCCGCAATGCCAGTGCGGGTGGGTGTGCCATCGTTTAGGCGCCAAATTGCAGGGCTGCCACTCCCTGCCCTTTGGCCACATGCCCACCCCGCTCTTCCTCTTGCATTGGGATCTTCAAATCATGCTGGCCAATGCCATGCATGCTGCGTCGCAGTCTTGCAGCTGGCATGCCCCTGTCTGCTCCCACCCATCGGGATGTGTTCTTCATGGACCAGCCACTGCGCTGTCTTTGCCTCCCCAGCCTGTGACTCAAATCATTAAAGATAGGCGAATGGCCACCCAGTGCCCTTCTGCCCATCTACTGGCACATTTCCCCAAACATTACCCTGAATAATGAAGGAGGTATAACCTGCTGGTGTGTAAGGCCATAGTTTATTAAACATCATGGATCATAATTCATCACAATTTAACAGTTATTCATATGTTCCAGATATCATGCAACATTTCAACATGTGACTTTGTCATAAATAATTCGAATTCTGTCCTCTGATCGCTTTGTTTCAACCCTAGATCCTTTCGATCCTAGCCCTGACAGAACTTCCAGCACAGTCCTGCTCAAAGGCCCCTTCTAGGTATCGAGCATTGTGGTGTCTAGGCTTCCATTGCTACCGAAGGTCTGTGCAGGCGGCTCTCAGGCCTTGCCTAGGCTGCAAGTGCTGTGTCTGCCTGGGACTGAACCTTTGCTGGCCATTCTCCTGCTCCCATTGCAGCTGCTGTGAGGCATTCCAAGGACACAGTTTGAGCGTCTCCTCTTCATGGGCTACTGTGCTATTATTAGCTATTTTGTGTGCTGTCTCCACCACACTTCTAGTGGTTCCACAACGGTCAACAGCTCCCCCCTATCTTGTATTGCACGCTACCTAGCTAGGAGAAACCAAACTGCTCGAGAGCTCCCATTATGTGGAGCAAGAACATGTCCATCCCAACTCCGGCTAAATATACCCCATCCGTCACGTAGTTGCCAGGGGTTTTGAGATTGATGAGCCCATGCCTAATGAAACCCCATCCATTGGCTTTGTACCATTTTGTCATGGAAATGTTGAGTTTCCTGCTAGACCTCTCCATTGCCTTATGGTTCATCACCCCCCTCTGTTCGAAGACAGGCTTTATACCATATAAGATTAGCCAGGTGAACTAGTCTGACCACTGCAGTGAGATCCACCTTCATTGGCCCCAACAATCCTTTGTTCCCTAAACTAGCTAAATCGTTGCCTCCAAGGTGGATTAGGACTGTGTCTGGTTTCTCCATCAGCTACAGTGTGCTCTGGATGGCTTGTAGCAGCTGGCCCACCTCATTCCAGGTCTTCCCAGCCAGAGTACTGATGTGTTACTGTTAGACCTGGCATCTTTGGCGTGGTTACCCCTGACTTTTTGCCTCTACCTCCTGTGTTTTTTGATGCTATGCTGGATTTCGTTTTTGCTGGTTTAGATGCTTTGGGCACTTAGCCACTGCTGATCAGTGTCAAAGTGCAAGTGCTCCCTTGGTAAATTGTTGTATTGATTGGTTATCCATGATTGGGATATTTGTTTCACCTGTTAGCCCCTAGTAAAGTGCACTGCGTGTGCCAGGGCTGGTGATTCAAATGCTACTAGTGGGCTGCAGCACTGATTGTGCCACCCACAGGAGTAGCGCTAAAATGATGTCTTAGGCCTGCTTGCAGTGCCTATGTGCAGTCCAGGACTGCCATGTCGACCTGGCCAGTGCACCCACTGACCAGGCCTTATCCTTCCCTTTCTGTACATGTCAGGCATCCCTATGGTGGCCCTAGGTACCCCCCTGGGCTGGGTGCAGTGTATCTGAAAGGTAGGGCATGTACTGAGGTGTGTAACATGCCCTGGTAGTGAATTACAGCCATTTTTGTTTTTCACTGCTGAGAGGCTATCTTGCCCATAGGATAGAATGGGGAAGGCTGTTTACATGCCTATCTTCCCATAGGGGCAAGATAGAAAATACAAGTTTGGTATCTCTGTGTTCAGAATTTAATTATACATCTTTTTAGCAAGATGGTTTTTAAATTCACTGTGTGGGAATAGCACTTTTTAGAAAGTAGCTATTCTCCTGTTTAACCTTCCTGTGTGCCTGTGTGCTGGTTGGCTGACTGGTGTCAGGTGATGTGCTAGGTGGCTCCAGGAGCCTGGATGAGTCAGCAGCAGGGTGAATAGGGAGATCTGCTTTAGATGGGTGGGAGGCGTAGTCCCTGGGTCTGAATAGGGCTGCCCCTGACAAACACAAAGCTGGCTCCACCCCCTGCTGGCCAGGCTGAGGACTCTGCCTCTGCTGGCACAAAGAAGGCTCCACCTCCTGCTGAGCGTCTAACGACCCTGCCCCTCACTCTGAAAGGAACCAGGTGCTCCAGAGCAGAGCACACCCAGGAACCGGTTTGAGCAGGGGAATCCCCCCACTGGAACAAAGAGAGACAAAGACTTGGAGGGGTATAAGAAGAGGACCCCAGACACCTAAAACTTTAGATCACTTTGGAACTAAGAAGAAACCTCTGCCAAGGAGAAAGCTGAAAGGACTGAAGAGGAGAAGACTGCCTGCTTGCTGTTTTGCTTTGCTGCCAAGGAGAGGGGAAGGACTTTGCTGTGTCCCCTTCTTTTGATTCTGATCTCCAAGGGCCTGAGAAGAGCTGGCTCCCTGTTAAGAAGTCCCAGGAACAAAAGGACTTCACCACCAGCTCCCCTGGAACTCTGCTGAGAGAGTTCTGACCTGCCTTGGAGTGCTTGCCCAGTCTTGGGGCCTCAGGAGGTCGTTTTGCTGTGTTTGGGAGCTGGGAAACAGAAGCGTGAACAAGAGTGACTGGTACCCAACGCATCATCCGATTGCGTGTCGCAAGACGAGAGTGCGAGGAAAATTTCATCGCGGCACCATCGCAACACGCAGGGTACCCGCATCGCCGAGTGCGTCGAGCATCGTCCCGAAGCGTGAAGATTCCTGGCATTGCGAGGGTCGTCGCAGAACCAGTTTGCGAACCGCACCACTGCCGGTGCGTGAAAGTCTCCAGTCGCTGCGTGCGTCGACGCAGAGTCCCGTTCCGTGGCGCATCAAGAGTTGCGGCGCCGGAAGGCAACGCTGCGCCACGCATCGCACCACATCGAAGAGTGTCGCATCGAACCTGTGCGTGAAGCTTTCCCCTAAGAAACCTACGCAACGAAGGCCAAAGTCATCGCATCCTCCCCTTACAGATCGGAGCCGGCGCATCCACCTCTGCTGCGTGAAGCAGGGCTGCTGCCAAGCCTCCCCAGGATCTCAGGAGTATCGCATCGCCTTTGCAAGCTTCCTTGTTATAGCTTTTGGGAACCTTATCGCAACTACAGGTACTGTTGGGCACGAAAGTGTCGCATTTTGTGCATTGAGAGTCGCATTGTGCAAGACACTGACTTTTACATCCTGGAGTACTTTCTGCAAACTCTTGAACTATCTTTAAAGTAACCTTTTTGAATTATATGTTGGTTTGTCTGTAGTATTTGGTCTTGTGAAGTTTTTAGTAAAGATACCTTATTTTTCTAAAACTGGTGTGGAGTAAATCTGTGGTGTTTTCACTGTGTTACTGTGAGTGTTGGTACAAATACTTTACACATTGCCTTTGATAGCCTAGACTGCTCAGGCCAAGCTACCTAGAGGGTGAGCAGGGGTTATCTTAACAGTGTATCCCCCTTTCCCTGACTAGAAGCAAGGGTCCCTTCTTCGACAGTGGTACCTACCCTGCCAACTAGAGACCCCCAGATCTAACCTTGGTGGTCAGCGGTGAGGATTGAACTTGTATTTGTACTTGACCCACAGTAATTAGTGTACATCACTAGTTTAAGTGCAGACCAATAGACAACCACATACTATATTTTTTTTTCTTGATTCTATTTTTGAGTAACTCTTAAAGAGCATCATGTCTCAGGTGGCAACAAGTGAGAAGGCAGAAGTGGAGTTTTCCATTACGGAGTTGTATTCGTACGGAGTGGTAGCACTCAAGCAATTCTGCAAAGACCGTGGTTGCCCCTTTAAAAGCGGAGCTAGAAAGGATGAGCTCCAAAAAGTCTTGAAGGCCTGGTGGGAGGCCCAAGAGGAGGATGATGCAGATGAAGAGGATGGTTTTTCTCCCCAAGATCTGCCCGTGGGCAGAACAGTCTCAAGGGCTGGCAGCTCCCATTCCAGTAGGGGGCTCACTCCAGAGGAGTTGGAGGAGAATCAAAGGGTGAGAGACCATGAAATGGAAAAAATGAAAATGAAAATGGAAATGGCAAAGGAGGAGAAAAAGAATGCCCTTGCTTTTGAGGAAAGAAAATTGCTTTTGGCTCATGAGTTGAGCATGAAGGAGCTGGACATCAAGGCCAAGCAGGTGGAGTCCGGTTCAAATGGTGGCATCGCACAGCCGGTGCAGGGGGGTAAAGTATATATCCCCAAAGATTTAGTGCAGAATTATAACAGGAGTGAGGATATCTATGCCTGGTTCACATCGTATGAGATTGTATTGAGGATGAATGGTGTGCCTGAACAGCATTGGGGGGCGGGCCTGTGGAAACATTTTGAGGCTTCTGGGAGGAGTGCTCTAGAGCCCTTAGAATTAGCAGGTACCATGACCTATCCCAATATGAAGGAGGCCCTATGTCTCAGGTATGGACTTACTCCAGAGCAGTATAGACTGCAGTTTAGGAACTCCAAGAAGAAAGAGTCTGAGACTTGGATGGAGTGTGTGAATCTGCACTCGCGGGCACTGGAAGGTTGGATGAAGGGCAGCAAGGTAACTGATTATAAGGGGTTGTTACATTTAATTAGTTGGGAGCACTTGAGTAGTCTATGTGTTCCAGAGCTGCGCCAGCATCTTTTAGATAGCAAGTTGACGGACCCCATTGAGCTTGCTAAGGAGGCGGACCGCTGGACCAGTACCAGGGTCCACAGAGGAATTGTGGGTACCATTGCCAAAGGTGGGCAGGGTCCCCAGCAGAAGAGTGGGGGGGACAAGGGTAACCAAAAGGAGTTCTCACAAGGGCCCCAAAATAGTTCCCAGGGTAACCAGTCCCAGCCCCCCAAGTCAAAACCCAAACCAACCTGGCCCCCTAAGGGCAGGTCGGATAACAAGGGTCCCATTAGGTGTTATCACTGTCAGGAATTGGGTCACAAAGCTCCTGTGTGTCCCAAGAAATCCCAGGCACCCACTGGTGCTCCAACACCGGGTATAGCTAGTGTAGCTTTTGGGGGGGATTTAATTTCTAGTGATTTGGAGGGTTTAGCAGTTATGTCCCTTGTCTCTTTAGGAGACACAGAGATGGTCCAGGAAACCCCTGTCCCTGATAACACTAAGAAGTACAGGCAGTGGGTGACCATCAATGGGAGGAGGGTGGAGGCTCTCAGGGACACTGGAGCCAGTGTGACTACGGTCAGGTGTCAGTGGGTCCCTGAGGAGCTGATCATTCCAGACGTACTTCACCCAGTAGTGTCAGCTGACAACTCTGTGCGCCTTTGCAAGGTAGCACATGTTCCCTTTGAGTGGGGGGGGTCTCAGGTCCTCTCAGAGTTGTTGTGAGTCCATCCATGCCAGTAGACTGTCTGCTAGGTAATGACCTGGAGAGTTCCCCATGGAGGGAGGTGGAACGCCAGGCTCATTTGGAGATGTTGGGTTTGCCTGAGTGGGTCTGTGTGACCACCCGGTCCATGGCAGCCAGACAGGGTTGTGAAGCAGACCTGGAGCCTGAAACAGTGGCCCAGGTCCCTGCCAGAAAGAGGAAGGGCAAGGGGCGTGGTACGTCCACCCCCGCTGTTCCCACGGTCCAGGAAGGAGCAGAACCTACGGGGGATGCCCTGGAGCCTACAGGGGAACAGGTCGCTGAGCTGGGAGACATACCTGAGCTGACCCATTGGCAGCAAGAGGGTGGTCCCTCTAGAGAGGAGTTGTGCCGTGCGCAGAAGACATGCCCTACTCTTGAAGGTCTGCGGCACCAGGCTGCAGACCAGGCAGCAGGTGCTGATCCGAAGAACTTTTTTCTCTACTGGGAGAATGACTTGTTGTACAGTGAGCCTAGGTTTGCTGAGCCCAGTGGATCACGTACCCTGGTGGTACCCGCAGGGTTCAGAGACTTCCTACTGGGTCTGGCTCACGACGTGCCGCTTGCAGGACATCTCGGGCAGGACAAGACCCGACAAAGGCTTGCCACCCACTTTTACTGGCCCGGGATGAAGACGGACGTCGCTTCCTTCTGTAAATCATGCCAGACTTGCCAGGCAAGTGGCAAGGCTGGAGGAAAATGCAAAGGCCCTCTCCAGCCTTTTCCTGTAGTGAGCACCCCTTTCGAGCGGGTGGGGATAGATATTGTGGGGCCACTGGACCCCAGGACCGCCTTAGGCAACAGGTTCATCCTGGTCCTGGTGGATCATGCCACCCGGTACCCGGAGGCTATCCCTCTCAGGACAACCACAGCCCCGGTGGTGGGCCGTGCGTTGATGGGGATCTTTTCCCGTGTGGGTTTCCCCAAAGAGGTGGTATCTGACCGGGGTACCAACTTCATCTCCAGGTATATGAAGTCTCTGTGGGAGGAGTGTGGGGTAACTTATAAGTTCACCACTCCTTACCACCCTCAAGGAAATGGGTTGGTTGAAAGGTTCAACCAGACCCTGAAGGGCATGATCATGGGGCTGACGGAGCCCATGAGACGGAAGTGGGACGTCTTTTTGCCATGCCTGTTATTTGCCTACAGGGAGGTACCACAAAAGTCTCTGGGGTTCAGTCCCTTTGAGCTTTTGTACGGGCACCCTGTTAGAGGACCTCTCAGTCTGGTGAAAGAGGGTTGGGAGAAATCCCCTGGGAAAACCCCCCAGGATGTGTTCAGCTATGTGCTGGCCATCCGCAACCAGACACAGCGCTTCCGGGCCCTCGCTCAGGTGAACCTGGAAGCCAGCCAGGATGAGATGAAGAGGTGGTATGACCAGCATACCACTCTGATGGAATTTCAACCTGGGCAGATGGTGTGGGTGATGGCGCCAGTGGAGCCTTGCGCGCTCCAAGACAAGTGGACTGGGCCATATGAGGTGGTGGAGCGCAAGAGTGAGGTGACCTACCTGGTCAACTTGCGATCTCCCAGGAACCCCATGAGGGTCCTACACGTGAACCGCCTCAAACCCCATTTTGAGAGGTCTGAAATAACAATGCTACTTGCTACAGATGCAGGGATGGAGGAGGATAGCGATCCTCTTCCTGACCCTGGAAGCTAAGGAGCAAGATGGGTCAGTGGATGGAGTGGTCCTCTCGCCCACCCTGACCCCAGAACAGCAGAGGGACTGTCGCCATGTGCTGGGTCAGTTTGCATCTCTGTTCTCCCTGACCCCCGGTATCACCAACTGGTGTGTCCATGACGTGGACACGGGAGATAGCATGCCTGTGAAACAGAAGTTTTATCGGGTGGCTGACAAGGTCAGGGCCAGCATCAAGAAGGAGGTTTCTAAGATGTTGGAGCTAGGGGTGATTGAGCCCTCCTGTAGCCCCTGGGCTAGCCCAGTGGTACTCGTACCGAAAGCTGCTGCGCCAGGTGCCACTCCAGAACTTAGGTTTTGTGTGGACTACCGTGGGCTCAATGCTGTCACGAAGACTGACGCACACCCCATCCCCAGAGCTGATGAGCTCGTGGATCGGTTGGGAGCTGCCAACTACCTCAGTACGTTTGATTTAACTTCTGGGTACTGGCAGATTGCCTTAACTGATGGGGCCAAGGAGAGGTCTGCGTTTTCAACGCCAGAGGGGCACTTCCAGTTCCGTGTCATGCCCTTTGGGTTGAAGAACGCCCCTGCCACATTCCAGAGACTGGTCAACCAGGTACTGTCCGGGCTGGAGCAATTCAGCGCCGCATATCTGGATGACATCGCTGTGTTCAGCTCCACTTGGGAAGAACACTTGCAACACCTCTGCGCAGTGTTGAAGGCTCTGCAATAGTGCAGGCCTCACTATCAAGGCCAGTAAGTGCCAGATAGGGCAGGGTTCGGTGGTGTATTTGGGACACCAGGTAGAAAGCGGCCAGGTGGCGCCCCTACAAGCCAAGATAGATACCATCCGGGCTTGGGAACCCCCCAAAACCCAGACAGCGGTGAGAGCCTTCTTAGGACTCACCGGGTACTATCGTCGTTTTGTCAAGGGGTATGGCACCATTGTGGCTCCCTTGACAGAACTAACTTCCAAGAAGTTACCGAAGAAAGTGATTTGGACCAGTGCCTGCCAAGAAGCTTTTGATGCCCTGAAGGAGGCCATGTGTACAGCACCTGTACTCAAGGCGCCTGACTTCTCCAGGAAATTCATAGTGCAGACAGACGCTTCTGAGCATGGAGTGGGAGCGGTGCTCTCACAACTAAATGATGAGGACTTGGACCAACCTGTAGCTTTCATTAGTAGGAGGCTACTTCCCAGGGAACAGAGGTGGAGTGCGATTGAAAGGGAAGCTTTTGCTGTGGTCTGGGCGCTGAAGAAGCTGAGACCCTACTTGTTTGGGACTCACTTCCGGGTTCAGACGGACCACAGGCCCCTCAGATGGTTGATGCAGATGAGGGGTGAGAATCCTAAGCTGTTGAGGTGGTCCATTTCCCTACAGGGGATGGACTTTACGGTGGAACACCGCCCCGGTACAGAACACGCCAACGCTGATGGTCTGTCCAGGTTTTTCCGCCTTAGCGATGAGAACTCCCAAGAGGGTGGGTAGTTCTCCCCACTTTCAGCTGGAGGGGACACGTGTTAGACCTGGCATCTTTGGCGTGGTTACCCTTGACTTTTTGCCTCTACCTCCTGTGTTTTTTGATGCTATGCTGGATTTCGTTTTTGCTGGTTTAGATGCTTTGGGCACTTTGCCACTGCTGATCAGTGTCAAAGTGCAAGTGCTCCCTTGGTAAATTGTTGTATTGATTGGTTATCCATGATTGGGATATTTGTTTCACCTGTTAGCCCCTAGTAAAGTGCACTGCGTGTGCCAGGGCTGGTGATTCAAATGCTACTCATGGGCTGCAGCACTGATTGTGCCACCCACAGGAGTAGCGCTAAAATGATGTCTTAGGCCTGCTTGCAGTGCCTATGTGCAGTCCAGGACTGCCATGTCGACCTGGCCAGTGCACCCACTGACCAGGCCTTATCCTTCCCTTTCTGTACATGTCAGGCATCCCTATGGTGGCCCTAGGTACCCCCCTGGGCTGGGTGCAGTGTATCTGAAAGGTAGGGCATGTACTGAGGTGTGTAACATGCCCTGGTAGTGAATTACAGCCATTTTTGTTTTTCACTGCTGAGAGGCTATCTTGCCCATAGGATAGAATGGGGAAGGCTGTTTACATGCCTATCTTCCCATAGGGGCAAGATAGAAAATCCAAGTTTGGTATCTCTGTGTTCAGAATTTAATTATACATCTTTTTAGCAAGATGGTTTTTAAATTCACTGTGTGGGAATAGCACTTTTTAGAAAGTAGCTATTCTCCTGTTTAACCTTCCTGTGTGCCTGTGTGCTGGTTGGCTGACTGGTGTCAGGTGATGAGCTAGGTGGCTCCAGGAGCCTTGATGAGTCAGCAGCAGGGTGAATATGGAGATCTGCTTTAGATGGGTGGGAGGAGTAGTCCCTGGGTCTGAATAGGGCTGCCCCTGACAAACACAAAGCTGGCTCCACCCCCTGCTGGCCAGGCTGAGGACTCTGCCTCTGCTGGCACAAAGAAGGCTCCACCTCCTGCTGAGCGTCTAACGACCCTGCCCCTCACTCTGAAAGGAACCAGGTGCTCCAGAGCAGAGCACACCCAGGAACCGGTTTGAGCAGGGGAATCCCCCCACTGGAACAAAGAGAGACAAAGACTTGGAGGGGTATAAGAAGAGGAACTAAGAAGAAACCTCTGCCAAGGAGAAAGCTGAAAGGACTGAAGAGGAGAAGACTGCCTGCTTGCTGTTTTGCTTTGCTGCCAAGGAGAGGGGAAGGACTTTGCTGTGTCCCCTTCTTTTGATTCTGATCTCCAAGGGCCTGAGAAGAGCTGGCTCCCTGTTAAGAAGTCCCAGGAACAAAAGGACTTCACCACCAGCTCCCCTGGAACTCTGCTGAGAGAGTTCTGACCTGCCTTGGAGTGCTTGCCCAGTCTTGGGGCCTCAGGAGGTCGTTTTGCTGTGTTTGGGAGCTGGGAAACAGAAGCGTGAACAAGAGTGACTGGTACCCAACGCATCATCCGATTGCGTGTCGCAAGACGAGAGTGCGAGGAAAATTTCATCGCGGCACCATCGCAACACGCAGGGTCCCCGCATCGCCGAGTGCGTCGAGCATCGTCCCGAAGCGTGAAGATTCCTGGCATTGCGAGGGTCGTCGCAGAACCAGTTTGCGAACCGCACCACTGCCGGTGCGTGAAAGTCTCCAGTCGCTGCGTGCGTCGACGCAGAGTCCCGTTCCGTGGCGCATCGAGAGTTGCGGCGCCGGAAGGCAACGCTGCGCCACGCATCGCACCACATCGAAGAGTGTCGCATCGAACCAGTGCGTGAAGCTTCCCCCTAAGAAACCTACGCAACGAAGGCCAAAGTCATCGCATCCTCCCCTTACAGATCGGAGCCGGCGCATCCACCTCTGCTGCGTGAAGCAGGGCTGCTGCAAAGCCTCCCCAGGATCTCAGGAGTATCGCATCGCCTTTGCAAGCTTTCTTGTTATAGCTTTTGGGAACCTTATCGCAACTACAGGTACTGTTGGGCACGAAAGTGTCGCATTTTGTGCATTGAGAGTCGCATTGTGCAAGACACTGACTTTTACATCCTGGAGTACTTTCTGCAAACTCTTGAACTATCTTTAAAGTAACCTTTTTGAATTATATGTTGGTTTGTCTGTAGTATTTGGTCTTGTCAAGTTTTTAGTAAAGATACCTTATTTTTCTAAAACTGGTGTGGAGTAAATCTGTGGTGTTTTCACTGTGTTACTGAGAGTGTTGGTACAAATACTTTACACATTGCCTTTGATAGCCTAGACTGCTCAGGCCAAGCTACCTAGAGGGTGAGCAGGGGTTATCTTAACAGTGTATCCCCCTTTCCCTGACTAGAAGCAAGGGTCCCTACTTGGACAGTGGTACCTACCCTGCCAACTAGAGACCCCCAGATCTAACAGTTACGCAGCCAAATCCCTTGGTAGTCTTTCCGTGGAGCTGCCCACTGTTGCGCCCTTGTGATGTCAGAGAGGTCTAAGATCCAAATGTTCCGCCTGCCTCTGGGAGGCCCTGCTGTGAAAGAAACATTGCTCAGAGAATAGTGGGTCCAAAATATCAATTAAAGGCCCCAGATTGCCACTGAATGAGTCCTTTTATGTGCTCCTCTCCCAGTCTGCGGGGTGCTGCTGTCACAGTGGCGCCTATGTTAAAGGAATGTGACCTGAACTCCCTGGCAGGCAGGCCATTTTGAGTACTGGTGAGAATTGAAACCGGCTGAGGCATATGTCATCCTGGTGTAAAAACAACAGGTGCCCTCCTCAGGGTCTGTGCTGGATATTTGTCTGTGTTAGGCATACCGAGCAGCATTTACTGTCTTCAAGGCAGTCTAGACGCATGCATGCACCCCTCCTCTCTTGGTCTGTATTCGACAACCAAAGCTTTACCACCATGTGGCCTTCACCTAAACTGACATCCTCGCACCAAATGCATGCTCTCTCTGGGTTGGTCCTGGAAGGGTCCACCAGCTTGCTAACCCAGTAGGCCCCGAAGAAGACAGTTGCAAATGCTGCGCAGAGCAAAACAACATCACTTGCCTCCTCACATACATCAGGTAGCTCGAGATGCAGCAGTTTGAGCCTGCTCAAATTAATGGGCTGCCTGTGGTCCTTCCACCTAGGTTGCATTCTAGTGGCGGCTGGTGGAATTTGAAAGTGGTAGGGTGCAGGACCAATTAATGAAATTTGGTGAGCAAGCACAGCGAGCGAGCTGGGCTTTTCAACTGGTGTTTAGCGGGGCTTCTCATGCAGAGAATATTTTCTAATATTAGTGTGAAATGGTGCATTTTCTAGTATAATTTCTTTAAAGAAATTACCCAAAAAACTGTCTTTTTAAAGACAAATAGGAAAAATCCATTGATTATTTAGTACAATTTCTGATTTGCCAATAAAGTCTGACCTCCTCAAGTGTTTGGACACAGGCCTGGAACACTTGGGATCTCCACCTCGAGTGTAAAATGTGAGGAAGACAGAGAAACCCATTTAATGGCTAAATTGCACAACATGAAACCAGAAAACCTGGGACCAACGCTGGCTTCCCTGTCTGACCAAACTGTGTGGTGCTAGGGAATTGCCTTATCTCATAATACTTCCTTCTGTTTTATAATCGCATTTGAGAACACCTTGAAATACTTCAGTTCCAGATGTGCACTGTAAAAAACCTTTCTTGTGGATACTTTAAAAGACTATAAGGTTCACCGATCTATGATAACAAACTAGGCCACGTATAAGATCCCCTATAATGGACTTGCTCCTAATTCTTTTCTGTCGTGGTCTTCAGGGCATGGATGTTTTTTGTTTAAAATTATCCGTCTAGTGGCTTAATTGCACCGCATGAAACCAGGACACCTGGGATCAATGCTGGGTTCCCTGCTTGACCACATTGTGTGATCCTAGGCAACTGCCTTATCTCACTGTGCCCCTTAGTCCTTTATCATCCCACCAAATGTGATAATAAAGGACAGATTGGCACAGAGAAATAAGGCAATTACCTAGGATCATTTAGTCAAGCGGGAATCAGGGATTGATAGAGCATCTTGAAATGCTTCAGGATGTGTGCTGTACTAAAGCCTCTCATGCAGTTTCAATATACTACACTATTGCTTCATCTAGCATCACAACCTCGGCCTCATATAAGGTGCACGTTTTAAACCACTTTTCTCTCATTCTTTACTGGCTTTGCCGTCCAGTTGATGGGGTGAGAGCTAAAAACGGTTTATATTTAGAGGCTATCACTTCTTATCACTGCCACACATTGTAGTATACAGTCTAATGAATTAAACTGAAACGCTTCCGCATGTTAAAGAAGTACAGCATTTCTGTAACATGCAGAAGTGTTTCAGTTTAGTGCATTAATTTGTTACGCTGCATGTGACAGTGTAATACTTTACTGCACTAGCCTTAAATACTGGATTTCAAGTCAAATGTGTTGATGGCCCGGTGCCAGTGGTCAACTTAACGAGGTGAAACCAAAAGAAGCACAAATTACAACCCATGTTTACTTTAATCACCAGTCCTAGAACAATTTATATCTCACAAATAAACACAAAAAATAGACTGAATACCAAAATATAGGAGGCATTTAATTAGAAAAGGCAGAATTGCAATGATAATAAAAATGCTTAAGGTCCAATTGTCTAGGTTTGCCAGAAACCACCCATAAACTTAAATACCCGTTCACTCTAGATAATGAAAATAATACAAACTCTGCTCATGGGACTTAACCAATGTAATAGTGTATTTTTTGTAAATGATTTGTAAGAGAGCTGAATGCCAGACATGAAAGAGATGAACAAAGAAAGGGGAGAGAGAGAAACATTGCGGGTTAGAGATTAGCTAACAACGCAAGCTTATTTTTGCTACGATAGGCCCGTAAAATACCTCACCAATTATCAGAGTTGGGCCAAGGTGGAATGAGGCCTATAAAGGCTGGCTGGCTGCTTTACAGGTGGCCTTGAGGTGCATAACCAAATACCTAATCAGGTATGGCAGGATTACACTTTAACAGTAGCATCACTTGACATGCGGCTGCCCCTGAGAAATCACAGTGCATACTTTCCAATATACAGTCTGGTGCACTGCTTCTTTTCTTTGGCGTTTCAGTGCATTTGGTCACATCATTTCCTATTTTTCTCTCGTTGGGGTTCAGCCCAGGATGGCTAGCTCATTCAATCCTGCCCTGTGACGAATGGGAAATGGTGGAATAACTGCCGGTGATTGATTTCTGACATCACAAAGGGATGCGCGCTGCAACGCCCCGCAGGCAGCGTCACTGGCCTACATTATGTATAACCAAAGACTTCAACGGCACTGAAGGGCTGTAGAAAGGTAAGCCCAGCATTGGCGTGACATGTGCCGGATGGTGATTTACTGCCTGCCTTCCGGATGCTTGTACGGAGCGAAGATCAGGCAGCCCAGATAGAGTTCTTATCTCTAAACACATCTGTTTAGAATAGGACCGTGCAAAGACAGAATACCGACTCAAAAATATCGACCTACACAAATATTGTGGCAAAAATATCGTGCGTCAAGAAAATCGACTGTCAAAATATCATGGTTAAGAATATCGACTTTGTGTAAATTATATCGACGTAAAAAATATCTAAGTGTTAAATATCGTTTGCAAAAATATAGATGTTAAAAATATCAATTTTTTATTAATGTTATGTATTTCAGTACATATTTTATATGTGTGTGATGGATGTATTTTTTGTGTAAGGATTGTTTGTATTTGTATTATATGTGTTAAAATTTTAGTAGTTATTAAAAAAAAGTTAGAATTTTGCCTTTTAAGTTCTGCAGCGGGTTGTTGGTTTATCGGGGAATAGGATGGGAAGTAATTTAATTATATAAAATGTATTAATTATTTTTAGTAGTTATTTATTTTTTATTTGAATTTTGCTTTTTTTAGTACAGTAGCGGATTGTGAGTTTATAGGGGAATAGGGTGGGAAGTAATTTAATTAGAGGAAATTTATAAAATATTTTGATTTATTAATAATTGTTGAATTGAGATGTTATACTGTTAAATGCGTAAATTATTTTTTATTAATTATGTAATAATTACTGTTTAAATAATTTTAATTAATTAATTGGTAAATAATTATGTTAATTGTTTAATTATTTTAGATGTTTGTTGTGGTATTTATAGGTGAAAATGGTGGGAAGGGTTGGAACTAATTTATTTTTAATTGGTGAGTTAGTAATTAGTTGTGAACTATTTTAAATTAATTAATTAGTAATTAATTATGTTAATTGGGTAATTAATTTTAGGTGTGTTTCGTGGTGTTTACAGGTGGAAATGGTGGGAAGTAATTTATTTTTAATTGATGAATTAATAATTAGTTGTTAATTAATTACAATTAATGAATTAGTCATTAATTATGGTAATTGGGTAATTCAATTTAGGTGTGTGTAGTGCATATTAAAGTGTTAAATAATGTGTATTCAATCAATGTTTATTAATTACTTTTATTAATTATGTTAAAATAAAAATGTTGAAGTTGTTTTTTATTGGTGTGGTGTTATAGGGTAGGAAATAAAATAAATACATTTATGTTTTAAAATTTTTTTTTGCTTGTTAATATTTGCTTTTAAATAAATCTTGTTTATCAATGTATTTATTAATTTAATTGAAATAATAGTTGTACCTTTTTGTTATATGTAATTCAAATATTTAATGTTAATGTTTAATATATTTAATCTGATATTTTTTAAACAATGTTTATATATTTTTGAGATTATTTGATTTTTTTAAATTGTTTAAATGATATTATTAATTTTTGTTTCTCTGCTATCCAACACTTTCCTCACTGTTGCACTCACTGGAGTGGGATTCAATTCAATCATAGTTTATTGCATGTGATTACTTAAAATCGTTACAATTTACAACATATAAAAATTTCTTATCATACAAAAATGGTAAAAACCTCCAACTAAATCACCACCCAGTAACAAACAAATATACAATTTTTAAAATCTCAACAACATTGAAGATGCGCATAAGTTGTTAACTAAAGTGCAAGTGCTGAGCCACCTACATGAGATGTTATGATTTGTATAATGGTTACTTTTCCTAGATAGATCTTCTGAGTGGCAAAATACCGTAATATGGATTCAAAGCAGAAACCATCTTTGTTCACTGCTTTAAAAGAGCTTACGCAACTGAGTTAGTCAAATTATGTTAAATTTACTAGCCCTATTGAAGTAAGATATGCTTGGAAAAAGTGCAAAACTTTCCATAAAAATGTAAAACTGTTTTCAAAAAAAGTTCTACTGTTCAAATTGTCCCATGGTAGGTTAGGCATTTAGTCCGCTCGTTGCGTGGGCATGTGAGCTGCTACAGGTATTGGACTAAACCCATGTCGGCATTGATCATGATTTTTGTTGTTGTTTTTTTCTCTGGCTCGACTTGCCGTAAAAGTTTCCTTACTTCTGCCAAACATTTTACACCCCTGCAGGACAAGAATATGGAAGATCCTTCCATCCAGCGTATCACAGCTTGCCTGCAAGTGCGAATGTTCAGTTCATTAAAAATGGGTTTTAAAAGCAGTCTCAAATTCATAACTGCAGGACATGTGCATAGCAGATGAGCTAATGTTTCATTAAGAAAGCTACATAATCGGTAATGCGCTGTTTGTTGGTTGCTTTTCCAAGATGGCTGTAAGTCTTTCGAATCGTGCATGTCCAACCGGTAATCAATAAAGCTCTTTTTTAACACAACGCTGAAATGAGCTACTAAGTAAGGTTGGGGCTTTAAAGACGTGTAAGAGTTAATCACAGTCCACCCATGCCGACGTTTGGAAATTGCTTTTTTGTCTTTCAAAAAAGATTTCTTCTTTGCGGCATCATTAACCGATTTACTGAAGGTTGCCTAGTCTGTCGTCCTGTCCCATGCTATTTGTATTTTAAGCTCTGACAAAGAATTTATCAGGTGCTCTCCCCCCATGAGTTTGGTGTTTCTTGATTCATCTGGTTACTAATTTCTTCCCAGCAAAGACTATTCAATGAGCCAAGCTCGGATGAGCGAAACTTTTGACATAGCTTCACGAAGCCATTCATGCCCCGGAATTTCTGATTCTGGAGGCCGAATTCCAGTCGAACCTGAGCTGGGCAGGCACACTTAGGTAGATTGAAAACGGCCTTGTAAACCTTCGTCTGATGTTCGTTTAACAGGTCAGCCTCCTTGCCGCACCAAGTCACTAGGCCATATGACAGTGTGGGAAGAATTTGGGCTGCCATCACTTTTAAGAGGTGGTTATGGTTCGGGCAGCCCAGTTTTTTGTACAGTAGTCTATGTGCGAAGATTAACGATTGCGCTTTTGCTTTTAGATCCGATTTGTGATCCTTGTATGTTGAATATCCGCCCCATATTGATATCGAGGTATTTGTAGGAAGCTTGCTCTTCTACAATTTCCCCTTTTATGAGCCATTTGAACTTTGTGTTTTTTAGGGTCTACTAGGCGTACCACCTTGTTTTTCTCTTTGTTTAAATCCAAGTTTTCCTGGCCCAAATAAGTCACTAAATTGTTTATCGCTCTTTGTAATCTAATTGGGCTTTGGCTCAACACCACAATATCATCGGCTTACTGTAAAAAGGGAATTAGCTCTTTGGCCAAGTTTGGCAGATGACAATCGGCTGCATGCATATATTTAATGATATCTGCGAGGAACAAGTTATATAGGCTCGGAGCCAGGACGCAGCCTTGTTTTAGGCCTTTCTGCGTGTGAATACTGGCGGTTGCACTCCTCCCATCGCCTAATTTCACTCTTGCCCAGGTTTCACTATATAAGGCTATTATTGCGCCCAATAATTTACTTGGTAACCCCCATGCTTTTAATTTTTCCCAGAGAAGGATATCAATCTGTAGTTTCCAGGCTTACTGTGGTCTCCTTGTTTGAATATTGGGTGAATTATATTCCCTTTCCAGGATTTAGGGACGTTGTTCTGTCTGTATATCTGATTAAAAAGAGGCGTGAGGTTATCTGCCCAGAAATCTGGGGCGTGTTTGAAGAGCGCATTGGGAAGCCCGTTTGGACCAGCCGCCCCCTCTGTTTTTAGTTGTTTCATTATTATTCTTAGTTGCTCGGTGTCGATCAGGTTATTTGATTTGTTGCTACCTATCTCAAGTCCTGGTTCTTTATGTACTGCCTGGGGCTGGGTGGTGATTTTTTCTTCATCTACTCGTTGATTTTAAGGTGATTCTAAGGATGTTGACACCGTAGCTCGTTTTTTATGCATCTTGCTGCTGTACCTGTTTTGCACATGTTGAATCCAGATTTCTTCTCTGATTCCTGCTTCTTGTTGCAGTCTTGAACCCATTATCAGATTATTTATGATGCCGCAGAATTCCCTGCTGTTTGGCAATTTACTCGCCCACAAAAGTTTTGTCCAGATTGTTTCTTTATACGCTGTTTTCGCTTCCCTCAGCATCTTCTTGTAATTGTTCTGCTTTTCCTTCAGTTTACCATTATCTATTTTCCTGGCCATTCTTGCCGCCACGGCTTGTAGACACACATCTCTGGCGATCCTTCTCTTTTTTTTAAAAAAAACAAAATTTATTGCATCAAGTAACGAATATTCTGTAGAGCTCTGTAACCCAGAGAACTTCTGCCACATATATGATACAGTAAGGGCTTTGACGTTTATGACATGCAAATTATAAGTCAACTGAAAAATAACAACGAGAAAGAGTAACAATCCCCCAACCCCCACACCCCCTGATGCACTGTCAGTAAACCCTCCCCCACAAGTTACTGCTCATCCCTCATGGAAGGAAAAAGAGAGAGAACAAAAAAGGAGAAAAGAAGAAGATGTCGGCTATGCAGAGCCACTCCTGAACTACATTTCACCATACTATCCTCAGTGTGTGTCGACGCCAAGTGAGGCGGGCTCTAATGGAAGACCCCTATATTCAGCCCACCGTTTCCATATCTTTGCGATCCTTCTCTTTTGATCTCTCAATTCAGTATTGAACCACGGCTCCCTCCTAGTGTCTGTTCTTATTTGACTTCCGTGAATGGCTGGAAATTTTCGGATGAGAACGAGGCCCAGATATTCCCAGCTTTTTACTCGCTCCTCCTCTGTTGGGGGCCCAATTTGGCTCATGTATTCCTTGAGTATGTCCAGTATGTTCTTCAAGTCCAACCCTCACCATTTAAATTTCTGCAGGTTAAACATTTCTGCATGTTGTGCTAGAGAGTTTATTTTTTGAGCCTGCGCGAGAGTGATGTTGATATTCGTAATTTGCGGGAAATTATCGCATTCTATGTGTGGGCACACTTGAAATGAGTCTATACTTGGGCCGAGATTACTACTGGTGATGGTGAAGTCTATTGTTGATCGACATTTTCTACTCAGATATGTTATGGCCGCTGGTATATCTCCAGTTGTATTGCCATCCAGGATAGCCAGACTTTGGCTTTCCAACTCGCATGTTATTGTTTGGAATCCCTAGGCCTCCTGCCTCTTTCTCTTGTTCAGTTTGTTGTTTATAAGATTACTATTAAAATCTCCTGAGATGATCAAAGGACATCGTTCGTGTGATCTTTGCAGCGCCTTAATCAGGTTCATTAATGTTGTACATTTTTCCTTCTGATTCTTTTTCTCAGGGTGTATAGAGACGTTGACTAATATTAGTTGCCAGTTTAACTTGGTAAAATGAAGCTTACCGGTAAGTTTTATGATTTGCAGCCACTTTACCCCAGCATCTAGTTCTTCTGTTAGCCAACCATGTTTTTGTGCTGTGTATATTGATAGGCCTCCTCTCGGATGACCACAGATTGAAAATCTTTCCGCAAGGGTATGATGTTTTGTCTTGTTGCTGAAAAAAAGACAGTTTCATGGTCATTAAAGCTGTGGTCATTCCATGAACAGATCTTGATCATGTCCTGTTTAACATCTCCAAAGTCACGGTCATGCCTCGTGCCTTCCTTTAAATCATCCCTGTAGTGGGAATAGTAAATTTTAACCCTCCGTCATCCAAAACCTTCCCTACTGTTGCACTAATTGGAGTGGGAATAGTAATTTTTACCCCTCTGCTATCCAACACTTTCCCTACTGTTGTACTCACTGGAGATGCAATAGTAATTTTTACCCCTCCGCCATCCAGCACTTTCCCTACTATTGCACTTAATGGAGTGGGAATAGTAATTTTTACCCCTCCGCTATCCAGCACTTTTCCTACTGTTGCACTCATTGGAGTGGGAATCGTAATTTTTACCCCTCCGCTATCCACAAATGTCCCTACTGTTGCACTCTTTGGAGTTGGAATAGTAATTTTTACCCCTCTGCTATCCAACACTTTCCCTACCTTTGTACTCACTGGAGTGGGAATAGTAATTTATACCCCTCCGCCATCTAACACTTTCCTTGCTATTGCACTCACTGGAGTTGGAATAATAATTTTCACCCCTCTGCTATCCAGCACTTTCCCTACTGTTGTACTCACTGGAGTGGGAATAGTAATTTTTACCCCTCCGCTATCCATTAGTTTCTCTACTGTTGCACTCACTGCAGTGGGAATAGTAATTTTTACTCCCCTGCTATCCAACAATTTCCCTACTGTTGTATTTATTGTATTGCGAAATGTACCTTTTGATTTTTTTTAAATAGTTAAATATTTGAAATAATTATAAGATGGTTATTTGTTACATTTAAATTATTGATATATGTATATATTTAATTTTTATATAATTTAAAAGTGTAAACATTAAATAAAGATAATAGTTAATAAATTGTTTTTAAGTAAATGTATGTATATGTATACATTTTTTTTTTGTGTTTATAATTTTTAATTACGTTTATTTGTTATATTTAATTAAAATGTATATTCAATTTAATGTATCTTGTTTAAAATAATAATATTTAATATATTTAATATACTTTAATTTTATGTTATATATATTTTTAAGTCGATATTTTGTACATCTATATTTTATACTTTGATATTTTTGAGTCAATATTTTTGTACTTACCTGTTTAAGTATAGGAAGCCGATATTTTTACAGTCTATATTTTTCATCGATATGTTTGTCATCAATATTTTTTACATCGATATTCTATCAGTGAACCAATAAGACACTTTAATCAGCATGCAATTATTACGCGTGCCATTACCCCCTGTTTTTTACGCCACAAAAACGTTTACAACACAGGGCTTTAAAACACAATCCATTACAACTAGGGCTCCCGGTTCTATGGTATTTATTTTTTTACCATTTCCTTCTGTATTTATCCTTATTTATTTATTGCTGATTTTATCTGTATTTATCCATATTTATTTTGGGTTTTATGGAAAATTAAGCTGAAATTAGTATATTTCCACATTTATTTAACCGATAAATATGCACTCGTGCGTGAATGTCTGCCACGTTTCAGTGCTGTGAACACCCGCAGAAGATAAATCAATGCAGTTATATGTAAATATGCAAATTTCAGTATCAACCTTGCGCATATCTACTGCTGTTAAAGCCTCTTTACTAAAATTCCTTTCTTTTCAACCCCCTTATATATGAATCTACCCATCTCTTGGCCTGGTAGACAGTATTTAGAATTACTCAAAAAGCATCCCAATTTCCGTTTTTAACCATATTTAAAAATTAATACAGACAAGAAAATGAATGTTTTCTGTCTGCATTTATCTGTAAAAATCTGTAAAAACAGAAAACAGGGAGCCTTAATTACAATGCAATTTACTATTCTAACTCCACTGGAGCGTTGAAATGGGAAATGCGTTGTAATGGTTTGCGGTGTAAAGCCCTGCATTGTAAAAGTTTTTGCGAAGTAAAAAATGCGGGGTAATGAGTTGACATGCATTGTAACGCATGCGGATTAAAGGATGTTTCCCATCTGTTTACATATGTGTATTTAATGTTTTCGTTGAAAAGAGGCAGCAAATACAGAGGGGCGAAGCCCCAGAGCCCTAATGCAGAAAATGCCAATTTAATACATTCGCCTACATCCTTTTATTGCAGACCGGCAGTAAAAGAGCGTGCAGGGTCCATCCCAGTGAGCAGCTTCAAGAAGTATGCTACAGCGTTAGGGTGTGACTGCGTTCATGTCTTGCATTTTCCACTTGTGAAGGCCCAGTGGATTTATCTCTTGACATCCCTACTTGATATGCTGTTTTGTCCCCGTGCTTTGTTACTCTTTGAAATCGTGCACAGCACTTAAGATATTTCAGGGTAGTTTTTAAGACTAGTGCATGGTCCACCAATGCTGTTAGGTTGGGTCTACCAAGCTCCACAGCCGTGCTGGGATGGGTGTCATGTTCTGGTCTGCTCGCAGAGCCAGCTCTCTGACTATTTTCCACTGAAAACGAGAAAGAGCATCCACAAAAGAGTTTTCACTACTTGAAATGTGTCAGGCTCTAATAGCTATGCTAGCTCTCAGCTAGCAACCGACCAGATGGCACAGCAGGCACATCTCTGAGGGGCGATGCACAGTTCCCAGATTCAACGCCTGTACTGCTGTACGGTTGTCAGACCACCACGCAATTTGCCTGTTACCGAGCCAGTCCTCCCAGACAGAGAAACCTACTACAATGGAGAAGAGCTCCAACAACAAAGGTGCCGATTACGATCCGGTAAAAAAATTCCCCGTACGACTCGTATCCGGTCTTTTTACCATACGAATCGCACAAGTGCCGTACAAACTGCCAATTACGATTCGCATGGGAAAAAGTCCATACGAATCGCATTGGGAATTATTCCCCACACGTCCTCGGGTCGGAAAATGTGTCCGACACGTCCACGGACGATTTACCGTACAAATGTGAAAAGTGAAGTCCGACCGCGGAATCACGATCCATCCCGTGCGTCCGATGTTACAACCGTATGGAAAAAACACCGTCCGCACCGAACTCCCATAGCAACCATGAAGACATGTGCCCGCATACGCGCCGACCCCCCCCAGCCCCCGTACGTTCGAGTCGTACCCCCCGTGTATGTACACCCGTGTACTTGTCGTACCCCCCGGTATGTACACCCGTGTACGTTCGAGTCGTACCCCCACCCGTGTATGTATACCCGTGTATGTGTCGTACCCCCCATGTATGTACACCCGTGTACGTGTCGTACCCCCTGTGTATGTACACCCGTGTACGTGTCGAACCCCCCGTGTATGTACACCCGTGTACGTTCGAGTCGTACCCCCACCCGTGTATGTACGGTGCGTACCCCCAGCGCGTACATACACGGGTGGGGGTACGACTCGAACGTACACGGGTGTACATACACGGGGGGTTCGACACGTACACGGGTGTACATACACGGGTGGGGGTACGACTCGAACGTACACAGGTGTACATACACGGGGGGTTCGACACGTACACGGGTGTACATACACGGGGGGTACGACACGTACATGGGTGTACATACACGGGTGGGGGTACGACTCGAACGTACGGGGGCGGGGGGGGTCGGCGCGTACATACGGGGGCTGGGGGGGGTTACGGCACGTACCGGGCCACCTACTCTGGTCGTTTCGCACCGTACTTCGCTTTTCCGGCACTTTTTGGGTGCCGTGAAAATATTGCCGTCCGGACTGCTGTTGGTTCGAATCGTACTTCCTGGGTCGTGAAACACTGCCTGAAAGCGTCCCGACGTCACGTCGCAGCATTCCCGGATCACATTCGTACGTATATTTTCGTCGGTCGGTGTTTTTTACGATTCGTACGGAAATGGTGTTTCCGTGCGAATCGTAATTCCATGTTTGTAAAGTTTTACAACCGGGTACGAGTTGGACGGAGAAAACGCTCCGACCGACGGTTCGTACCCGGTTTTTACCGGATCGTAATCGGCACCAAAATGTTTTTTGTGATCTGATTTTCTTACCAAGAAACAGGCCAGCAGGCCGCACGCCAGGCTGTACCTAAAATGACACAGTAACTTCCTCCCCCAGCAGCATCCATGAACAGTTCCAACCAGTAACCAGGACAAATGCCTAGCAATGGTTCTACCCACCGGGATTACTCTGCTAGTGAAGTTAAGTTTGCCTAGCACGTGCTAAACTTCACCCAGCAGCTCTTTACGTTTTAAGAGTAAAGTTTCTATTGTCTGCTTCAATTCCTCCACTTTGGGGGCTGACAAGCTGCAGGCGCCTTCCACTGTATCTAACTCGACACCCAGGAAGGTCAGGGCTTCCGTCTCATCGTGACCTAAGGGCACACCTAGCTCCCCTGCCAGTGTGATGAAGTGATTTACCAGGGCAACGCAGTGCGACGTGCCCGGTCTTCTGATGGAGAGGAAATCATGTAGGTAAAGTAGGCGCCCTCCCACGGGTGTCTTGTCTTGTCCTTATTCCCACTCCAAAAAACAGCGAATGGTTTCAAAATGGGCGCAAGAGATCAAGCAACCTATGGACAGACACTTGTTGTAATAGAATGATTTGTCGAACTCAAAATCCAGATAATGGTAGTTGTTGAGGTGCACCGGAGGGAGGCGCAATGCAGATTGGATGTTCGCTTTGCCCAACAAAGCCCACTTTCCTGTTGTACTCAGCATATCAATTGCATCATCCAGAGTGGTGTAAGATACTGCACACTTGTCTTGATCAAACCAATCGTTGACTGACGCACCCCAGGGGTAGAACAAGTGATGGATGAGTCGGAATTGGCCCTACTCTTTTTTAGAAACCACACCCAATGGGAAAACCACAAAATTCTTTATAGGTGGAGCTGAGAAGGGGCCAGTTACCCTACCCAGCTGAAGTTCCTTTACACCTTTCTGCCTGGCCTCCTCCACATTCTCCTGCACTGATTTTAGGTTGTGACTATGACGACTAACTAGGGGGCCCTAGTAGGGAATGATTATACCTGCAGAAAACCCTTAGGCTAATAGCTACCCCTCTTCTTGTTTGCGATATCTGTTGAGCTACTGCATTAACTTCTTCACCCAATTGGAGTGGGATGTGCTACGGTCGACCTGGGCTCTAATCCTGCCAAGGCTGCTCTCGCAAGAATGCTGCCATCGCAAGAGTGCTATTTCTTGGGAGTTTTTCTTTTATTAACTGTTCCCTTAGCCTTTTTGCAGCCTACCACTGGATGCAAACCCCCCGCACTTACTGCACACGTGCCTCAACTTGCACGACTATCCCCATTTACAGTCATCCTTGTCATTTTTCCAGCATGTTGTTTTGTGGATCCTCCCAAACCACCCCACCAGCATATGTATTACTCTTGCTGACCTTCATATCTCACTGATGGGCAAAAGTGGTTCTCCTCCGCACTGACCTCATCCCTGGCCACTCACATGTGATTGTTGAATCCTGCCATGTCCTGATAATCCCAGTCTATCATGGGCCAGGTGTGCATATTTTCCGTAAAGCCCTCATCGTACTGCAGCCATGCATTACCCTGGTACTTATGCTGCGCTTCGTGCATTTTCTGCTCATAGAGAAAGCGTGTGCCACGCTTTGCAGGAACTTTTCAACAAAGACACATGCCAAAGTCCTAAAAGCTTGCAGCCAATGTTCAATAGGCCACTCTACCCTAGGCCTGAGCCTAATCCTTCATGCTTTCATCGAGACTACTGTCACCACTCGAGTCATCCTGGTGGGCTGCCATCCAGGCTGCATGCAACCTGGACCTGGTGTTATGATCCTTCAAGTGACTGCTATTACTGACTTCACCTACTCGCCTTTTGATTTGCGGTTGCTTATTGTTCCCAATCCTGCTGGTCCAGGCTCTGCCGTTGTGGCCGCCTGCCCAATGCGCGCAGCATCGTGGTCCTGGGACAAGCTGTTGCTACTGGACGTTTCCTTTGTCAACCCCAGGCCTGGTTCCCTGATGCTCCCCTTTTTTTGGCCGGGTATCCGCTGCCTCCAGTGGTGCGACCAGCACCTGCTTGCTCACCTAGTCATGCCCTCGAAATTGCCACCAACTCCCTTGCTCATTCCAGCAGCTCTTGTAAGTCCCTGTCTAAATCAATACCAACTGCTGCTTGCTATGGCCCTGTTGGATTCTCATCTGCCGCTGCTGGCCACAGCACCACCGTGGGCAATGGCTGTAAATCCTCTGTGCCTCTTGCTACCTCCTCCCTGTAGCGGGCGGGTTCCTGGGGGGTTCTGGCATGTTTGGCATGCCCTTACCCATTGCACACCACCATGAACCCGCAGGAATAGCTGTTGGCGCTGATAGTGTAACTTCCAGATACCCCAGTCAGCCTGCTGCCCACCGCACGTAGGCCACTGGCAGATTCCATGGCTGGCCTGAAACCTGGTGGAGGGGAAGCAATCACTAGCACTCAGTTGCACACTTCAAGTGCAGCCGCTCACTTGTTTAGGGCGGTTCTGAGGCAGATATGTCCCGATCAAGCTTGCAGTTGTTTTCCAGCCAGCTCCCTTGACGATATTCACGACCTTGGCCCAATCCCTGCTTCGGCAACGGCAATCCAACTTTCAACGTTTAGGCAGCACAGTGCAGGGCTGCCACTCCCTGTCCTTTTGGCTGCATGCCAACCCCGCCCTTTTTCTCCCATTGGGCGGTTTAAATCAAGCTGGCCAATGCCAAGCATGCTGCTTTGCAGGCTTGCAGCCACCACGCCTTTGTCTGCTCCCACCCATCGGGATGCATTTTTCGCGGGCCCCTCACTGGTCTTGCTTTGCCTCCCCTGCCCACCACTCTACTGAAAATAACACAGACATCTCCTCCTTATAATGAACATTGCAAAATACAATGTAAATTTAATACAAAATAAAAGACACAGCACCATCCCACCGAGACCTGAAAGAAAAAGGAAAAAATAAACAGGAAAGAAAATACAATACAAAATCCTATAAACTCTTGCGCATGTGGGAAACCCTCTTAGGCCTGTGGGTGACCAGAACATGACCTGCAGCATCGCCATGATGAAGAACAATGCTAGATAGAGCATCCATCAAGTCACAAGAACTAGAATTTGTTCCAATCCTGCCCAACTCCTCATTCATGAACGTAGAAGCCACATCATTACTTCTACTTGGTAATGGGTAAGCACAGCTCTCAGACACGTATTAGTAGCTTAATCAAAGCCAGAAAAACACTCATTTCCAATTTGTTCCATGGAGCTCCTATCATGCTTATCGTTCTGTGAAATTGTTTTTCGAGTTTATATTTTGTTCATCAATAATGATGATTAATATGCTTTTTATACCTGATTTTTGCATATGTAGACTGAATTAACATAATTACAAGTGAAGTTATTAGTCTATTTTAGTTACGTCATATTTCTGTGTAAAATGCAATTTTTTGACAAAATGGATGCCATCTCCGCTACTCACTCCTGCCTTCCTCCCTGCGCATCGTCTCCACACAGGCTCTGCAAAGCCCAGTCAAACTGACGTGAGTAGTTTATGTGCCATTTTATGGTTACATTGCATTCAATTAACGTTTCCCTGTTTTCTATGACTTGTAACATTTGCCAAGGTCCTTCCGCTGCAATCAGTAGTCTATTTAATCACAGAAAGTTTTTATTGTTTAATGTGTCATATCTCTTCAAACACCTCCAGATGACATAGTATATAGGGTGTTGAATATATGTTTTTTTTAGAATTAGGTTAGCATTTATGTGTTATGGTAATGACGTGTATTATTCTTGTATTCTGATTCGCTGAAAATGTATACTTTTATTCACACCACAATGATTTTGTAATTTTGCTAATTTACTATAAAGAATTATGTCTAAGAACCCCTTGCATTTTGGAGTGAAGTGAGCCAGAAAACGTTCCTGTTCTTTTAGGGATGCTGCCCCAATATATTCGGATTTTGCTGCTTATTTGGGACTCAGAATGTTTCTGATTTGATATAATCTATATAACTTCATGACATTTGTGTCTCTACCGCTTATTGTAGAGTTTTTGTAATAAAGCCCTTTAATTTTTCATTGATCTATAACTCAGTTATTGAGGTGACCCCATTTTTTATTGAGCTGTTTTACTCTGCTAACATGATGTTTGAAGAGGTGCCTGACGCGAATAACAAACTGTGTGAGAACGGTATGAGATGAGGAGTCTAAATTTTTGGGTAGGGTTTTGTTTCCACTATTCACACATGCTTTGTGCATCATTGTCACTCTCCTTTTGCTCCACCGTTTACCATTCTCCATCAAAACTGAAAGTTTGGCCACACGTACAATTTCTGTGCTAGTATAGAACTTAGCAGATCCCTTCATGGAAGTAGTCAGTCTCATGATTTTGACCACATCACAGACTTGAAAATCCAGCTGTTTAACACTATACCTTTCAAATTGTCATACCGTGCTTTGCTTTTCTCCTGTGCTACTTTAACTCTTTGTAAAACTTTTGACAAACGTGTGCATGCAACAGATGCCCCTGTTTTCTGGGCACCAAGAGTACTTGTTGTTAGTAGGTTCAATCCTTCTTTCACCTAAGAATATACTTTCATTAAAATCAAAATCCCTTTGTGCTGAATATAAGTTACATAGTTGTCACTATAATATCAAGCAGAATAGTGGCAAATATACAGAATATTAGAAAACATTTTAACATTTTAACTGTATTTTAGAGTATCCCTGCTTTGTTCTCCAAACCTCTCCTGTCTTACCAATAACTAAGCCATCTTAGCACTGAAAGGAGCCAGTACAAGTTTCTTAGGAGGCTTTGCCTTTCACCTTCATACCTTGATGGAACAACTGACCTATTGTTGCGTATGAAGAGAGCGGGTGTTCTAGCAAGCCAATAAGGCCTTTCTTGTAGCCCGATGTCCTAGCTTGTGACCTTTGAGAAGGTGGTTATAACTACTGCCTGCAAACTTTCAGCTCTGAGCTCACCGGAGAAGTGAAGATTCCTCTCTCTAATGCTAGTTTGTACTTAGATTAAATATGTTTTTCATATTGTTTTGAAAACAATGGGTCATTTGTTGCATGTTATCAAATACAACAATCAACATACACCTTCACATATTTCTACTTCTTTGAAACATTGTTGGTATTTGGATACCAAACACTAAACAATACAAAACATTGCTGGCTGTTTAAATTATATAAACAACTGCTGAACTATCAAATCACACTGAAACAAACATTAAACAATATATGTGTTTTTACTGGAAAAAATGTACAGTCTAATAAATGAATATATATGAGATGCAATGGAGAAATGTAAACAAGAAAAATGTGAAGATTCCATCATCATGGAGCAGCCCATGTCAGTAAGGATACATCATACATGATATAGGAACCCATTGGAATGCGCCTTTCTTTTCTTCCACAGCCCAGAATGATTGCCAATTCTGTGCCATCTGCCTGTCACACAATGCTGGGAAGGGTATTAAAAACAGAGCCACTGGAATTATGCAGCAGGGGAGGAGCAAATTATGTGACGGGGTTACCAAAATTATGCATCAAGAAAAGCCAATTAATGTGTTGCACCCTACAAGGTTCAGCTCATAAATGACATAGCCGTGAAATGTGGTCCGGCAACGTGGATCCACTCATCTCACTGCAAGGAAGCTGTTCCTCATAGAGACAACGTTCGTGTTTCTGCTCCTGGACCTTTTCCTTGCCCAGATTCCGATCCCTTGCTAAGACTGCCTCCACTGCTATTCTGCTGCCTGCCAGTGGGATAGGCCCTCCGTGCCACCCTCTGTGCCTGCTCCTCTACCACAACACAGTGCCTCCCCCACAGCCTACCATTGCTACTACCTCCATCTGAGGTAAGGAACTCACTCTCTCTGTGGATTTGGTTGGCTGTCTTCACCCCTACCTTGAGTGTCTGGTTGGTTGTGGGATACATCACTGCTGTTGAATCCCTATTCCGAACCTGTCTTTGAATGGAACCACAGCTCTGCCTATGTGAATAATTCCTCTGTGATGTTAATGGAAGAATATCGACAATTAATCTACCTTATTGCGGAATACAACCCCTCTAAGTCAACATATCCCTTTGCTCAGTGTGCTTGTCAGTCATAACAACACTTGCCTTTATCTCTTCTGCCATGGGCACTGACTGCCAAAGAGCACCAGCATGTCCCCCACCTCTTATCAAGACCCAAATAGGCCCGGCTTGACTCATCTTAGACTGACTGCCTAGGAATTAGCTGTAAACACCGTAATGAGATCGCCTCTAGTGTCTCCACTGAAACGTGTGAATGTGGCCTTGTTGTAGAGAACATTCCTTTCTAATCTCTTCCATTCGAATTCTGGACTGTTGTTTCATAAGTGCCATCAACAAGGGGACTGTGTATATTTAATTTTCGAATTCCGAGACAATCCATGGCTTCCCTAAAACTGGACTGAGTGCTGTTATCCCAGATATAAAATCCTGCAATGAAACACTTTGATGACCATCCTTTGCTGCAGAGGCGGGGCAGGTGGGCTACCTCAACTACAACTTGATTATTTTCTGCTTTAATTTATCAATTTAAATTTACAACTTTAGATGAAACAAGACAAAATGCAGAGTTCACGGAAGAGATTGCTAAATCCAGTTCATTATTGTTAGGATTTGTGGTAGATCAATTAGACGCACATACCAAAATGCTGATTCAGAATAGGATGGCATTAGATTACATTTTAGCAGCAAAATGTTGCGTTTGTGCTATTGTAGGTTCTGAATGCTGCACCGATCTTCCCAACACCTCGCTCAGCATACATGAACAAGTAGAACACATTAGGAACACCGCTAACATATCACACAAGCTTCAGGATGGACTAGATTTCAATCTCCGTAGCATCTGGGCGTAGCCTAGAGGAATTTTTGGGCACAGGAGAATGAAAATTTGTGAAATAATCATTGGTATCATTTTTATTGAGGTTGTTTTATATGAGCTAATAAAGTTTATAATGTGCATAATCTTACGCACTTATGCAGGCACATTTCCGCTTGCTACTTTTAAGGATGAGGAGAAAATTTTAAATGAAGATATAAAAGCAAAAGTTTTTAGACTATTGTGAAGAGTTTTGCCTCCTGGCACAAAAAGGCGACTAAGAAAAGATACTCATGTATTCTTGTTGTCTCCATAACTCTAGGGATAACACATTAGGTGGAGGAAGGGTCCTGTGTAGGCTCTGGTCGAAGGTTTGAATACTCAGAAAATACCTTCGAATTCTCCAACCAGTAGCACCTGCACTTTAGCAGCACTGAGCTGGTGGTTTCCAAACGCTTTGTTCTGGCAGCCGTATATGCACTTACTATAAACATCTGCACTTTATTATGGGGCTGCATTGTTAAGCAGCAGCACTTTACTAACTGACTGCATTTTTTAAATACAAGTGTGTTTTCACGGGGAAGAAGGGTTCTTTTAAACTTCTGTGTATGAAATTATTGTGATATGTTGCCCAAAGCTCAATTTTTATTTGATCATTGTATCTTATATTATACGCCTGTTTTTCCCAGACTGAAACAATAAAGTTACTATTACTACTACTACATAAAATAACTTATAGGTTTACTCGACCTGCTCTCGAGCAATGTTTGCAATGCGATGGCATAGACCTGTATTCTAAGAACGACAGCTCAGTGGGTAAATGTTTGTGTTGTAGAGGCCCTTGTGTAATCTTTATGCCCTGGTAAAATGTCTCTGAGTAATGTGTCTACTGCAAAAAGTTGTTTGCAAAAAGCAGGGCATATTTTGGATCCTTGAAGATTTTTACTTAATATTTCAGTTTTCTTCGGTTTACGTATTTTGATTAGTTGGGTGGTAATAAATACTTCACGAAGCGCCAAAATGAATTTGCTTAACACGCAGGCATGTTTCTGAGGGTCAGGTTTCCTCTTATATTGACATGGTTTCCTTCTGCTCTTGGTGGGAGGAACATAACAAGAATGGTCACAGTGGAGTTTGATTATAGTCCACTTTACAAGAAAGGAAATCAAGTCTACATAAAAAATTTGACATCAAAAGAAGTCAATGAGTACTTGTGAGTGCTTAGGGAGGGTTATGTGATGGTGTAAAGGAAGGGGAATGCAGTGTGTTTTACATACATCCAAGGATTGTCGAACCTTTCCCGCCTATTGTTAGGCAAATGCATATAGAAAGCATAACATATTAGGTACAGATACAAAAATCTCTGTTACCTATGTTTGATACACAACAAAAAGACAAGATATGTCCACGTTTTGACCCCTGTATTCATAAAGGTGAATTCAGTCTTATTGTGGGGTCTTCATCAGGACCATAGAAAACTCGTGAAGGGGGGACGAAAGCACCAATGAGATTCAGTTGGAAGGATCCGGCTGTGTGTTAGATGGAGGCCCTGTAGGCTCTGTAAATGATTGGAAGTGACCACAGTCCAGGTATGGAGGTGGTTGGTGCCTGCAGTACACCTAAGTATCCGAACCAGGTTGATTAGTAACCCGACGGAAGCTCTGTTGTGATTACAGGTGGAGATGCACCCAATTCTATTACCATTGGATTCAGTGACAGCCTGCCTCCTGTATACCCAGTCCTTGCCTACACGATGAGCAGTGGGGTTGGGTAGAAGTTGTCCTGTTGTTATGTGATATCTTATGCTTCGGAAATGTGGGTCAGGGAATCAATCAATCAATCAGGGAATTGTAAGCATGCTACTCACCTGAGAGAGTCTCAAGGCGCTGGGGAGGGGAGGGTCTGCTACACCATTCAGTCAAAGAGCCAGGTCTTGAGGGCCTTCCTGAAATCGTTCAGGGAGGGGCGCGTCTAATGTCGATCGGGAGCTCGTTCCAGGTCTTAGCCGCGATGTAGGAGAAGGTTCTTCCCCTGTTCTAGTTCTGCGTATGCATGGGGTTTCAGCGAGGGCATGGTTGGCGGATTGGAGGTTTTTCTTGGGTGCGTGGAAGGTGATTCTCTCATTGAGGTATTGGGGTTCGGTGTTGTGGAGAGATTTGTAGGCATGGGTGAGTATTTTAAAGGTGATTCTCTTCTCGACGGGAAGCCAGTGAATGTTCCGTAGGTGTTGGCTGATGTGGTCGTGTTGGGGGAGGCAAAGGACACGTCTGGCGGTGGTGTTCTGTATCGTCTGGAACTTGTGGAGTAGTGGAGTAGAGACTTGTTGATGCCGGCATAGAGAGCGTTCCCGTAGTCGAGCCTGCTGGTTATGAGGCGTGGGTGACTGTCTTCCTTGACTCGGGGGGGATCCATCTGAAAGTCTTGCAAAGGATGCGGAGGGTGTTGAAACAGCTGGAGGTGACGCCGTTGACCTGTCTGTTCATTGAGAGGGAGGAGTCGAGTACGATGCCGAGGTTTCTGGCATGGTCCGTGGGGGTGGGAGGGGTGTAGAGGGCAGTGGGTCACCAGGTGTTGTTTCATGCTGATGGCGTGGTTCCAAGGACGAGGACTTCTGTCTTCTCCGAGTTGAGCTTCAGGCAGCTGTTTCTCATCCAGGATGCGACGTCCTGCATTCCTTCCTGGAACCTGCGTCTGGTGGTGGTGGGGTCCATGGTGAGGGAGAGGATGAGTTGGGCGTCGTTGGCGTAGGACACTATGTTGAGGTCGTGTTGTCTGACGATGGTGGTGAGGGAGGCCATGTAGATGTTGAAGAGGGTAGGGCTGAGCGATGATCCCTGGGGTACTCTGCAGCTGATTTCCGTGGGTTCGGAGAGGAAGGGTGATAGTCTGATCCTCTGGCTTCTGTCTGTGAGGAACGAGCAGATCCAGTCGAGGGCGGTTCCTTGTATGCCGGCGGCGTGTAGTCTGGCGGCGAAAGTGCGGTGGGAGACGGTGTCGAATGCTTCTGACAGGTCAAGTAGGATGAGGACAGCAGTGTAGTCTTGGTCGAGGAAGTTGCGGATGTTGTCCGTGCCAGTGAGTAGGGCGGTCTCAGTTATGTTATGTTATGTTAAAGGTTTCTTATAAAGCGCACAACTCACCCTGGGGCATCTAGACGCAGACTGGGAGAACTAAACTGAGGGGAAGGAAGAAGCTAGCTCCGAGAGGAGTTAAATTTGGAACAAGAAGGCTTTTAGATGTTTCCTAAAGGTAGTTAGTGAAGGGATTTTCCGGACAGCTATAGGAAGCTTATTCCAGTAGCTCGGAGCTAAATATGAAAAAGCTCTTCCTCCCGTGCGCGTAAGACGAATTCTGGGGACTTGAAGAAGGTCTAAGGAGCTGGATCTAAGTTTCCTACCTGGGCAATATTAAACTAGTTTTTTCCGAAGGTAGAGAGGACCACTTTCCCTCAGAGCGTTGTAAAGTAAGGCAACAGATCTTGAAAAAGGATCTGTTCTTTATATTTAGCCAGTGCAGCTCTCTCAGAAGGGGGGTTGAAGCTGAGCCTGCCGGGCGATTCAAAATCAGACGTGCTGCCGTGTTCTGAATCACTTGTAGTTTCACCAGCTGAATTTGCCCCACTTCATCCAGCAAAGCATTCCCGTAGTCCAGACGGCTAATAACCATCGACTGGACTAGGGTTCTGCGCTGAGAGGAAGGCAGATAGGGAAAAATTTTCCTAAGCAGCCTTAAACCATAATAACATGAGCTAGTTGTCGCCGCTACATGATCTTTCATGGTCAGGGCCTGATCCAGTTTTAGGCCGAGATTTTTTACGGACTGTTTAGGGGTGGGGGGGTGACCCAATTGAATAGGCCACCAGTCGCCCGACCAGCTATTTATGGCTTTGCCCATCAGCATAACCTCTGTTTTTCCTGGATTGAGCTGGAGGCAATTACTTGTCATCCAGTCAAAGATGGTAAGCATTCCGGAGGCAAAACGAAGTTTGTCGAGTACTGGGTTTAGTCCAATGGTATACATAAGCTGAGTATCATCAGCATATGAGATAATTTCAAAACCCAGATGCTCGACTATTTGTGCCAACGGAGCCATATATAGATTGAAAGGGCTCAAGCACGAGCCTTACGGAACTCCCCTATCCAGCAGCATTTTGCCTGAGGCATACGGTCCCAACATAACAGTTTGAGTTCTTCCAGACAGATAATGTTCTAGCCATTTCAGGGCTGTCCCTTTTATGCCACAATCCTGGAGTCTCTCCAACAGCTTCGAGTGTGAAATAGTATCAAAAGCTGCGGAGAGATCAAGGAGGATCAGAATGGCTGAACCTCCCCTGTCGACACTTAGTCTAAGCGCGTCCGTTACCGCCAAGACTGCGGTTTCTGTACTAAAGCCTGGTCGAAAACCAGACTGTGAGGGATCCAGAATGTGATTGTCCTCCAGATACAAGCTTAGCTGTCGATTGATGGAGCTTTCCAGGATTTTTCCTAGCAGAGGTAACAGGGAGATGGGGCAGTAGTTACCCAGGACCGAAGGGTCTGCAGATGATTTTTTTAATATGGGGTGAACAATCGCCTCTTTCCAGGCGGCCGGAATAGTACCCGAGAGGATGGAATGATTGAATATGTCACGGATTGCCGAGGCACAGATCGGTGCCAGAGAAGCCATGATTTTCGGTGGACAGATATCCAGCGGCGATCCTGATTTGGCCCCCGTAAGGTCTTTGATGACCTCCTCTACTGTAACTAATTCAAAGCAATTTAAGGAACACGCTGCCATCTTATTTTGTTCCTCGGGTATTTGTGGAAGAGCCACAACAGGATGGTGCTGTGGTTGCTGCGGAACCCGGATGGAGAGGGGTCGAGAATGGCGTAGTCTTCTGGGTCTCAAACCACACCATTGTCAACACTTCAAAAGGATAAAATATCACTTAATTGGATCAAGGGCTTTAGTTCTTACCCCTCTCCCTCTTGTCACATAATGTGGGTCTGTCTAGGGGCCCAGTGTCATCTGCTGCATGGGAATGAGGGGATTTGTGGATCTGGGTGTTCTTGATTTCACTTAGTATCTCCATCTTCCTGCCTCTGTACCATCTAGGCTTCCTATCATTATATTCCTGTAGGCATGCTCCTTTGAATAATGCGCTTAGGCTTCCCATCAAATGGCTGCTCCACTGCCAGTGGGTGATGCGTTGAGGCACATTAAAAGATGCACACATGGTTTGGGACGCTGTTAGAGAGATAGAAGTAGATACTTGCCAAAATCGTAAGACCACAGAGATAGATTCTCTTTTTTAACCTTTAAAGAAACTCTAACTCGCATAACATTACATCGCCTGTAATGACATTCCATAACCTCAGGGCCAGTGATTTCATTACAGCAAGCTCACATCACTTTACACTGACCAGATCAGAGGAAATGATGTTATGATAAATCTAAAATGACACTGAGGGTTAAACAACATGGGATACATGAGTGAGTGATTCTGAGCTCTCTGACTAACCTTAACCTCACTAACATCTTACTTTGTGTATGTAAGCAGCCCAATGCCTGGGAACAGAGACAAGCATGTATTAGGTAGTCTTCAAAAGGAGGCTTGTAAATTCAATTCCTTCTCTAGGGTGTGGCTGTGTCATCTCAGCAGGTTCATTCACAGCATTTTGAAAACAAGATATCAAGATACCTAAAAAACACACACAAAGCCTTGCTTGCTGCACATTTCTGTGTTGCCTCTCCTGGTGAATTCAGTATTGAGGATTGTTGACAGTGGGGCTTGGGGGTCTAATGAGGGTTGGTGGGCTCCTAGGATTATGCTGGGATGGGCGGGCTATCTTCAGAGCAGGAAGTGGCCAATAAGTTATTGCAACAAGGGATTTGTGTATGGCCCAGTTAGGCCCATTTCTCCACATTATACATGACTCTTTTCATAGTTAACATCCTTCCTAGAAGGATACCAGTGCAACTCCAGAGAAGAGAGGGGTGAGGAGCTATAGAGCAGCTGTGTGTCTGAAAGACAGGGCTCTTCGACACCTCTACCTGGCAGATCTGTCCCACATGTTGGGTTACATTAAAATCCATGTAGCACAGTCAAAAGGAGGACAATGAATATCGATTTATTTTTTCTCTGGTCCTCTGATAGTTTCTTGAGCCTAAACACATGACTGAAGTGGGATCTATGCATTTATGAATTTATAGATTACACTCCCCTCCTTATGCTTCTCTGCCACGGGATAAGAGAATGCGCTGCAGGTATTCCTCAGCAGACAAAGGGTCACGTGAAACACCAGCTCTGCTCTTTGTAGTGGGGTTCAGCACGTTGCTTTCTGGGAAATCTCAGACTGACACCCCCTAACATTGACTGAGATACACCTCAGTGAGCACCTTTCTCACCCTCTGGCAGGCAGGGTGAGAAACTCGCAGGGCCTTTAGCCTCACCTCCAGAGCCCTCAAACATGGACTGTTATAAACATCCAGTCACAACCAACTCACGCAAACACCTATAGATGATCCCGGTCACTATATTTACAATACCAGATTAATAGGCTGCATGAAAAGAAGACCCAAAAAAACAACATCCAGGAAAAAGCAAACACTTTTAGGGGAAATGCATTAAGTAAAACATGAAATATAAAGAGGAGGTACTTCGCTGACGGAAATTACTCATTGTTGAGAGACTGATGTTGAGAACTCCGTCAGTGATTTCACTACAAAGGGCATTAGTATGGGCTGTGGTAAAATGATGGCAGCCAGGATGTTTGTTTCCATCTTAAGAATCAGCTTTATCACAGCTACAACCAAGCGTGGTGCCCCCTTGCTGGCCAGACATCAACCGAGCAACTTGGAATGCTCCCATTCATAACACATCCATGGAGCCGCAGAGATTCCATTCTAATAAAAGCCTTTGCAAAATCAGTTTTTCATTACTGCTTGGTCTAAAGCCGCAGATGGACCCGACCCGCTTAAAGCCCTGCTGCTTTCTAAGCAGATGCACGTACGTACACACACACACTAAAGAAACTGCAATACAAACAAGCATTGACAAAGTTACCTGGTCTGGATCATAACTGAAATGCTCTCTTCATTAATTAATAATGAGTGTATGTGAATATCACAGTGGATGTCTGAATGCATGAATGGCAATGAGTGAACAATTGCATGTATGATGCAGGTGGTGATGGTGAAGGATGATGGAGAGGAATACGTTTTGTTTGTCTTTATTATCGATAAAATTTCATCATAAAAGACACTTACATACAATTAAAAATACAAAAAACAAATATGAAAAAACATAGTCCATAAAATCACGATACAATGATGGCCATTCAAAGACAGAGCATTACACATAAACACTATTGCCTCCTATTCCTAATTATCCATGTCCAACCCAAAAATTTGGCCACTGCAACAACAACACATTCAGTGGTATCAAATCTCAAGATACTAAGGGCTACAAACCCCTGTCTGGTACCCAGATTACGGCAGATAGGTTTAAGCCATTTGGCCCTAGGGGCAGTATAAGCCGGGCAAGCAAAAAATATGTGCCCTACTGAATCAACACAGTCTGGGCACCAGCTGCAAAACTCAGAAGACCCTCCCTTCCATTTTTTGGTAAATGATTTTGTTGGTAAGGTACCAACCCTAAATTGATGGTAAAGTTTTCGATCACTAGGCCTGGAGATAATGTCCCAGTAGGCTTCAAGAAGAGGAGCTGTTTTGTATTCAAAAAACCTCCCGGACAAAGACTCTGCATGGACCAGGGACGATTGTTTTTGAAAAGCCATTGACCAGTAAAGATTTTTAAAATCTTTCTTAGATGGGAAGGGGTTGGCACCTGGGTCAGTCCAGAGTAATCCTAATCCCATAGATTCCAATAGTAATCTGACCTGCCTGAACCATTAAATGTTGTCAGAACCCAAAATAGAGCGAACATCTAAGAAAGCCCTGGCATAGGGACCCAATTCCGTAGTCGTCCAGAGTCTCCTCCAAAAAGCCAAGGGTTTAAACCTTGCTATATCATCAAAAGAATAACATCCTAGATCCAACAGGAGCGGTTTCAGGGGGGTGGAACAGGGGAGGGCCGTAAGTTTTCTTAAAAATTTATATTGAGCCTTGACCAGGGAAGAAAGATCAGCAAAGCCCCAAAGTTCGGCACCATAAAGGATAGCTGAATTTATCCTAGCATTGTAAATTTTAATGGGCGGGCCAATCAATTTCGTCTGTAACTGTCTCTGATCTTTGACCAAACAACCAGAAAGTTGAGCAAATTTCAAGGAAAGAACATCTATTTGTGGCCTCCAACTAAGCTTGTTTTCGATTACTACCCCCAAATAGGTCATGATGTTAGTACGTTCCAGAGTGTCATTGTTCATAGACACATGCCCTTTCACATGCTTCCCCTTGTTGAATACCATATATTTGGTTTTGGAAACATTGACTTGAAGGTCAAAGTCAGAGAAAAAATTGGCAAACACATTCAAAGCCGTCTGTAACCCGGACATTGTCTGGGATAGGAGTAGGGTGTCATCTGCAAACATAAGGAGGGGTATTTTAGAACCACCCACCGTGGGGGCGTCCGTAGAGATGGAGGAAAAATATTGCACAACTCTATTAATAAAGAGCAGAAATAGAGTAGGCGCAAGGACGCACCCTTGCCTGACACCCCTACTTACTTTGAATCTTTCAGTGACCTGGCCTTGATTACCCCATCTAATTTGGGCGAAGTTGTTTTCGTGCAGTCTAATAATGAGGTTTAAAAGATCAACAGGCATCCCAAGTACAGCTAGTACTTCCCAAAGTTTGGTCCTGTTAACAAGGTCAAATGCAGACCGAAGATCTACAATTGCTGCATATATAGTTCCACCACAAAGATACACCGTCTTCCAGACAATCAATTGAAATTTGAAAGCCTGATCTATGGTACTGATATGGGACCTGAAACCGGCCTGCAGAGGGGAGATAATATCGTCCTGCTCGATCCAAGACTGGATCCTTGCCAGGATCATTCTTGCAAATGTTTTTTGGATTGAGTCAATAAGACTAATGGGGCGATAATTCCCCGGGCAGGAACGGTCACCTTTTTTAAAAATCGGTATAATCTCGGCACCCTTCCAAGATTCTGGAATGGGAGCCCCCTTAGCTATAGCATTAGCCATGCGAGCAATGTAGGGCACCCAAGTGTCAAGATCGGATTTAAAAAGGTCCGCAGGGACGGTATCGATTCCAGGAGCCCTGCCACCAGGCACCTTGGAGAGAGTAGACAAGACCTCGACTTCCTCAAATATAAAATTTGGAGAAATCGACAAATCCCTGCTAAGCGACAAAATGGAGGCTTCGACCTGATTTGTGTCCGTAAACTGGGATTCGTAATGTGCCACCCATATGTCCGGGGCTACGTTATTTGAGGGAGTCTGCATACTCGGATGTTTACCCCACTTCAAAACATGCCAGAACAATGTTAAGTTCCTATGTTTACTTGCCGCCAAGAGTTCGTTCCAGTGGTCGTTATCCCAGTCTAGCTTTGCTTGTGTTTTGACCTTATTATAATTTTTCCTAGCAGATCTAATAATTGCCTGATTTTTGGTATTAATGGCAATTTTCAGTTGACTGTAGGACATCCGGCAAGCTTTAGTATACCAGGAGCTTGGTTTAGGGGTGTGGTGTACCTTAGCTTTACAAGATTTTAAAAAATGGGACTTAAGACCTGAGAATAGAGTTTCATGAATCTTGGTGGAATCACCAACAACATCCTCCTGGTCCCAAAGAGACTGTAGTTCTTCCAACGCACAGGAAACTTTTCGACTGATCTCGAAAACTACTGAACTATCAAGGGCGACTTTTTCCCATCGCACTCTCCGCTGGTTGTTGGCAAGGAGAGCGTCTGCTGTCACTAGCTTGGTTTGTGGACTTCTATGGTCAGGGCAAAGCAGGAGTGACAAGACTAAGGGGTTGTGGTCACTCTCGGCGCGGTCATTAACCGTCATATCGCTTAGAGTGGACCAGAACTCCACCTTAATTAAAGCGTAGTCAATTCTGCTACTACGGCCGCGGCTATCAAAGAAAGTCACCTTGCCGTTTTTATCCGAAGGCGTGCGTCCATTTGCAGCCCGAAAGCCACGTTCCATACATAAACTCATCCACTAAACAACGGACTCAGTCCACCTCTTAATGGGTGGAAGGTCAAGAGTAGGGATGTTCAGGATGGTATCCACCTCCAGAGTGAGTGATTCCCAGGCGGGGTGCATTGGCTCAAAACAACAATTAAAGTCACCCACTATCACCACATTTAAACTTGGGTCGACAGTATCCAAAAACCCCTCCAATTGTGAAAAGGTGTTTGAACCACGCCCGCCCGGTAAGCCCCTATTGTATATGTTAATAAGCAAAATTTTGGGGTCATTATTATGTTGCAGGGAGACGATCAATAAATCGGGGTTGTCAATAGCCAATTCGGTTAAGGCAAACCTAAGGGTTTGCCTGACCCAAATGCAAAGTCCCCCCGAAGGACGACCCCTAGAACCACTGGAAGCCCCCTTACAAAAGTTGACATACCCAGGAAAATAAATGGGATCCACAGCCCACGTTTCCTGAAAAGCAAGGATATCGTGGGAGGATGCCCAAACCGACCGGTCTTCCGTAGAGATTTTGCTGCGGAGACCGGCGATATTCCAAGAGACCAGGGTAAGGAGGGGGGAGCTGGAAGAATCGAGTGGTAGCAGAGATGGTGAGGACCAAGGGGCTACTAAGTGGGAAACACTAATATCTGATGTCATACTATCAATCGCTAAATCACAAGAAACAACGGACAAGGTTTGTGGAATGGCAATAGGCGCCACATCCACGCAAGGTGTCTGCTCAAGACTTTGAGCGTTTCCAGATATACGACTGGGGGGTGAGAGATTTACATGACAAACCAAAGCAAGAGGGTGAGGAGCTAAATTACTAGCAGGGGCAGTGGCGGGATCGTACACAGAATTCAAAGGCAAAATACCCAGCCCCAAAGGAACCCTCCTGGGCCCACCCCAACTGGCAAACCCAGGATAAGCAGAGTCAACAGAATCTTTAAACACACTGCCCTGGGTGTGCCAGTTTGTGAATAGTCAATCAACCCCATCCAGGTTGTTCAAGGGGGCGAAAGAGTTAAACAATGGGAGGTGGAAGACTGGACCTGGGTGGCGAGAAGAACCCCTATTGACCCTTTCCCAGCCAGAAGCCAGATCGTCAGAAAAATCACACTGACCAAGAGGGTAAAAATGCGACAAGTCCAGAGTGATTATACCAGTGTTGTTCGTAGAATTGGAATAGGAGCATATGTGGGACACTACCTTAGGATCCCGAAAATTAATAATCACACAATCACCCTCCACACCTTTGACCCCCTTGCCCAACCAACACACCCTACGGACAGTAAGAATTTCGGCACAGAGTCTAGCCGGAAGTGGTCTGTGACGATTTAACCAATAAATAACTTTGTTCTTCAATTCATTGTGGGATTCTGTTTTAACCTGCAAAAGCCTAGGAACACCCGCCATGATGACTGTATATGGCTTCGACTCTGGGGGGAGATTTATACAAGGAAATTTGTCAAAACGACTGCCGTCGTCGGTGTTTGGGTGGCCGGTTACAGAGTTACTTAGATTGGGAGGAACATTACGGGATGGGTCAACAGACGTGGCTATAGTAGATGGAATGTGGGAAGCGTCCGCAACAAGTGCATTAGAAACAGGTAGGATGGAAGGTGCACTAACCTGAGGGGTGGCACCCCTAGAAGCGACCCCGACATCGAGAGCAATATCAGGAGTTAGTGATGTCGTGGGGACAGATTGAGATACCATGATCTTCTCCATTAGGGACGAATTAGACAACAACATACTCTCTAACTTCTCAAGTGAGGTGGAAAGACGATTAACTCTTTCATAGAGGGGTAGAAAAAATGATTTGAGTAGTTGCTCAAAAGGTTCAAGATGTCCGGGGAACAGAGGGGTGTGAGATGGAGTAGAACACCCATCGTTGGACGTCTTGGACACTTTAGCACGTTTACCCCTGGGATGCACTCCGCCACATTTCCTTTTCCTATTGGTTAACAGTGGTTTGCCACCCCGAGATGAAGTCTCAGTACCAGGCTGCTTAATGATGGGCAGCGGGAGAATGACACTAGTATTTGAGGGCTGGCCACAAGGTTTAGAAGTACCGGCGATGACAGACGAACCATCCAGCGAACTCGGGGTTTGAGGGGCCACTGACCCGAGCTCGTTGTTACCTGATTGGTCGATTAGTGTTTGGGGCGGCCTGGAATCAGGGGAAGTAACTTCCATAATATTCCCAAGAGACGACCTCTTAGAAGAGATTTCTAAGGACAGTCGTTTTTCTGTCAGAATAATTTCCTGCTCGAGGACCCTGGTTGCTCTCGTGATAAAATTATCAAGGGTCCCCGTAACACGGCCCATAGAACTATCCTGCGTGAACTTTCTACCTGACCTAAGAGATGACATTTTTGGGAAAAACAGCACACAAACCAAGGAATGGCCAGAAAAAGAAAACAAATGAGAGAGAGCCTAGAGACAATTAGTAAGCAATGAAGAAGTAACAACAACTGCTGCAATTGTCTAACAATCCACTAGTATAAAAAATTTCTCACTGGCACAACTGTTCGTATGAAGTAGGCAGTGTCGCCACCAAGGATATGGACCCGTCCCATCCACGACCGACCACGAACGGCCACAAACGGCCCGCTCTTTGCCCGGTCTTCGTCCCGCGCGCGTACCGCTAGCGCGCTGGGCCTGGTTCGATTTTAAGCTTGAGGCGGAGTCGAGGGCGTGAGCGGGAAGAGGAGCCAGGTGAGCACAATCAAGGAGCGCAGTGCTCCGTGGTCCTCGCAGTCCCGTGAGTGTAGGGTTCTGCAGCCTGCCCCCGATCAGCAGCGTAGCGTCCAGGTAGGAGGGGGAGCACCCAAGAGTCGCACACACAATGAGCACCAGCCGAGATTTAAATGTTCAGGCCGGCGAGCGGCTCCCGCGCAGCGGGGGCCGCGAGGTGCTGCGTGCAAAGTTGAAACCAAGGCGGGAAGAGGAGCCAGGTGAGCACAATCAAGGAGCGCAGTGCTCCGTGGTCCTCGCAGTCCCGTGAGTGTAGGGTTCTGCAGCCTGCCCCCGATCAGCAGCGTAGCGTCCAGGTAGGAGGGGGAGCACCCAAGAGTCGCACACACAATGAGCACCAGCCGAGATTTAAATGTTCAGGCCGGCGAGCGGCTCCCGCGCAGCGGGGGCCGCGAGGTGCTGCGTGCAAAGTTGAAACCAAGGCGGGAAGAGGAGCCAGGTGAGCACAATCAAGGAGCGCAGTGCTCCGTGGTCCTCGCAGTCCCGTGAGTGTAGGGTTCTGCAGCCTGCCCCCGATCAGCAGCGTAGCGTCCAGGTAGGAGGGGGAGCACCCAAGAGTCGCACACACAATGAGCACCAGCCGAGATTTAAATGTTCAGGCCGGCGAGCGGCACCCGCGCAGCGGGGGCCGCAAGGTGCTGCGTGCAAAGTTGAAACCAAGGCGGGAAGAGGAGCCAGGTGAGCACAATCAAGGAGCGCAGTGCTCCGTGGTCCTCGCAGTCCCGTGAGTGTAGGGTTCTGCAGCCTGCCCCCGATCAGCAGCGTAGCGTCCAGGTAGGAGGGGGAGCACAAATATGAAGTGTGTTGTGAAAGTAAATGAGGAACAACAAAACTGGTGGTGACTACAGGAGAAATAACAAAACAAACAGCGAGTGTATACCTTGAAATAGTAAAGAATCATATGTGAAAGATCAAAAACAATGGCTATTAAAATAAACCTGCTGAAGCCAGAAGGTCTGTGAGGACTGTAGGTTCTCCATGGGTTGATGGTAGGCGCTATGCATCGTACCTAACACTGCATTCTCTCCTGGAGGCTCCTGCGTGTTCTACAGAACACTCAGCATAATGCTGTTTAGTGCAGGAGTGCTGTGGGTGTAGGGGGCACGAATGACGTCATCAATCCAACTCATCGCCCAGGCTGTCAGGGGAGACCTGGTTGCCAGTTGGGTCCAAAGAATGGATGGATGCACGTGAGAGTCTAATGCGGTTGGGGGGTGAATGACTGGCTGAGGGGGCGAATAATAGGTGAATGAATAAGTTACTTTGAGGTTATCGGAGGAATGAGAGAATGATTAAAAACACTGGTGAAACAGGAATGCACATGCACATTTTCACTTCCATATAAACAAAGCATGCGTCGTTTGTGTGACTGCAGACATTTAATTCAACTCGACTGTAGACGAATAAACAGTCTTCGGACATTTTGTTGCTCTGCTGAGCATTGGCCTCAATGGCCTCTTAGGCGTGGGACTGATCATAATGTGTCAATTGCAATCAAAGGACATGTTTTAAGAATTGAGGAGGCTAAGTACATGGGCTGCAGTGCAGTCAGTGACACACATCCGGATTGGATTGAGTGAAATTGATAAATGTGTAGCTGGACACATGTTTACTGTTCTTCATTAAAAAAAAGGAGAAACAGAGGATATATTTGTTTTAGGACAGAGGGCCTATTTGTTTTTCTTCAGTCAATATTGCTCTGGTGCGCAACCATATACCCCTGTGGTTCCCAAACTGTGCGCCGCGGCACCCTGGTGCGCCATTAAAACTAGCCTGGGGCGCCGCGAGCACTAATGGGAATTCAGCGCTTTGAAGGGGATATTGAGGCGCGTGCATGACTGAAATGAAATGGCGCAGCAACAGTTCTGAGATGGCTGTAACTTAAAACTCCTAATAAGACCACAGGAAAGGACTGGGTGCCTGGAGCCGGCAAACACACTCTGTATTCCAGGACAAAGAAAATCGCTCAATCGTCTGCTCATCCAACGAGGCCACACGCATAGAAGCTGCTCATACACTTGCGGAGACACTGCAGTGCAGCAGATACCACAGCAGTGGTGGCAAAGCACAGGCGGTATCTCATCTCACGGCGCCAGTTGAAAGGGAGACCTTCACCCTTGCCACATGCACTTCAGGCATCAGTGTAAGTAAGAAATTAATCAGCCGGTGAACATAGCCGCATTCTCCACAGCTGTAAAGTAGTTGCTTCGATAGCGGGAAGAGCTGCTCAGTTTCAGCCTTTAGGAGTAATTTTGATGTCAAAAGGCACGAGTCACTCGTCTAACAAGGTCATTTAAATCCTGGTAATAAATATTTGTAAGATAAAAGGGCAACATAGGACACTGAAGCTTTGCTTCATTAACAAAAATAAGAAAGTGCGAGGTCTTTGAAGTGTGCACACGTGGTAGAGTTCAGGGGAAGGCAGAGTATAAATGCCTTTGAAGTGGGGCCAAGCAGAGAGCAGGCGCGCAACACCCATTGGACTCAAAGGGCTTCAGCCCCCCCCCCCCCTCGTGTGCGGCAGCCCGGGATGAGACACCTTTCCGGGCAAAAAAGCAGCCGCTCCCGAGCACTTCACAGGTCTTTAAAAGACCATTTGCATGTTAATGAGGCCTCGCTGTTGTGTCACCCCTTCTAAGAGCCCCTGCAGCTCCACTCTGCCTATTGCTTAAAGTTCAGCCCCCCCCCCCCCCGAAATTTTTCCTCAGAGCCCCCCCCCCCCCCCCCCCCCCCCCCCGAAATGTGGCTCTAGTTGCGCCTCTGGCAGAGAGTGGCCATAATTTACTCAAAGGCTACAAGCCTGTCTGGCACACAGTAAGTACAAGAAACCTTTTTTTTCCAGTTTTATTTTTTCTTTTATATAGCGCGAACTCGAACCGAAGGTATTGCAGTGCTTTACATGAGCACCAGTTACGCTAAACAAGGATACATACATTTTTTGATAGGCACGGGGATATTACGTGATTTGCCCAGTTAAGGAATGGAATATATACAAGACCACTTACAGATGGGCCACACGCTGAGTCAAGGTATGTGTGCAGCCACCTTTTACCTTCCAACTACTACTTGCTACATCACCCAGCGCTCATCTACCCAGAGTATGTAGCCTGTGCAAGAGCACTTTGTAATACATGCCACGAATAGGAACTTTTTGTTCCCTCAATGTGCCCATAACCACCAGGCTTCGCACGTTTTGATTTTTGAGCATCCAGTAATTAGTTATCTTTGCCTTGAAAGAGGCACTGTTTGTGCTCTGGTGCTCCACGAGCGAACTGTACTTAACATATTTGTCATTGTCTAACACTCTTTGCCTGGAAGCAACGGTGTGCACTGATGCATCAGATGACGAACACTGTACATGCCTCTTACCGGTATCTCCGAGTCTAGATAAATCACACTCTGGAGTTCCCACCTTGCTGTCCCACTATTCCTGTGGCATTTGATTGCCCCTCCAGACAGAGTCATGGATAGCACCACATCAGCTATCTTAGGCTGTTGGAAGGACTTTTCAAATGTACAAATACAAATGTTAGACTCGCCGAATCCAAAGAAAACACATGTAAATGTTCAAACAAAATCTTTGTAATTCCCACACCGAGCACAAATCCATCTATCAATCTATCTAACCCACCCTCCCTTTCAGACACTACGGCTAATAAAATGACATCCACGATTATAATCCCTTCATCCACTTCGTCTCAATAATTTTCAGAGATAAAAATTGAAGTCTCTGGAGGCCGGGCTTACACCCCCCCTTCCACCGAAAAAAAAAAGTTACGTAATGGGGAGCCACGGCCAACGGCCAATGAGTCAGGGGAGCCGCTGGTCTAAAAAGTTTGGGAACCACTGCATATACCCTATTAAAGAATATTAATGTGCCAGTGGGGAATCCTCCGTTAGCCAGTTATCCCCCTTCACAGTTTTAACCAGTGCTTTAAATGTCCCAAAATAGACAAAGGTACTCCTTAAATTGAGGAGGGGCTAGGGGCGGGGGCAGAGTTGGGGCTAGGGGCGGGGATAGATGTGGGGCTAGGGGCGGGGACAGAGGTGGGACCTGGGGCAGGCATGATGATAAGACACATTCGTGCAGTCTGCCCTTGCCTTGCCCTTGATAATAGTTTCAGACTTCACAGATGTGCAGATTCCGCCTATACATGTGGTACCGGACACTTATAGCCAATCAATAGCCAGCTGTTGTAACCCTCTGCAATATGTATGCAGACTATTAAATTTAAGAGGCAAGGCCAAGTTGGATTAACTTTTTTCTATGCCATTGGTACTCAGTGCACATCTGCCAGGTTAAGAGCGGCACAGTCCGAGTTATTAGGCCTGCACTGACTATGGTCAAATGCGGTCTGATTTTGGACCTTCGCTGTGTGATCCTGGACCAGTGATATTCTATTCTTAATGCCGATATAGGCAACCCTCTCAATGCAATATGACCATACCATGCACTGTTATAAATAATCACACAAAAACAGGTCTGCTGCAGGTTCATTTCATACAAGAATAATGTCAACGTTGTGGGTTAACTTCGGGCGATCCAAGAGCAGGCAGCGGTGACTGACATAAGCTGCCCTGCCCCCCTGATGAGCCATACTTCACCGTGACCAATCCAATCAGTGCTACAATTTATGTAGGGATTCTCCCCCTTAAATACCGTGGTCCACCAGTCCAGGATTTTACTCACGCCTTTTTAGGGGTGGAGCATAGAAAGGCAAGTCTCCGGTTGCTCAGGCTTACAACTGCCTGAAGGACTAACGGGGCGCCGATGTTCATCCAGGGCCCTGCCATAAAGACTCCTGGGGTTTCGCATAGGGCACCCCTATTGTGCTCCTGACGAGGGTACCCCTATGTACTAGTCAGCCTCCACATCACCCTGTAACTCTGCCAAAGCCTTGGATGTGGCCGCCATCATTCCTGCCCCCCCCCCCCCCCCCCCCAATGGCAGGCTCAATACCTTCCTGCAACCTGCAGATACCAATCCGTCTAGCTCCGTGGTACTCTTATGACGGCCCGCGGGCCGCCAGCCGCCCAGCATGCCTTTATTGGCGGCCCGCTGACCTTGCCTTAAAGTTTCTATGTTTCAAGTGAGGCTGGCAGTAGACACAGAAGATGACCGCAGGAGCATACGTAGTGAATACCTATTAAATACGTTTTCACTACGTATGCTCCTGCAGCCATCTTCTGTGTTTACTGCCGGCCTCTGTGACGTCATACATAGCACAGTCAGAAAGCTTCCCAAAAGGCCCTTTAAAAGTCAGCTGTAAGCGCTTTTACAGCTGACTTTTAAAGGGCCTTTTTGGAAGCTTCCTGTTTCATGTTGCCTATGACGTCCTCTTCTGAACAGTAGATGTAGGCACATTCAGATTTTGGACAATTGCACCTGGAGAGAGAGACAGAGACAGACAGAGAGAGACAGACAGGGAGAGACCGACAGAGGACGACACAGAGACAGACAGACAGACAGAGACAGACAGATACAGACATACCGACGGAGACAGAGAGAGAGAGAGAGACAGAGGGAGACAGGCAGAGAGAGACAGACATGTAGAGAGCAAGACAGAGAGAGATAGACACAGAGAGAGACAGACAGACAGAGAGACACAGAGAGATAGACAGAGACAGATAGAGATAGATAGAGACAGATAGAGACAGATAGAGATAGAGACAGGTAGAGTTAGAGATGGATTAAGATAGAGACTGAGACAGATAGAGATAGATAGAGACAGATAGAGATAGAAAGAGACAGAGACAAATAGAGATAGTTCGAGATAGAGACAGATAGTGATAGAGACAGATAGTGATAGAGATAGAGGCAGCTAGAGATAGATAGAGACAGATAGAGTCAGATAGAGATAGAGACAGATAGAGACAGAGACAGATAGAGATAGAGACAGAGCTAGAGATAGATCGAGACAGAGACAGAGAGAGACAGACACAGACACAGACATATAGAGATAGATAGAGACAGAGAGAGAAAGAGAGAGATAGAGTTGGAGTTGGAGACAGATAGAGATATAGACAGATAGGTAGATATAGAGACAGATAGATATAGAGATAGATAGAGACAGAGAGAGACAGACACAGACACAGACATATAGAGATAGATAGAGACAGAGAGAGAAAGAGAGAGATAGAGTTGGAGACAGATAGAGATATAGACAGACAGGTAGATATAGAGATAGATAGAGACCGCGAGAGACAGAGATAGAGACAGAGATAGAGACAGAAAGAGACAGAGACACATAGAGATAGAGAGACAGAGATAGAGACAGAGACAGAAAGAGACTGAGACAGATAGAGACAGAGACAGATAGAGACAGATCTAGATAGAGACAGTGATAGAGACAGACAGAGAGAGATATAGTTAGACAGAGACATATAGAGATAGAGACAGAGACAGCTACATATAGAGATAGAGACAGAGATAGATATATAGAGAGATAGATAGAGACATAGGGAGACAGAGACATATAGAGACAGAGACAGATAGAGATAGAGACAGAGAGAGATAGAGTTAGAGACAGATAGAGCTAGGGACAGACAGATAGATATATATAGAGACAGGCAGATATAGAGATAGAGACAGAGAGAGACAGATAGAGACAGAGATAGATAGAGACAGAGATAGAGACAGAGACAGATAGAGACAGAGACAGAGACAGAGACAGAGATAGAGATAGATAGAGACAGAGATAGAGATAGATAGAGACAGATAGAGATAGAGACATATATAGATAGAGACAGAGATAGATAGAAACAGAGACAGACAGAGGCAGAGAGAGAGAGAGTTAGATAGAGACAGAGACATATAGAGAGAGAGACAAAGCCAGCTAGATATAGAGACAGAGACAGATAGATATAAAGATAGATAGAGACAGAGAGAGACAAAGACAGATAGAGACAGAGACAGAAAAAGAGACAGAGACAGATAGAGATAGAGATAGAGACAGATAGAGACAGATAGATAGAGAGATAGATAGAGACAGATAGAGATAGAGACAGATATAGATAGAGACGGAGATAGACAGAGACAGAGAGAGAGACTGAGACAGAGAGAGATAGTGTTAGATAGAGGCAGACAGATAGGGACAGACAGCTAGATATAGAGCTAGAGACAGAGACATATACATATAGAGATATATAGAGACAGAGAGAGACAGAGACAGATAGAGACAGATAGAGATATAGATAGAGACAGAGAGAGAGGAGAGACAGACACAGACAGCCAGAGATAGATAGAGACAGAGACAGGTAGATATAGAGACAGATAGAGATAGAGACAGTGATAGAGACAGCAAGAGAGAGAGAGAGAGAGAGAGAGAGAGAGATAGAGATAGATAGATAGAGATAGAGATAGAGATAGATAGATGTGTGTATGCCGGGTCTGGTGGCTCAGTGGACTAATGTGTCCGCTGCAGGGGCCTGTGTTCGACCTCATGGTCACAGTTTTTTTTTACTATAACCTGCCCCCCACTGACCCTGCCCCCACCAGTGCGGCCCTCGGCCTCAAACCACACTGTAAATTTGCCCCCCGAGAGAAAGTTTGTGAGTACCCATGTTCTAGCTGGACCAATTCCCTATCTACATCTGGCAGGTGTGCCCCGTCCCTATCGGGATACCATGTGGTGTTTGCACTAAAGAGGCCATGCCTAATTTACCAAGCCCTTCTTATTTTGAGTTTGAATTTGAGTTGAACCAAGCCCTCCTGCTTGGTGGGCTTGTACTTGGCTTCAATTACCCATCTGTCGGAAAGTGTTTGATGGCCTCCCCCGAAGGTGGGACTACTGTTCTCCTCTTTAACCACAGATCCAAGTGATGTCCCTTTTGTGCCTCTTTTTATTCTTCTCAGGGCGTGTTTGCACACATATCACCTCAGGCCCCGCCCCCTACCTTCACCACTGTGCAAACGCGCCCTGTACGGTGTTTTAAGTTGGGGGATTAAGTCCCCTTGAATCCTGAGGTCCCCTGGTGGCCAACTAGCCCACCAGGTACCTCCAGTATGCGCCAGGGAGCTGCGTTGCAGAGAGGTGTTCAGAGGCCACACCCCTTTTTACAACACTCTGCAACGCAGCTCCGTGGCGCTTAGTGGAGGTACCTGGTGGGCTAGTTGTCCACTAGGGGACCTCTGGATTGAAGAGGAATGAATTCCCCAACTTAAAACGCGCCACAGGGCGTGTTTCTACAGTATCACCTCAGACCCCGCCCCCTACCTTCACCACTGTGCAAACGCGCCCCCTGGCGCGTTTTAAGTTGGGAGATTAAGTCCCCTTGAATCCTGAGGTCCCCTGACGGCCAACTAGCCCACCAGGTACCTCCAGTAAGCGCCACGGAGCTGCGTTGCAGAGAGGTGTAAAAAGGGGCGTGGCCTCATTACACCTCTCTGCAACGCAGCCCCCTGGTGCATACTGGAGGTTCCTGGTGGGCTAGTTGGCCCCCAGGGACCCCCAGTATTCAAGGGGAATTAGATCCCCCTCTGCAAACGCGCCAGGGGGCGCGTTTGCAGAGTGGTGTAAGGAGGGGGCGTGGCCTCTGGCCCGATCCCGGTCTTTTCTTTTTTTCTTTTCTTTTAGAAGGGGGGTTGTGTAGCCCCCCTTCTTTTTCTAATTTATTGGCCCTGGGGACCCCATCCCCCAGGGCCTGCCCCCAATTTCTTTTTTTAAATAAAAAAACCAAAAATCAGGAAGGGGTCGCGTGGCCCCCCTCCCGAGGCCATATTTTGCCCCGGGGACCCCATCCCCCGGGGCATGGCCCTTTTTAAAAAAATATATATATTTTGGAGGGAGGCTGCCTTGCCCCCTCCTGTGGCCCCTTTTGGCCCTGGGGACCCGATCCCCCGGGGCAGTTTTTTAAAATAATTTTTTACATTTTTAGGAGGGGGGCCGCGTGGCCCCCCCCCCTCCCGGGCCACTACTGGCCCCGGAGACCCCATCCCCCGGGGCCTGGCCATCTCGTTGGGGACCATGAGGGGTCCCAATCCCCCCATTGTCCTGCCGGCTCCCCGCTTCCTGGGGGAGCCGGCATTGCTTTTCCACATGGGGAGCAGCTAACATGCTGCTCCCCATGTGGAAAAGCAATCTGCTTTGCTTCATTGAAGCGAGAGCAGGTTTCCCTGCTCTCGCTTCAATGAAGCAAAGCAGTTTGCAATGGCAGGGTGGGAGCCGCGAGGCAAACAGCAGTGTCCCGGGGGTGGGCACCCCGGGACACTGCAGGAGCCGGCCTTGGGGGGTGGCGGTCCCCAGGGCCATCTTTGGCTCCAGGGGGGGCCGCGCGGCCCCCCTCCCACCTTTGTCAAAGCCCCAGGGGGTGGTGGTCCCCAGGGCTTGGGGGTCCGAAACAGACCCCCCTCATAATTCAGATTAGCCCCGGGGGGTGGCAGTCCCCAATGTAGCACAAATATCACCCAGATGTAGCCCAAGTATAGCCCAATGACAGAATGTCCCAGAGTGTTCTAACGAACAACTAGAACGCTAACAGTCTTACTTTTGACAAAAGTATGGCACACCTGAAGCCATCTTGATTGGAATAAAGTGGTAACACTTAAAACATTTAATTTACAAAGGAACAAAATGAGGGGGTTCATTTTGCCATAGAAATTATGATTAGTGCTGCAGAAAGAAAAATTAGGGCACATTTTGACATCTCAAATCCTCTTCTATTTCATAAAAAAATTCTGACATGCAGACTGAAACATGCACTTTAAATACCAGCAGCAGACTTCCCTGGTGAGCAGTAGCTTTACTACAGTCATCTAATGAGCAACTAGAGTGCTAACAGTTAGAATTTATGGCAAATGTGTGACATATCTGAATGTCTTCTTGATGGGACCAAAGTAAAAAACTGAAAGTATTTCCTACTGAAGAGACTGCAGTAAATGAGGAAATTAGGAAACTTCATAACAAATAAATCTCCCAAGATGGCCACCAGAGACAAAAGAGCCCAAATGTAGCCCAAATATCACCCAGATGTAGCCCAAGTATAGCCCAATAACAGAATGTCCCAGAGTGTTCTTAAGAAGAACTAGAGCGCTTACTGTCTTACTTATAACAAAAGTATGGCACACCTGAAGCCATCTTGTTTGGAATAAGCTGGTAACACTTAAAACATTTAATTTAAAAAGGAACACAATGAGGGGGTTCATTTTGCCATAGAAATTATGATTAGTGCTTAAGAAAGAAAAATTAGGGCACATTTTGAGTGACTTCTCAAATCCTCTTCTATTTCATTAAAAAAGTCTGATATGCAGACTGAAACATGCACTTTTAATACCAGCCGCAGACTTCCGTGGTTAGCAGTAGCTTTACTACAGTGATCTAATGAGCAACTAGAGTGCTAACATTCAGAATTTATGGCAAATGTGTGACATATCTGAATACCTTCTTGATGGAATCAAAGTAAAAAACTGAAAGCATTTCCTACTGAGGAGACTGCAGTAAATGAGGAAATTAGGAAACTTCATAACAAATAAATCTCCCAAGATGGCCACCAGAGACAAAAGAACCCAAATGCAGCACAAATATCACCCACATGTAGCCCACATGTAGCCCAATGACAGAAGTGTGCAAAACACTTATTTTTGTGTATTTGCAGTTTTATATAGTGCAGACTTGTCAGGTATTGGAGTGCTTTACATGAGCATTGGTTACATCACACAAGATCAAATTCATTTTGGTTGTAGATATGGGGAGATTAAGTGATTTGACCAGAATCACAGAATGTTGAGCTGAAGCAGAAACTCCAACCTGGTTCCCCAGTTGCAAAGCCTGCAGCTCTGGAAGTAACACCACATCCTCTCCCCTAAGTGCAACATTTAATCAAGTGGTCAACTGGATAAAAAAACATAAAGATTAAGAATAATTTTAAAGTTCTTTGTCGCTATTTGACAACTCAGAAGATATGTCCTCATTTTAGTTTTTTAGAGCACTAACCATAATTTTGATGCAAATAAGACCCTCTCATATATGTAATTTCTAAAGGAAATGCTCTAGGTATTACAGTTTTGATTACATCAAGATGACGTCAGGCGTTCCACACTTTTGTAATAAATATAGAATGTTAGCAATCTAGTTGTTCATTGGGATACTGTTGAGAGGCAGAGGCCAGGGGCACGGACTCTGAAAATTGAAGGCAGGTAGGAGAGTGCAGAGGCAACAATTTGACAACACTGGGCAGGCAGGAAGGGCAGTGGCAGCACAACAGACTATGGAGGGCAGTGGAAAGGGGGGCAGGGGCAACAAACCAACAATACAGGACAGGCAAGAAAGGCTGTGGCAATATCATAGACCATTGTGGGCAGAAGGAAGAGGCAGTGGTAGTACAACCATACATGCCAACAGACCCGTTTCAGCCAAGAAACGTCCAATGTTTTTAAGCTCAAATGGGCTTTATTTGATCTGTCTCCTGTCTACAATCTCATCTTTTTCAATGTAACTCAAAGGGGAAAATCAATACCCCAGTTTTTTTTCAAAATCTCCCTCTTACCAAGTTCAAAATGTTTGCAAGTATGGTACATTGGATCATGGTAGGCAGGAGGAATTGGGGTAGGGATATGGACTCGGATAACAGAGGACAGGAGGGACATGGAGAGGTGCACCAAACTGACCCTACAGGGCAGGCATCAGGGTTTGCAGCAGCACAATACACCACACAGGGCATGCGGGACGGGAGTGCAGCACAACAATCCATAGAAAGCAATAGGGAGGGGACAGGACCATGCACATGGACAACCGAGAACAGAGGGGAAAGAGGCAATGGTAGCTAGCTGACCATAATGGACAGACAGGAGAGAAAACTGCAGCATAACAGACCATAAAGGGCAGGAGGGACGGATCAGGGGCATTACAATGGAGCAGACAAGCCAGGAGGGAGGGAATAGGGGTCTGCACATGAAAACAGAGGGCTGGGGGCAAGGGGGCATGGCAGGAGCAGCAAGATGACCATGGAGGTCAGGAAGGATGGGCACTAAAAACAAGACACACCATGGAGAGCAACAGTGAGACTATGATGGCATACACACAGACCATGGAGGGAAGGTGGGAGGGGGTCAGGGGCCACTAGCTGACCACACAGGGAAGGTGGGAGGGGCCATGGCAGCACAGAAGACCATGCATGGCAAGCCGGAGGGTTAGTGGCAGCACAATGGCTATGATGGGCAAGAAGGAGGGTGCAGGGGCATGCACAAAGGACCATGGAGGATAGAAGGGAGGGTCAGGACCTGGGCACAGACAAGAGAGTTCAGGGGAAGGGGCCTCACAACAGACCGCGCGGGGCCGGCAGGAAGAGCAGTTGCAGCACAACAGACCAGGGAGGGCAGAAGGGTGTGGCAGTAAAATGGACCATGGAGGACAGGAGGAAGGGGATAGGGGCATGGCATGTGGACAGGCAGGGTGGAGATGGCAGGGACAGGTTACAGTCATCTGACAATGCTAGGCAGGTGGGGGGGAGTGGCAGCTCAACAGAACACTCAGAGTAGATAGGAGTGGCAGGTCCATGGAACATGGTGGGCAAAAAGGATGGAGCAGGGGCATGCACAAAGACATCGGAGAGCAGGGGGCAGGAGAATAGGGGCAGCAAGATAAGCACAGAGGCTAAGCAGGAGGTCAATGATGGGCCATAGAATTGGGCAATGGAGGGCAGGAGGAGTGGACTGGTACATCATGCTAAATGGAGGGCAGTGGCAGCACATCAGACCATGCATGGCAGGAGGGAGGAGGCTAGTCCATGGATTCAGACAACAGAGGATAGGGAGGAGGTAGATGGAGCAGCAAGCTAACTGTCCAGAGAAGGTGAGTATTAGGAACTTTATTGTTTTTAAAATGTGTGTCTGTGCGAACTACTTAAAATATGAACAAGTATGCAGCATAATCTCACTTTTATTCAGGAAGAAGAGGATGTTTGTGACTGTGACTCCAGGCTCACTTGGCAGAAACATCCCCCATCGCAAAATGTAATGCCCCTGAAAAGGGTAGGTGGGCGCAGTGTTATATAGAACATAGTCCTGAGAGCACGATTGAAAATGAAAACTAGATATAGTATATGGTATAAACTATCCACCAAAAAGTGTGATATAAGATAACCGGGGCGTGAAATATAATATGCAATACATTGTGTTCAATGACAGATTCATTGGAGAGCGCGAGATAGCACAGGCACTAGCGCGTGCTATGCGATATGCGCCTTGGAGTGTAATATGCACAGGGCAGTGTTGTGTAACCTAACTAGTCTCTAAAGTTGTAATATAAAATATGTGCTGGGGAGTGTAACGTTGCATATACACTGTGACAAAGATATGGATCCCAGTTTGTAATATGTATGGCATAGCGCTGTGCGTTATAACATAGGCATCGAGGAAGGCACATTAGATGGGGAAATATAACCTGTGCGAAGGCAAGTGTGGCATGACATATTCACGGGGTGGTGTTACAGTGCACATGGGCTAGAGAGTGTCATAGCATACGCACTAGCTGGTGTAATACAACACAGAGGTGTGTGGCACTCGGCGGGCACTGGTGGGTGTAACCCAGCATTGGGCTCAGCCAGGAGCACGCTGTGACTCTCAAGTGAGGTTTGTCTCCTTTCCAGAGAGTAAAATAAAAAGTATTAGACATCCGGCGGTGGATTTGTGTTTTATTAACCGTGAGTTTTTTTTTTTGCATAGTTTGGTCGAATGTTTGTCGAATCCCCTTTGAATGGCTTGGTGTGCGTGTGTATTAAATGTGCCCGTCAATAGCTACCCATGTTTGTATAAATAAACGACTAGGGTGTCTACTTGGAGAGTACCCACAGGCGGGGGCGCCGGGATTAGGCACGGTAGGGCGTCAGACACGTCAGAGCTTCACTAGCAGTGTAAATACATTCCACGTGGATTCATTGTATGCATAGTCGCCTTTTAATGAATATCACGCAAATCGTCACGGTGATAGGTACATACGGTTTGTCCAGCATGTCCTAGGTGTTTCTATAAATATATATTTTTTTAAAATAAGAAAAAACAAAGGCCGGCCCCGGGGGATGGGGTCCCTGGGGCCATAAGTGGCCTGAGGAGGGGGGCAACAGAGCCCCCCTCCTAAAGATTTTTTTTTTTAAAAGGCCATGACCCGGGGGTTGGGGTCCCCGGGGCCGATTAAGGCCTTGGGAGGGGGGCGACGCGGCCCCCTTCCAAATTAATTTTTTTCATCAAAATAAATTAGGGTGCAGGCCCTGGGGGATGGGGTCCCCAGGGCCAATAAATTAGAAAAAGAAGGGGGGCCACACAGCCCTCCTTCTTAAAAAAATAAAATAAATAAAAGACCGGCATCGCGCCGGAGGCCACGCCCCCTCCTTGCAGCACTCTGCAAACGCGCCCCCTGGCCAGTTGTAAGTTGGGGAATTAATTCCCCTTCAATACTGAGGTCCCTGAGGGCCAACTAGCCCAACAGGTATCTCCAGTATGCGCCAGGGAGCTGCGTTGCAGACAGGTGTTCTGAGGCCACGCCCCTTTTTACACTTCTATGCAACGCAGCTCTGTGGCGCTTACTGGAGGTACCTAGTGGGCTAGTTTGACCCTAGGGACCCTTAGGATTCAAGGGGACTTCATCTCTCAACTTAGAACGGCCACAGGGCGCGTTTACACAGTGGTGAAGGGAGGGGACGGGGCCTGAGGTGACGTGTGCAAACACGCCCTGTGGCACGTTTTAAGTTGGGGAAATAATTCACTTTCAATCCTGAGGGACCCTGGGGGCCAACTAGCCCACCAGGTGCTTCCAGTAAGCGCCACTGCTCTGCGTTGCAGAGAGTTGGTGCAGGCCGTGCCCCTTTATACACCTCTCTGCAATGGCGCTTACTGGACGTACCTAGTGGTATTTTGCCCCTAGGGACCCTTAGGTTTCAAGGGGACTTAATCTCCCAACTTAAAACGGCCACAGGGCGTGTTTACACAGTGGGGAAGGGAGGGGACGGGGCCTAAGGTAACGTGTGCAAACACGCCCTATGGCGCAAATTAAGTTGGGGAAATAATTCCCCTTCAATCCTGAGGGCCCCTGGGGGCTAACTAGCCCACCAGGTGCTTCCAGTAAGCGCCAAGGGCTGCGTTGCAGAGAGGTGGTCCAGGCCGTGCCACTTTTAACACCTCTCTGCAACGCAGCTCTGTGGCGCTTACTGGAGGTACCTAGTGGTCTAGTTGGACCCTAGGGACCCTCAGGATTCAAGGGGACTTAATCTCCCAACTTAAAATTGCCACAGGGCGTGTTTACACAGTGGGGAAGGGAGGGGACGGGGCCTGAGGTGACGTGTGCAAACACGCCCTGTGGCGCTTTTTAAGAGGTAGTTTTAATCCCCCTTCCTGAGATCCTTGTCTTTGTGTGCTACTTGTGGCATTGTTTCCTTGACATGGCGCATGCTGCTGCAGGCCCTGCTGCAAGGGCACCCAGTGTCCACGCAAACGAGCTGGTGTTCATCATGGATTGCTTGCTGACATGTGCTATGCTGATCAGCAGCATCTGTGCCTCATGCGGCAGCACACTCTGAATTATGCACAAGATCCCCAGTTCCATCCACCTCAAGGCAAGAGGGAGACCATCCCCCAGGTCAACTATGACATCCGTGTCTACTCCTACCCTGCACTCTACGGACATGTGCGTTAGAAATCCCATGATACTTGTCCACATCTAGGGTGCATCTGCACAGCTCTGCTACTACATCCGGCGACCAGGCCACATCAACGTCCAACAGAGATGGGGGGAGTGGATCACTGCCAGCTGCAGGATGACCTTCTCAATCCACGCACACACTCAGGATGCAGCCCACAACCACAACACAACCTTGTGGCACTGTGATCCAACACCCAATTGTGCCATCTCCATGCATCCAACCTTGGCTGGCCCACCATTCTCCACATCCACCTGACTCAAGCATGCAGGACATGGTTCTGCCACGTGTCTACACATACCTGGGACTCCCATCCCAGGACACTCCACATGATCCCTGACCTCTGCGCATAACTGTTGCTCTTCTAAATAGGTCTGTAGGCACAGTTGTGCGGGCACCCCCTCAGCTGGTTGGGCCCATCACGGGTGAGTATGGTGCTCCATGTCTGTCTTGGATGGTACGTTGTGACCCATGTGTGTCCTGTGCCAGACTCAGACCCCAGGGTATGGATGTTTGGAGTTAATTCAGAAATCATGCATGGTTTGACTTTACAACACACACATGTAGTGGAATAATGCAAAATGACGGCATCATCTTGTGATTGTGATGAATATTATTAGTGCTGGGGTACGTGTTTGGGGGGGTGACAAGAGGTGCTTGGCGGGAGTGTAGAATCCAAAGTTCACAGGGGGAGTTGGTGTCCTTGCCATTGACAGTCGTCTGTGCCACAGTCTTTGTCAACATTGGTCAGACAGTGACCAGCAAGGCCATGTGGCAGAGAATGTCCTTTGCTGCTGTGCTGCTGTTGGGTCAGAGGGCCAGGTGCCAGGCCAGGTGACCTGGGAGATGGTGATGTTCCGCTGACTCTCACGGTCTTTTTCGTGGACGACCCAACTTCCTGCGGGGACCCTCAGACACCTGCCTTGACGATGCAAGGGACGCTCCATCAGATGTATCCTCCTCCTCCTCCCTCCCTGTGTCTGGTGCTGCTCTACGCCTGGTGGCACAGGGAGGGTTTGCCAGGCTTTGGGCGATCTGATGGAGAGATTGGCTCACATCCCTGTGCACCGCCAAGAGCTCTGCAAGTCTTGCCTCCATCCTGGCATGATGCTCAACATGCAGGGCCTTCATCTCATTGAGGGTCCCCACTACCTGAGCGATGCCTCTGGAGTCACGCCGGTATGCGTCCAGGATGGTTCTGACGTGTGCCATAGCCGGGTCCTGAGCCAACTGGGCAGGTTCGCGCCTCCGCCGTCCTCCACTCCCACCACCCCTGCCCACTTGCGCCTGGCCTGCCGTTGTGGGCACATCGGGTCTCCTGGACCCCTGAGGGATGGCATTTGCGGTGTCGCCTGCCTCCTCCTGGGTGCCCGGAGAACCTTGTCCCTCGTGGACAGACTGGCTGTGTTGTTGTGTGCGGGCAGGGCTCCTGGGTGCCTCCTGGGATGTGGCAGGAATGGGGGGGGTGGTTGGCACAGTTGTACCTGACGCAGGTGCTGCAGGTGGTTGGACACCAGAGGGGCCAGGTTGGTCTGGGTCATCCACGGAGTGGTGAGAGTCGTCGCTGCCGGTGGTGTCCTCTTCACGCAGAGCCTGGTCCTGTGAGTCTTCCCCCCCAGTGTTGGGGGAAGATCGATGACGTTGACCTGTGTGTGAGAGAGACAGTGTTAATTGTGTTACATGCGACATCCATGTTTCATTCATTTTTGATTTGGCACAGTTCCTCTGGGTGGTTGGATTTGGCTAGCATTCCTCACACAGTGCACTTGTGCATGGGTATGTCCCTTGGCCACAGCTTTCGACACTTTACCTATGTGTGACACAATCTTAGTTGATGCATATTTTGGGAACGCAGTCAGCAGTGTAGTGAGCGGGCGTAGCAAGCCATGCAGAGCCGCCTTACGTGTTGCACTGTACGTGGCCAAATGGTGTTTATTCCATGCTATTTGAGAATGCAGGTAGGTAACTTAACAATTTGTGACAGGGTTCTGACGAACACAGTGGGTAGGTATACTGGGTGTAAGGTTCTGTTTGTGCCTGCAGCACGGATGTACTCGTGCACAGATTGACACATGGCCTAGTGTTTATCAAAGGTTGAAGGGGGGGTTAAGGCACTGCCAAACCTTGTCTACATGCACACAGTCCACCTGCTGACGAGCGGACATGGCCACACCACCCAAGGGTGATTTGGTCTCCCTCTGTCTCCCTTTCTCCCTCCCTCTGTCAGCCTCCTCCCTCTGTCCGTCTCCCTTTCTCCCTCCCTCTATCAGCCTCCTCCCTCTGTCCGTCTCCCTTTCTCCCTCCCTCTGTCAGCCTCCTCCCACTGTCCGTCTCCCTCTATCTCCCTTTCTCCCTCCCTCTGTCAGCCTCCTCCCACTGTCCGTCTCCCTCTATCTCCCTTTCTCCCTCCCTCTGTCAGCCTCCTCCCACTGTCCGTCTCCCTCTATCTCCCTTTCTCCCTCCCTCTGTCAGCCTCCTCCCTCTGTCAGTCTCCCTTTATCCCTCCCTCTATCAGCCTCCTCCCTCTGTCCGTCTCCCTTTCTCCCTCCCTCTGTCAGCCTCCTCCCTCTGTCGGTCTCCCTTTCTCCCTCCCTCTATCAGCCTCCTCCCTCTGTCCGTCTCCCTTTCTCCCTCCCTCTATCAGCCTCCTCCCTCTGTCCGTCTCCCTTTCTCCCTCCCTCTGTCAGCCTCCTCCCACTGTCCGTCTCCCTCTATCTCCCTTTCTCCCTCCCTCTGTCAGCCTCCTCCCACTGTCCGTCTCCCTCTATCTCCCTTTCTCCCTCCCTCTGTCAGCCTCCTCCCTCTGTCCGTCTCCCTTTCTCCCTCCCTCTATCAGCCTCCTCCCTCTGTCCGTCTCCCTTTCTCCCTCCCTCTATCAGCCTCCTCCCTCTGTCCGTCTCCCTTTCTCCCTCCCTCTATCAGCCTCCTCCCACAGTCCGTCTCCCTCTATCTCCCTTTCTCCCTCCCTCTGTCAGCCTCCTCCCACTGTCCGTCTCCCTCTATCTCCCTTTCTCCCTCCCTCTGTCAGCCTCCTCCCTCTGTCCGTCTCCCTTTCTCCCTCCCTCTATCAGCCTCCTCCCTCTGTCCGTCTCCCTTTCTCCCTCCCTCTATCAGCCTCCTCCCTCTGTCCATCTCCCTTTCTCCCTCCCTCTGTCAGCCTCCTCCCTCTGTCCGTCTCCCTTTCTCCCTCCCTCTATCAGCCTCCTCCCTCTGTCCGTCTCCCTTCTCCCTTCCTCTATCAGCCTCCTCCCTCTGTCCGTCTCCCTTTCTCCCTCCCTCTGTCAGCCTCCTCCCTCTGTCCGTCTCCCTTTCTCCCTCCCTCTATCAGCCTCCTCCCTTTGTCCATCTCCCTTTCTCCCTCCCCCTGTCAGCCTCCTCCCTCTGTCCGTCTCCCTCTGTCTCCCCTTCTCCCTCCCTCTGTGAGCCTCCTCCCTCCCTCTGTCTGTCTCCCTGTGTCCACCTCTGTCTCTGTCCCTCTCTCTGCCCCTCTCCCTCCCTCTGTGTGTCACCCTCTGTCACCTCAGCCCAGCTTCCTGGGCACACACAGTTTGCAGGTCTTGCAAAGGCCATTGGCTTGTTCATGTGGGTTTGTTTCTTCTCTGCCGGCACCCATTGGGTGTAGTGTCTGAGTCTGCGCTGCTGCTGTGGCGGTGTGTGCTGACACTCTTTCAGTGTGCTGCGTCTTCATTGGCTGCTGTTATGTGCAAATTGTGCCTTCATATCCATGTCGTCCTGCAACGCGGCCACCATTAGCAGGCAAAACAGTACTGTGTGGGGACACACTGTTGGTATGGCTGTGCCCTAAGCCATATGGGCTGAGGGCATTATTGTGTGCTTCAGAGTTGCTCTATGTTAGTTTTGAGGCCCACCCTCCCGGCATCAGGAACATCCTGTCTTATGATGGTGTTTTGTGTGGCCTGTGACTTGGCATGGCCTTGCTTGGGGCATGGGGCATGGAGGCGCTAGTGGCATGTCTGTGTTTTTGGAGTGTGGTTGTGTCCGGTGCTGGCTTTGGGGGGTTGCGTGCATGATTGGTATTTGGGTTGTATATGGCGTTCCCCCCATGTGAGGTGAGTTGTTTGTGTACTCACCAGGCTCTCGGACTCCTTCTAGTCCATCTACTACCAACGGCGGCAGCGTGGCCATCACCTTCTCCTCCCAGGGATGGTAGTGTACCGGTCTGCGGGGCGGCCCTCCGCAAGTGATGTTGGCCTGGTTGTGCTCATCCGTCATTTTGCGGCGGACCGTCCTCCGCAGATCGTACCACCTGGCTTGGCACTCATGCCTGGTCCTTCTGGTGGACCCAACAGCATTCATGGAATTGACTATCCTCTCCCACATGGCAGTTTTTTCTGATATGCTGGTCCGTCTGATCAATGTTCCGAAGAGCTGTGGCTCGACTCTGATGATTTCGTTGACAAGGGACTCCAGTTCGTCCTTTGTGAACTTTGGATTCTTGTTGGTGGGCATGGTGTGGGGTGTGGGTGTGGATGGTTGTGGGGGTGGGGGTGTGGATAGGTGTGGGTGTGGATGGTTGTGGGTGTGCAGGTGTGTGTGTGTGAATGTGATGAGGGTGTGTTTGTGATGGTGGTTGTGTGAAGGAGTGCAAGTGTAAGGTGTATTGATGGTTGAAGTATGGTGCAGTGCGTTGTCTCTGGGGTCTGGCAGCAGTGGATCTGTTGCAAAGGATCATGGTTTGTGTGTGTTGGGCCTTTTTATTGGTCTATTTGTGGGTGTGGCTGTATTTGAACTTTGGGTGGGTGTGTTATAAGGAGTGGTAGTGGTTTGGGCCTCTGTTTCTCTGTTTGTCAGTTGCAGGTCAGTGTATAGGATGTATTTGGCCTTGTTGGATATGTTTTGTGGTGTTGTGTGCCTCGGATTGACTCTCCTTGTGTTTTTTTGGTTTGTCCTGGTTCAGTAGGAGTGTTTTTAGCGTCTGTACGGTGCGTACATGGGCCATGTTGTTGTACAGTGCTGTCCTTTGCTATGGCTTAGTACGACTCGTACATGCCCGATGTTGGGTGAGGGTGCTGGTGTTTGGGTCTGGGGTAGGGTGCGTACGAACACGGGCAGGGTGTTGGTCCGCACCGTCCATTGGTGGTGGTGTTTCGCACCGTACATACAGGGGGGGCTGGGTGTAGGGTCCGTACATACACGGGTGGGGAGTTGATACGCTCCATGCATACACGGGTGGGGGTACGGTCCGTACATACACGGGTGGGGTGGAGGTACGGTCCGTACATACACGGGTGGGGGTACGGTCCGTACATACACTGGTGGGGTGGGGGTACAGTCCGTACATACATTGGTGGGGTGGGGGTACGGTCCGTACATACACTGGTGGGGTGGGGGTACGGTCCGTACATACACGGCTGGGGTGGGGGTACGGTCCGTACATACACTGGTGGGGTGGGGGTACGGTCCGTACATACACTGGTGGGGTGGGGGTATGGTCCGTACATACACGGGTGGCGGTACGGTCCGTACATACACGGCTGGGGTGGGGATATGGTCCGTACATACACGGGTGGGAGTTGGTACGCTGCATGCATACACGGGTGGGGGTACGGTCCGTACATACACTGGTGGGGTGGGGGTACGGTCTGTACATACACTGGTGGGGTGGGGGTACGGTCCGTACATACACTGGTGGGGTGGGGGGTACGGTCCGTACATACACGGGTGGGGAGTTGGTATGCTGCATGCATACACGGGTGGGGGTACGGTCCGTACATACACTGGTGGGGTGGGGGTACGGTCCGTACATACACTGGTGGGGTGGGGGTACGGTCCGTACATACACGGCTGGGGTGGGGGTACGGTTAGTACATACACTAGTGGGGTGGGGGTACGGTCGGTACATACACGGGTGGGGAGTTGGTACGCTGCATGCATACACGGTGGCGGTACGGTCCGTACATACACTGGTGGGGTGGGGGTATGGTCCGTTCATACACGGGTGGGGAGTTGGTACGCTCCAAGCATACATGGGTGGGGGTACGTTCCATGCATACACTGGTGGGGGTTCGGCGCGTACATCCGCGGCCGGGGGGCATTTTGCGCGTACATGCGGGGTCTGTGGTGGGGTGTTCGGCGCGTATGCGGTCACGTGTCTCCATGGTTGCTGTGGGAGTTCGGTCCGTACGGTGTTTTTTCCATACAGTTGTGAAATCGAAAGGACGGGAGTGATCGTACTTGCGCGGTCGGACTTCATTTTTCCGATTCGTACGGTAAATCGTCCGGGGATGTGTCGGACACAATTTCCGACCTGAGGACGTGTGGGGAACTTTTCCGGATGTGATTCGTATGGAGTTTTTCCCATGCGAATCGTACTTGGCAGTTTGTACGCTTCTTGTACGATTCGGACGAAAAAAAGTCCAGATTCAATTTGGACGGGGGAAATTTTTCCAGGATCCGAATCGGCACCTTAGCCTTTCAAACAATCACTTATAGAAACACATACTTATTCATACAGGAACTCTTCCAATCTCTCACTCTCACATATACTCACTTATAGTCACATATTCTAGTTTAAAACATATGTAGTTACACATAAAGACACTATTGAGACAGTCATTCACTCACTAACACACCCAGGCACACACTCATCCACCCATACAGTCCTGAACACATGCTGTCTTCAACACATAAAAACAGTGAGTCACTCATTCATGCACCTATGCACTACGTAATACCCCCCACCGAACCATACAGACACTCAGACAGTCATACTGATACTCAAAAAACCAACTAATAACCTATATAGACACTCATGTAGCTACTCACCAAACCATGCAGCCACTTATACACAAAGTGAGAGACTGATACAGATATTTACATATTTAAACATTACTCACTAAGCCATGTATTCACTAAGATACACTTAATCAGTCAGTTATACAATGAATTTTTCAAAAACAAATCATCCATTTAGACACTTATATACCCATTTATACTTCCATTGACCTTGAGATATACATATATAAAACATATGTAATTTTCAGAAAAACACACATTCACTGGATGATGTCATCAGTGATGTCATCAGTGATGTCATTTGAGATGTCATCAGTGATGTTATGAGTGATGTCACTGACCATGTCATGAGTGATGTAATATGTGACATCAACAGCAGTGCATTGCGGGCGCGCGAGTTATAGTTAGCTGAAGTTAACTATAACAGGGGAATGGTTTTGTACGAGTGAAAAGGCCAGCTAACTATAACGCCCCTGAAACCTATGGTTTTTTCAGTGAATATATAGATAGATAGATAGATAGATAGATAGATAGATAGATAGATAGATAGATAGATAGATAGATAGATAGATAGATAGATAGATAGATAGATAGATAGATAAATAGATATATAAATAATTGGATTCTAGAGACACTGTTTGGTTGGAAAGGCATTTGAGAAAGGAATTGCTCCGAAATGCATCATGCCATTTTTCCAATAAATCTTCTGGTTAGTACAGTCCTGCATGTGTGCCCGGTTCTTCCTGTCGTGTGAGGGGCCTTGGATGTGATATATATATATATATATATATTTATAATGCACGTAATATTTACCTTTAATACTCACCCAAATACTTACATTTTAATGCAATTTTTTTTACTATTTATTTTTTTATACATGTGTCATATACAACCCAAGAGTGCAATCTACTGCTTGGAGACTCAAGTGGAACGATGGCTGCGTTTACCGCTGTCTATGGCATGCAGAGTCGCAATCCTCAAAATGGTAGAGCTACCCAAATTTTTATATCTTTTTAACAATATCCCTATACCCCTTACAAACGTTTATTTTTTTAACATTGCGCATGCACTTCATCAAACTGGTATGGGGAGGGAAAAGGGCACGGGTTCGCTGGCAGGGTCTTACCCTCCTGTGCGATGGGGGGATATGGAGTCCCAGACCTCCACTTATATTATTTAGTGGCCCAACATTGCTACGCATATGTCTGGTTCCATACTGACGCACGGATCCCATTTCTACGCCCGGAGGCTGACTTCGTATTACCAGAAATGTTGGCCACTGTGCTGCTGAGGGTCATCCCTAGAGACCCAAAAGACATACAGGCAGTATCCACCACTAGTTGGGCGTGGGATAAGCTACGGCGGCTCTCTGGCGCCTCCTCATTATACTCATCTGCCATTCCCCTCCCTAACCCCCCCTTGTAGTGAGGACATGGGATTAACTGCGGACATTGCTAAATTAGCATATGCTTGGCTGCCATTTTGCCGCTTTTTGCATGCGTTCCTACATGGCTCTGTTCTCGTAAATACTCTGCTTGCGCTTTTTCACATGAGAACTGTCTACCTTTCACACATCTAGCTGTACACTGTGCTCCTCGCCTGCACAGCGTGTTCAAGGTCGAAAAACAATGTATGCTGTTGATTCACTTTGGTCAGTCCCACACGCCATAGACATAACATGGAACACAGCTGCACTACTGAAACTCGGGTGCTTTTAATATTGCATTACATGCACGAAAAGGCACTTGGAGAAAATCATTCCAATGAAGAAGAGCTGTGCTTGTCCGAAGATGTAAATCCTTGCATCTAAAATTCGAGGTATGGGGTCCCCCTGACAAAGCCTAGAGGTCTTCTATAATTATAATAAACTAGCTCATAGCATGGGGAGGGTGGTAAGGCGCTGTAGTCCTGTTTCTATGATCATTATAATATGGTTTCCCCTTTTGTGCTATATGGAATTGTAACAATGCTAATTATATTGTTCTTATGTATTTTGCTGCTAGCATAGGCTTGTGTACTGCATTATAGAGCACGTTAGTTAAAATAAACATTTTAAACTAATCTGTGTCTCTGTTTACTCAAGTTGTGGACAAGTATGAGTGTTTGAACGAAAGAGTGTTCTTATTCCCGCGATTCCTGAGAGGGTGGAAGTGACATGTTCTCGGATATCTAATCATTGGTGGCTTCACTGTAGTAAGGATAATGAATGAGACACTATAGCTAGTCGGATTGGGGTTCTGGGCACCAAGGTGGGTTTTTTGGTACACCACTACACACCGAGGTCCTGGTTTCCTGCGCATAGTTCTGTGTATGTGCAGAATCCCTGCAACATGGCGCACGTAACGTTTGGTCTGGTACTTATTTACAAGGCACTTTAGTAGTACTTGTCCTTGTCCACAATACCCTCGCTTCTGTTTTCCGGAAGACAGTTGTGACGGCATTACCTACCTATATTGATTTTTTATAGGTTTTTTCAAGCTTGATACAATTAAATGGTTTTATCATTCTTTTGAATTACTACCCTATTGCGCTGACACGCATTAAGTTGTTATTCTTTCTTAGTCCTTATGACTGATGTCGATATTGTGGCAAATAGCTGCGCAGCGCTCCGTCGTCATTTGATTAATTATGGAGTGCCTGAGGCGGGTATCGCACTTATCTTTGTGGTTGGAGCTGATCCAGCTTTCCATTTTGAGGTGTTTTATTCTTGGGTAACGTTACCAGCAGTGAATGGAGATGATAACTTGTTCCATGTATACACTCACACTGCAACACCTCATGTATATCGGCCTTATAGAACTCTTGAAGTTCCGATTTCGGCATGGCAACACCGTATTTGGTTTAATGGCGCCCTACCCCACTCAGTGACTCCGGTCCGTTTAGGCCCTTTATCGATACCGGGGGCCACTTTGCCAATTTTGGCTGGGTACACACCACATCCAAGTTATCTAGCAGTCTTGCAACACCTCCTTAATCAAGGTGCATAGGGCTCTAGTACAATAGGTCTTGTGAAATCTCCAAATGGGAGCACCTGGGGTTGCTGCGCTACCAGCTGGACCTACTGAACTGACTATCAGTCCCGTCATGGTTAATTTGGTTATGGGCAAGCATCCACAGAATAAGGATGATTTACCTTACTGGCTTGCTGAGAAATTTGACCAGCTGGAAGCGGTATTTCCGAATACCACTCCTGTGGAGAAACACTGAATTTTAACTATTAGTTTGCAGAAAGACTTAATACCCGAAGTAACCGATTGTGAAAATTGGGGTAAAGCGTTCGCAGCAGTGTATGTCAAGTGTTTTGGCACACCCTCTATGACTGTGCTCCCCTCTGTGATTAAGCGTGTTCAAGATGTGCACGGACCGGAGGCGGCTGTGGAGTTGAGGATGAGGTTGGTTGGAGTGTTCGGCGTAGTTGCTGATCTGGTCCTTGCTAACGTAAAGGGAGATGCAGTTAACTTTCGAGTGTCTAATGCTTTGCGCCTTGTCCCTGAGGAAGAGAAACCCCGCGAATTACCAAAAATTATTGCAGATGCTTATAAGACCATTGGACGCAATAGTTTGGGTATTAAGCCTTTTGCTAGAATACCAGCACAACAGCAAACACAGACGGCGCAGTCTATTAAAGACGACCGTCCTATCTTTCCTAAAAAGAATTGGAAAAATAAAAAGCAGGGGAAGCACCAACAGAAACAAGGGTCACGTGCAGCGTCACCGGTACCCAAGTCTTCTGAGCGCCCTTATGATTTGCGAGCGCCCGAGAATTAGATCGCCTGGCAGGTTTCAGGTTCCTGATCAACTTCTCCTCGTTCTTCACAGGGAACATCGGGCTCACAGGCCGGTGGCGGAGAATGTCAGGAGCGCAGCAGAGGTCGAGGTGCCCAACAAGGATGTGAGCAACCTCGTCAGACTGACGGAAAAGGGAAACTAGACGATTTTCCTCGTCAGCGCCCACAGTTTCAGAAAAAGAAAGTTGCTGGTTTAACAGCGAGATATAAGTAAGTAAGTAAGTAATCTATTTATTGTTTGGTTAATTAAAACCTTTACAATTTCCATGTAAAAATAAAAAGCGTATTAGCAGCAGAATTCATATCCTAAAACCATTTAAATAAAACATATAAAACTTTCTTGAGTTGTATTAACATCCCCAAAGAAATTAACAGTAAATGTCTGCACAGTCCATCAATTAAAAAAAAGCACAGCTCAGTTATCAAAGAGAGATAGAGAGACTGTTCCGTCAACAGTTGATAGTTAACAGCAGTGAAGAAAAATTTGCTGTTAGCTTTACTACTCAAACATATAACGACTAAGTGTTAGATAAGCATAGAATGTCAGTTTTGCTTTAATAAAATGATTTAAGGGGCCATGAGATGCAGAAATTAAGCAATCCAGTCACTTGACGCAAGAGCTTTTGCCCCTGCCACTTCCATGAATTGGACAAGGCGACACGCCAGCTGTACATCTCCACCTCCAAAACATGCCATCACAGCTTGTCTGCAGGATCTTATCTGCTTTCTAACAAAGAGCGGCTTTACTTGCTGTCGCCGTTCGGCCTGTAGCTTTCTGCATATACACAGTAGGTGTAATACACTTTCATTAGCATCCTCACATAGGCGATATTGACTGACCCTGGAGACGCTTCCCCGGGGGAAGATGCGGTAAAGATGGCAAAATAGCCAATCGAAGATAAAGATATTTTTCTTTCTTCTTTCTATTGAATCCCGTGCCTAAGTATGGTTGTGGAGAGAGTTTGTCATAGCTGTGAACCACAAACCATCCGTGGGCTCTTTCTGTAAGTGCCGTCTTGTCTTCTACTAATGATAGCTTTTTCGCTGTGTTGTTAACAATTTGTTTAAAACAATGATAAGACCCTGAGCCGACCCAAAGTTCCTCGAGACCTAGACGTTCTATTGATGCTATCAAATAGGTCCTTGCTGCACACTCTTTCTTTAGATGTATTTCATTCCATAGATATGAGTTCAGTGTGCCTTTATCAGATTTTTTTATCCTATACCAAGTCTTAACCTATGCTCCTTTGCGGGCTATTTCTTGACTTTGCATGCCGAATTCTAGGCTTATTTGGGCTGGCGAGACGTACTTTAGTAAATTAAATATTATCCTGGCAGCTCTTGAGACAGTTCTGTCCAAAGTGAGTGCATCTCTTCCCCTCAGACACTCACTCCCATACGTGATTGCCGGGATGAGTTTTGCTTGCCAGACTTGTAGCAGTGGAATAAGGCTAGGGCCGGCCGTTTTCTGTTTGATTGATTTTATGGCTACCGCTATCGTAATGCCTCTTCTTTTAATTGTTTCTTTTTGTAAGTTGAAAGTGCCCTTGTTATCCATGATCACACCTAGATACTTATATCGGTCAACTACTTCGATTGGTGAATCTGCCATGTATCAGGAGTATTTAGAGGTTTCCTTCTTTAGATGTATCCTCATAACCTTCGTTTTGTCGTGATTAATAGTTAATCCGTTAGATATTGAATATCGACTAGTTGTGTCCAATAAGTGTTGCTGATCGATGGGGGTCTGACTGACCAGTACAAGATCGTCTGAGTACAAGAGGTTAGAAAGCAAAAGCCCTCCCAACTTTGGCGGATGAGAATTGCAAATATCCAATTCTGACGAAAGGTCAGACATAAATAAGTTGAAGAGCGTTGGTGCCAAGACACACCCCTGTTTAAGCCCCATGGTTGTTGGAATTTTCCTGGACAAATACTTTCCGTCCCCTAGCTTTAATTGGACCCACGTATTTGTGTGAAGCAATATTAACTGGTATAGGAGAACAGCTGGTATTTTCATTTCCTTGAGTTTGTCCCAGAGTTTACTTCTATCGATTTTGTCGAAAGCTGACGAATAGTCGATAAAGCACATGAATAACGGAAGTTTTGCTGACTTGGCCCTGTCTATCAATAGGGATAATGCAAGAATATTAGTGGTTGTTCCCATGCCCTTGCAGAAACCTGTTTGGTTAATTGGTATTGTTGATTGATCTTCGGTCCAAGCAGTGAGGTCATCCAAGAGGAGGCCAGCGTAATATTTTGCCTCGATGTCAATTAAGGCCATAAGCCTATAACTCTTTGCTAAGTTCTTGTCCCCTTTCTTGTATATTGGGAATAGGATTGACCCCCGCCAGGAGTCCGGGATGATGACTCCTCCTGCTATTTGGCCATACAGCGGTAGTAAAGTGGAGGCCCAGTATTCCGGGTCCATTTTGAATAAAATTGTCGGAATCCCATTAGGGCCCGAGCACCATCTCTCTTGCCCTTGGCTATCCTATTCGTAATCTGTATAGTTGTGAATATAAAATGATCGTTTCCAGCTAATTCATTTGAATGTAGAGGGAATGGCTCTAGTATATTGCTGCAGGGCTGCCTCCGTAGAGCATTAACCCCTTCAGCGCGGTGCGGATTTCCGCGCCACGCTGAAGGTTCTGAGCGCGGGCGGGGCCATGACGGAACGGTTCCGTCATAAGCACAGCCCAACCGACGTGCATGACGGAACCGTTCCGTCATCGGCGCCGAAGGGGTTAAAGTGTTGATGCAAGTGCGAGGCTCACGCTTCTTCTGATAGGTGTGAATTTACTCATTGCACATTCTGGTTGGCTAAGCTATTTACTGTTCGCCAAAATCTTGCACTTTTATTCATCTTGGAATCGTACAGTAGCCTCGCCCATAGATTTTCATCCTTTTCCCTCTTCACCTGCCAGATTTCTTTTTTCTTTTTTGCTTTTAATTGCGATAGCTCCCTTTGTAAAATGGGATCATGGCCTGTGCACCGAAGATTACGTATTAATTTATTTATTGCATTCTTGAGCTTACGAAGGTTTGGAGTTACTAAATATAGAAATTAGTTGTCCTGAAGGACTTGCAGGCTGCTTGTCATTGAAACTGGGGGAGGACTTGGCCTATTCACGGCTCCCAATGTTTTGGTTAGGTGTTCCCAGTATGCTATCATATTTACGTTTGCGTCTGTCTGTTCCCTTTTCTCCCATATTGCCTTTGCTGTTGATAATAGTTCCTCTGGGCGATTAGTTTTGATTTTTAACCTCCTGAAATTATCCGTATAAATAGACTCTGGGTCCTCTACTGGCATATCTAATGCAGTTCTGGATAGTCTTGTAGAGATTACTTGTGGCAAATGATCGCTTTGATCTTGGGCCCCAATCTGGGAAGTCTATGATCCTGCTGAAGAATGAGAGGGATACAAAAGTATAATCTATCAACGTATTTGAAGTTGCGCTGTAGAATGTTGCCGCCGGGGGCTGATCTCCAGGAAAGCGCCCATTTAGAGCCACAAGGCTTAGATGTTCCAGTTCTTTTATGAGGTTCTTGGCGTGTGGTGTTTGTCGCTTCTTAGCACTTGGCTCCTGACAAGGAATGTTCCAGGCGATGTATTGCTCATTGAGTGCCTCATCCCTCTTCTGTGGCCCCATCAGATGCATATTAAAGTCCCCCGACAGTAGCAAATTGGTCGTCGATTCTTCTGTCAATAATCTAGTTATGTCTGCCCCCACTATTTTTGCTCCTTTGATTTTGTCGCGAGGGTGTATGTAGATGTTTAGGAGTAATAGTTGTTCTTTAGTATTTCCTTCCTTTATATCCACTCTAAGTGCTTTTATTGCATTAGTTGTTGATGTGAAGGTGTTAACATCTTTAGTCGATGTTATGGTCTTTATTGAAGAATAAATTGTTAGACCCCCCTTTAGATGTCCAAATTTGGAACTTCTCATTGCTGGACTGTGATGGGTTTTAAAACCAAGAAGATGGAAGGGTTCTTCTAACCATGTCTCTTGGAGTAGAATAAGGTCAAAGCCTTGAAAATAATCCAGAAGCTCTTTATCTGAAGCTTTGTTGCCTAGGCCATTTATATTTAAGAAGCAAATTCGTAAGTGAGAGTCTCCTGGCAGTATTTGTTTTGTTCTGAGTCAAGTGCTCTCGTTTAGTCGATTTATGGTCTTTGCTAGCCATGACCTATCTTCAGACTGGAGTATTTGCTGTTGGTCTATCCTTTCTACTGGTCGAGCATCCGTGCTACGGGCGCATTTCAGCACAGATAGCAATTTTGTGCCCGTGGAGGTAGGAGCTGAATACCCTTGCTCTCTTTTACTTGGGATAAATGGATCCGGATAACCTGGATTTTGTTCAAGTTGTATTTTTATCCCCCAAGCCTTTAGTTGGGGTTCTTCTGTTAGAATCCTCCTAGCTACTTCCTCTGAGACCCAGGATGTCTTGGTTATTTCTCTTTCCGAGATTCCCTGGATGCATTTGAACGCAATTCTTTCAAGATCATTTGTGTTTCTATCTGCCAGCTTTTCAATTGCTTGTATCAGTTGTATTATATTCCCTCTGTTAAGAATATCCCCACTGCCTCTAGACTTATATTCGGGGATGAACAGAATTGAGTTATTTTTAGGTTGTGATTGGTTAGCAATTGCGGGGGCTGCCTGAGTAAATGTCTCCTCTTCGGTGTGCATATTTAAATGTGTATATTGGCGATCTCTTTGATCCGCCTCTGGTATGGTGAGTGATTTCCTTAAAATGGCTACCTCTCCGGTACTTTCCTTGATGGTATATACTGGTAGTCTGCTTACGTTACTACGGTCCGTGTTCTGTGCTGTTAAAGATGGCGCTGCTGGTTCAGCCCCCGTCTTGTACGGTTTCAGTTCTAGATCCGCTGATGCTAGAGTAATTGACGTGCTTGAATTCCTTTCTCCTGTTGTTATCTTTGGGGTAGGATTCTCTACTGATCTATTCTTGATAGAGGGTGCTGGGACTCGGGGTCTTGCGTTCTTTGTGGTTTCACCCGATACTATTAGGGGTGGTTCTGTCAATTCTTCCTCTGTTTTTTCCGATTTGATGTCTGAATCCCCTACTTTTGGGGTCTTCAATTCACTCACTGCATCTCCTTCTGGGAGCAGTACTTCCGTTGAGATGCTCGTAGCATGCCTTTTCGCCCCTTGTTTTGTGCTGCCTGTGCGAAAATAATCCATTATGTTCTTTTTCTTCTTTCTTCCCTTTCTCCTCTGTTTATGGCTAGGTTTGTAATCCTTGGTCCCCCCAGCATCAGATTTATCAGAAACCTCTGATTCAGGGATTGGTAGTGAGGATCCCTCCAAAAAATGATCGTAACTGTGCTCGGCACCCCTGATATGCTCTATTATGTTGTGACTTCCAGGATCCTCACTCTTTTGATCTTCAGTTTTTTTTTATAGTAATTGTCTGCTTATTGTTTAGGTGATTTCCTGATTGCTTTTCCTTTTGGAAATTTTTTGGAGTTCCGTTTTCCCCTCCTTTATTAACCTTTTCTTCATTGGTTTTGGATTCACCCATCGAGGGGCTGTTTGTTTGAGCGTCCTGAGATTGTTGACTGGGGGTTTTTGCTATTTTCCGGATGTCTACTAGGATGTCCTCCATAACCACTGGAAGAGTGGAAAGTTTATCAATTATGGCAAAACAGGTACAGTGCAATGGGGCCAGATGTGTACCTGCCTGGGCCCTTTTAATCAAGTTGTTCATGTCTGCCAGTCTACTATCGATGTTTGAGATGTGGGTGGCCACTGAATTAAGGATGGAAAGTTGTACATCCATCTTGTCGGTGTGGTACTGCATCGACTTGACGGAAAGCTGCATGGTGTCCAATAAGGATTCCCAGAGCTTGACTAAATCTAATTGATTAGCCCCTTTGTTGCTGATTTTTGGAGTGGTAGTGGCCTTTGCCTTTGCCTTTGCCTGGCAGAGGTCTGTAAATTGGTAAGAATAGGAAAGCTCTTGCTGATCTTGACTATGCTTCGTATGTGCTTGGTTGTCAGCTAAATCCGTTGGGCCATCTACGGATTCCAGTCCTTTTTCTCCCGTTGTTTGATAGGAGCTGCAAGGGAGAATCCGTGGCTTGGATATTTAGGGTAAAAGAAGAGACCGTTTTGAGACTGTCAGTTGTGGTTGGGTTATCCCACTTTGATATGCTTATGTCGATACCCGTTAGAACCGCCGCCCTACTAGGGTTTGACCCGTGATAGTAGATTTTCAAACCTGTCTCTGGGCCAGAGTGGCTTATGACCTTAGGACCCGTGAACTTTTGGGGGTGTGGTTCCCGACAGTTGATATAGGTCTCTTTTTTGGAGTAGATGGATTCTTTTTTTGATGGTTTGAGCCCCATTGCCAAACTAACTGGGATTTCTCTGCATGCATCATCATGAGTACTAGATAAGGGGGTTGTGCCAAGAGCGATTGTTGGCATTTTTCCTGTGTTCTGAAAATTGATGGAGTTGATATCATGTTTGATATCGTGTTTATCAGAAGTGGAGTTAAAGACCCCCGAAGGAGTGGTGACAATGGGTTCAAGTGGTAGTGCTTTGTCAAGCTCGATCCTGGCGGAAAGAGATCCTTCTCTTAGTGTTGATATCTGAGTGATCCCAAGCGCCGTATTCGTTTCTTGGAGGCGTTCAGCGGGTGTCTCTTTGAGGGCCGTCCTTTCTTTCTGGCCTTCTAAATGTGGGGTACTTATCACTTTGAACTTGCGCTCTCTAATACCTTTTTTTTCATTTTTATGATCTGTGGCTCCACTGTTTGGGACCGTCTTGTCTACAGCAAGTGCTTGAGGATCTATTTTCAGTGGGCACAAAGGGGACGGGAGATTGTTGAAACTTTCATTCCTTGTGCAGAGGGCTGCCCAGCATCCCTTAGAAAAGAAAATTTTGTTTAAATCTTCGGTTGATGACTGGCTGTTTTAGTTTTTGCATTCTGCTCCAGTCCTTCAACATCAACCAGAATCTGAGATGGTTTTTCTTCCGTCGTTGTGCTCTCATTCCTGGCTATATCAGATAAGCTTTTGCTCTTTTTTTTCCTTTTGTTAATTATGGATGTGACAGAATGTCTCTCCCTGCCTGATCTCATCTTATCAGACCTTTATGATCCTGTGGTCCTGTGGTCCTGTGATTCAGTGATTCCGTAAATCTTGTATGAGTGTATAAATGAGTAAATAGTACAGTTTTTTAGCTCAGTTTTAGCAGAGTTTGTCAGGTTTGTCAGGTTTTTCAGGAGGTTTTCCCCCTGGTTTTAACAGCGAGATGTGCCACAGACGGTGAGGACTCGGCTCCGGAACCTAACATGGGCAGTAACGCTGCTAGACAGTGCAGCGGAGGTTATCATAGTGTGGCAAGCACTGCGTCCATTTCTGGAGTGGACAGCAACTGAAACTTTCTTCACAGTTGAAACGGCTGACACCCGAGTGGCTCCCCCTGACAGATTTTATGATATAGTTCTTCTGATCAAAGGTGACATAGAACGTGTAATTAAAGGGATTTTTGGGCAAAATTTGACTTCTTCTTATGACATTTTGTTGGCAGAGGCTGATTGGCCCCACCTTTTGTTCTATCCGCTCCATGGGGAGAGGAGGTTATGCTCCCTAGTTTTTCACATAATGTCTCCAAGGAGCAATCAAAGGCTTTTGCAGAAGAGTGGGCTTTGGTGCTTGCACCGGCTCTCTATCGTACTCAGGTGGGATGGGATAAGGATTCTCCTCCCCCATGAGATACCATTGCGGTATATGCTACAGCCACAACCCCAGTATTCCTTTCGGCGGGAAGCGGAAGTTCCTGTTTCTGTGATTCTAGATGCATTAGAGTATCAAGGAGTGATTGAGACATGTGTGTCCCTGATGAATAACCCTCTTTTTACCTAAACAAACCCGATGGGTTGTACCGCTTAGTTTTGGATTACCGGCATTTGAACTCTCATTGTTGCACCTGTGCGGTTCAGAATACCCATAGTTCTGCTCTAGTAGACAGTCTTGTTCGTAAAAAATATAAACCTACGCTTGACATTTCCAACGGCTTTTTCAGTCACAATCCGTCCCCTGAAAGCAGTCAATGGACCGCCTTTACCGCTGGCGGAATACAAAAACAATTTTGGCGTTTGGCCATGGGCTACAAAAACAGCCCGGGTGTATTCACCGCCCGAGTCGTCTCTTTGTTAGACGGCATGGACCCTAATGCGTACTCGTACATTGATGATATTTATCTCACGGACGACGAATTATGGGCGCGTCTTTGTCGCGTGGACCTCATCATAGTTTTGTTTGCGGACTACGGTTATAAATTTAACTTTGCAAAATCACACATTGCAGAGTACACAGTGTTGTTCTTGGGCTACAAGCTCAATAATTAAGGTAGAGGCTTGGCGCCTCACTTCTTGGAGAAGTGCGCATGTTTGCGCCCTCCTACAACCCTGAAAAAACTACAGTCTTTGCGGGGATTTTAAAATTTCGGTCGTACTTACATTCCCGAATATGAAAAGCGTATCAAGCCATTGTATCCTTTGATACAACCTAACTTTTCAAAAGCCTGCTGGCTTCCGGAATATTCAGCTATTCTGCAATCTTTGCAGTCTGATCTTCTTGAATCAGAACCCCGCCTCAGCACCCGACATCGCCATAGCCATCCCGGAAGGCTACAAGATCACCCGCAGGGATCGCAACAAAGGAGTAGGAGGAGGAATCGCCATCGTCCACAAGAACACCCTCAGAGTCTCGACCAACACTGACGACACCCTCAGCACCGCCGAACACCCTGCACTTCCAGATCCACACCGACCCCAACACCACCCTCAGAGGAACCCTCGTCTACAGACCCCCCGGACCCCGACCACAGTTCAGCGACTCCATCGCCGACTTCATCAGCACACCCTCACTCGCCTCCACAGACTACATCCTCCTCGGGGACCTGAACTTCCACCTCGAGAACAACAACGACACCAACTCCACCACCCTGATCGACAACCTCGCCAACCACGGACTCAGACAGCTTGTGAAAACACCCACCCACGCTGCCGGCCACACGCTTGATCCCATCTTCTCCGCAAGCTCCAACGTCTCCTTCAACCACACCACCGAACTCCACTGGACCGACCATCACTGCATCCACTTCGCCTTCAGGAAGCCCACCACGCACCACCGTACCCAACAGATGCCTCGCCGCTGCTGGAGCAAAGTCACCAAAAACCAGCTAACCACCACCCTCGCCCAGAGCCCACCCGCCGACCCCACCAACCCCGACACCGCTGCCCCCAACTTTAGACAACTGTGCCAACACCCTTGCCCCGCTCAAGAAACCCTCCAACAGCCACACCAGTAAGAAAGCCACCTGGTTCACCGAAGACCTCCAGGCCTCCAAACGAACATGCCATAAACTGGAGAAGAACTGGATCCACGAACGAACACCGGACAGCTACGCAGCCCACAAGAACACCACCCGCAGACACCATCACCTCATCAGATCCGCCAAAAGGGCCTCACTCAAAGACCGCCTAGACAACAACACACACAATAGCAAAGAGCTCTTCAACATCGTGAAGGAACTCTCCAACACCAACCACATCCCACCTTCACAAGACCTGTGCGACTCGCTGGCCACCTTCTTCCACCGCAAGATCGCCGACATACACGACAGCTTCTTACACCATGACCGCCCGACAACCACTGAGACCTCCGCCCCCACGACCACCACCCGCACCAACCGCCTGCTCTCCTGGACCAACATCAACGACGAGGACACCAGCAAGATTATGAACACCATCCACTCCGGATCACCATTAGACCCATGCCCACACCACATCTTCAACAAAGCCAGCACAGCCATCGCGCCCCCTCTCCGGAAAGTAATCAACATCTCCTTCCTGGAAAGCTGAAAGCACGCCGTGATCAACGCCCTACTCAAGAAACCCAAGGCGAACCCCAAGGACCTCAAGAACTTCCGGCCTATCTCCCTGTTCCCGTTCCCGGCGAAGGTCATCGAGAAGACCGTCAACAAACAACTGACCCACCACCTCGAGGATAACAGCATCCTGGACCCGTCCCAGTCCGGGTTCCGCAGCAACCACAGCACCGAAACTGCCCTCATCACTGCTACCGATGACATCAGGACCCTGCTAGACAATGGAGAAACAGCGGCCCTCATCCTCCTGGACCTGTCAGCCGCCTTCGACATGGTCTGCCACCGCACACTACGAACACGCCTACACGACGCCGGGATCCAAGAGAAGGCCCTGGACTGGACCACATCCTTCCTCTCCGGCAGAACACAGAGCGTCTGCCTCCCCCCCTTCCGCTCCAATGCCACCGAGATCATCTGCGGCGTACCTCAGGGCTCATCCCTCAGCCCAACGCTGTTCAACATCTACATGGCACCTCTCACCCACGTCACCCGACAGCACGACCTCAACATCATCTGCTACGACGATGACACCCAACTGATCCTCTCACTCACCAAAGACCCTCAAAATGCCAAAACCAACCTCCACGAAGTAATGAAGGCCGTCGCCGAATGAATGAGGAACAGCCGACTGATGCTGAACTTGGACAAGACGGAGTCCTCATCCTCGGTTCCACCCCTTCGGCCTGGGATGACTCCTGGTGGCCGACCACACTGGGAACAGTTCCAACACCCACCGACCATGCACGCGACCTAGGGGTCATCCTCGACTCCACCCTCTCCATGACTAAGCAGGTCAACGCCGTCTCCTCCTCCTGCTTCAACACCCTCCGCATGCTCCGCAGGATCTACAAGTGGATCCCCACCGAAACGAGAAGAACGGTCACCCAGGCCCTCGTCAGCTGCAGGTTGGACTACGGAAACGCCCTCTACGCAGGAACTTCGGCCAAACTCCTGAGACGGCTGCAACGCATCCAGAACGCCTCTGCACATCTGATCCTCGACATCCCCCGCCGCAGCCACATCACACCCCACCCGAGAGACCTGCACTGGCTCCCCGTCAACAAGAGGATAACCTTCAAGCTCCTCACCCACGCACTCAAAGCACTCCACAACACCAGACCAGCATACCTCAACAGACGACTCAGCTTCTACACCCCCACCCGCCAGCTCCGCTCCACCGGTCTCGCCCTCGCCGCTGTCCCCCGCATCAAAAGAACGACTGCCGGCGGCAGATCTTTCTCCCGTTTTGCCGCCAAGACCTGGAACACCCTCCCCACCCACCTGTGGCAGACCCAAGACCTACTGACCTTCAGAAGACTCCTCAAGACCTGGCTCTTCGAGCAGTAGCAGCACCCTCCAACCCCCAGCGCCTTGAGACCCTCACGCATAAGTAGTGAGCTTTACAAGTGATATGATTGATTGATTGATTGATTGATTGATTGATTGAATCTAAATACTTGTTGACATGTGATAACCACACAAACCTAGTGATACGAATCGTGCCAGGTGCAGTGGGTTTCACTTACTTGACATTTAATGAATGTGACTGTTAGACGGCGACCTCAGAGGAGCCCGGGAAGGGAGTCCTGACTACCCTGAGACCCACCCTCAAGTATCGTAGCCGGGCACTGGCGGGAGACTCCTCAGGAGGAGAAGTCTTGTAGCGAGGATCGTACTTCGGGCACCACACGACACAGAAACAACACACCGTGCGTTCTCAGGAACCAATCTTTATCAAATAGGTTAGCACTGCAAATATGTACAAGGAGAGCGCGGGCTCAATGAGTCTCGGAAGGGATAGGGGGTAGCGGGACAGTCTTTGGCACAAAAGTTCAAGGTAAGGATGTACCCGGCGCACAGCTCACAATCCTCGAGCTGGGGGGTAGGCTGGTTGTCGTGGGGTCCGGCGGGACCAGTGGAGTCTGTGGAAGCCGCGAGTCACTCAGCGGGCTCAGGTACAAGTTCGGAGGTCTTACGGTCTTCAGGGAGCCGCGAGTCACTCAGCAGGGCTCAGGTACAAGTTCGGAGGTCTTACGATCTTCGGGGAGCCGCGAGTCACTCAGCAGGGCTCAGGTACAAGTTCGGAGGTCTTACAATCTTCAGGGAGCCGCGAGTCACTCAGCAGGGCTCAGGTACAAGTTCGGAGGTCTTACGATCTTCGGGAAGCCGCGAGTCACTCAGCAGGGCTCAGGTAGTTCTAAGTTCCAGGAGCCGCGACCGCGTCAGCAGGCTCTCGTTGTTCCAGCGTCGAATCTGCCGGACAGTCCCAGAGCACCCCTGGTTATAGGTCGACCCCTCTTTGATGTCCGGAGTCTGTGCAGGCAGGGGTCTTGTCACCTGGGGGTCGCTTGTCGGGGGTTTCCTGCCATTGTCTTTTGATCCTTTCAGGGCCGGGTCGGGAGGAGTCCCAGACACCCAGCAGGCGTGGAGCCAGCCTTCAGGGAGGCCGGAGGGCCGATCGAAACCCATCGTCCCAGGGGAGTTCAGAGGTGCGATAGAAACTGCTCCTCCCTCTCTCACCCCTGGAAGCGTGATGTCCTCCAGCCGGAGTGGCGCCTCTAGGCCCGGGTCGCGCTGGGGCCGGGCGGCCATCTTGGTGCATGAAGTGGGCACGTGGGCCCGGGGTGGCCGAAAGGAGAGAGGCCATGGACGAGGGTGTCCGGGTTGAGTGCGTGTGTTCTGGTGGAAAGGCTTGGTGAGGCCGGGGGATTGGGGCCGCCGGCACCAGGTTAGGTGGTGTGGGGACCAGTAGAGCCATGTTACGAGGCCGGGTCCAACACGCGTCCCCCCCAGCTGAAAGCCGGAGAGAACTGCCCATCATCTTGGGGGGTTCTCTTCGCTGAGGCGGAAGAACCGGGAGAGGCCATCGGCGTTGGCGTGGTCCGTCCCAGGACGGTGTTCCACGGTGAAATCCATCCCCTGAAGGGAGATTGACCACCGCAGTAGCTTGGGGTTTTCTCCCCGCATCTGCATAAGCCATCGCAAGGGCCGATGATCGGTTTGGACTTTGAAATGGGTGCCGAACAGGTAAGGGCGTAGTTTCTTGAGTGCCCAGACCACGGCAAAGGCTTCGCGCTCAATGGTACTCCATCGCTGTTCTCTGGGTAACAGCCGCCGACTGAGGAAGGCGACGGGCTGGTCCAGGCCTTGGTCACTCATCTGGGACAGGACGGCCCCAATGCCATGCTCGGAGGCATCGGTCTGGACTACAAACTCCTTGGAGTAGTCGGGAGCCTGGAGGACGGGGGCCGTGCACATGGCCTTCTTTAGGGCATCGAACGCCTCCTGGCAGGCGGTTGTCCACTGAACCTTTTTTGGCTGTTTTTTGGATGTGAGTTCTGTGAGGGGGCCGACAAGGCTGCCATACCCCTTGATGAATCTGCGGTAGTAGCCAGTGAGGCCCAGAAAGGCTCGGACCTCCGTTTGGGTGGTGGGGGGTTCCCAGGCCACGATGGCGTCGATTTTTGGTTGTAGAGGGGCGACCTGGCCACCCCCGACCTGGTGCCCCAGGTAGACTACTGATCCTTGTCCAATTTGGCACTTGCTGGCTTTTACTGTCAGGCCTGCCTGGTGCAGGGCGGTTAGCACCCTCCGGAGGTGCTGGAGGTGCTCACTCCATCCGGAACTGAAAACGGCGATGTCGTCCAGATATGCCGCGCTGAACTGTTCTAGCCCGGCCAGGACTCTGTTTACCAGTCGCTGGAAGGTGGCCGGGGCATTTTTCATTCCGAAGGGCATTACGCGGAAGCGGTAATGCCCATCTGGGGTGGAGAAGGCAGACCGCTCCTTGGCCCCCTCGGTGAGCGCAATCTGCCAGTATCCGCAGGTGAGGTCGAAGGTGCTGAGGAACCGTGCTGCCCCGAGTCGGTCAATGAGCTCGTCGGCTCGTGGGATGGGGTGGGCATCGGCTCGGGTGACGTCATTGAGCCCCCGGTAGTCCACACAGAACCGGAGCTCGGGGGCGACACCGGGGGCCGCTGCCTTCGGGACCAGGACCACGGGGCTGGCCCAGGGACTGTCAGATGGCTCGATCACTTCCATGGTCAACATCTTTGAGACTTCAGCTTGAATGCAGGACCGGACCCGGTCGGGGACCCGGTAGGCTCGGTGTCTCACCGGCGGGCTGTCCCCGGTGTCCACGTCATGGACACACCAGTCGGTGACTCGGGGGATCAGGGAGAAGAGGTCGGCAAATTGTCCTAGTAGCTGGCGCAGTCCTCTTGCTGCTGGGTAGTGAGAGCTGGGGAGAGATTCACTCCCTCCACGGAGCCATCCTGCTCCTTGACACACAGGAGGTCCGGGAGGGGATCGGACTCATCTTCGGCCCCGTCATCGGTGGCCAACAGGAGGCTTAGTTCTGTCCGCACAAAGTGAGGCTTGAGGCGGTTCACGTGAAGGACCCGGAGGGGATCCCGGGGCGACTGGACGTCCACCAAGTATGTGACTGGGCTCTTCCGCTCAATCACTTTGTAGGGCCCGGTCCACCTGTCCTGGAGGGCGCCTGGCTTCACGGGAGCCATGACCCATACTTGTTGGCCCGGCTGGAACTCGACCAGAGTGGCATTCTGGTCGTACCAGCGCTTCATCTCTTCTTGGCTTGTCTCTAGGTTGGCCTCGGCCAGTGCTCGGAACTTCCTGGTCTGGTTCCGGAGGGTCAGAACATAGTGGAACACATCTCGTGGGGTGGTCTGGGGTGCCGCCTCCCACCCTTCCTTAACCAAGCTGAGGGGACCCCGGACGGGGTGTCCATAGAGCAACTCAAACGGGCTGAACCCTAGGGACTTCTGGGGGACCTCTCGGTAAGCGAACAAGAGGCAGGGGAGCAGGACGTCCCACTTACGCCGGAGGGGCTCTTCTAGGCCGGTGATCATCCCTTTCAGAGTCCGGTTAAACCTCTCTACTAGGCCGTTCCCCTGGGGATGGTACGGGGTAGTGAATTTGTAGGACACTCCACATTGTTGCCACAGGGACGTCATGTACCTCGAGATAAAATTAGTGCCGCGATCGCTCACGACCTCGCGGGGGAACCCTACCCGGGAAAAGATCCCCATCAGGGCCCGGCCCACTACGGGGGCCGTGACGGTGCGTAGGGGGATCGCCTCAGGGTATCGGGTGGCGTGATCCACCAGGATGAAACGGTGACCTTGGGAGGTGGGGGGGTCCAGGGGCCCCACGATGTCGATCCCGACTCGTTCAAAGGGGGTACTGACGACCGGGAAGGGTTGGAGGGGAGCCTTGCGCTTCCCCCCACTCTTCCCGCTAGCTTGGCACGTGGGACAGGACTTGCAGTGGGCTTCTACGGCTGCCCTCATCTTAGGCCAGTAAAAATGGGTCACGAGACGGCTGTAGGTCTTGTCTTGACCCAGGTGGCCGGCAAGTGGGACGTCGTGGGCTAAGCCCAGGAGGAAGTCTCGGAAGCGGAGGGGTACCACCAGCACCCGTCCGGATCCCAGCTCCACCGACTTCTGCTCACTATACAAAATGCTATTTTCCCAATAAATTCGGTGCGTGCCAGTTTGGTCGCCTGCGGCTTGGCCCTCGGCCTGGCGCCGCAGTCCGATCAGGGAAGGACAGGTGGCTTGCTCCCGGCAAAACTCCTCCCGGGTGGGTCCACCCTCGTGGCGCCATTGGGCCAACTCGGGTAGATCGCCTAACTCAGGGACCGGGGCGGTGTCGGACAGGGAGGGCTCGTCGCTGGCGACGGGCCCCTCCGATGGGGGGACGGGAGGACCCTCGGGGGTTACTGCTCTGACTTCTTCGGTCGGGGCGTCTTCGACTTCTCCCAGGGGGGTGAGTCGGGCTGACATAGATCGGGTGGTGGCGCACACCCACTCGGGGAGCCCCATCATCCCTAGGTGGGCCTTGCGTTCGACGTGCTTCCAGGGCGAACTCTCCAGGTCGTTCCCTAGGAGGCAGTCGACCGGCTGGGAGGTTCTTACGGCCACCCTCAGTTTACCTATTACTCCACCCCACTCAAACGGCACCAGAGCTACCTGACACATACTCTCTCTATTATCGGCGGAAATGACTGGGCAAAAGACGTTGGGGAGGATCTGCTCCTCGGGGACTAAGTGCCTGAGGACACCGGTGATGCTGGCCCCGGTGTCCCGCAGGGCCTCTATTTGGTGGCCATTGATCTTAACGAGCTGCCCGTATTTCTTCGTGTTGGAGGGCAGGAGGCTACCAGGGACCATCTCCCTATCTCCCAGGGATACTAGGGCCATGGCTGCGGGTTCCCATTCCCCGGCTTCCTCAACCTCCTCCCCCAGAGCTACGTTGGCTATCTGTCTTGCAGGGTGTTTTGGGTGGCCATGGGGCACTCTGGGTCATTGGCGTAGTGCCCGGGCTTCTGGCAACGGAAACAAGTGACGGTTACCCTGTGTCCCCGTCTCCCGGGGGGTCCGGTTACTGGTGGGGGGGGCGCTGGGAAAGGTGGAGATTGGGTCTTCGGAGGACTAGGCTGGGACTCTCTCTGGCCTCCCTGGTTCCCCCCTCCTCTCTGGCGGGGTGGTCCCTGACTGGCTCGGGGGTATTCTCCTACCATGCCCCGGGTGACCCGGGTGTTGGTCCAGCGGTCTGCTTCCACCGCCAGCTTCCTGGGATCGGTGAGTTTGCTGTCGAGCAGATGCTGGCGTAGTTCCACAAAGCAGTTCGCAGCCAGGTGTTCCCACAATAGGAGGTCGGTGAGTTCCTCAAGAGTGGTGACTTTGCTGCCCTTGACCCACCCATCGAAGGCCCGACTAAAAAAGTTTACATATTCTACCCAGGTGGTGCCCGGGATTTTCCTGCAGTCCCGGAATCATTGACGGTACATCTCGGGGGTGAGACCGTACCTTGTGAGTAGAGCCTCTTTCATGTGGCTGTAGGAGGTCTGCAGAGAGAGGGGTAGGTCGAGCAGGGTGTCTCTTCCTTCGCTCAGAAATCGTCCCCACAACCCTGCCCCCCAGTCCTTCTGCGGGACCCGATGGGAGGTCATGGCGACCTCGTAGGCCCTGAACCATTGCTGAATGTCATCGTTTTTATAATATTCCTTGACCACATCTTTGGGGATGTGGACCTTCTGCTCCGCTGGGGAGGTCGCCTCTCGGTTTCCCGGGGGCCTCCCTTCCTCACTTCTGGCCTTGAGTTCGATTTCCTTCAAGCTGCGTTCGTGCTCCAGTTGGAGCTTCCTTCCTTCGTGTTCCCGTTGGAGCTTCTTCTCTTCTAGCTCGCCTTGCACGCGCATTTGCTCTACTGCTAGCTTTTTCTCTGCTAACTTTAATTCGCCTTCGATTTTGAGCTTAGCTAACTCGAGTTCGTGATTGCGGCTTCTCTCTCTGTCCGCGAGTTCCTCCGGGGATAGGCCCCCTTCTGGTACGATGTTTCGCACCTGATTGTTGCTGCTTTCGCCTTGGGGAGGTTCGGCCTCGTCGGGGCGCTCCCCCGTGTTTTCCGGGCGGGAGGCCCCGGTATCCACCCAGGCTTTCAGTGCTTTCTGCAAATCTTCCTTGGTGTTGAGACCGGTGGTAGCGATTCTAAGTTCTTTGCAGAAAAGCTTTAGTTCTTTGTGTGTGTATTCTTCTAGTTGTTCCACCTGGAACACCCTGTTGGCGTTTATTTCTGCGGGGATCACGGTGTTTCCTTCTGCCATCTTTGTTGGTAGTGCGTCCGTCGTTCACAGTACGATCTCTCGGTGATGGGCCCGAATCCCGTCGCTTGCCACCAATGTTAGACGGCGACCTCAGAGGAGCCCGGGAAGGGAGTCCTGACTACCCTGAGACCCACCCTCAAGTATCGTAGCCGGGCACTGGCGGGAGACTCCTCAGGAGGAGAAGTCTCGTAGCGAGGATCGTACTTCGGGCACCACACGACACAGAAACAACACACCGTGCGTTCTCAGGAACCAATCTTTATCAAATAGGTTAGCACTGCAAATATGTACAAGGAGAGCGCGGGCTCAATGAGTCTCGGAAGGGATAGGGGGTAGCGGGACAGTCTTTGGCACAAAAGTTCAAGGTAAGGATGTACCCGGCGCACAGCTCACAATCCTCGAGCTGGGGGGTAGGCTGGTTGTCGTGGGGTCTGGCGGGACCAGTGGAGTCTGTGGAAGCCGCGAGTCACTCAGCGGGCTCAGGTACAAGTTCGGAGGTCTTACGGTCTTCAGGGAGCCGCGAGTCACTCAGCAGGGCTCAGGTACAAGTTCGGAGGTCTTACGATCTTCGGGGAGCCGCGAGTCACTCAGCAGGGCTCAGGTACAAGTTCGGAGGTCTTACAATCTTCAGGGAGCCGCGAGTCACTCAGCAGGGCTCAGGTACAAGTTCGGAGGTCTTACGATCTTCGGGGAGCCGCGAGTCACTCAGCAGGGTTCAGGTAGTTCTAAGTTCCAGGAGCCGCGACCGCGTCAGCAGGCTCTCGTTGTTCCAGCGTCGAATCTGCCGGACAGTCCCAGAGCACCCCTGGTTATAGGTCGACCCCTCTTTGATGTCCGGAGTCTGTGCAGGCAGGGGTCTTGTCACCTGGGGGTCGCTTGTCGGGGGTTTCCTGCCATTGTCTTTTGATCCTTTCAGGGCCGGGTCGGGAGGAGTCCCAGACACCCAGCAGGCGTGGAGCCAGCCTTCAGGGAGGCCGGAGGGCCGATCGAAACCCATCGTCCCAGGGGAGTTCAGAGGTGCGATAGAAACTGCTCCTCCCTCTCTCACCCCTGGAAGCGTGATGTCCTCCAGCCGGAGTGGCGCCTCTAGGCCCGGGTCGCGCTGGGGCCGGGCGGCCATCTTGGTGCATGAAGTGGGCACGCGGGCCCTGGGTGGCCGAAAGGAGAGAGGCCATGGACGAGGGTGTCCGGGTTGAGTGCGTGTGTTCTGGTGGAAAGGCTTGGTGAGGCCGGGGGATTGGGGCCGCCGGCACCAGGTTAGGTGGTGTGGGGACCAGTAGAGCCATGTTACGAGGCCGGGTCCAACAGTGACACAGTACTTATTGCTTACAAATCACATTTGTACACTTCGGCTGAACTGCGATTTTCCACTGTTTAAAAAGTCTTGACAGCTGTCCAGATGGCGATCCTGAAGGAGCGCACACTGGCACAGGGGAAATGTATTTTGGTAGTGACACCATATCCTGCTCTTGAAGCAGTGACAAAAGCAAGTGTACCAAACTCAAAGGCTTTACATCCGCGTTGACTACAATGGGCTACTTCGTTGACATCTCCGGATGTCACATTTATTTTTGACTCCTCAAACACAGGAGTTTTTACAGTATGTTTTTGTTCATCCTGCTCCTCTGTCAATGCGTCCGTTGGAGGAGTACCATTGTATCATTTACACCGACGGTTCAGCGCAACCGGCGGCCGGGTCAAAGCATATTATTCGGCAGCATGTGCTATTGTGGCAGGTGCCATAGTGAACAGAGAGTTCAAGTCCAGTGTTGTACACACACAGACACTAGGTGACTGTACCACCCAATTGGCAGAGCTGCGCACTCTGGTACTTGCTCTGGAATTTTCAGATCCCAATGTGACTACCTTAATTGTAAGTGATTCTTACGACTATGTTCAGTCTTTCAATGACAACTTATTCTTTTAGTCTCAGAATGACTATCGTGATTCTAAAGGCAGGGTAACTAAGCATAAAATGCTTTGGGTTCGAGTTGCAGACCTTAATGAGCGTTTGCCTCTCACACATGTGATTCATACTCTTGGCCACCAGCACGCAGGAATAAAGCAGCTAAATTAGCAGTAGCCACGTGTTCAGTTACAGCAGTTACAGAATCCATGAATAAGATTGATAATGACATCTTGGCAGCAATTGCTGCTACAAAGAAGGGTGGCAATTACCCGCAGGGTTTCCCTTCTAAATACTCTTATCATTTAAGTCCTGATAAAGTTCCTTATGTGAGAATTTATGACGTTGGTGTCAGGTTGATTCCCAACGCGGACCGCAGACTTTCTCTGATAACAGCCGCACATGAAGGCATGGCTTCGGCACATGCTGGTGTGTCTGCGACTGTTTCTATCTTGCAGCAGCGTTACTGGTGCCGTGGTTTATATAAACAAACCCGTAATTATGTGCTTTCTTGTGACATTTGTCAGCAAATTAAACCCTCAACGGTAACACGTGCACCACAAACGCAGCTGTGCATTTCAAATAGACCTTTTGGATGTGTTTATCTGGATCACTGCGGTCCATTTTCCTCAGATACTGCCTATAAATTCATCTTAGTTGCAATTGATTCGTTCACATGTTTTCTTTGGGTGTGGCCACAACGCAGTGCTCATGCACAAACTGTCAGCAGGGATTTGCGTGTCTTTGTGGGAATTTTTGCATGTGTCACTTTTTATTCGGACCAGGGTCCCGCGTTCGCCTCTAAGGCGCACAAGGATACCATGAGGTCTTTGAGGGTGCAGGTCAAATTTTCGTCTCCATACAGGCCTGAGGGCAACTCAGTTGTGGAGCGAATGAACCGTGACTTAAAGCAATCCTTGATAGCTAGGGTCTTAGGTACTGGCAGGAACTGGTTCGCTCATTTATATAGCGTACAACGTGCACTAAATAATCTCCCTAGAAGATCTGTCAGTGGGCGGACCCCATACGAAATGCTCTTTGGAATGAAAATGTTTGTGCCAGACCTTGATGGTCTAGACATGGCAGCGACTGACGCATCCTTTGACGTAGATAATCCTTCTGCTATATTACAGAACCTACAAGAGACCCAAGACAGTCTTGCAAAGGAACATTTACCCTCTGCCACTGATGCAGCACTGCAGATTCTGGAAATCGGTTGGCTACCCAAAGTCGGAGACCTGGTCCGAGAGAAGGTGGAGAACAAAAAGGAGTTTGGCCCCTTTTTTCGTGCACCAGTCCCAGTGATTGGCGTGAAGGGTACACGTAAAGTCATTTTACCACCACTTCCTGGTCACAAAGACAAAAGATACATCTCAGTGGACAATGTCAAGCTACAACGTCTGGCCGATCCTGAATAGTATAACACCAGCTGCTTCATGTCCAGCAATATCCAGGAATCCAGTGTTGGGCGCTTCTGATAGCACACAGCGTGACATTGCCATAGAAATGGACTCTGTTACTAATCCCTTGCTAGTCCCCCCTGTTCCCATTCAAAATGAAGGAACTGAATATGCTTATCCCAATTCCGAGTCATTGCCTGGTTTGCAACCAAATACCCTTAACCATTCACGTTTTTCTTTTGACTCGAACTCCACATCATCATTGGCCCCTACCAAATTCTCTATTTTTGCCACATGGTTTAAACAGGCTTATTTGGATCCACCTTGGGCATAAATCTGGTTGGTGCTCATCGCCATTTTTTTGTTCATGTCGATTTGTGACATTTTTTTTCCTTCTAATCAATGGTCACTACCTACCTGAACGCTTTGCTGTGAAACTGGTTGATGGAACTTCGGCTCCGCACTCTTCTTCTTCTCACATCATGAAAAGAGACCAGACTTTTGTCAACATCACCGACAGGCTAGTTGCAGATGGCATAGTTTGGGATGCTGTGGATTTCCAAATTCATGGCCCCACATAGATAATTAATGTACCAAATGTACTTCATGTTTCAATGGGTGATGTAGTGAAACACAATATGCGGTCTGATGATTGGCCCGTACAAGCTATACAATCTTTGTCTTCTGATTTGAAGTACTATGCTGCATTTGGTGCTGGCGATTTATATTTAAATACTGCAAATTATGCTGATTTATTTTGCTACCAGCATTATGGACATCACTACCTGCATAAAGCTAATACTTTTAGAAATGTTTTGAATTTCACACAGTGGGAACATTGCCCGACTCCTTTTGAAGGCAGCACAAAAACGCTTTTGTAAAAATTTACAGATTTTACAGGTTTTGATAAGTCAAAACCAGAATCATTCTATTTTAAGTTAAATACTTCGTCCAATCCCAAGGTGATGCTCACCCACACAAAGGTGCCGATTCCGATCCTGGAAAAACCGGGTACGAACCGTCGGTCGGAGCGTTTTCTCCATCCGACTCGTACCCGGTTAAAAAACATTACAAACATGCAAGTACGATTCGCACGGAAACACCATTTCCGTACGAATCGTAAAAATCACCGACCGACGAAAATATACATACAAATGTGATCCGGGAAAGCGCCGACGTGACGTCGGGACGCATGCACGCTGCGTTTCCCGAACCAGGAAGTACGAGCCGAACCGACGTCACCCCGCATGGATAAAATTCTCCGCCTGCCAAAAACTGCCGGGAAATCAGGACGACGCTCGCAAGGAGCACCTGTACGCGACAGAAAGCCATGGACCCGAACCTACGTGTCATCCCAGCCCTCATAGCAGTCCACCTGCTCTACAGGAACCGACGCAGACGCCGCAGAAGGTCAGAACAACACCCAGGGGCAAAGGGGTGGGCAGGGGCAGGACACAAAACCCCCACCCAAGTCACAAATCATACATGCCCTGGACATACCTGACCTTCAGGGCCTGGTCACTTCGAGGGGGTGGGGGCGTGTCCAGCAACGGAAGTGGATGTACACGCGAACCGGCAACACAACAAGTCCGGTACGTACCGTACCCACGCCTTAAGAGCGTGGGTACGAGTCGTACCACGCCCACCCCTACGTCACCCCAATAATGGCGGTACGGCCCGTACCCACGTTCCAAAGGCCTGGGTACGGGCCGTACCCCCACCCGTGTATGTACGGCGCGTACCAACACCCCACCCATGGATGTACGGACCGTACCCACACCCGCGTACGTATATGGAGCGTACCCCCAACCCAACAGTGTATGTATGGAGCGTACCCCCACCCCAACAGTGTATGTGCGGACCGTACCCACACCCGCGTACGTATGGAGCGTACCTCCACCCCAACAGTGTATGTACGGACCGTACCCCCACCCATGTATGCACGGAGCGTACCCACACCCGCGTACGTATGGAGCATACCCCCACCCAACAATGTATGTATGGAGCGTACCCCCACCCCAACAGTGTATGTACGGACCGTACCCACACCCGCGTACGTATGGAGCGTACCCCCACCCCAACAGTGTATGTACAGACCGTACCCCCACCCATGTATGCATGGAGCGTACCCACACCCGCGAACGTATGGAGCGTACCCCCACCCCAACAGTGTATGTATGGAGCATACCCCCACCCCAACAGTGTATGTATGGAGCGTACCCCCACTCGTGTATGTACGAACCGTACACACACCCGCGTACGTATGGAGCATACCCCCACCCCAACAGTGTATGTATGGAGCGTACCCCCACCCCAACAGTGTATGTATGGAGCGTACCCCCACCCGTGTATGTACGGACCGTACCCACACCCGTGTACGTATGGAGCATACCCCCACCCCAACAGTGTATGTATGGAGCGTACCCCCACCCCAACAGTGTATGTTCGGAGCGTACCCCCACCCGTGTATGTACGGACCGTACCCACACCCACGTACGTATGGAGCGTACCCCCACCCCAACAGTGTATGTACGGAGCGTACCCCCACCCATGTATGCATGGAGCGTACCCACACCCGCGTACGTATGGAGCGTACCCCCACCCCAACAGTGTATGTATGGAGCGTACCCCCACCCGTGTATGTACGAACCGTAGACACACCCGCGTACGTATGGAGCGCACCACCACCCCAACAGTGTATGTATGGAGCTTACCCCCACCGCAACAGTGTATGTATTGAGCGTACCCCCACCCGTGTATGTATGGACCGTACCCACACCCGCGTACGTATGGAGCGTACCCCCACCCCAACAGTGTATGTATGGAGCGTACCCCCACCCGTGTATGTACGGACCGTACCCACACCCGCGTACCTATGGAGCGTACCCCCACCCCAACAGTGTATGTATGGAGCGTACCCCCACCCCAACAGTGTATGTATGGAGCGTACATGGCCAGACACAGGAGGGCTGGGTGCAGAGTCCCCCCAGCAGTGCCCATACGCAGGAGGGGTGGGTGCCTATCATTCCCAGCAGTGCCCAGACGCAGGAGGGGTGGGTGCAGAGTCCTCCCAGCAGTCCCCAGACGCCGGAGGGGTGGGTGCAGAGTCCTCCCAGCAGTGCCCAGACACAGGAGGGGTGGGTGCAGAGTCCTCCCAGCAGTGCCCAGACACAGGAGGGGTGTGTGCAGAGTCCTCCCAGCAGTGCCTAGACACAGGAGGGGTGGGTGCAGAGTCCTCCCAGCAGTGCCCAGACACAGGAGGGGTGGGTGCCTATCACTCCCAGCAGTGCCCAGACACAGGAGGGGTGGGTGTAGACTCCTACCAGCAGTGCCCAGACGTAGGAGGGGTGTGTGCAGAGTCCTCCCAGCAGTGCCCAGACACAGGAGGGGTGGGTGCCTATCACTCCCAGCAGTGCCCAGACACAGGAGGGGTGGGTGCAGAGTCCTCACAGCAGTCCCCAGACGCAGGAGGGGTGTGTGCAGAGTCCTCCCAGCAGTGCCCAGACACAGGAGGGGTGGGTGCCTATCACTCCCAGCAGTGCCCAGATGCAGGAGGGGTGGGTGCAGAGTCCTCCCAGCAGTGCCCAGACGCAGGAGGGGTGGGTGCAGAGTGCTCCCAGCAGTGCCCAGACACAGGAGGGGTGTGTGCAGAGTCCTCCCAGCAGGGCCCAGACACAGGAGGGGTGGGTGCCTATCACTCCCAGCAGTGCCCAGACACAGGAGGGGTGGGTGCAGAGTCCTCCCAGCAGTGCCCAGACACAGGAGGGGTGGGTGCCTATCACTCCCAGCAGTGCCCAGACACAGGAGGGCTGGGTGCAGAGTCCTCCCAGCAGTGCCCAGACGTAGGAGGGGTGGGTGCAGAGTCCTCCCAGCAGTGCCCAGACGCAGGAGGGGTGTGTGCAGAGTCCTCCCAGCAGTGCCCAGACACAGGAGGGGTGTGTGCAGAGTCCTCCCAGCAGTGCCCAGACACAGGAGGGGTGGGTGCAGAGTCCTCCCAGCAGTGCCCAGACACAGGAGGGGTGGGTGCAGAGTCCTCCCAGCAGTGCCCAGACACAGGAGGGGTGGGTGCAGAGTCCTCCCAGCAGTGCCCAGACGCAGGAGGGGTGGGTGCAGAGTCCTCCCAGCAGTGCCCAGACACAGGAGGGGTGGGTGCAGAGACCTCCCAGCAGTGCCCAGACACAGGAGGGGTGGGTGCCTATCACTCCCAGCAGTGCCCAGACACAGGAGGGGTGGGTGCAGACTCCTACCAGCAGTGCCCAGACGCAGGAGGGGTGTGTGCAGAGTCCTGCCAGCAGTGCCCAGAGACAGGAGGGGTGGGTGTCTATCACTCCCAGCAGTGCCCAGACACAGGAGGGGTGGGTGCAGAGTCCTCCCAGCAGTGCCCAGACGCAGGAGGGGTGTGTGCAGAGTCCTCCCAGCAGTGCCCAGACACAGGAGGGGTGGGTGCCTATCACTCCCAGCAGTGCCCAGACGCAGGAGGGGTGGGTGCAGAGTCCTCCCAGCAATGCCCAGACGCAGGAGGGTTGGGTGCAGAGTCCTCCCAGCAGTGCCCAGACACAGGAGGGGTGTGTGCAGAGTCCTCCCAGCAGTGCCCAGACACAGGAGGGGTGGGTGCCTATCACTCCCAGCAGTGCCCAGACACAGGAGGGGTGTGTGCAGAGTCCTCCCAGCAGTGCCCAGACACAGGAGGGGTGGGTGCAGAGTCCTCCCAGCAGTGCCCAGACACAGGAGGGGTGGGTGCCTATCACTCCCAGCAGTGCCCAGACACAGGAGGGGTGGGTGCAGAGTCCTCCCAGCAGTGCCCAGACGCAGGAGGGGTGGGTGCAGAGTCCTCCCAGCAGTGCCCAGACGCAGGAGGGGTGTGTGCAGAGTCCTCCCAGCAGTGCCCAGACACAGGAGGGGTGTGTGCAGAGTCCTCCCAGCAGTGCCCAGACACAGGAGGGGTGGGTGCAGAGTCCTCCCAGCAGTGCCCATACACAGGAGGGGTGTGTGCAGAGTCCTCCCAGCAGTGCCCAGACACAGGAGGGGTGGGTGCAGGGTCCTCCCAACAGTGCCCAGATGCAGGAGGGGTGGGTGCCTATCATTCCCAGCAGTGCCCAGACGCAGGAGGGGTGGGTGCAGAGTCCTCCCAGCAGTGCCCAGACGCAGGAGGGGTGGGTGCAGAGTCCTCCCAGCAGTGCCCAGACACAGGAGGGGTGGGTGCAGAGTCCTCCCAGCAGTGCCCAGACACAGGAGGGGTGGGTGCAGAGTCTTCCCAGCAGTGCCCAGACGCAGGAGGGGTGGGTGCAGAGTCTTCCCAGCAGTGCCCAGACGCAGGAGGGGTGTGTGCAGAGTCCTCCCAGCAGTGCCCAGACACAGGAGGGGTGGGTGCAGAGTCCTCCCAGCAGTGCCCAGACACAGGAGGGGTGTGTGCAGAGTCCCCCCAGCAGTGCCCAGACACAGGAGGGGTGGGTGCAGAGTCCTCCCAGCAGTGCCCAGACGCAGGATGGGTGTGTGCAGAGTCCTCCCCGCAGTGCCCAGACACAGGAGGGGTGGGTGCAGAGTCCTCCCAGCAGTGCCCAGACACAGGAGGGGTGTGTGCAGAGTCCTCCCAGCAGTGCCCAGACACAGGAGGGGTGGGTGCAGAGTCCTCCCAGCAGTGCCCAGACGCAGGAGGGGTGGGTGCAGAGTCCTCCCAGCAGTGCCCAGACACAGGAGGGGTGGGTGCAGAGTCCTCCCAGCAGTGCCCAGACGCAGGAGGGGTGGGTGCCTCTCATTCCCAGCAGTGCCCAGACGCAGGAGGGGTGGGTGCAGAGTCCTCCCAGCAGTGCCCAGACGCAGGAGGGGCGGGTGCAGAGTCCTCCCAGCAGTGCCCAGACACAGGAGGGGTGGGTGCAGAGTCCTCCCAGCAGTGCCCAGACGCAGGAGGGGTGGGTGCAGAGTCCTCCCAGCAGTGCCCAGACACAGGAGGGGTGGGTGCAGAGTCCTCCCAGCAGTGCCCAGACACAGGAGGGGTGGGTGCAGAGTCCTCCCAGAAGTGCCCAGACGCAGGAGGGGTGTGTGCAGAGTCCTCCCAGCAGTGCCCAGACACAGGAGGGGTGGGTGCAGAGTCCTCCCAGCAGTGCCCAGACACAGGAGGTGTGGGTGCAGAGTCCTCCCAGCAGTGCCCAGACGCAGGAGGGGTGGGTGCAGAGTCCTCCCAGCAGTGCCCAGACACAGGAGGGGTGGGTGCCTATCACTCCCAGCAGTGCCCAGACGCAGGAGGGGTGGGTGCAGAGTCCTCCCAGCAGTGCCCAGACGCAGGAGGGGTGGGTGCAGAGTCCTCCGAGCAGTGCCCAGACACAGGAGGGGTGTGTGCAGAGTTCTCCCAGCAGTGCCCAGACACAGGAGGGGTGGGTGCCTATCACTCCCAGCAGTGCCCAGACACAGGAGGGGTGTGTGCAGAGTCCTCCCAGCAGTGCCCAGACACAGGAGGGGTGGGTGCAGAGTCCTCCCAGCAGTGCCCAGACACAGGAGGGGTGGGTGCCTATCACTCCCAGCAGTGCCCAGACACAGGAGGGGTGGGTGCAGAGTCCTCCCAGCAGTGCCCAGACGCAGGAGGGGTGGGTGCAGAGTCCTCCCAGCAGTGCCCAGACACAGGAGGGGTGTGTGCAGAGTCCTCCCAGCAGTGCCCAGACACAGGAGGGGTGGGTGCAGAGTCCTCCCAGCAGTGCCCAGACACAGGAGGGGTGGGTGCAGAGTCCTCCCAGCAGTGCCCAGACACAGGAGGGGTGGGTGCAGAGTCCTCCCAGCAGTGCCCAGATGCAGGAGGGGTGGGTGCCTATCATTCCCAGCAGTGCCCAGACGCAGGAGGGGTGGGTGCAGAGTCCTCCCAGCAGTGCCCAGATGCAGGAGGGGTGGGTGCAGAGTCCTCCCAGCAGTGCCCAGACACAGGAGGGGTGGGTGCAGAGTCCTCCCAGCAGTGCCCAGACACAGGAGGTGTGGGTGCAGAGTCCTCCCAGCAGTGCCCAGACGCAGGAGGGGTGGGTGCCTATCATTCCCAGCAGTGCCCAGACACAGGAGGGGTGGGTGCAGAGTCCTCCCAGCAGTGCCCAGACACAGGAGGGGTGGGTGCAGAGTCCTCCCAGCAGTGCCCAGACACAGGATGGGTGGGTGCAGAGTCCTCCCAGCAGTGCCCAGACACAGGAGGGGTGGGTGCCTATCACTCCCAGCAGTGCCCAGACACAGGAGGGGTGGGTGCAGAGTCCTCCCAGCAGTGCCCAGACGCAGGAGGGGTGGGTGCAGAGTCCTCCCAGCAGTGCCCAGACACAGGAGGGGTGGGTGCAGAGTCCTCCCAGCAGTGCCCAGACACAGGAGGGGTGGGTGCCTATCACTCCCAGCAGTGCCCAGTCACAGGAGGGGTGGGTGCAGAGTCCTCCCAGCAGTGCCCAGACGCAGGAGGGGTGGGTGCAGAGTCCTCCCACAAGTATCCAGACACAGGAGGGGTGGGTGCAGAGGCCCCCAGCGGTGCCCATGGAAAGAAAAAGGGTGGAGTACCCACAGATTCAATGGCCACAATTGTCAGTCAGGTGCACAAAGACCCTGCAGTACATGTAACACATGTGTGCGAGGCTGGGAGTACACACATGCATACTGCCGAAAAGGGAATATGTCCACATGAAGTCATGTCAACAGACTACATACACAAGTACAGTGATCACCAAGGATGCAACGAATGATGCAGGTGGAGACATCGCTCTGCATGCATGGCCAAAGTTGAAGGGGTCCGTCACACACCCAGCTAATGTAGACACAGCTCAGCACAACATATTGGAAACACCCTGCAGGGAAGATGTCAGGGTACACAGAGGAAGGAACACACCTTGGGACAATTTCACCATGCAGTAACTGCTTACATGAACAAAGAAACTTAGCTAACACCTTGTGATGGCACACAGATACCAGGGTCCCCCCTATGACCAGCACACTACTACATTTCCCACACACCCAACACATGATCACCACCCAAAATCATGTAGCAGCCCCACCAACAGCAATACCAGAAAAGCAGTAGGGTTCTAAGGAAAAAAAAGGCTTTATTCAGCATTATCAAAAAATGTTTGTGTGGATAAAGTTCAATATTTACAAAGCCCATAGGGCAGTCCATAAGTCACAGCTGGATGGGGGACACAGTGGGACGCGTGTCCCCTAGCTTGCCTGCACAGTTCAGACCACCCTGTCTTCCACAGCGGGGGGGGGGCATCATGTGGGGGGGAAGGACCAGGCACCGCAGGGACAGGAGGGGCAAGGGCAGGCGTTGTGGGTGCAGGGACGGAGGACTCCACCACAGGGGGTGGGGCAGCGCCAAAGGAGGTGGTGAGGATGGCGCTGCACACGTCAGCAAGGTCCCCCAGCGTATCCCCTGCACCCGAAGGAACCACAGGCCCCAAGGAGGGGGGGGCGGAGGAATAGGTCGCAGCGCCACTGGGGGAGGGTGTGGACAGGGGGGGGGCACTCAACTACCCTGACCGGGGACTCCTTTACCCGCTTGTGGGGTGGTGTCACTGTTGGGCTCAGGGACAGAGCGGCCATGAAGGAATCTTTGCTGGATTCGTGGCCAGGAGAGCTGTGGGGAGTGGATTTGGAGGGAGTGGATTTTGCGGAATGCGACTCCCACTCTGGCTGCGTGACTTACGTTTGCCCCCCGACCCAGTGGGTGTGCCTACCTCACCCTGTGTGTGCGTGCCAGGAGGTGTGCGCTTGCCCTGCCCTGCTGGTGTGGTGCCTGTGTCTGGTGGGGTGCGTGCATGCTGACGTCTGGGTGTACGTGGAACAGGCATGGGAGTGGGAAGTGTGGATGGGGCAGGGGTAGGGGGTGGGACGTAGCGCTGCAGGAGACCCACTGCTGCAGTCAGTGTCGAGTCTATGGACCTCAGCAAGTTGCGTTGGTCAGACTGCGCGGCTGAAATGCCCTCCAAGTATGCCTCCATCTGGTTCAGCACTTGGCTGTGGCCATGGAGGACATTAAGCGTCGCAGTCTGACCAACTCGTAACTGCCGCAGGATGTCCACAGACTCGGCATTGGTGGCAGCAGTGGAGACAGGGGCAGGGGGTGCGGTGCCTGGCAAGAAGGAGACACGTGCTGACCGAGCACGGTGGGAAGGGACACGAGCAAGTGGGAGGCCGGTGATCGGAATGGAGGGGGCGGGTAGTGATGGAGTGCTGGTGTTAGCTGTGGGACCAGCCTCCGCCCCCTCGGAGTGCTCAGCCTCAGACCCGTCTGCATCATAGTCGGTGGTGGTGTGACTGGACAGGTCCTCCGCTGCACTCCCGTCGGCCTCCGTGCCACTCGATGTGCCAGACAACTCTGCACTGCTGGCACTGGTGCTCGCTCCCTCCACACGGTCCGTGCCAGTGTCTCCCTCGGTGTCCCCCGACGATGCTGTGGGCAAGGTGAAGAGACAGGAAATAATCAGACACCTGTATACATATGTCACATGAGTCAAATCCACATAGGTCACAGTGCATAGCCTGAAAAGCAACATGAGTAACATCTACAATACAAGGTACATATGTAGGCCCTGCTACACACAGTTGGTTGACCCACCATGCCACTGACTAACTATGGAGAGCATGACACAAAAGCAAATAACATGATATGGATTAGGACAGAGGAGCCAGGCACTGGGGACAATCCAGCACAGCATCTGCAGCACACAGCGTTGGCGTAAAAAGGGATGAGCAGGAAGCATGTCTATTAAATGTAGGCACATGCTGCAAAGGTAATACTTAAAAACATGCCCAACATTAATGGGTCACTGCACCTTGAGTGTATGTCCAGACAAACATCACACACTGGCCAGACCTAGCAAGGAGACTCCAGGTTTAGACATGTAGGCCTTGCCCGCACCAACCACCCCCTACATGAGACAATTTTTTGAGACACAGGAAGCACTTACATCTCTTAGTCTGGAATAAAAACACATGGCCTGCAAGAAATCCTGATTGGACACAAAATACCCCTGGTGCGCCGGTACAAATACATCATCTACAAATGGCCATCATCTGATCATTTTACCAAGACACACAGGCACCGGCCCCCGTGAGTATGAACAAGGGACATTTGGTCAGCCTGTACAGTGGACACATGTAGCAGAGTTCACGTAAATACAAATGGTGCCAGGGTACAATGGCACAGAGCACAACCTATGCTGTAGACACGGAGATTGTCGACATTTTTGGATTACACACATGATACCTAGGAAAAGATGCCCCAGGGGACAGTAGTGGCCACACTACTCCATGGTCCTGAATGGTAATGACTGCAACACAAGCCACCATCCCTGCACTCTGCATATCTCACACTCATGCACATCATGTCACAGGCCACAAAATAGGACATGCATGCTGTAAAGCAATACACTTTTGAGACACACTCCTATGTCTGGACTCAGCATCAGTGACAACTGACATGGACCCCACAAGTACTGAACTGGACAGGGCACAGGCAAGGTCCCAAAACCTGCTACACACCACCCCCACACATGAAGCTGCAAGCATTGGGCACATCGATAAACTGGCAGCCTAGATAACCTTGTGCAAGTGTGAATACACACAGACCAGGGTACACATGGCAAGGAGGGGAAGGGAGGAAGGACAGCACCGCTACACTTTGGGGACCAGGAACTGCACTGCACATGTAAACCCTGGCAGTGTATCCATGCAACTGTGCACTTACAAATGCTGGTGACACACAACAAACACACATGTACCTACCCCCTTCCTGCTGCTGCTTTTCCCGTAAGCGCCTGTCCATGTCAGGGAAGACGACCGCCAGCACACGCTTGTGGATGTGGGTCAGACGGCGGCGCCCATGGTTCTTTTGGCTCACAGGTGAGTCCCCCAGCAGGACCCGTGCGATCCTCCGCGTCCAGCACCGGATATCCTGCCAGCGTTTCCTCACCTGGGCTAGGCGCCGCTTCCAACCATCCGTCTGCCTCACGGCACTGACGGCGTCCTTCCAGATCTGCTCCTTGGCACAGGCGCTTACCTGTAAGGATGAAAAAGTGAGACAACATCAATACACCTGCGACATGTCACAGAGACACACATTAGGACAATTTGGCTGGTTTTAACAGGGCATAGAATGCATCAAACTCATTACACCGGTGTCATAGGGACATTTTCCTCTGTGGAAGGCAAAATGCACTAGGTGGCATTGTAGAGTACACAGGTGGCATGAGGGGTCCGACACAATCAATCATCCAGGCTCACACTGTGCATCACAAGCGACACCAGGATTATGTGCAGCACCTCAAAGCAGTCACATGCCACAGGCCACTGAGGCGCCCTCAGCAGAGTACACAGACACACACAGCCACAGGACAATCACCTGCCATTGCCGACTGCAGCTACACACCTCACTCTGCACATGTGCCACTAGACTGGGGGGTGTCACAGGTGTGGGGCTGGCCCATCACCGCAGACACACAGCACTGCTCCCTGCTCACATCAGATGGGCAGGGTATATCCATCCCTCATGCAGCTGGGGTGCTACACTCCACATATGCACTCACCCACATGACAGGGGACTTACACACACCCACCAATGTCCAGGGGACAAACACATCATTTGTACACTCTCAGCACAGGTACACTAAACAAACACACATCTGTGGGTACTGCCACCTGTCACACTGGGGGGACCACAGATTCACATGCAGTGGTGTGGAATCAAAGGTTGTGCAGGCAAGTGCTCTCTCATGGGACCTGGCTGCCTTATATCTGCCTTGCTGCCCTGTTTCATTCACAGGAGTACAGAGTGATTGGTCACTCACATTTGCATCCTATGTTTCCTCCAATCCCTTTAAACCTACCACAGTCAGTGCCTTTGCTTTTTTTTTTTATTGAGCATGATGTCAACTCAACAACCACTTTGCAACAATGTAGATTCTTTCAAACCGACTTTAGCTGGGCACCTGATGAAAAAAAATTCAAACTTTAAAATCGGTCTCCATGACAACCAGCATGCATGTAGGGCTTTATACTTGTCCCTCATGTGTCCCCTATGTAATTTGGACATTCACACACAGGTACGGTGAGTTCCAGGGCCCTAGAGCACCCCAAATGCATAGAAACGGCCCGTACACACGTGTGTACGGGGCGTATCACTATGGGTACGCATACGCGAGCAAAGCCATAGTGAAACGGCCCGTACACGCGCGTGTACGGGGCGTATCACTATGGGTACGCATACGCGAGCAAAGACATAGTGAAACGGCCCGTACACGCGCGTGTACGGGGCGTATCACTATGGGTACGCATACGCAAGCAAAGCCATAGTGAAATGGCCCGAACACGCGTGTGTACGGGGCATATCACTATGGGTACGCATACGCGAGCAAAGCCATAGTGAAATGGCCCGTACACGCGCGTGTACGAGCCGTTTCACTATGGCTTTGCTCGCGTATGCGTACCCATAGTGATACGCCCCGTACACACGCGTGTTCGGGCCATTTCACTATGGGTAGGCGTACGGGAGCACTCCCATAGTGATGTGGAACGTACACACGCCCTCAGAGCGTATGTACGGTGCATTTCACACCTGACAGTGGTCACAGGCAGCACACAGAAAGGAATAGAGCTGACATGCTTGTCCAAGGCTGGACATCAAGGCATTGTCTGTGCAGTACTACATGTGTGGGGCACAGGTGTGTCAGGCTGTAATGTGGCACATTACTCCTGAGTTGTGAAGGCAATAGATGTATGATGAGATGTGTACAGATGTCATGTGTGATGGTGGACTATGTGCCAGACATCCCCTTCACTCCTTTGGCATGTGTGCATGTAGTACAGAACACTTGTGAAAAGCGGCACTGCCATGGCACAGTCAACAACACACGCAACTGTCCCCTGATGCCAGCTACAGGGGTTTTCACACCTGACATGTGACTACCCGCGTTGCATGATGTGACTATGTCATGTATGTGTCGTGTGTTCCCATTAGCTTGCTGTAGGTGTTTGGTCAAATGCATCTGCAGTTGTTGCAACCAACATGTGTCTGTGTGTAGATGGCCATGGCACAGTGTTACGCATACCAGGCCACATGTGGAATCCGACGTAAGGTGTGTGTGTATGCGTCGACACGGAGTTTCAAAACAAGGACATATCTGCATCCTCTCAATGTATGTGGGATCATTCTTGAAATGTAATCCTTCATGGCAAGGTGTGTGGTCTGTCCTTTTTCTATTACATGTGACCTGTGCCTCTAGTGTTCCGCAACCTGTCTGTACAATAAACATCCTTCCTCTGCACATATTTGGTTGTCTGTAACTCCTGTAATGCGTCTGCCTGCTCACTTACACTGGCCCACAGCTAGTTTCATGGCATGGCATTATGAGGTTGAGAATAAACGTTTGGAGCTATCTCTTGGTAGGAGTGTCACATGGCTGGCATACGTGTCCAGGGCATATTGCACAGACCTGACTCTGTATGTAGCATATGTGTATTGCCTGTTGACCATGTGCTCAGTACATTGACATTGGTGGTGTACTGTACTCACTCTTCGTTGTCCCTTCTAATTCACTGCAGGGCTCCGCCTCTCCCTCGAGCAATTCCGGACTTGGCTGACATGCGGGAAAATGACTGTATACGCCGCTACCGCTTCCCCCAACGTTTGATTGAGGACTTGACGACACGACTGGCAGCACACCTCCAACCGCTACACAGGTATCCGGGTGCACTAACACCCAAGGTGAAGGTGATGGCAGCCCTACATTTCTTGGCCACGGGTACCTTTCAACATACCATTGCCCATGTGGGTAGGATGTCCCAAACCATGTTAAGCCGTGTCCTGCATGATTTTTTAGAGGCCTTGTTGGAGCACCTTGATGAGTTCATAAAATTCCCAACTCCTGAGCAGTTGACAGCTGTCAAGCGTGAGTTCTATGCCCTGGGAGGGATGCCCCATGTCATTGGGTCCATAGATGGAACACATGTGGCTTTGGTACCACCACAGGCACAGGAGGTAGCCTTCCGTAACCGCAAGCATTACCACTCCATTAATGCCTTTGCGGTGTATCTTGCCAACATGGTGATTTCACATGTCTGTGCTCGTTTTCCAGGATCAGCACACGATGCGTACATCATGAGGCGTAGCAGGGTGCCTGAAATGATGCTGCAGCTGCGCAACGAACGAGCATGTATTGTTGGTGGGTATACTCTGGCAGTCCTGTATTTAACGTCATCTTCCTGTCTTACTGCTTCTCCTGACCCACTCTTGTCCATGATGTTTCCATGTAGGGGACGCTGGCTATCCCAACATACCATGGCTGATCACGCCTCTCCGCAACCCCCGCACGGCTGCCGATCACCGCTACAACAACGCCCATGGGCGGACCAGGCGAGTGATAGAGAGGACGTTTGGCCTCCTGAAGAGCCGATTCCGTTGCCTCCACAAGACCGGTGGCGCACTCCCATATGCACCGGTGAAGGTCTGCAAGATATTCCTCGTGTGCTGCATGCTGCACAACATGGCAGTGGAGAAAGCTGTGCCACTCATCCTGGATCCAGATGAGCAGGACCATCCACCCGTGGAGGATGAAGGGCTTGGGCACGAGGCAAGTGATGTGGAGGAGGAGGATGCGGCAGAGGACATGCGGAGTCGGCTCATACGCGACTTCTTTGCTTAGTGGTGAGTTCCAGGGTCTGAGTGTGCACGCATTGGGCTGTGTGTGGCATGTGTTGCAATGTGTGTGTCCATCTGCATGTCTTCCAAGTGAGTCTGAGGTGTGTTTGGATGTGTCACTCGAGTGATGGTGCAATAGAAGAATGTTTTTCAAGAGTCATCATTGTCACTTAGCATGTTGACAACCTAATACGTGTCGAGTACATGCACATGCATGCGGATGTACTTCTTTTGGCTGACTTCTGGTGTGTCTCCCATCCACAGGTACTTGCGCATGCTGTCTGCTGGTGGCATCGTTGTGCTCCTGCTATTCCTCATGAACACAGCAACATGTGCTGAATCAGCGTTACATGCACGGACAAGTTTGAAAATCTCCTTCGGGTAAGGGATGCAGCATGGCTTTTTGGGAGTGGTATTTGTTTTGAATGTGTGTGCACTGCTCCTGTTCATGTTTGGTTGCTTAGCATACATGTAGAATCACCATGGGGCACATGACCTGGAGCAGAATTCACCTGAATTGATGGTCAGACTTGGTGACAGTCATCTGTAATGGGATTGTGATGGAGACATCAATGTGTGTAACACTGGCCTCGGAAACATACGGGTTGCACCGGGTTGACATGGTGTGTGAATTCCCCATTAGGGGTTCAATGGTGTATAGCAGGCTCTCCGTGAGCAGCAGGGGGTGTTTAGCTATAACCCGTCACTTGTGTGCCAGTGCCATGGATTTCCAGCATCTGTGGTGCTAAGGGGGGTGCCAGTGTTGGTCCCACGTGTTCATCCACATGACCTGTGTATGTGTTGACAGAGTTGCATTAGCATTCCGACACACATGAGTAATAAAGGTGTCCCTCTGCCTCCAAGGTGCCTCATCTCTGTCAATGGTGGTCTGTTGCCACTGTGCATGCGGCATGTCTGGCATTGTTCTCAGAGATGGTGCATATGAGTCTATGTGTAGAGTAGCAAGATGCAAGCTGTTTGTCAGGGATTAGATTCTGTATTGTGCATGATGTCCATGGCTGTGTAGGTTTTGTGGCATGTCAGTCTCCACGACGGCCACTGTGCCGCATGTGAATCCATTGTGTGTGTGTGTGCCATGTTGAACCAGACATTCCTTCCTTGACATACACCTTTTGCATGGTTCCTTCCTGAGTTCCTTGTCTTTGTGTGCTACTTGTGGCATTGTTTCCTTGACATGGTGCATGCTGCTGCAGGCCCTGCTGCAAGGGCACCCAGTGTCCACGCAAACGAGCTGGTGTCCATCATGGATTGCTTGCTGACATGTGCTATGCTGATCAGCAGCATCTGTGCCTCATGCAGCAGCACACTCTGCATTATGCACAAGATCCCCAGTTCCATCCACCTCAAGGCAAGAGGGAGACCATCCCCCAGGTCAACTATGGCATCCGTGTCTACTCCTACCCTGCACTCTACGGACATGTGCGTTAGAAATCCCATGATACTTGTCCACATCCAGGGTGCATCTACACAGCTCTGCTACTACATCCGGCGACCAGGCCACATCAACGTCCAACAGAGATGGGGGGAGTGGATCACTGCCAGCTGCAGGATGACCTTCTCAATCCACGCACACCCTCAGGATGCAGCCCACACCCACAACACAACCTTGTGGCACTGTGATCCAACACCTAATTGTGCCATCTCCATGCATCCAACCTTGGCTGGCCCACCATTCTCCACATCCACCTGACTCAAGCATGCAGGACATGGTTCTGCCACGTGTCTACACATACCTGGGACTCCAACCCCAGGACACTCCACATGATCCCTGACCTCTGCGCATGACTGTTGCTCTTCTAAATAGGTCTGTGGGCACAGTTGTGCGGGCACCCCCTCAGCTGGTTGGGCCTATCACGGGTGAGTATGGTGCTCCATGTCTGTCTTGGATGTTACGTTGTGACCCATGTGTGTCCTGTGCCAGACTCAGACCCCAGGGTATGGTGGTTCGGAGTTAATTCAGAAATCAGGCATGGTTTGACTTTACAACACACACATGTAGTGGAATAATGCAAAATGACGGCATCATCTTGTGATTGTGATGAATTTTATTAGAGCTGGGGTACGTGTTTGGGGGGGTGACAAGAGGTGCTTGGCGGGAGTGTAGAATCCAAAGTTCACAGGGGGAGTTGGTGTCCTTGCCATTGACAGTCATCAGAGTCTGTGCCACAGTCTTTGTCAACATTGGTCAGACAGTGACCAGCAAGGCCATGTGGCAGAGAATGTCCTTTGCTGCTGTGCTGCTGTTGGGCCATAGGGCCAGGTGCCAGGCCAGGTGACCTGGGAGATGGTGATGTTCCGCTGACTCTCACGGTCTTTTGCGTGGACGACCCACCTTCCTGCGGGGACCCTCAGACGCCTGGCTTGACGGTGCAAGGGACGCTCCGTCAGATGAATCCTCCTCCTCCTCCCTCCCTGTGTGTGGTGCTGCTCTACGCCTGGTGGCACAGGGAGGGTTTGCCAGGCTTTGGGCGATCTGACGGAGGGATTGGCTCAGGTCCCTGTGCACCGCCAAGTGCTCTGCATGTCTTGCCTCCATCCTGGCATGATGCTCAACCTGCAGGGCCTTCATCTCATTGAGGGTCTCCACTACCTGGGCGATGCCTCTGGAGTCACGCCGGTATGCGTCCAGGATGGTTCTGACGTGTGCCATGGCCGGGTCCTGAGCTGGCTGGTCAGGCTCGCGCCTCCGCCGTCCTCCACTCCCACCACCCCTGCCCACTTGCGCCTGGCCTGCCGTTGTGGGCACATCGGGTCTCCGGGACCCCTGAGGGATGGCATTTGCGGTGTCGCCTGCCTCCTCCTGGGTGCCCGAAGAACCTTGTCCCTCCTGGACAGACTCTAATGAGGCGCTTAGGGTTAGCTGCACTCCCCCTTTTTCGAGTAATTCACTTACCCATGCCTTTCTCTTCCTTTTTTCAGTGCTATGGTCCTGATGAGAACCCCATCCTAAAATCAACGGGGTTCAAAACGCGTAGACCTTCTTCTTTATTCTCCAGTCTGTTGTATTTCAAGTCCGCTCTAGGTGTTTTGATTCGTTGTAATTGTCAAATGATGTCAAACCCAACAAATTGAATTCTTTTTTGTGTACACCTTGTGTAGCGGGTCTCATCTTAAGTTATTGTAGACGGAGATACCTTTGGTGGGTTTAATTAGAACCAAAGGTTTACCAAATTCATTTGAGTGTATGAGTGGTGTGTGTGCATGAGGAATGGTGTAAGAGTGTTTGTTAAGAGTTTTATTCCTTTCTAGTATTAGGGCAGTAGAATTCTAGCATTGTACATTTCAATTGTTGTCACTAAACCTTCTTTCTTTTGTGTATATATGTTTTCATTACGTATGTGTGTCCAGATTATATCTTTGGGATTAATTAATCCATTGTGTTATAAATAGATCTGGTTAATTAAAGACTATTAATTAGTACGTCCGTAGTTGTTTCTTTTTCTTCTACGGCATTAGAGTTCAAATCATTTGTCAGCATTGGCGCTTCTGTTAGTTCTAATTGCTCTACGCCTGGTGGCACAGGGAGGGTTTGCCAGGCTATGGGCGATCTGACGGAGGGATTGGCTCAGGTCCCTGTGCACCGCCAAGTGCTCTGCATGTCTTGCCTCCATCCTGGCATGATACTCAACCTGCAGGGCCTTCATCTCATTGAGGGTCTCTACTACCTGGGCGATGCCTCTGGAGTCACGCCGGTATGCGTCCAGGATGGTTCTGACGTGTGCCATGGCCGGGTCCTGAGCTGGCTGGTCAGGCTCGCGCCTCCGCCGTCCTCCACTCCCACCACCCCTGCCCACTTGCGCCTGGCCTGCCGTTGTGGGCACATCGGGTCTCCGGGACCCCTGAGGGATGGCATTTGCGGTGTCGCCTGCCTCCTCCTGGGTGCCCGAAGAACCTTGTCCCTCCTGGACAGACTGGCTGCGTTGTTGTGTGCGGGCAGGGCTCCTGGGTGTCTCCTGGGATGTGGCAGGAATGGGGGGGGGGGTTGGCACAGTTGTACCTGGCGCAGGTGCTGCAGGTGGATGGACACCAGAGGGGCCAGGTTGGTCTGGGTCATCCACGGAGTGGTGAGAGTCGTCGCTGGCGTTGGGGTCCTCTTCACGCAGAGCCTGGTCCTGTGAGTCTTCCCCCCCAGTGTTGGGGGAGATCGATGACGTTGACCTGTGTGTGAGAGAGACAGTGTTAATTGTGTCACATGCGACATCCATGTTTCATTCTTTTTTGATTGGGCACAGTTCCTCTGGGTGGTAGGATTTGGCTAGCATTCCTCACACAGTGCACTTGTGCATGGGTATGTCCCTTGGCCACAGCTGTCGACACTTTACCTATGTGTGACACAATCTTAGTTGATGCATCTTTTGGGAACGCAGTCAGCAGTGTAGTGAGCGGGCGTAGCAAGCCATGCAGAGCCGCCTTACGTGTTGCACTGTACGTGGCCAAATGGTGTTTTTTCCATGCGATTTGAGAATGCAGGTAGGTCACTTAACAATTTGTGACAGGGTTCTGAGGAACACAGTGGGTAGGTATACTGGGTGTAAGGTTCTGTTTGTGCCTGCAGCACGGATGTACTCGTGCACAAATTGACACATGGCCTAGTGTTTATCAAAGGTTGAAGGGGGGGTTAAGGCACTGCCAAACCTTGTCTACATGCACACAGTCCACCTGCTGACGAGCGGACATGGCCACACCACCCAAGGGTGATTTGGTCTCCCTCTGTCTCCCTTTCTCCCTCCCTCTGTCCGTCTCCCTTTCTCCCTCCCTCGGTCAGCCTCCTCCCTCTGTCCGTCTCCCTTTCTCCCTCCCTCTGTCAGCCTCCTCCCTCTGTCCGTCTCCCTTTCTCCCTCCCTCTGTCAGCCTCCTCCCTCTGTGCGTCTCCCTCTGTCTCCCCTTCTCCCTCCCTCTGTCAGCCTCCTCTCTCCCTCTGTCTGTCTCCCTGTGTCCACCTCTGTCTCTGTCCCTCTCTCTGCCCCTCTTCCTCCCTCTGTGTGTCACCCTCTGTCACCTCAGCCCAGCTTCCTGGACACACACAGTTTGCAGGTCTTGCAAAGGCCATTGGCTTGTTCATGTGGGTTTGTTTCTTCTCTGCGGGCACCCATTGGGCGTAGTGTCTGAGTCTGTGCTGCTGCTGTGGCGGTGTGTGCTGACACTCTTTCACTGTGCTGCGTCTTGATTGGCTGCTGTTATGTGCAAATTGTGCCTTCATACCCATGTCGTCCTGCAACGCGGCCACCATTAGTAGGCAAAACTGTACTGTGTGGGGACACACTGTTTGTATGGCTGTGCCGTTAGCCATATGGGCTGAGGGCATTGTTGTGTGCTTCAGAGTTGCTCTATGTTAGTTTTGAGGCCCACCCTCCCGGCATCAGGGACATCCTGTCTTGTGTTGGTGTTTTGTGTGGCCTGTGACTTTGCATGGCCTTGCTTGGGGCATGGGGCATGGAGGCGCTAGTGGCATGTGTGTGTTTTTGGAGTGTGGTTGTGTCCGGTGCTGGCTTTGGGGGTGTTGTGTGCATGATTGGTATTTGGGTTGTATATGGCGTTCCCCCCATGTGAGGTGAGTTGTTTGTGTACTCACCAGGCTCTCGGACTCCCCCTAGTCCGTCTACTATCAACGGCGGCAGCGTGGCCATCACCTTCTCCTCCCAGGGATGGTAGTGTACCAGTCTGCGGGGCGGCCCTCCTCCAGTGATGTTGGCCTGGTTGTGCTCGTCCGTCATTTTGCGGCGGACCGTCCTCCGCAGATCGTACCACCTGGCTTGGCACTCATGCCTGGTCCTTCTGGTGGACCCAACAGCATTCATGGAATTGACTATCCTCTCCCACATGGCAGTTTTTTCTGATATGCTGGTCCGTCTGATCAATGTTCCGAAGAGCTGTGGCTCGACTCTGATGATTTCGTCGACAAGGGACTCCAGTTCGTCCTTTGTGAACTTTGGATTCTTGTTAGTGGGCATGGTGTGGGGTGTGGGTGTGGATGGTTGTGGGGGTGGGGGTGTGGATAGGTGTGGGTGTGGATGGTTGTGGGTGTGCAGGTGTGTGTGTGTGAATGTGATGAGGGTGTGTTTGTGATGGTGGTTGTGTGAAGGAGTGCAAGTGTAAGGTGTATTGATGGTTGAAGTATGGTGCAGTGCGTTGTCTCTGGGGTCTGGCAGTAGTGGATCTGTTGCAAAGGATCATGGTTTGTGTATGTTGGGCCTTTTTATTGGTCCATTTGTGGGTGTGGCTGTGTTTGAACTTTGGGTGGGTGTGTTATAAGGAGTGGTAATGGTTTGGGCCTCTGTTTCTCTGTTTGTCAGTTACAGGTCAGTGTATAGGATCTATTTGGCCTTGTTGGATATGTTTTGTGGTGTTGTGTGCCTCGGATTGACTGTCCTTGTGTTTTTTTGGTTGGTTCTGGTTCAGTAGGAGTGTTTTTAGCGTCTGTACGGTGCGTACATGGGCCATGTTGTTGTACAGTGCTGTCCTTTGCTATGGCTTAGTACGACTCGTACATGCCCGATGTTGGGTGAGGGTGCTAGTGTGTGGGTCTGGGGTAGGGTGCGTACGAACACGGGCAGGGTGTTGGTCCGCACCGTCCATCGGTGGTGGTGTTTCGCACGGTACATACAAGGGGGGCTGGGTGTAGGGTCCGTACAAACACGGGTGGGGGTACAGTCCGTACATACACTGGTGGGGTGGGGGTACGGTCCGTACATACACGGGTGGGGTGGGGGTACGGTCCGTACATACACTGGTGTGGTGGGGGTACGCTCCATTCATGCACGGGTGGGGGTACGGTCCGTACATACACGGGTGGGGTGGGGTGGGGTGGGGGTACGGTCCGTACATACACTGGTGGGGTGGGGGTACGCTCCATTCATGCACGGGTGGGGGTACGGTCCGTACATACACAGGTGGGGTGGGGTATGGTCCGTACATACACTGGTGTGGTAGGGGTACGCTCCATTCATGCACGGGTGGGGGTACGGTCCGTACATACACGGGTGGGGTGGGGGTACGGTCCGTACATACACTGGTGGGGTGGGGGTACGCTCCATTCATGCATGGGTGGGGGTACGGTCCGTGCATACACTGGTGGGGTGGGGGTACGCTCCATTCATACACGGGTGGGGTGGGGGTACGGTCCGTACATACACTGGTGGGGTGGGGGTATGCTCCATTCATGCACGGGTGGGGGTACGGTCCGTACATACACGGGTGGGGTGTTGGTACGCTCCATTCATACACGGGTGGGGTGTTGGTACGCTCCATTCATACACGGGTGGGGGTACGGTCCGTACATACACTGTTGGGGTGTGGGTATGCTCCATTCATGCATGGGTGGGGGTACGGTCTGTACATACACGGGTGGGGTGGGGGTACGGTCGTACATACACTGGTGTGGTGGGGGTACGCTCCATTCATGCACGGGTGGGGGTACGGTCTGTACATACACAGGTGGGGTGGGGTACGGTCCGTACATACACTGGTGTGGTGGGGGTACGCTCCATTCATGCACGGGTGGGGGTACGGTCCGTACATACACGGGTGGGGTGGGGGTACGGTCCGTACATACACTGGTGGGGTGGGGGTACGCTCCATTCATGCACGGGTGGGGGTACGGTCTGTGCATACACTGGTGGGGTGGGGGTACGCTCCATTCATACACTGGTGGGGTGGGGGTACGGTCCGTACATACACGGGTGGGGTGGGGGTACGGTCCGTACATACACTGGTGGGGTGGGGGTACGCTCCATTCATGCACGGGTGGGGGTACGGTCCGTACAGACACGGGTGGGGTGTTGGTACGCTCCATTCATACACGGGTGGGGGTACGGTCCGTACATACACTGGTGGGGTGGGGCTACGCTCCATTCATGCACGGGTGGGGGTACGGTCCGTACATACACGGGTGGGGTGGGGGTACGGTCCGTACATACACTGGTGTGGTGGAGGTACGCTCCATTCATGCACGGGTGGGGGTACGGTCTGTACATACACGGGTGGGGTGGGGGTACGGTCCGTACATACACTGGTGTGGTGGGGGTACGCTCCATTCATTCACGGGTGGGGGTACGGTCCGTACATACATGGGTGGGGTGGGGGTACGGTCCGTACATACACTGGTGGGGTGGGGGTACGCTCCATTCATGCACGGGTGGGGGTACGGTCCGTGCATACACGGGTGGGGTGGGGTACGGTACGTACATACACTGATGTGGTGGGGGTACGCTCCATTCATGCACGGGTGGGGGTACGGTCCGTTCATACACGGGTGGGGTGGGGGTACGGTCCGTACATACACTGGTGGCAGGGGTACGCTCCATTCATGCACGGGTGGGGGTACGGTCTGTGCATACACGGGTGGGGTGGGGTACGGTCCGTACATACACTGGTGTGGTGGAGGTACGCTCCATTCATGCACGGGTGGGGGTACGGTCCGTACATACACTGGTGGGATGGGGGTACGCTCCATTCATGCACGGGTGGGGGTACGGTCCGTACATACACGGCTGGGGTGGGGGTACGGTCTGTACATACACGGGTGGGGTGGGGGTACGGTTCGTACATACACGGGTGGGGGTTCGGCGCGTACATCCGCGGCCCGGGGGCATTTTGCGCGTACATGCGGGGTCTGTGGTGGGGTGTTCAGCGCGTATGCGGGCACGTGTCTCCAAGCTTGCTATGGGTGTTCGGTCCACACGGTGTTTTTTGCATACTGTTGTGAAATCGAAAGGACGGGAGTGATCGTACTTGCGCGGTCGGACTTCATTTTTCCGATTCGTACGGTAAATCGTCCGGGGATGTGTCGGACACAATTTCCGACCCGAGGACGTGTGGGGGACTTTTCCGGATGTGATTCGTATGGAGTTTTTCCCATGCGAATCGTACTTGGCAGTTTGTACGGTACTTGTGCGACTCGTACGTAAAAAAATACGGATGCGAGTCGTACGGTATTTTTTTTTTTCCGGATCGGAATCGGCACCAAAATTGTTGTATTCCAAATCCTTTATTGATAAATTGTCGGTGGGTGGCTATGATCTGTGGAAAGCCACAGTAGATCTTAAATCTGTTTGGGGTTCTAGATCCTGGCAGGTGCGGGGCACAGAAGCTTTGCATTGCGCATGCCTCATCCCAACTCAGATTTTATTTTGAAATGCTTCAATCTATCAGACTACTTGTTTTGGATTGGCTACTTCAATGCAAATGAATGCCCCTACGATACCTGCTCTGGCTACATATCAGAACTGGAGCAATCATATGGAATATTCTATTGAAGACTTGCAAACATTATTTACAAATGGTACCTTTAATATTTCTAGTCTAGACCCCTTAGGTTGGTTGGTTTGGCAGACCAGTGCGGTTGCTCGCCAACTCCATTTCCATGACAAGGCCCCTGGCTACACACAGGATAGGCCTGATCCACGCTTTTCTAACTCCCATTCCGTTACCACCTATTCAGTGGGAAAGTTATGTCAAAATTGGTTACAAAACTCAACACTAACGTCAGTGAAACAACATTTGTCGTTATTATCAGGTGACATTGATTTGACAGATTTTATAAAAGGGCCTGCTGGTCCTAGATCAAAAAGATTTATTTATGCAGCGTACAATGAAATCTGGAAGCTATCCCAAATTGAAGCTGCTTCACATTTAAGGGCAATAGACCAGGCTAATTTAGAAAAGGTACTTGCCATTGTTGATAATAGTATTAACACACTTTCTTCCCGCATTTACACTGCGTATATCGTTGATATTGTACAGGATGATGTGTCTGTTTTGTATCATGGTCAACATCAATTGCGTTCTGTTATGCAGTTTGCATGGACTTTACAAACTCTGAAGATGGGGAAAGTTCCATGGGATTATTTGAACGCATCATCTTTATTTTTACCTTTTAACTTGACAGACAAACAGCAGTTTTGTCCATGAAAGATGCTACATACACTCTTTTACATATTTAAAGGTTAGAACCTTTACCATTCTCTGTGGCCGAAACTGACTCTGCTGTCTGGCTCATCCATGGGGTAATAGCCCTGCCGTTTTCTTTGTTTAAATTTAGTTCATGCATGAAGCATTATCCACTAGGCCGCTTCGAACCCTTAGGTAGTGCATTCCTTCATGAGGTGTGGTCGTTACCATTCACATACAGATGCCTACGGGATGCAAAGAGGTTTACCTTACTGGGGAATCATGTGATTCATCCATGGGTCATTCCCGAGTTTGCAAAATTATTCAGTTGCATGGAGCATGTAACCTTACCGCCCCGAATCTTGCATGTGTTTTGAAGGGTAATCCAGTGCCAGCTATTACATCTACTTTCACTCTGCTTACAAACGGTAGTTATCTGCATTTAAATAATGAGGAATGCTGCGGCATGCTTGCCGGCATCCCTTACATTGAGTCAGTCTCACAACGTGAGGTTTGCTGTAAAAATTTACTTTTTCCACCCCCACACGGGAGGCTCGATAACTCGATCTGGCCTTCTATTGCGACCTTGAAGGCAGACTTCAATAAGTTGAGCAGAATTAGAGCATTATTATCCCAAAAAGAAGTTTTACTCACATCTGCCCGTGAGACATTTGTCATTCATGTGGCTAACACCCGGACAGAGGTGCAAGCCCTTCTTAATACTGACCTCCCACTGCATTTCGGTGCTTTAATGCATACCATTTTCAATGTCTCGCATACTGCCGGCTTGGCCCATTTTTTTTTAAAGTTGTGGGCTCTGGCCTTGTGACTTCTTTACAAACTATATTTGGTGTGATACCAGCATTTATTGATTCTATTTTTTTTAGCGTCTTCGGTGGGTTGCCACTGTTACTTGCCTTAGCTGCTGGAGTTCTGATGCTGATTTGCCTACTATGAAATGGCTGCTCCTCCTGTGGCCCTACACAGCCCAGACCGGCTGCAGATTCTTCGTAGCCGTATGCTTGAATGCTACGGTAATCTGCCCCTGGCCACACTCAGCATGGCTTATGGATTATCCTTTCGTTTCGCATACTACACTTGCGTGCATCCAGTCTCCACCTGCTTGGAATGTTCATTTGAATGGGCATGGGATCTTTGCCTCTCCAATACGGTATCTCCTGCACCAGATTTTGATCTGCTAATGAGTCCCTTAGTGTCCCATGAGCAAGAGTGTTCCGGTGTTGGGATTATGGCCTGCGCGGCTGCCGGTGGAGTTGTGGTGCAATGGGACATCTGTGTGGCTGCACAGGACTTTCTCCAATGGAGTTACATCGAGTTTCACGCAAGTTGTACTCTGATGGTGCTGGAAGCACCCATTATTGAAGAACACATATGTTCGTTCTCTTTATTAGACTGGATGGCGTCTCTTTTTTCAGACGATAACAATGACTTCCTCTTGGAGGCTGTTGCAACTTACTGCTCATACGCTCTGATGGATTGACGGGGCTGGCGCCCATCATCAGCCGGATATTTTTTAGTATTTTTATATGTGTCAACTTTTTACAAGATAATTTTTTTCTGGCATTTGTGCAAGATTTCAAATGTAATCTCTTTGTCTAAATTTGAGGTCACATCCATATAGATGCTCTTGATTCTTGCTCATACTTCTTGAACTCTGTGTTCTCTAGAAACCTCTGTCCGATGGCCTGACCAGGGGAGGGTGTAGTGAGGACCTGGGATTAACTGCGGACATTGCTAAGTTAGCATATGCTTGGCCGCCATTTTGCCGCTTTTTGCACACATTCCTACATGGCTCTGTTCTCGTAAATACTCTGCTTGTGCTTTTTCACATGAGAACTGTCTGCCTTTTACACATCTAGCTGTACACTGTGCTCCTCGTCTGCACAGCGTGTTTAAGGTAGAAATACTGAATGCAGAACCGAAGACACTGATGAACTGTCTGATGAGAAATGGTCTTGCTCTATATAGTACCCTTAGGAACTCAAATGGAAAAGAGGTGGCTGCAATTCAGCAGACGGATTCGAAAAATACAACTCAGAAAGAGTTTCCAATGGCGGATAGGTGTAAACGACATCCATTGTAGAAGATGGAGAAGGAGGAACAGGAGCCAAATCAACAGATAGCTCCCCCCACCCCGGCAGCTGGGGAGAAACAGCAACAGTGGATGATCACAGGCTGCAAAGGAAAGTCTTGTGAAGGACCACTTCTGGGCATACTATTGAGGGATCACTGACAGAATATCGAGGAGAAGAATATCGACCTACAAAAATATCGAGGAAAAAATATAGAATGCCAAAATATCGAATCCCTATCTACAAACAGGTAAGTACAAAAATATCGATTCCAAAATGTCGTTGTAAAAAATATAGTTGGTCAAAATGTCGAATTTTTTAAATGTCTTAAAAGTAATGTAAAATTAATGAAATAATAAATCTAATTAACTAAAACATACTTACAAATACTTAAATACCTTTACAATTAATAAATAATTAATGTAAGTTGAAAATAAATACATTTTAATACCTATATATATTAACGTAATATTAATAAAACATATTCTATATTTTTGGCGTAGGATAGCGGGCGGGTCAAATTTACTATTACCACTCCAGTAAGTCCAACAGTAGGGAAAGCATTGGATAGCGGGATGGTAAAAATTACTATTCCCACTCCAGAGAGTGCAACAGTAGGGAAAGCGCTGGATAGCGGGAGGGTAAAAATTACTATTCCCACTCCAGAGAGTGCAACAGTAGGGAAAACATTGGATAGCGTAGGAGTAAAAATTACTATTCCCACTCCAAAGAGTGCAACAGTAGGGAAAGCGTTGGATAGCGTAGGGGTAAAAATTACTATTCCCACTCCAGTGAGTGCAACAGTAGGGAAAGCGCTGGATAGCGGGAGGGTAAAAATTACTATTCCCACTCCAGAGAGTGCAACAGTAGGGAAAACATTGGATAGCGTAGGGGTAAAAATTACTATTCCAACTCCACAGAGTGCAACAGTAGGGAAAGCGTTGGATAGCGTATGGGTAAAAATTACTATTCCCACTCCAGAGAGTGCAACAGTAGGGAAAGCGTTGGATAGCGGGCGGGTCAAATTTACTATTACCACTCCAGTAAGTCCAACAGTAGGGAAAGCATTGGATAGCGGGATGGTAAAAATTACTATTCCCACTCCAGAGAGTGCAACAGTAGGGAAAGTACTGGATAGCGGGAGGGTAAAAATTACTATTCCCACTCCAGAGAGTGCAACAGTAGGGAAAACATTGGATAGCGTAGGGGTAAAAATTACTATTCCCACTCCACAGAGTGCAACAGTAGGGAAAGCGTTGGATAGCGTATGGGTACAAATTACTATTCCCACTCCAGAGAGTGCAACAGTAGGGAAAGCGTTGAATAGCGGGAGGGTAAAATTTACTATTCCCACTCCAGTGAGTGCAACAGTAGGGAAAGCGTTGGATAGCGTAGGGGTAAAAATTACTATTCCCACTCCAAAGAGTACAACAGTAGGGAAAGCGTTGGATAGAGTAGGGGTAAAAAATACTATTCCCACTCCAGAGAGTGCAACAGTAGGGAAAGCGTTGGATAGCGAAGGGGTAAAAATTACTATTCCCACTACAAAGAGTGCAACAGTAGGGAAAGCGTTGGATAGTGTAGGGGTAAAAATCACTATTCCCACTCCAAAGAGTGCAACAGTAGGGAAAGCGTTGGATAGAGTAGGGGTAAAAATTACTATTCCCACTCCAGAGAGTGCAACAGTAGAGAAAGCGTTGGATAGCGAAGGGGTAAAAATTACTATTCCCACTACAAAGAGTGCAACAGTAGGGAAAGCGTTGGATAGCGTAGGGGTAAAAATTACTATTCCCACTCCAGAGAGTGCAACAGTAGGGAAAGCGTTGGATAGCGGGAGGGCAAAATTTACTATTCCCACTCCAGTGAGTGCAACAGTAGGGAATACATCAGATGGCGTAGGGGTAAAAATTACTATTCCCACCCCAAAGAGTGCCACAGTAGGGAAAGCGTTGGATATCGTAGGGGTAAAAATTACTATTCCCACTCCAGAGAGTGCAACAGTAGGGAAAGCATTGGATAGCGGGAGGGTAAAATTTACGATTCCCACTCCAGTAAGTGCAACAGTAGGGAAAGCGTTGGATAGCGTAGGGGTAAAAATTACTATTCCCACTCCAGAGAGTGCAACAGTAGGGAAAGCGTTGGATAGCGGGCGGGTCAAATTTACTATTACCACTCCAGTAAGTCCAACAGTAGGGAAAGCATTGGATAGCAGGATGGTAAAAATTACTATTCCCACTCCAGAGAGTGCAACAGTAGGGAAAGCGCTGGATAGCGGGAGGGTAAAAATTTCTATTCCCACTCCAGAGAGTGCAACAGTAGGGAAAACATTGGATAGCGTAGGGGTAAAAATTACTATTCCCACTCCACAGAGTGCAACAGTAGGGAAAGCGTTGGATAGCGTATGGGTACAAATTACTATTCCCACTCCAGAGAGTGCAACAGTAGGGAAAGCGTTGAATAGCGGGAGGGTAAAATTTACTATTTCCACTCCAGTGAGTGCAACAGTAGGGAAAGCGTTGGATAGCGTAGGGGTAAAAATTACTATTCCCACTCCAAAGAGTGCAACAGTAGGGAAAGCGTTGGATAGAGTAGGGGTAAAAAATACTATTCCCACTCCAGAGAGTGCAACAGTAGGGAAAGCGTTGGATAGCGAAGGGGTAAAAATTACTATTCCCACTACAAAGAGTGCAACAGTAGGGAAAGCGTTGGATAGCGTAGGGGTAAAAATTACTATTCCCACTCCAAAGAGTGCAACAGTAGGGAAAGCGTTGGATAGAGTAGGGGTAAAAATTACTATTCCCACTCTAGAGAGTGCGACAGTAGAGAAAGCGTTGGATAGCGAAGGGGTAAAAATTACTATTCCCACTACAAAGAGTGCAACAGTAGGGAAAGCGTTGGATAGCGTAGGGGTAAAAATTACTATTCCCACTCCAGAGAGTGCAACAGTAGGGAAAGCGTTGGATAGTGGGAGGGCAAAATTTACTATTCCCACTCCAGTGAGTGCAACAGTAGGGAATACATCAGATGGCGTAGGGGTAAAAATTACTATTCCCACCCCAAAGAGTGCCACAGTAGGGAAAGCGTTGGATATCGTAGGGGTAAAAATTACTATTCCCACTCCAGAGAGTGCAACAGTAGGGAAAGCATTGGATAGCGGGAGGGTAAAATTTACTATTCCCACTCCAGTAAGTGCAATTCATTAATTATAAATTAATTATCAATATACAAAAATAATTTCAAAAATTATTTATTTACAATTAAATTACTTCCCACCATATTCCCCTATAAACCCACAACCCACTACAAATAATAAATTAACACAATTAATTAATACAATTAACATAATTATCAATTAAACAATTAATAGAAATTAATTACCAATTAATACACATTAATTACCAATTAATAATTACTCAAAAAACAATTAATTTTCAATACCAAAAATTGATAAATAATAAAAAATACCAATTAATAATTAACAGTAAATTAATTATCAATACACAAAAAGATTTTCAATAATTACTTAATTATAATTAAATTACTTCCCACCCTATTACCCTATAAACCCACAACCCGCTCCGAATAATACATTAGTACAATTAACATAATTATCAATTAACCAATTAATACAAATTAATTACCAATTAATAAAAAATAATTACCAATTATTACAAATTAATTACCAATGAATAGTTCATTACAATAAATTAGTTATTACCAACTAATAATTACTTAATAACACTTAAATTACTTCCCACCCTATTCCCCTATAAACCCACAACCCGCTACAGAAGTAAAACGCAAAATTAAATTACAAATAATTAATAATTCCTAACAATTATTATTTATTGTACTATAATTAAATTACTTCCCACCCTAATCCCCTATAAACCTACAACCCGCTACGGAATTAAATTACAAAAAAATTAAATAACATAAAATTAATTACTTTAAAAATATTCAAACATACATTCCAAAATTAATACATACTTTAACACATATACTAACACTTAAAACACTATAAAAAAATTCGATATTTTTAACAACTATATTATGACTGTCGATATTACTTACTTCGATATTATGTAAATCGATATTTCTTACCTGATTTTCGATATTCTTCACCACTATATTTTGGCAATTCGACATTCTGTCCATTCTATATTAAAAACTCGATATTCTGTCCAGTCGATATGGTTTTTTTCGATATTTTGACTGTTTACCACTATTGAGTATCTGCAATATGGTGTAACCTGACATGTTCAATTGAAACACAGCGATTTTCTTTATTTCGTGGAAGTGGTGGCAAAATTACAGTTCTTGAAGCCTGGATACCAAGAATTAGTACAGGAACACGGTACGTTAGGCCAAATTCCTTCTTGAACGCTAATATTTCGCCAACCAAGTCTCGAACTTTAGGAAGCCCCCCTGTGACAGGAGTTTGAGTGTCTGGACTCGTCGAGAGAGGTGCAGGCAAATGTTTGCAAGCAAGTTCATCACTGCACTTTTGTAGATTCTGCAAGACATTACCGTGGTTATCTACTTCGAAGGTTGCAGCAGCCGCCAGAACGTATGGATCATCAAGGTCTGGAACAAACATCTTGATGCCAAAGAGCAATTCGTAAGGGGTCCGCCCACCCAGAGATCTTTTAGGGAGATTATTAAGTGCCCATTAAGTTCCATAAAGATGATTCAACCAACCACGCCCTATGCCTGATACTCTAGCCGTTAAGGATTGTTCTAAGTCATGGTTCATTCTCCCCACAACAGAATTGACCTCAGGCCTATACGGATAAGAATAATGCACGTGCACACCCATAGACTTCATTGAATCATGGTACGCATTAGAGGCAAAAGCCGGACCTTGGTCTGAGTGGAAATCGCCACAGGCATTCAGTCCCGACAAAAACATGCAAATTTTTAATAACAGTTCAAGCGTCAGCCGAGCACTGTGGCCAAACCCAGAGGAACCTGGAGCAAGAATCAACTGCAACCAAAAGGAATTTGAAAGCAGTATCAGCTCATTTAAAAAATAAGAATATTTTAGTGGAAAACCTTTCGGTAAAGCGGTGCCAACCTCAAAAGCCTGGACGGCCGCTAAGATGTCATCATCAGCACGTGTCTTAGAATGCATAACTGCTGCTATTTTATATGTGGCTACTGCCTATTTGTCTGCCTAATCAGCCAGAGAATTCACTATTGCACGCGCTCCTGCACGCTGGTGTCCCAATGTATGAATGATATGTACATGTGGCAATTTATCTTTAAAATCTGCCACTTTAACCCAAAGCATTTTAAGCTTGATTGTCCTACCTTTGGAAAGCTTAAAATAATCGTGTCGACAAAAATGCAAATTATCAATAAATGATTGTACACAGTAAAATGAATCACACACTATGAATGTGGGGAATTCTGGATTTGTATGTTCAATAGCGAAAAGCAATGCTTTCAGTTCAGCCAACTGCATGGTGCAGTCTACTAGAGACTGAGTATGTATAATAGTCAGTTGAAAACACCATGCAGCATATTGCCTAGAACGATAGTGCACACCACGGAGTATTGCTGGTTAGAACCTACAGCAGGTTGCACAGATCCATCAGTGCCGATAATACACTTGTAGTCATGAAGTGGAAGAAGACAAGAAGGAACAGGATAAACAGTTCATACTGTAAGAATTCATGTGTCTGTAAAGCAGTGTCAAAGAGCAAGTTTTGATCAACTGCTGTTAATGGCATAGACCATTGGATTAATCGGTGATGAAGGGCTTTTGAATTGGGAATGCTAGCTTTCGTGACAGCCTCTAAGATGGGCACAGGAGAAACAAGAATGATTTGTCTACCTTGAGCCAAAGATCGTTCTTTAAAGACGCCCATTTGGACTGTGGTTTTCAATGATTCAAAAGGCATTTCAGCCTGGGAATACAAATGTGATTTATATGCAATAGGAACTGTATCATCCTAATTGAATATTACATAGGTGTTAGAAGGTGGTTCTGACACTATGGGCCGCCGGGATTTTTCCCTTTTTGAGCACCTATTTGCTGAGCTTTTACTGTGGGGGAGCCTCATAAGTTGGGACTCACCCACAGTGAACTCAGGATGTAAGAGATTGAGGTGCCGATCACGATCCGTTAAAAAAAATCCCCGTACGACTCGTATCCGGTCTTTTTACCGTACGAATCGTACAAGTGCCGTACAAACTGCCAATCACGATTCGCATGGTAAAAAGTCCATACGAATCGCATTGGGAATTATTCCCCACACGTCCTCGGGTCGGAAAATGTGTCCGACACGTCCCCGGACGATTTACCGTACAAATGTGAAAAGTGAAGTCTGACCGCGGAATCACGATCCATCCCGTGCGTCCGATGTTACAACCGTATGGAAAAAACACCGTCCGCACCGAACTCCCATAGCAACCATGGAGACATGTGCCCGCATACGCGCCCAACACTCCCCCAGCCCTCCTATGTACGAGTCGAATCCCCACCCGTGTATGTACGACCCGTACCCCCACCCCAACCGTGTATGTACGACCCGTACCCTCACCCGCATACGTATGGAGCGTACCCCCCACCCCAACAGTGTAAGTATGACCCGTACCCTCACCCGCGTACGTATGGAGCGTACCCCCCACCCCAACAGTGTATGTACGACCCGTACCCTCACCCGCGTATGCATGGAGCGTACCCCCACCCCAACCGTGTATGTACGGACCGTACCCCCACCCCAACCATGTATGTATGACCCGTACCCTCACCCGCGTACGTATGGAGCGTACCCCCACCCCAACAGTGTAAGTACGACCCGTACCCTGACCCGCGTACGTATGGAGCGTACCCCCCACCCCAACAGTGTATGTACGACCCGTACCCTCACCCGCGTACGCATGGAGCGTACCCCCACCCCAACCGTGTATGTACGACCCGTACCCTCACCCGTGTACGTATGGAGCGTACCCCCCACCCCAACAGTGTGGGTACAACCCGTACCCTCACCCGCATATGTATGGAGCATACCCCCCACCCCAACAGTGTAAGTACGACCCGTACGCTCACCCTCGTATGCATGGAGCGTACCCCCACCCCAACCGTGTATGTACGGACCGTACCCCCACCCCAACCGTGTATGTACAACCCGTACCCTCACCCGCGTACGTATGGAGCGTACCCCCCACCCCAACAGTGTAAGTACGACCCGTACCCTCACCCGCGTACGTATGGAGCGTACCCCCACCCCGACAGTGTATATACGGACCCTACCCCCACCCCAACCTTGTATGTACGACCCGTACCCTCACCCGCGTATGTATGGAGCGTACCTCCACCCCAACCGTGTATGTACGGACCGTACCCCCACCCCAACCTTGTATGTACGACGCGTACCCCCACCCCAACATTCTAAGTACGGAGCGCACCCCAGGCCCCAACATCACCACCTTCACACAACATCGCGCATGTACGAGACGTACCAAGCCAGACACAAGGACAGCACTGTACAACAAAATGGCCCATGTACACACCGTACACACGCTAAAAACGCACGTACACAACCAGGACAAAGCAAAACAACACAAGAATACACCATTCGAATGGCACAAAGCCACAAAACATGTCCAACAAGCACAAAAACAACACATTCACTGACCTGCAACTGCCAAAATCCAAAACAGAGGCCCAAAACACAACCACTCCTTATAACACACCCACCCAAACTTCAAACACAGCCACACCCACCAATGGACCAATAAAAAGGGCCCACACACACAAACCATGAGCCTTTGCAACAGACTCACTGCTGCCAGACCCCACAGACAACCTACAGCACCATTCTAGAACCTTTACTACACCTTACACTTGCACACCTTCACACACACACCTTCACAAACACCCCCTCATCACATTCACACACACACCTGCACAACCACACCCACACACCCGCAACCATCCACACTCACCCCCCTCCACCATCCACACTCACACCCCTCACCATGCCCACTAACAAGAATCCAAAGTTCACTAGCCGAGAGTTGGAGGTCCTTGTCGATGAAATCCTCAGAGTTGAGCCACACCTCTTTGGAACATTGGTCAGACAGACCAGCATTTCAGAAAAAACAGCCATGTGGCAGACGATCGTCGATGCTGTGAATGCTGTTGCGGACACCAGAAGGACCAGGCATGAATGCCAAGCCAGGTGGTACGATCTGCGGAGGAGGGTCCGAGCCAAAATGACCGACGAACACAACCAGGCCAACGTCACTGGAGGAGGGCCGCCCCGCAGACGCGTACAATACCATCCCTGGGAGGAGAGGGTGATGGCCATACTGCCGGTGGTGGCAGTGGACGGATTAGAAGGACTCCGAGACCCGGGTGAGTACACAAACAACTCACCTCACATGGGGGGAACGTCATCCACAACCAAACTCACAAACAGGCACGCAACCACCCCAAGCTATCGCATGAATCAACCACACTCCATGAACACGCACATGCCACTGGCGCCACCATGCCCCATGCACCCAGCTGGACAATGCCAAGTCACAGGCCACAGAAAACACCAACACAAGACACGGTAAGCCGGATGGCGGGAGTGTGGGCCCCAAAAATCACATAGTGCAAATCAGAAGCAGACAACAAGGCCCCCTGCCCATATGGCCTAGGTCACAGCCAGACAAACAGTGTGTCCCCACACAGGACAGACTTGCCAGCAAATGGCGGACGCCTTGCATCAACACATGGGGGTGACGGCACGTTCTTGCACATGACAGCAGCTAATGAACAGCCAACACTGTGAAAGAGTGGCAGCACACACCACCACAGCAGCAGTGCAGACACAGACACTACACCCAATGGGTACCTGGAGATCAGAAACAAACTCACATCAACAATCCAAGGGCCATTCAAAGATCTGCTAACAGTGTGTGCCCAGGAAGCTGGGCTGAGGTGACAGAGGGTGACACACAGAGGGAGGGAGAGGGGGACAGAGAGGGAGGGAGACACAGGGAGACGGACAGAGGGAGGAGGCTGACACACAGAGGAAGGGAGAGGGGGACAGAGAGGGAGGGAGACACAGGGAGACGGACAGAGGGAGGAGGCTGACACACAGAGGGAGGGAGAGGGGGACAGAGAGGGAGCGAGAAAGGGACACACAGGGAGAGCAAATCAGCCTTGTGGTGTGTGGGAATGTCTGCTCGTCAGCAGGTGGACTGCGTGCATGTAGACAAGGGTGGCCAGTGCCAGAACCCCCCCTCTTCTCCATGGCAAAACACAGGGCCATGTCACAACCTGTGCACGAGCACAACGCCAGCTACCTGCATCATATAAGTGTGTGGAACAACTCCATGTGCCCACGTACAGTGCTACACGGAAGGCGCCAATGCATGGCTCGCCACACCTGCCCACTCCACTGTTGACTGCAGTCACAATTGACGCAGCAAGTAAGACTGTGCCACACATAGGTAAAGTCGCAAAAGCTGTGGCCAAGGGACATACCCATGCACAAGTGCACTGTGAGTGGAATGCAAGACATATCCAAATTCCCAGAGGAAATGTGCCAACTTAGAAACCAATGAAACATGGATGTTGCATGGAACAAAATTAACATTGTCTCTCTCACACACAGGTCAACGTCGTGGATCACCCCCCAACACTGGGGGGGAAGACTCACAGGACCCGGCTCGGCGGGATGACGGACCCACCGGCAGCGACGACTCTCACCACTCTGTGGACGAACCCGACCCCGACCAACCTGGCCCCTCTGGTGTCCAACCACCTGCAGCCCCTGCGTCAGGTACAACTGGGCCAACCACCACCCCCACTCCTGCCACATCCCAGGAGACACCCAGGATCCCTGCCCCACCACCACAATGCAGCCAGGCTGGCCAGGAGGGACACGGTGTACCGGGCACCCAGGAGGAGGCAGGCGACAACGCCAATGCCACCCCTCAGGGGTCCCGGAGACCCGATGTGCCCACAAGGGCAGGCCAGGTGCAAGTGGGCAGGGGTGGGGGGAGTGGAGGACAGCGGAGGCGCGAGCCTGACCTGTTGGCTGGGGAACCGGTATATTCCCATGTCCGAAACATCCTGGACACATACCGGCAGGACACCACGGGCATGGCCCAGGTTGTGTCCACCCTCAACGAGATGAAGGGGACCCTCGATGAGATCAAGACCCAGCAGGCCCAGCAACATGCGGAGCAACATGCTTGTCTACTGCGACACCAACGGCGGATGGAGGACAGACAGGCTGAGCTCGTGACGGTGTTCACGGGAATTCACAGTACACTCCGTCGGATAGCCGACAACATGGGCAACCCTCCCTGTGCCATCAGGCGTAGAACATCACCACCCACAGGGAGGGATCAGGAGGAGGAGGAGTAGACATCCGACGGAGCATCCCAAACATCGTCACGGCCTGCTTCTGAGGGTCCCCGCAGGAGGGCGGGTCGTCCACGGAAAAGACCGTGAGGGTCGGCGCAACAGCACCATCTCCCAGGACACCTGGCCTGGCACCTGGCCCACTGGAGCAACAGCAGCACAGCAGCAAAAGACATTCTCTGCCACATGGACTTGCTGGTCACTGTCTGACCAATGTTGACTGTTAGATGGACCGGGAGGGTCGGCCGAGGACAAGGGGAGAGGTCTCCGGGGAGAGCCGTCTCCAGCGATCGTACAGACGAGTAACTTCCCCCCCACAGATGTACACCACACAAAGATAAGGTTTAACGTTCTTTATAAGCAATCTTTAGGTACGATAGAGTGGTACAAGGAGGTCAGGACTCAGGGGTCCCCTCGATTCTAGTCTCTTGGTTGGGAAAGGGGGTAGCGGGACAGTCTTGTTACCAATCTGGTAAATGCGATGATATGATGGATAGCTCACAATCCTCGAGCTCGGTGTTCTAGCTGGACGGGCCGCGGCAGCGCCAGCAGGTCCCGGTGAAGGTGGTCGTTACACGGTCCGCGGCAGCGCCAGCAGGTCCCGATGAAGGTGGTGGTTACAACGGTCCGCGGCAGCGCCAGCAGGTCCCCACGAAGGTGGTAGTTACAACGGTCCGCGGCAGCGCCAGCAGGTCCCAATGAAGGTGGTAGTTACAACGGTCCGCGGCAGCGCCAGCAGGTCCCAATGAAGGTGGTAGTTACAACGGTCCGCGGCAGCGCCAGCAGGTCCCGACGAGGATGGAGGATGCAGAAGGCCGCGGCAGCGCCAGCAGGCAGGATGATAGTTCACAAGGCAGGGCTACTGCAGCGCCGGTAGTCCGTCAAGGATGAGTTCTTCTCGGTGTCTCTCGACTCCAGGATACAACTGCCTTCCTGCTCTGGAGCTGCCCCAGTTATAGGTCTGGCGCCCTTTGATGTCCGGACCCTCGCACTTGGAGGTCGGGAGGTCCGGGATGAGGGAGTCCAGACACCCAGCAGGGGGGTGGAGCCAGCGCCCGGGGGAGCTGGGGGGCGATCGGCACCTGGCGGGGGAGAGCCATCGACACTTCTTTCTCCCATCGGCCTGCCAAGTGGTCCATTCACCTCCTGGGTGGATGGTGGTGCCGGGATGTCGGGGCCTGGCCAGGCCCAGGGTTAGGGTCGAGCTGAGGCCACGCGGCCTCGTGGTGCAGTGTCCAAGATGGCGGCCGGGCCGGGCGAGGGAGCCGGTAGTGGTTCGGCCCCATGATACAGAGATGTCCAAGGGCAGGAGTCCCGTCTGGAGACGGGGTGCGGGTTGTTTCTGTGGGTAACACCTGGAGGGCCGGGGCTCGGGCCCTGTCATGCGGGGAGGGAGCAAGCCCTTCATGTGGCCTGTCCAACATGCGTCCCCCCCAGCTGAAGGCGGGGAGAGTCACCCATCCTCTTGGGGACTCTCCTCGTCGAGGCGGAAAAAGCGTGACAGGCCATCTGCGTTGGCGTGGTCTTGGCCCGGTCGATGTTCCACAGTGAAGTCCATCCCCTGCAGGGAGATGGACCAACGCAATAGTTTGGGGTTTTCCCCCCGCATCTGCATTAGCCACTGCAGGGGTCGATGATCTGTTTGCACCCGGAAGTGGGTACCGAAGAGATAGGGCCGGAGCTTTTTGAGGGCCCACACCACTGCGAAGGCCTCCCTCTCGATGGTGCTCCAGCGCTGTTCTCGGGCCAGGAGGCGTCTGCTGATGAAGGCCACCGGTTGGTCAAGTCCCTCGGAGTTCAGCTGGGAGAGGACCGCCCCGATGCCATGGTCGGAGGCATCTGTTTGTACGATGAATTCCCGACTGTAGTCGGGGGCCTGGAGCACAGGGGCAGTGCACATGGCAGCTTTCAGCTTCTCGAAGGCCGCTTGACAGTCTGGGGTCCAGTTGACCTTCTTCGGGTGGTTTTTGGATGTGAGTCCCGTGAGGGGCCCCACAATGCTGCCATAGTCCCTCACGAACCGCCGGTAGTAGCCGGTGAGCCCCAAGAAGGCTCGGACCTCGGTCTGCGTGACTGGAGGCTGCCAGGACTGGATGGCAGCGATTTTGAGTTGCAGAGGGGCCACCAGACCACTTCCCACCTGGTGTCCGAGATAGGTCACGGACCCCTGACCAATTTGGCACTTGCTGGCCTTGATTGTGAGGCCGGCCCGTTGGAGGGCCTGCAGGACCTCTCGGAGGTGGTGGAGGTGGTCGGACCAGTGGCGGCTGTACACAGCGATATCGTCCAGGTAGGCGGCGCTGAACTCCTCGAGCCCCGCCAAGACCTGGTTCACCAGTCGCTGAAAGGTAGCTGGGGCATTCTTCATGCCGAAGGGCATGACTTTGAAGTGGTAGTGGCCATCGGGGGTAGAAAAGGCGGATCGTTCTTGGGCCCGGGGTGTGAGACCGATCTGCCAGTAGCCCGCTGTCAGGTCGAAGATGCTGAGGTAGCGGGCAGCCCCCATGCGGTCAATCAGTTCATCCGCTCGGGGATGGGATGAGCGTCGGTTCTGGTGACAGCATTCAAGCCCCGATAGTTGACGCAGAATCGGAGCTCAGGAGTGGTGCCGGGGGCAGCAGCTTTGGGGACCAGCACGACCGGGCTGGCCCAGGGGCTGTCCGAGGGCTCGATGACCCCGAGCGTGAGCATCTTTGATACCTCCTCTTGGATGCAGGCCCGTACCCGATCTGGTACGCGGTACGCCCGGTGTCTGATAGGGGGACTGTCCCCAGTGTCCACGTCGTGCAAGCACCAGGGGGTGACCCCTGGGGTGAGGGAAAACAAGGTAGCAAACTGCAGCATGAGGTCCCGGCAGCCTTGGCGCTGTTCCAGGGTGAGGGCATCGGAGAGCCGGACCCCGTCCACGGAACCATCTTTCTCACGAGTCTTCAGATCAGGGAGAGGCTCAAAGTCTTCTTCCGCTCCACTGTCTGTAGCCATCAGGAGGCTGAGCTCCGAGCGCACAAAGTGGGGTTGGAGTCTGTTGGTGTGGAGGACCCGGAGGGGGTTCCGGGGGGATTCCATATCGATGAGATAGGTGACGGGGCTCTTGCGTTCGACCACTTTGAAGGGCCCCGTCCACTTGTCCTGCAAGGCACATGGTTCGGTGGGGGACATCACCCACACTTGTTGGCCAGGTTCGAATTCGATGGAGGAGGCATTTTGATCGTACCATTTTTTCATGTCCTCCTGACTGGCCTCAAGGTTCGCTTTCGCCATTTCTCTGAATCTCCTGGTCTGATTGCGTAGGGTCAGGAGGTACTTGAAGACGTCTGGAGGGGTCTTTAGGGGGGCCATCTCCCAACCTTCTTTGACTAGGCTGAGGGGCCCTCGCACAGGGTGCCCGTACAAGAGTTCGAAAGGGCTAAAGCCGAGGGACTTCTGGGGAACTTCTCGATAGGCGAAGAAGAGGCACGGAAGTAGTACATCCCACTGGCGACGGAGGGGCTCTTCCAATCCCCCAATCATTTCCTTGAGCGTGCGGTTGAACCGCTCGACTAGTCCGTTTCCTTGAGGGTGATAGGGGGTCATGAACCGGTAGGTGACCCCGCACTGTTGCCAGAGGGACTTCATATACTTCGAAATAAAGTTTGTGCCTCTGTCGCTGACGACTTCTCGGGGGAAGCCCACCCGGGAGAAGATCCCCATTAAGGCCCGGCCGACCACCGGGGCTGTTACAGTTCGCAGGGGCACAGCCTCGGGGTAGCGGGTGGCGTGGTCCACCAGTACCAGGATGAACCGATGTCCTTGTGCTGTACGGGGGTCCAGGGGCCCCACAATGTCTATTCCCACCCTCTCGAACGGGGTGGTGACAACTGGAAAGGGTTGCAGAGGTGCTTTGAGTTTGCGGCCGCTCTTCCCGCTGGCCTGGCACGTGGGGCAGGACCGGCAGTGGTTGAGGACGTCGTTTCTCATCTTCGGCCAGAAAAAGTGGGTCACCAGGCGACTGTAGGTTTTGTCCTGGCCCAGGTATCCAGCCAGGGGGACATCGTGGGCCAAATTTAACAGGAAGTCTCTAAAACGGAGGGGCACCACCAGCACTCGACTGGCCCCTAACTCCGTGATTCTCTGTTCACTGTACAATAGGTCGTTGTCCCAATAGATCCAATGGGCTCTGGTGGTGTCCCCTGCGCTCTGGGCGAGGGCTTGCTGGCGGAGTCCCTCGAGGGAGGGACAGGTCTTCTGTTCTTGACGGAACTGTTCCTGGGTGGGCCTCCCTTCTTGACGCCACTGAACCAGGTTGGGAAGGTCCTGGGGCTGAGCGAGCCCTTCGGGGGTTTGCTCTGGGGGGTCGGTATGGTCGGTGTCCTCTACTGGAGCGATCGGGGGAGGAGGTGCTGGCCATTCTGGTTCTTCTGGTCGGGGGATGGCACAGGCGGCCATGGACCGGGTGGTTACGCACGCCCAGTCTGGGAGGCCCAACATCCCCAGGTGCTCTTTTCTTTCTACGGCGGCCCACGGGGAACTCTCAAGATCATTCCCCAGGAGACAGTCCACGGGGGCATCATCTCGGACCGTCACCTTCAACATGCCGGAGACTCCTCCCCATTCGAAGGGGACGCAGGCCATCCGACATAGACTCTCCGAATTGTCGGCTGAACGGACGGGGCAGAGAATGTTCGGCAGGATCTGCTCTGGTTTTACCAGGTGACAGCGGACGGCCGTCACACTGGCCCCCGTGTCACGTAGTGCTTCGGCCCGGCGTCCATTAATGACTATATTTTCTGGTGTTGGCGGGTAGGGGAGCCCGCGGGACCATGTCTCTTCCCCCTAGGCACGCTAGAACCATGGCGGCCGGTTCCCACTCTTGTTGTTCCTGCTCGTATTCTTCCTGTTCTTCGGAGATTTGTTCTCCCCCCAGGGCGGCGGCAGCTACCTGGCGGGGCCTCGGAGTTTGGTTCTGTGGACAGTTCGGGTCATTGGCGTAGTGGCCGACTCGCTGGCATCGGTGACACGTGACATTGGCTCGGAACCCCGTCCGCATCGGGGGGTTGCCCCGGCTGGCCGGGGGCGGGGTGCTGGCAGCGGGAGCGGCCGGGACGGTGTCTCTTCCTCGTCCCTGGCCTCCTCCTCCTCCTCGGGGACGGTGCTGACCTTGGTTGTTCCGGTTCTGTTCGTGCGGCCCTCTCCGGCCCACTCGGGTGCTTTCCCACCGGTCAGCTTCGGCGGCGAGTTGCCGTGTGTACGGTCCGTACCACTGTGAGTACGCATACGCGAGAACACCCATAGTGATACGGACCGTACACACGCCTGTACGCTCACTATCACTATGGGTGTTCTCGCGTATGCGTACTCATAGTGGTACGGACCGTACACACGCCTTTACGCTCACTATCACTATGAGTACGCATACGCGAGAACACCCATAGTGAAAGTGAGCGTACAGGCGTGTGTACGGTCCGTATCACTATGGGTGTTCTCGCGTATGCGTACTCATAGTGATAGTGAGCGTACAGGCGTGTGTACGGTCCGAATCACTATGGGTGTTCTCGCGTATGCGTACTCATAGTGATAGTGAGCGTACAGGCGTGTGTACAGTCCGTATCACTATGGGTGTTCTCGCGTATGCGTACTCATAGTGATAGTGAGCGTACAGGCGTGTGTACGGTCCGTACCACTATGAGTACGCATACGCGAGAACACCAATAGTGATAGTGAGCGTACAGGCGTGTGTACGGTCCGTACCACTATGAGTACGCATACTCGAGAACACCCATAGTGATACGGACCGTACACACGCCTGTACGCTCACTATCACTATGGGTGTTCTCGCGTATGCGTACTCATAGTGGTACGGACCGTACACACGCCTGTACGCTCACTATCACTATGAGTACGCATACGCGAGAACACCCATAGTGATACGGACCGTACACACGCCTGTACGCTCACTATCACTATGAGTACGCATACGCGAGAACACCCATAGTGATACGGACCGTACACACGCCTGTACGCTCACTATCACTATGGGTGTTGTCGTGTATGCGTACTCATAGTGGTACGGACCGTACACACGCCTGTACGGGCCGTTGATATGCATTTGGGGTGCCCTAGGGCCCCGGGACGCACCGTACCTGTGTGTGAAGCTCCAAATTACATAGGGGACACATGAGGGACAAGTATAAAGGCCTACATGCATGCTGGTTGTCATGGAGACCAAGTTTAAAGTTTGGATTTTTTTAAGCAGGTGCACAGCAGTAGTCAGTTTGAATGAATCTACTTTGTTGCAATGTGGTTCTGGAGTTGACATCATGTTCAAGAAAAAAACACAATAAGAACTCACTGACTGTGCTAGGTTTGAAGGGATTGGAGGAAACATAGGATGCAAATGTGAGTGACCAATCACTCTGTACTCCTGTGCATGAAACAGGCCAGCAAGGCAGGTCTAAGGCAGCCAGGTCCCATGAGGGAGCACTTGCCTGCACATCTTTGTATTCGACGACCCAGCTGCTGCTACTGATTCCCTGGAACCATGTCAAGGTCTGTGGAGAGGTCACAGCCTTTCACCCTGGAGGAGAACCTGGCTTTGCTGGATGTGATCCTCCCACAGTACCCCCTGCTGTATGGGCAACCAGGGTATCAGGTGAGTGCAGAGTCCACTAGCACAGACTGTGTCCCTTTTTTGTGAGTGTGACTTCTGGCATTGTGTCCAGGTGTGACACACATGCTATGTACTGTAGGGGGGGTCCCAGGGGGGGAATGCCTGATGTCTCCCAGCCAGAGCATGCTGTGGTGCATGTCTGCCGTCCTCACTTGCAATGTGTTTACTGTGACAATCACTGCATGGTGCATGCCACATTCTGCCTGTCTTGTCCTCCTGGGAATGTAGCCTCTACAGTCCTCATGTGATTATGTGGTCAGCCCAGTGTGACAGGTGACTGTACCCACAGATGTGTGTTAGTTCTGTGTACCTGTGCTGAGAGTGTCCACATGATGTGTTCGTACCCTGGACATCGGTGTGTGTGTAAGTCCTCTGTCATGTGGGTGGGTGCATATGTGGAGTATAGCACCCGGGCTGCATTAGGGATGGATATACCCTGCCCATCTGATGTGAGCAGGGAGCAGTGCTGTGTGTCTGACGTGCAGAGCCAGCCCCACACCTGTGAGCCCCCCCGTCTAGTGGCACATGTGCAGAGTGAGGTTTGTCGCTGCATTTGGCAATGCCAGGTGAATGTCCTGTGCCTGTGTGTGTCTGTGTACTCTGCTGCGGTAGCGTCAGTGGCCTGTGGCATGTGACTGCTTAGAGGTGCTGCACATTATCCTGGTGTAGCTTGTGATGCACAGTGTGAGCCTGAATCATTGATTGTGTAGTTGCCCTCATTCCACCTGTGTACTTTCAATGGCACGTACTGCTTTTGCCCTTCCCCAGAGGATCATGTCCCTATGACAAAGGTGCAATGCGTTGGATGCATACTATGCCTTGTTGTAAACAGCAAATTTGTTCTAATATGTCTCTCTGTTACATGTGCCTGGTGTATTGATGTAGTGTCACTTGTTCATCCTCACAGGTAGGCGCCTCTGCCAAGAAGCAGATATGGCTGACCGCCGTCAGTGCCGTGAGGAGTGCGGATGGTCGCAAGCGGCGCCTGGCCCAGGTGAGGAAACGCTGGCAGGATATCCGGTGCTGGACGCAGAGGACCGCACGGGTCCTGCTGGGGGACTCACCTGAGACCCATAAGAACCGCGGGCGCCGCCGTCTGACCCACATCCACAAGCGTGTGCTGGCGGTGGTATTTCCAGACTTGGAGAGGCGCGTACAGGAGAAGCAGCAGCAGGAAGGGGGTAGGTATATGTGTGTTTGTTGTGTGTCACCAGCATTTGTAAGTGCACAGTTGCATGGATACACAGCCAGGGTTTAAAGGTGCTGTGCAGATCCTGTTACCCACAGTATAGCGGTGCTCTCCTGCCTCCCTTCCCCTCCTTGCAATGTGTTCCCTGGTCTGTGTGTAGTCACTCCTTCACAAGGTAATGTAGGCTGGCGCTTTCTCCACGTGAACTATGCCTGTAGCATCATGTGTGGGGTGGTGTGTAACAGGTTTTGGGACCTTGCCTGTGCCCTGTCCAGTTCAGTACATGTGGGTTCCATGTCAGTTGGCACTGATGCTGAGTCCAGACTTGGGAGTTAGTCTCTCAAGTGTCATGCCTTACAGCGCGCATGTCCTATGTTGTGGCCTGTGACATGATGTGCATGAGTGTGCGATACGCATAGTGCAGGGATGGTGGCGTGTGTTGCAGTCATTCCCATTCAGGACCATGGAGTTGTGTGGCCACTACTGTCGCCTGGGGCATATTTTCATAGGTGTCATGTGTGTCATCACAAAACGTGGACACTCTCAGTGTCTACAGCATAGGTTGTGCTCTGTGCCATTGTCCCCTGGCACCATGTATATTGACGTGAAATGTAGTACAAGTGTCCACTGTACTGCCTGACCTGATTTTCCTTGTTCATACTCACAGTGGCCAGTGCCTGTGTGTCTTGTTACAATCATCTGATGATGGCCATTTGTACATGATTATTTGGACAGGCGCACCTTGGGTATTTGGCGTCCAATCTTGCATTTATGCAGCCCCTGTGTATTTCACCCAGACTAAGAGATGTAAGTGCCACCTGTGTCTCAACAAATTGTCTCATGTAGGGGGTGGTTGGTGCGGGCCAAGCCTACATGTCAAAACCAGAATTCTCCTTGCTAGGTCTGGCCAGTGTGTGATGTTTGTCTGGACATATACTCAAGGTGCAGTGAGCCAGTCATGGTGGGCATGTTTTCAGTATTACCTATGCAGCATGTGCCTCAAGTTCATGGATATGGTCCCTGCTCATCCCTCTTTTCGGCACCGCTGTGTGGTGCAGATGCAGTGCTGGATTGTCCCCAGGGCCTGGCTCCTATGTCAAACTCCATTTCATGTCATTTGCTATTGTGTCATGCTCTCCATGGATTTTCAGTGGCATGGTGGGTCAACCAACTGTGTGTTGCATGCCCTACATCTGTACCTTGTTTTGTAGATGTTACTGATCTTTCTTTGCAGGCTATGCACTGTAACCTATGTAGATTGGACTCATGTGACATATGTATACAGGTGTGTGATTAATTGCTGTCTCTTCACCTTGCCCACAGCATCGTCGGGGGACACGGAGGGAGACATGAGCACAGACGGAGCGGAGGGACCGAGCACCAGACGCAGCGTTGACATCGTGGCTGGCACATTGAGTGGTACTGAGGCGGAGGAGAGTGAGGCCGAGGACCTGTCCACTGGCACAACAGAATATGAAGCTGACGGGTCCGAGGATGATCTCTCCGAGTGGGCGGAGGCTGCACCAGCAGCTGACAGCGGCACTACATCTCACCCGCCCCCTCCATTGCCATCAGCCGCCTCCCACTTGCTCGTGTCCCTTCCCAGCGTGCCCGGTCACCACATGTCTCCTTCCTGCCAGGCACCGCACCCCCTGCCCCTGTCTCCACTGCTGCCGCCAATGCCGAGTCTGTGGACATCCAGCGGCAGTTGCAGGTTGGTCAGGCTGCGATCCTTAATGTCTTCCATGGCCACAGCCAAGTGCTGAACAACATGGAGGCATACTTGGAGGGCATTTTTTCATCGCAGGCTGACCAACGCAACTTGCTGAGGTCCATTGACTCGACACTGACTGCAGCAGTGGGTCTCCTGCAGCGCTACGTCCAACCCCCTACCCCTGACCCATCCACACTTCCCACTCCCATGCCTGTCCCACGTACACCCAGACGTCAGCATGCACCCACCACAACAGACACAGGCACCACACCAGCAGGGAAGGTCATACGCACACCTCCTGGCACGCACACACAGGGTGAAGTAGGCACACCCACTGGGTCGGGGGGCAAACGTAAGTCACGCAGCCAGAGTGGGAGTCCGCATTCCACCAAATCCACTCCCTCTAAATCCCCTCCCCTCAGCTCTCCTGGCCACATATCCGGCAAGGACTCCTTCATGGCCGCTCTGTCCCTGAGCCCCACTGTGACACCACCCCGCAAGCGGTCAAGGGAGTCCCCGGTCAGGGTGGTTGAGTCCCCCCCCCTGTCCACACCCTCCCCCAGTGGCGCTGCGACCCATCCCTCCGTCCCTCCGCCCCCCCCCCCCTCCTTGGGGCCTGTGGTTCCTTCGGGTGCAGGGGAGTCTCTGGAGGACCTTGCTAAGGTGTGCAGCGACATCCTGGCCTCCGCCTTTGGCCCTGCCCCACCCCCTGTGGTGGAGTCCTCCATCCCTGCACCCACGACGCCTACCCTTCGCCCTCATGTCCCTGCGGTGCCTGGTCCTTCCCCCCCACATGATGCCCTCCCCGCTGTGGAAGACGAAGGAGTCTGACTGTGCAGGCAAGCTAGGGGACACGCGTCCCACTGTGTCCCTCATCCAGCTGTGACTCATGGACTGCCCTATGGGCTTTGTAAATATTGAACTTTATCCACACACACTTTATTTGGAAATGCTGAATAAAGCCTTTTTTTTTCCTTAGAACACTACTGCTTTTGTGGTGTTGCTGTTGGTGGGGCTGCTACATGATTTTGGGTGGTGATCATGTGTTGGGTGTGTGGGAAATGTAGTAGTGTGCTGGTCATAGGGGGTACCCTGGTATCTGTGTGCCATCACAAGGTGTTAGCTAGGTTTCTCTGTTCATGTAAGCAGTTACTGCATGGTGAAATTGTCCCAAGGTGTATTCCTTCCTCTGTGTACCCTGACATCTTCCCTGCAGGGTGTTCCCAATATTTTGCGCTGAGCTGTGTCTACATTAGCTGGGTGTGTGACGGACCCCTTCAACTTTGGCCATGCATGCAGAGTGATGTCTCCACCTGCATCATTCGTGGCATCCTTGGTGATCACTGTACTTGTGTATGTAGTCTGTTGACATGACTTCATGTGGACATGTTCCCTTTTAGGCTGTATGCATGTGTGTACTCCCAGCCTCGCACACATGTGTTACATGTACTGCAGGGTCTTTGTGCACCTGACTGACAATTGTGGCAATTGGATCTGTGGGTACTCCACCCTTTTTTTTCCATGGGCACTGCTGGGGGACTCTGCACCCACCCCTCCTGTCTCTGGGCACTGCTGGGAGTGATAGGCACCCACCCCTCCTGTGTCTGGGCACTGCTGGGAGGACTCTGCACCCACCCCTCCTGTGTCTGGGCACTGCTGGGAGTGATAGGCACCCACCCCTCCTGTCTCTGGGCACTGCTGGGAGGACTCTGTACCCACCCCTCCTGTCTCTGGGCACTGCTGGGAGGACTCTGCACACACCCCTCCTGTCTCTGGGCACTGCTGGGAGGACTCTTCACCCACCCCTCCTGTGTCTGGGCACTGCTGGGAGGACTCTGCACCCACCCCTCCTGTGTCTGGGCACTGCTGGGAGTGATAGGCACCCACCCCTCCTGTCTCTGGGCACTGCTGGGAGTGATAGGCACCCACCCCTCCTGTCTCTGGGCACTGCTGGGAGGAGTCTGCACCCACCCCTCCTGTGTCTGGGCACTGCTGGGAGTGATAGGCACCCACCCCTCCTGTCTCTGGGCACTGCTGGGAGGACTCTGCACACACCCCTCCTGTGTCTGGGCACTGCTGGGAGGACTCTGCACCCACCCCTCCTGTCTCTGGGCACTGCTGGGAGGACTCTGCACCCACCCCTCCTGTGTCTGGGCACTGCTGGGAGGACTCTGCACCCACCCCTCCTGTGTCTGGGCACTGCTGGGAGGACTCTGCACCCACCCCTCCTGTGTCTGGGCACTGCTGGGAGTGATAGGCACCCACCCCTCCTGTCTCTGGGCACTGCTGGGAGTGATAGGCACCCACCCCTCCTGTCTCTGGGCACTGCTGGGAGGAGTCTGCACCCACCCCTCCTGTTTCTGGGCACTGCTGGGAGTGCTAGGCACCCACCCCTCCTGTCTCTGGGCACTGCTGGGAGGACACTGCACCCACCCCTCCTGTGTCTGGGCACTGCTGGGAGGACTCTGCACACACCCCTCCTGTGTCTGGGCACTGCTGGGAGGACTCTGCACACACCCCTCCTGTCTCTGGGCACTGCTGGGAGGACTCTGCACCCACCCCTCCTGTGTCTGGGCACTGCTGGGAGGACTCTACACCCACCCCTCCTGTGTCTGGGCACTGCTGGGAGTGATAGGCACCCACCCCTCCTGTCTCTGGGCACTGCTGGGAGTGATAGGCACCCACCCCTCCTGTCTCTGGGCACTGCTGGGAGGAGTCTGCACCCACCCCTCCTGTGTCTGGGCACTGCTGGGAGTGATAGGCACCCACCCCTCCTGTCTCTGGGCACTGCTGGGGGACTCTGCACCCACCCTTCCTGTGTCTGGGCACTGCTGGGAGGACTCTGCACCCACCCCTCCTGTCTCTGGGCACTGCTGGGAGGACTCTGCACCCACCCCTCCTGTGTCTGGGCACTGCTGGGAGGACTCTGCACCCACCCCTCCTGTGTCTGGGCACTGCTGGGAGTGATAGGCACCCACCCCTCCTGTCTCTGGGCACTGCTGGGAGTGATAGGCACCCACCCCTCCTGTCTCTGGGCACTGCTGGGAGGAGTCTGCACCCACCCCTCCTGGGTCTGGGCACTGCTGGGAGTGATAGGCACCCACCCCTCCTGTCTCTGGGCACTGCTGGGAGGACTCTGCACCCACCCCTCCTGTGTGTGGGCACTGCTGGGAGGAATCTGCACCCACCCCTCCTGTCTCTGGGCACTGCTGGGAGGACTCTGCACACACTCCTCCTGTCTCTGGGCACTGCTGGGAGGACTCTGCACCCACCCCTCCTATTTCAGGATATGTACGCTTAGAACATACACGGGTGTGGGTTCGCTCCATGCATACGAGGTGGGGGTAGGGTCCGTACATACACTGTTGGGGTGGGGGTACGCTCCATACGTCCGCGGGTGAGGGTACGGGTCGTACTTACACTGTTGGGGTGGGGGTACGCTCCATGCATACGCGGGTGGGGGTACGTGTCGTACATACACGGTTGGGGTGGGGGTACGGGTCGTACATACACGGTTGGGGTGGGGGTACGCTCCATGCATACGCGGGTGAGGGTACGGGTCGTACTTACACTGTTGGGGTGGGGGTACGCTCCATGCATACGGGGGTGGGGGTACGGTCCGTACATATGCGTCCCCATGCTATGTGATGTGCTTAGGTGAAGACTCCAGACTGCTAGCCCTTAAGATATAGAGGCACATACTTTATGGTCAGTAGGAGATGCTCAGTCAGGGTCAGGTGTCACGAAGGCAGGTGTACCCCTTTTTAAGGTTTGTTGAGGGAGTGGGTTGGGTCGCCACTTGGAAGGTGCCAGTGCGCAGGGCCCTCGCTCAAGGTTATGTTCAACTAACTGCATTGGGGGCAAGATGATGTGCATACATAGGAGTGGTGGTACTAGACCCCACCCCCCCTGCGGGAGTGGTGGAGATGTTATGCAATGTCACAAAGTAGTAATTCCAACGGCTTATGTATGTTTGTAAATTGGTGCATAGTATTGCGTAGTGTGTGTGTTTAATAAATGTACTCTTACTTTTATAAAGCAAAGTACAGACTGGACAATCAATTATTGAGTGTTATTTCTGCGCACCTGCAAATGACAATTACTAACCCACACTACCTCCCTTGAGTAAGCCTCAGACTGCTCTGCAACGCTATCCTCTGAGAGTCAGGCGCTGCAATTGGGTGTTTGGTTCCCAGTGAAGGACAAATGTAGTCATGTTATTTGTGCAGGCCTCACAGATGCTGCCTCGTTTTCCAATAATAGGTAAATCCAATATAACCTGGAACAATCCGGATGACCAAATTCGTTGTATTAAGAAGAGAATGTATGTGTTGCGTATCAAGCAAATCAGATTGTAAGGATCTGAGAATAACTGTGTGTTCAGTCATCCAGCAGGACGCCGTAGAATCTGGTTATATGTTATGTTAAAATAGATTTATAGAGCGCACAGCTACTCAATAGAGTATCCCGACGCTAAGACAGAAAAAAACAGATGCAGGGGGGGGGGAGAGGAAAAATAAACCCAAAGAAGAAGAGACGGTTATATTGTTTATTGGAACAACCAGGTTTTCAGTTGTTTCCTGAAGGCAAGCAAGTTAGTGATTTGCCTAAGTGGAAGAGATAGCTTATTCCAAAGTCCAGCCACTTGGACTTGAAAAGAGCGACCGCCTTTGCGGGCCCTGAGATACTTAGGGGTGACCATAAGATGTTGATGAGCAGATCTAAGAGATCTGCCAGGTACGTAAAAAGAGACTCTTCTGCAGATGTACTTCGCTCCCATACCATGCAGAGACCTGAAAGCTAGGACCAGAGCTTTGAAGCGAATTCTGCTGCGGACAGGTAACCAGTGCAGATTCCTAAGATGGTGGGAGGTCCGATCTCTGGGCCCAAGACTCAGAACAGCCCTGGCTGCTGCGTTCTGCACTACCTGCAGTCTACTGAGTAAGAACTCCGGGAGGCCCAGATAAAGGACGTTGGCATAGTCCCATCTGGAGATGATAAGGGCCTGAATGACTGTTTTTCTATGCGAGGTCTGTAGTAAAAATAGAAACCTCCGGAGCATCTTCAGGAGACTGAAACAAGTCCCAGCTGCAGACTGAACCTGAGATACCATAGAGAGGGCATCATCCATTTTTACTCCCAGGTTCTTTACAGTCCTGACTGCAGCCTGTGGAGGAGACATGTCTTGGGGTCACCATTGTTCCCAGGCTTCCAACGGGGGGGGGAGCCGAAGAAAATGATTTCGGACTTGTCTGTGTTACATTTCAGATGGTTATGACTGGAATGAAACAGGTTGTTAGCCTCTGCAAAATTGCTGATCACGGTGTGAACGTATTTCTCAACTGTTTTTGCAAAGAAAGGCAAAAGAGAAATGGGTCTATAGTTATTTAAGACCATGGGATCAGCCGTAGGTTTTTTAAATAAAGGAATTATTTTCGAACTCGTCCAGCATACTGGGACCTGGCCGTTACGGAGGGACGTGTTCAAAACACAGTTTAGAATAGGATTCAAAATCTCTGCCATAGATGCAGTAAATTGGGCCAGGCATGGGTCTACAGGAGAGCCAGATTTCAAACCCTTCATTATTGCAAGAGATGTCACTAAGGGCATAGGCGGGAAGATGGAAAGGGAAGCCCTATCTTCCTGACACTGCAGGGCAGTCCGTAGGGTGGCCAGCACATCTTTCATGCCTGGGCCGTCAAATGAGGATTGTATAGTTACGATCTTTGTATAGAAAAAGTTAGCTAGATTAACAATCCACTCGCCAGAGGGGGAGAGAGCCTGGTCGCAGCCCTAGCTGAAGAGAAGCTTTTGACGATGTCAAAAATTTCTCTGCTTTTGTTTCCCGCAGATTCAATTTTAGAAGTGAAGAAGCTCTTAGCTACCTGTATCTTTTTGTGGTAGTCTCTTAAGGCCTCTTTATAGTTCCTTTCATTTTCCGCCTTAAAATCCTTCCTCCAGGCTCTTTCCTTGTGTTTGCAGTCCTTTCTGCACTGACGTAAGGTATCGATAAACCAGGGGGCTGAACGTCTAATTATTCTAGTGGGGCATGGGGTAAGGGGAGCGAGGGTCAAAGTGCCCTGTGCAATCCACTTTCAAAGAGCCTCTGCATCCAGCTCTATGTCACCAGTGAGCGTAGGAGGATGTAGATCTAGTTCGTATTTAAGAGCATCCGGGGTGATCTTATGAAAAGGTCTGGAGGTGGAAGATGGCTGCTTAACCTGTGTCAATAAGTGCTTTGTCAGTTTAGGTAGCCTAAAACTGACCAGATAGTGGTCTAACCAGAGTAGGGGTAAAGGAGGCTCTGTCTGAATTAAGCAATTCGCAAATACTTGATCAAGGGTATGACCTTTCTCATACGTGGGGGCAGATACGCATGGAACTATATTGAGCGCACCCAGGCATTCTAGTAAAGAAATCATCTCCAAGGTGTCCTGTTGATCCATGTGTATGTTAAAATCCCCTAAGACGAGGAAGTGTTTAAATCTGGAGGCAACAGGAGCAATAGCATCGCCAATGGACTTCAAGAGCGCCCCTGCCTGCCCTGGGGGTCTATAAAGGAGGACTCCCGCAAGGCACTGATGGGGGTACAGAGTAGCCTGAAAACACAGCATTCTGCCCCTTCAATTTCCTCCATGGGAATGCAAGTAATGGCTATATCCGATTTGCTGATAATAGCAATTCCGCCTCCCTTGCTTCGAGCCCAATCTTTCCTCACAATGGAGTAACCAGGGGGGATGGCTGAAACTATGGTTGGATTAGATGAGTCCGACAGCCATGTTTCAGTAAGAAACAAAAAATCAGGCTTAGTCTCAAGTAATATGTCATAAATGTGTAAAGCATGTTTATTAAGCGAGCAACAATTTAAAAGTAGAGCCTCGATGTGTTGTTGTTTCTTAGATATAACACTTGGCTCTTCCTGTCTTTGTATATTGTGCACAGGCATTGTGTTTAGGGTGTCGTTAGTGTCACCCCAGCTACAGTGTTGACACCCTGTTAAGAGAAAGCTAGTCTCTATATCAGTAGCTTTCTTACACTGGAAAGTGGAGCCCAGCTCAATGAGAGTCTCCCTATCATATGTTAGTGCCTTATTTGAGGGTAGGTTCAATCCGGCAAAGTTCCCGACCCCGGCCGCCTCCGGGACGCTGACGGGCGCATATGGGCTTGCCTTTGGCGCGCTGTCGGCGCACCCGCTGCGAGCGTCCGCTGAGCAGCCGGGCGTCCATCTTGATTAAATGCCGTGCCGTCAGCGGAAATGACGGAGGCAGGGGGAGGAGCCGCGTTCCTCCACAACAATTGATCACTAGGAGACCGTGGTGGACCGGGGACCTGCTACGTTATACCACAAAGCAGCGGAAGTAAAAAGAAAAGAAAGCTCCCCCCAAAGCAATTCCCCAATTAAAAAGAGTAAGTTATAAAACCAATTGTCAAGCGCTGCCAGTAAATAAGTGTGGGCGCGCGCTACAGCTGCCTAGCAATGAAATATCTGTCTTTGCGCTGCCAGACCTCCACCCTGTTTAAATGCCGTGCCGTCAGCGGAAATGACGGAGGGAGGGGGAGGAGCCGCGTCCCTCCACAATAATCGGTCACTAGGAGACCGTGGTGGACCGGGGACCGGCTACGCTATACCACAAAGCAGAGGAAGTACAAAGAAAAGAAAGCTCCCCCCAAAGCAATTCCCCAGTTAAAAAGAGTAAGTTATAAAACCAATTGTCAAGCGCTGCCAGTAAATAAGTGTGGGGGCGCGGTACAGCCCCTAGCAATGAAATATCTGTCTTGTTTTGTATCAAGGTGTATAGTGATTTAATGCATTGAGCATAGTGGGGAATGTAAGTACTTCCAAAATTTACAAAGCCGAGCAAAGATTAAAGCTTTTGGAGTGTATTTGGCGGCTGCAACTGGGCACATTTTTCCATAAAGTGAGGGGCGAAGCTTATTCCCACATTGGTTAATTCATAACTAAGGAAAAGAACACTGAGAAAAGCAATGTGAGGTTTTGAAAAGTTGAACTTGTACCAAGTTCAGCAAACTGCAAAGAGATGTGATCTACTCTAGCTAAATGAGGGTTTAGTTTATCATCTGTCAAGTAGATGTAATCGACATAGGACAAAGCATCAGGGTGAATCTCATGCAGAATGGACATAATTCGAGCTGCAAAAATGCCTGGCTATTTTATACCCTATAGGTAAATGGGTGACACGCTGCTGGGAGCCAAGGGCGGTAAATGCGGACCAATCATGGCTCTCTAGAGCCAGATTGTGAGTAAAGAAACCATTCAAAATATCAATTGTGCTTTTAATTTTTTTACGAACAATATTGTTAATCAGAACTGTACTATCTGTATTTTGGCAGCAAAAGACCAACTATTCAAATATCGATAGTCGAAAACAATACGATAATATTGATCAGGTTTAGAAACCGGAAAAAGAGGATTATTCATCTGCGACACACAGGGTTCATTTACCCCATGGAAGTGCAATTGATTAAGATTGTCTCTAAAAGCCATTTTGACTTCAGGTTTAGTAGGATATTGAGTTTGAGGTGGCGGGGTGGACCGTATAGCAATTACATGGAAAGGATAATCTTTATCCCATCCAGCTTGGTTGCAATATAAAGCAGGGGCCAAAGCAAGGGCCTATTCTGAACATAAGCCTGTTTAACCGCGTCTTGAACCAGATGCGAAAAGAAAGGGAGGATGACATCCTCACCCAGGGCACAAGCCAGAATAAGAGGAGGAGGCCAATCTACCTCCACCAAAAGAATATCATAAGAAGAAGTTGAACTGTCTTAAAGGATAGCTTTGATGGTGCGTGGCACATCACCTTCAATTTGAATATCTAAATGACAGAGTCTGTCGGGGTGCAACGTGGGTGTCCTGGGTTTCTACTGTGACAAATGTTTCAGTTGCTCTGGCCTCCAGAAGCTAGTGCAGTGTCTTGCGCACTATGAGGACTTCTGGGGCGCTGTTGAGGAGAGTCACCACCCAACTCCTGTCCAAGAGGAGGATTTTCACCGTCTGGGGCATATTTTGCTGTTAAGGCCGCAACTTTCTTTTTCTGGAAAGGGGTTTATAAGGAGGTGGTTGATCCTCCTTCATGACCTTCACGTCGAAAGTACATTGTGTGTCTCGTTTTGGTGGCATGTACTCTCCTTGTCTACGATCAAATTGTCCTCCTCTGTCATACTGTTGGTCAGACGAGTCCTGAAAGGAACTAGGAGAACAAGCATCAGGAACCTGGAAATGATCAGTTTTAAATATAGAGCAGTCAACAACATTATAACATTGCTCAGTGTATTCCGGTGATGGTGTACTGCCATGAGGTTTACTCCTTTGTTGTGGTTGTTTAGATTTATCCCATGTTTACTTTGGGAAATCACGGGCCCGGTGAGCATCTTTGTCAGAAGCTGGTTTTACAAGGGTGGAGACTGATGGTCTGGTCCACAACTATTACGCCATAAGGACGTATACACCTGTGAAGTTATAATAGGCAACTTGCGCTCACGGTCTGCAATCGACACATCACCAAGCCGCTGGTGTATATCCAAGGAAGCTGCTTCACCTTTAACGTTAGAAAAAATTATTTCGGAGGCAATTGGAAAATTACCAACCAGTTTTATCCCCACATCTAGTACAAGTCCTGCCCCGTGTTCATTCTGTATTTGTTTGTGGAAGTGTGGCAGGACGCCCAATGAGGGAGTACCATAAAAGAGAGTATACACTGCAGCAAACACGGTCCCCCAGGTTTTGCAGTTGGCTAAAGGGGGAACTAGACCATTATGCAAACACATAGTTAAAATTCTACGGTTTTCCTGTGGCCCTGTAAGGGAGACACAGCATCAAGTTTCTGGGCAATCCAAAATGGAATGTCCTCACGATTAGGTGGCCGTTGCCCATAACCAAATTCACAATAACTGTACTAATTACAATACCTGCGCAGGTGCACCAGCCCTAGGTCGACTCGCCAGAAAGGCAGGAGAAATACATTGTATTAAGAGTCTATAGAGATGAAAAACCTGTTAACATAACGCACAAGTTTCACCCATTTCAGCGCAGCCAAATTTGGGAAAGAGGTTAAGCCTGCAAGAGTAGGCCAGGTGGCACAGTCATTACTCAAGGGGCCTATACGAATGGTGCCGTGGACATGGGGAAGGACTCCATTAAACCTAGTGTGGTGTTCCCAGGTCACTGTAAGGGGAATCTCAATAAGTACACAAGGATGATAAGCATTTGGCAGTGAAGCTACAGTATAAGAATGAAACATGTTATCATTAGCATTGACAGCAGGAAAGGTGACCCAGGAATAAAAATCTTTGAAGCAGTACACTGCGTCCGCTTTAATCACACAAACAACCGGGCCCCTGTATTAGGGACACCATGAGAAAGCAAGTGTTGAGGAACAGCTGGGAGGCAATTAGCCGCAGCGGCCACAGTCATAATGAATAAGCGAAGGATTAAAAAAGGTAGCACACAAGAGGGTTTAATCCTTTTAACTTTCAAGCTTGAAAAAGCAACAGAAATAGGCGTGTCCTAAACACTGTGGAGGATACATCCCATGCACCACGTACATCTCAGCAAGACAGTGCAAGGGTATTGTGGACAAGCACAAGTGCTAATCAGGGTTCCAGCAAATAAGTACCAGACCAAATGTTGAAGGGATTCTGCTCAGTAACAGAACTATGCTTGGGACCATAGAACATCTGTAGTTAGGGACTGAGTCACCATACCACCTCAGTACCATCAGCCCGAGTCCGACTCGCTATAGTGTCTCACATGCCCTCCTGCTCATAAACAGAGGAACAAGTGACTAGACACCCCAGAACACAACAATCCCGACCTTCTCAGGGATCGCGGTGACAGGACACTCCCTTTTGCTCATACACTCGTACGCGTCCACTGTAAGATATGAAAGAGACACAAAGGAATTTTGAAATATTTATTTAAACTATCATGCACTGACGTGTAGTATATGGGCCACAATAGAAAACAACTAACTACCTAGCAAAAATACCATCATCATTGTCAATATACCGTATATGATGAAAAGCCCTGTCATAATATGAGACAGAATAGCCTAATCTCCCTCCCCTTCTACAGAAGCAAACTGATTACAAACTGATTATAAAGCAAAGATCTCTGGAATTAGCAGCGGACCCCGTACCTTACCATACACAGATGAATGTGTTACATCTCAGATACAACTTTGAACTTCTCTCAGGAAATATCGGTCTCTCTCTTTGTGTTACAGTGAACAGCTGCATTTCTGTGTTGTGTTGTGCCTACCCAGAGTTTACTGGAGAGTAGTGGTGGTTGTTGACCACGTCCGTCGTGAAATCTCTTTGGTCACATGAGTAGCAACAAAGTAGCAGAATCACGGTGGTGATACCTTCACACGGCGGACCTCCCAGGGAGTCAATTTTGGAACAGACTTTGGATGGTTACATTCACCATTACATAAAGGTGCCGATTACGATCCTGGAAAAACCAGGTACGAACCGTCGGACGGAGCATATTCTCCGTCCGACGCGTACCCAAACATGGAAGTACGATTCGCACGGAAATACCATTTCCGTACGATTCGTACAAAACACCGACCGACGAAAATACACATACAAATGTGATCCGGGAAAGCGCCGACGTGACGTCGGGACGCACGCAGCCTTCCATTCACGAACCAGGAAGTACGATTCGCACCGACGTCATCCCGCACGGAGAATATTTTCCGGCAGCCAAAAACTGCCGGGAAATCAGGACGACGCGAACAAGGAGTACCTGCACCCGACGGACAGACATGGACCCGAACCTACGTGTCATCCCGGCCCTCATAGCAGTCGACCTCCTCTACAGGATCCGACGCAGACGCCGCAGAAGGTCAGAACAACAAAGGGAGGGGGGAAAGGGGGGTGGGGGGGCAGGAGCAGGGGCAGGCCACAAAACCCCCACCCAAGTCACACAGCACACATGCCCTGGACATACCTGACCCCCAGGCCCTGGTCACTACGAGGGGGTGGGGGCGTGTCCAGCAAAGCCAGCGTCCGCCACGGAAGTGGTTGATGACGTGAACCGGTAACACAACAATACAGGTACGTCCCGTACCCATGCCTTAAGAGCGTGGGTACGAGTCGTACCACGCCCACACCTACGTCACCCCAACAATGGCGGGACTCGTACCCATGTGGCAAAGGCCTGGGTACGGCCCGCACAAGCATTCCACAGCGTGGGTACGGATATGTACGGACCGTACCCCCACCCGCGTATGCATGGAGCGTACCCCCCACCCCAACAGTGTACGTACGGACCGTAACACCACCCCCGTATGTATGGAGCGTACCCCCCACCCCAACAGTGTACGTACGGACCGTACCCCCACCCGCGTATGCATGGAGCCAACCCCCACCACAACAACATATGTACGGACCGTAACACCACCCCCGTATGTATGGAGCGTACCCCCCACCCCAACAGTGTACGTACGGACCGTACCCCCACCCGCGTATGCATGGAGCCAACCCCCACCACAACAGCGTATGTACGGACCGTAACACCAGCCCCGTATGTATGGAGCGTACCCCCCACCCCAACAGTGTACGTACGGACCGTACCCCCACCCGCATATGCATGGAGCCAACCCCCACCACAACAGCGTATGTACGGACCGTAACACCTCCCCGTATGTATGGAGCATACCCCCCACCCCAACAGTGTACGTACGGACCGTACCCCCACCCGCGTATGCATGGAGCCAACCCCCACCACAACAGCGTATGTACGGGCCGTAACACCACCCCCGTATGTATGGAGCGTACCCCCCACCCCAACAGTGTACGTACGGACCGTACCCCCACCCGCATATGCATGGAGCCAACCCCCACCACAACAGCGTATGTACGGACCGTAACACCACCCCCGTATGTATGGAGCATACCCCCCACCCCAACAGTGTACGTACGGACCGTAACACCACCCCTGTATGTATGGAGCGTACCCCCCACCCCAACAGTGTACGTACGGACCGTACCCCCACCCGCGTATTCATGGAGCCAACCCCCACCACAACAGCGTATGTACGGACCGTGACACCACCCCCGTATGTATGGAGCGTACCCCCCACCCCAACAGTGTATGTACGGACCGTAACACCACCCCCGTATGTATGGAGCATACCCCCCACCCCAACAGTGTACGTACGGAACGTAACACCACCCCCGTATGTATGGAGCATACCCCCCACCCCAACAGTGTACGTACGGACCGTACCCCCACCCGCGTATGCATGGAGCGAACCCACACCCCTGTATGTTCTAAGCGTACATATCCTTATATAGGAGGGTTGGGTGCAGAGTCCTCCCAGCAGTGCCCAGACACAGGAGGGGTGGGTGCAGATTCCTCCCAGCAGTGCCCAGACACAAGAGGGGTGGGTGCAGAGTCCTCCCAGCAGTGCCCAGACACAGGAGGGGTGGGTGCAGAGTCCTCCCAGCAGTGCCCAAACACAGGAGGGGTGGGTGCAGAGTCCTCCCAGCAGTGCCCAGACACAGGAGGGGTGGGTGCAGAGTCCTCCCAGCAGTGCTCAGACACAGGAGGGGTGGGTGCATATTCCTCCCAGCAGTGCCCAGACACAGGAGGGGTGGGTGCAGAGTCCTCCCAGCAATGCCCAGACACAGGAGGGGTGGGTGCAGATTCCTCCTAGCAGTGCCCAGACACAAGAGGGGTGGGTGCAGAGTCCTCCCAGCAGTGCCCAGACACAGGAGGGATGGGTGCAGAGTCCTCCCAGCAGTGCCCAGACACAGGAGGGGTGGGTGCAGATTCCTCCCAGCAGTGCCCAAACATAGGAGGGGTGGGTGCAGAGTCCTCCCAGCAGTGCCCAGACACAGGAGGGGTGGGTGCAGAGTCCTCCCAGCAGTGCCCAAACATAGGAGGGGTGGGTGCAGAGTCCTCCCAGCAGTGCCCAGACACAGGAGGGGTGGGTGCAGAGTCCTCCCAGCAGTGCCCAAACATAGGAGGGGTGGGTGCAGAGTCCTCCCAGCACGGTGCCCAGACACAGGAGGGGTGGGTGCAGATTCCTCCCAGCAGTGCCCAAACATAGGAGGGGTGGGTGCAGAGTCCTCCCAGCAGTGCCCAGACACAGGAGGGGTGGGTGCAGATTCCTCCCAGCAGTGCCCAAACATAGGAGGGGTGGGTGCAGAGTCCTCCCAGCAGTGCCCAGACACAGGAGGGGTGGGTGCAGAGTCCTCCCAGCAGTGCCCAGACACAGGAGGGGTGGGTGCAGATTCCTCCCAGCAGTGCCCAAACATAGGAGGGGTGGGTGCAGAGTCCTCCCAGCAGTGCCCAGGCACAGGAGGGGTGGGTGCCTAACACTCACAGCAGTGCCCCTGGAAAGAAAAGGGTGGAGTACCCACAGATCCAATGGCCACAAATGTCAGTCAGGTGCACAAAGACCCTGCAGTACATGTACCACATGTGTGCGAGGCTGGGAGTATACACATGCATAGCGCCGAAAAGGAAACATGTCCACATGAAGTCATGTCAACAGTCTACATACACAAGTACAGTGACCACCAAGGATGCCACGAATGATGCAGGTGGAGACATCGCTCAGCATGCATGGCCCAAGTCTAACGAGTCCGTCACACACCCAGCCAATGTAGACACAGCTCAGCACCACATATTGGAATGACCCTGCAGGGAAGATGTCAGGTTACACAGAGGAAGGAACACACCTTGGGACGATGTCACCATGCAGTAACTGCTTACATGAACAAAGTTATGTAGCCAACAGCTTGTAATGGCACACAGATACCAGGGTCCACCCTATGACCAGCACAAGACTACAATTCCTACACCCAACACATTACCACCACCCAAAATAATGGAGCAGGTCCACCAACAGCAATACCAGATAAACAGTAGTGTTCTATTTAAACAAAAAAATAAATGCTTTATTCAGCAGGATCTAAATAATAATCCTTATAAATGTCAATATATACAAGGCCCATAGGGCAGTCCATGACTCCAATCCGGAAGGGGGACACAGTGGGACGCGTGTCCCCTAGCTTGCCTGCACAGTCAGACTCCTTTGTCTTCCAGAGGGGGGGGGCATCATTTGGGGGGGAAGGGCCAGGCACCGCAGGGACATGAGGGCGAAGGGTAGGCGTCGTGGGTGCAGGGATGGAGGACTCCACCACAGGGGGTGGGGCAGCGCCAAAGGTGGAGGTCAGGATGGCGCTGCACACCTCAGCAAGGTCCCCCAGCGTCTCCCCTGCACCCGAAGGAACCACAGGCCCCAAGGAGGGGGGGGGGGCCGGAGGGATGGGTCGCAGCGCCACTGGGGGAGAGTGTGGACAGGGAGTGGGCCTCAACTCCCCTGCTGGTGTCCTGCCTCCACCGCTTGCGGGGTGGTGCCACACTGGGGCTGATGGACAGACTGGGCAGGACTGACCCTGTATCCGACTCTTGGCCAGGAGAGCTGAGGGGAGGGGATTTGGAGGGAGTGGATTTTGTGGAATGCAGACTCCCACTCTGGCTGCGTGTCTTACGTTTGCCCCCCGACCCAGTGGGTGTGCCTACTGCACCCTGTGTGTGCGTGCCAGGAGGTGTGCGTTTGACCTTCCCTGCTGGTGTGGTGCCTGTGTCTGTTGTGGTGGGTGCATGCTGACGTCTGGGTGTACGTGGGACAGGCATGGGAGTGGGAAGTGTGGATGGGTCAGGGGTAGGGGGTTGGACGAAGCGCTGCAGGAGACCCACTGCTGCAGTCAGTGTCGAGTCAATGGACCTCAGCAAGTTGCGTTGGTCAGCCTGCGATGAAAAATTGCCCTCCAAGTATGCCTCCATGTTGTTTAACACTTGGCTGTGGCCATGAAGGACATTAAGCATCGCAGCCTGACCAACCTGCAACTGCCACAGACTCGGCATTGGCGGCAGCAGAGGAGACAGGGGCAGGGGGTGCGGTGCCTGGCAGGAAGGAGACATGTGGTGACCGGGCACGCTGGGAAGGGACACGAGCAAGTGGGAGGCGGCTGATGGCAATGGAGGGGGCGGGGAGAGATGTTGTGCCGCTGTCAGCTGGTGGTGCAGCCTCCGCCCACTCGGAGAGCTCAGCCTCGGACCCGTCAGCTTCATATTCTGTGGTGGCACTGGACAGGTCCTCCGCCTCACTCCCCTCCGCCTCAGTCCCACTCGATGTGCCAGCCAAGATGTCAATGCTGGCACTGGTGCTCGGTCCCTCCGCACGGTCTGTGCTGATGTCTCCATCCGTGTCCCCCGACGATGCTGTGGGCGAGGTGAAGAGACAGGAATTAATCATACACCTGTATACATATGTCAAATGAGTCCAATCTACATAGGTTACAGTGCATAGCCTGAAAAGAAAGATGAGTAACATCTACAATACAAGGTACATATGTAGGCCCTGCAACACACAGTTGGTTGACCCACCATGCCACTGAAAAACTATGGAGAGCATGACACAATTGCAAATGACATGAAATGGATTTTGACAGAGGAGCCAGGCTCTGGGGACAATCCAGCACTGCATCTGCACCACACAGCGTTGCCGACAATAGGGATGAGCAGGGACCATATCCATGAACTTGAGGCACATGCTGCATAGGTAATACTGAAAACATGCCCACCATGACTGGCTCACTGCACCTTGAGTGTATGTCCAGACAAACATCACACACTGGCCAGACCTAGCAAGGAGATTTCAGGTTTTGACATGTAGGCCTTGCCCGCACCAACCACCCCCTACATGAGACAATTTGTTGAGACACAGGAAGCACTTACATCTCTTAGTCTGGGTGAAATACACATGGGCTGGAAAAATGCATGATTGAACACGAAATACCCAAGGTGCGCCTGTCCAAAGAATCATGTACAAATGTGCATCATCGGATGATTGTAACAAGACACACAGGCACTGGCCACCGTGAGTATGAACAAGGAAAATCAGGTCAGGCTGTACAGTGGACACTTGTACTACATTTTACGTCAATATACATGGTGCCAGGGGACAATGGCACAGAGCACAACCTATGCTGTAGACACTGAGAGTGTCCACATTTTGTGATGACACACATGACACCTAGGAAAATATGCCCCAGGGGACAGTAGTGGCCACACAACTCCATGGTCCTGAATGGGAATGACTGCAAAACACGCCACCATCCCTGCACTATGCGTATTGCACACTCATGCACATCATGTCACAGGCCACAACATAGGACATGCGTGCTGTAAGGCATGACACTTGAGAGACTAACTCCCATGTCTGGACTCAGCATCAGTGCCAACTGACATGGAACCCACAAGTACTGAACTGGACAGGGCACAGGCAAGGTCCCAAAACCTGTTACACACCACCCCCACACATGATGCTACAGGCATTGTTCACGTGGATAAACTGCCAGCCTAGATAACCTTGTGAAGGAGTGACTATACACAGACCAGGGAACACATTGCAAGGAGGGGAAGGGAGGCAGGAGAGCACCGCTGTACTGTGGGTAACAGGATCTGCACAGCACATTTAAACCCTGGCAGTGTATACATGCAACTGCGCACTTACAAATGCTGGTGACACACAACAAACACACATGTACCTACCCCCTTCCTGCTGCTGCTTCTCCCGTAAGCGCCTGTCCAAGTCTGGAAAGACCACCGCCAGCACACGCTTGTGGATGTGGGTCAGACGGCAGCGCCCACGGTTCTTATGGGTCTCAGGTGAGTCCCCCAGCAGGACCCGTGCGATCCTCCGCGTCCAGCACCGGATATCTTGCCAGCGTTTTCTCACCTGGGCCAGGCGCCGCTTGCGACCCTCCGTCCTCCTCACGGCACTGACGGCGTTCATCCAGTTCTGCTTCTTGGCAGAGGCGCCTACCTGTGAGGATGAACAAGTGACACTACATCAATACACCTGGCACATGTCACAGAGACACATATTAGAACAAATTTGCTGGTTACAACAAGGCATAGTATGCAGCCAACGCATTGCACCTTTGTCATAGGGACATTATCCTCTGGGGAAGGGCAAAAGCAGTACGTGCCATTGAAAGTACACAGGTAGAATGAGGGCAACGACACAATCAATGATCCAGGCTCACACTGTGCATCACAAGCTACACCAGGATTATGTGCAGCACCTCAAAGCAGTCACATGCCACAGGCCACTGACGCTACCTCAGCAGAGTACACAGACACACACAGGCACAGGACATTCACCTGCCATTGCCAAATGCAGCTACAAACCTCACTCTGCACATGTGCCACTAGACGGGGGGGCTCACAGGTGTGGGGCTGTCTCTGCACGTCAGACACACAGCACTGCTCCCTGCTCACATCAGATGGGCAGGGTATATCCATCCCTCATGCAGCTTGGGTGCTACACTCCACATATGCACCCACCCACATGACAGGGGACTTACACACACACCGATGTCCAGGGTACGCCCACATCATGTGGACACTCTCAGCACAGGTACACAGAACTAACACACATCTGTGGGTACAGTCACCTGTCACACTGGGCTGACCACATAATCACATGAGGACTGTAGAGGCAACATTCCCAGGAGGATAAGATAGGCAGAATGTGGCATGCACCATGCAGTGATTGTCACAGTAAACACAATGCAAGGGAGGACGGCAGACATGCACCACAGCATGCTCTGGCTGGGAGACATCAGGCATTCCCCCCCCGGGACCCCCCCTACAGTACATTGCGTGTGTGTCACACCTGGACACAATGCCAGAAGTCACAGTCACAAAAAAGGGACACAGTCTGTGCTAGTGGACTCTGCACTCACCTGATACCCTGGTCGCCCATACAGCAGGGGGTACTGTGGGAGGATCACATCCAGCAATGCCAGGTTCTCCTCCATGGTGAAAGGCTGGGCCCTCTCCACAGACCTTGACATGGTTCCAGGGAATCACGAGCAGCAGCAGGGTCGTTGAATCCAAAGATGTGCAGGCAAGTGCTCTCTCATGGGACCTGGCTGCCTTATATCTGCCTTGCTGGCCTGTTTCATGCACAGGAGTACAGAGTGATTGGTCACTCACATTTGCATCCTATGTTTCCTCCAATCCCTTTAAACCTAGCACAGTCAGTGTTTTTTTTTTTTTTCTTGAGCATGATGTCAACTCCACAACCACTTTGCAACAAAGTAGATTCATTCAAACCGACTTTTGCTGTGCACCTGCAGAAAAAAATTCATACTTTAAACTTGGTCTCCATGACAACCAGCATGCATGTAGGCCTTTATACTTGTCCCTCATGTGTCCCCTATGTAATTTGGAGATTCACACACAGGTACGGTGCGTTCCGGGGCCCTAGGGCACCCCAAATGCATAGCAACGGCCCGTACAGGCATGTGTATGCTCCGTATCACTATGGGTAAGCATACGCGAGCACACCCATAGTGATAGTGAGCGTACGCACGTGTGTACGGTCCGTATCACTATGGGTACGCATACGCGAGCACACCCATAGTGATAGTGAGCGTACGCGCGTGTGTACGGTCCGTATCACTATGGGTGTGCTCTCGTATGCGTACCCATAGTGATACGGACCGTACACACGTGCGTACGCTCACTATCACTATGGGTGTGCTCGCGTATGCGTACCCATAGTGATACGGACCGTACACACGCGCGTACGCTCACTATCACTATGGGTGTGCTCGCGTATGCGTACCCATAGTGATACGGACCGTACACACGCGCGTACGCTCACTATCACTATGGGTGTGCTCGCGTATGCGTACCCATAGTGATACGGACCGTACACACACGCGTATGCTCACTATCACTATGGGTAGGCCTACGGCAGCACTCCCATAGTGATAGGGAACGTACACACGCCCTCAGAGCGAATGTACGGTGCCTTTCACACATAACAGTGGTGACAGGCAGCACACAGGAAGGAATAGAGCTGACATACTTGTCCATGGATGGACATCAAGGCATTGTCTGGGCAGTACTACATGTGTGGGGCACAGGTGTGAAAGGCTGTGATGTGGCACATTACTCCTGAGTTGTGAAGGCAATAGATGTATGATGAGATGTGTACAGATGTTATGTGTGACGGTGCAATATGTGCCAGACATGCCCTTAACTCCTTTGACATGTGTGCATGTCATACTGCACACTTGGGATGAGCGTCACTGGCATGGCACAGTCAACAACACACGCAAGTGTCCCCTGATGCCCGCTACAGGGGTTACCACACCAGACATGTGACTACCCACGGTGCACGATGTGTCTATGTCATGTATGTGTGGTGTGTTCACATTAGCTTGATGTTGGTGTTCCCTCAAAAGCATCTGCTGTTGCAGCAACCAGCATGTGTCTGTGTGTAGATGGCCATGGCACACTGTTACGCACACCAGGCCACATGTGGTATCGGATGTAAGGTTTGTATGTATGCATGGGACACGGAGTAGCGTAACAAGGACCTGTCTGCATCCTCTCAATGTATGTGTGGTGAGTCATGACATGTACACCTTAATGGCAAGGTGTGTGGGCTGTCCTAGTGTAATGTCATGTGACCTGTGGCTCTAGTGTTCCGCTACCTGTCTCTGCAATCAACATCCTACTTCTGCTGATGTGTTGATGTATGTCACTCCTGTGTTGCGTCTGGCTGTTCACTTACACTGGGACACAGCTAGTCCCATGCCATGGGATGTGGAGGTTCACAATCTCCGTGTGTAGCTGGGTCTTGGTAGGAGTGTCACCTGGCAGCCATACGTGTCAAGGGCATGTAGCACATACCTGACTCCCTATGTAGCATATGTGTATTGACAGATTAACATGTGCTCAGTACATATAAATTGTTGTTGTAGTGCACTCACTCTTCCTTGTCACTTCCAAATTACTGCAGAGCGCCGCCTCTTCCCCGACCAATTCCGGACTTGGCTGACATGCGGGAGAATGACTGTATACGCTGCTACCGCTTCCCACAACCGTTGATTGAGGAGTTGACGGCAAGGCTGGCACCATACCTGCAACCGCTGCACAGGTATCCTACAGCACTGACACCCAAGCTGAAGGTAATGGCAGCCCTACATTTTCTTGCACGGGTACCTTTCAATATACCATAGCTCATGTTGGTGGCATGTCCCAGAGCATGTTCAGCCGTGTGCTGCATGATTTCTTAGAGGCCATGTTGCTTCACCTGGATGAGTTCATCCATTTCCCAACTCCTGAACAGTTGACTGGGGTCAAGCGTGGATTCTATGCCCTGGGAGGGATGCCCCATGTCATTGGGTCCATAGATGGTACACATGTGGCTTTGGTACCACCACAGGCACAGGAGGTAGCGTACAGGAATCGCAAACACTACCACTCCATCAATGCCCTTGTGGTGTGTCTGTCCAACATAGTGATTTCACATGTCTGTGCTCGTTTTCCAGGATCAGCACACGATGCCTACATCATGAGGCGTAGCAGGGTGCCTGAAATGATGACGCAGCTGCGCAACGAACGAGCATGTGTTGTTGGTGGGTACACTCTGTCTGTCCTGTATTTTGCGTAGACTTCCAGCACGACCGCTTCTCCTGTCCTACTTATGTCCATGTGGTTTCCATGTAGGGGACGCTGGCTATCCCAACATGCCATGGCTGATCACACCTCTCCGCAACCCCAGCACGCCGGCCCAGCTCCGCTACAACACCGCCCATGGCCGGTCAAGGCGAGTGATAGAGAGGACATTTGGCCTCCTGAAGAGCCGATTCAGGTGCCTACACAAGACCGGCGGCGCTCTCCCATATGCCCCGGCGAAGGTCTGCAAAATCTTCATGCTCTGCTGCATGCTGCACAACATGGCAGTTGAGAAAGCTGTGCCACTCATCCTGGATCAAGATGATCAGGACCATCCACCCGTGGAGGACGAAGGGCTTGGCAATGGGGCTAGTGATGTGGAGGATGTGGTTCTGTAAGAGGACATCCGGAGTTGGCTCATACGCGACTTCTTTGCTTAGTGGTGAGTACCAGTGTCTGAGTGTGCACGCATTGTTCCCCGTGTGGCATGTGTTGCGATGTGTGTGTCCATCTACATTTATTCCCACGTGAGTCAGAGGTGTGTGTGGATGTGTCACTCGAGTGATGGTGCCAGTGATGAGTGTATTTCCACAGTCATAATTGTGACCTAGCATGTTGTCATCCTTACATGTGTCGAGTACATGCACATGCAAGTGGCTGTGCTTTTTGTGGCTGACTTCTTGTGTGTCTCTCATCCCCAGGTACTTGCGCATGCCGTCTGCTGGTTGCATTGTTGTGGCATTGCTATTCCTCATGGACACGTCATCGTGTGCTGACTCAGCGTTACACGCATGGACAAGTTTGGAAGTCTCCTTAGGGTAAGGGATGCATCAGGGGTGTATTGGGTGTGGCAGTTGTTTACGATGTGTGCACACTGCCCCTGTCGATGTTTGGTTCCTCTGCAGACATGTCGCATCACCATGGGACACATTACATGTAGCTGGATACACCTGAATAGATGGTCAGACTTGTTGACAGTCATCTGTGATGGGATAGTGGATTGTGATGATGGCATCAATGTGTGTAACACTGGCCTCGGACACATACGGTTTGCATTGGCTTGACATGGTGTGGGACTTCCACATCAGAGGATCAATGGTGTATGGCAGCCTCTCCGTGAGCAGCAGGGAGTGTTTAGCTGTTACCCGACACTTGTGTGCCAGTTCCATGGCTATCACGCATTTGTGCTGCAGAAGGGAGGTGCCAGTGTTGGACCCACATGTTACTCCACATGACCTGTGTATGTGTACTCCGAGTTGCCTCTGCATTCAGGAATACATGACTAATAAAGGTGTCCCTATGCCTCCAAGGTGCCTCTTCTCAGTCAATGCTGGTGTGTTGCCACTGTGCATACGGCATGTCTGGCATGGTTTTCCGTGATAGTGGCTATGTGTCTATGTGTAGAGTAGCAAGATGCAAGCTGTTTGTGTGGGATTAGACTCTGTATTGTGCATGATGTCCATGACTGTGTGGGTATTGTGACATGTGCCATCCCCATGCATCCAACGTTGGCCAGGCCACCATTCTCTGCATCCACCTGACTCAAGCTTGCAGGACATGGTTCTGCCACCTGTCTACACATACCTGGGTGCCCCCCAGGACACTCCACATGATCCCTGACCTCTGCGCATGACTGTTGCTGTACTCAATATGTCTGTCGGCACGGTTGTGCGGCCACCCCCTCAGCTGGTTGGGCCCATCACGGGTGTGTATGGTGCTCCATGTCTGTCTTGCCTAATACATTGTGACCCATGTGTGTCCTGTGCCAGACTCAGGCCCCAGGGTATGGATGGTTGAAGTCATATGAGAACTCAGGCATGGTTAGACTTTACAAGACACATGTAAGGTAATAATGCAAAATGTAGGCATCATCTCTTTATCGTGTAACTTTTTATTTGTGTTGGGGTACGTGTTGGGGGGGGGTATGACAAGAGGGGCTTTCCGGGTGTGTGGAATCCAAAGTTCACTGGGGGAGTTGGTGTCCTTGCCATTGGAAATCATCAGAGTCCATGCCACAGTCTTTGTCAACATTGGTCAGACAGTGACCAGCAAGTCCATGTGGCAGAGAATGTCTTTTGCTGATGTGCTGCTGTTGGTCCAGTGGGCCAGGTGCCAGGCCAGGTGTCCTGGGAGATGGTGCTGTTGTGCCGACCCTCACGGTCTTTTCCGTGGACGACCCGCCCTCCTGCGGGAACCCTCAGAAGCAGGCCGTGATGATGTTTGGGATGCTCCGTCGGATGTCTCCTCCTCCTCCTGATCCCTCCCTGTGGGTGGTGATGTTCTTGGCCTGGTGGCACAGGGAGGGTTGCCCATGTTGTCGGCTATCCGACGGAGTGTACGGTGAATTCCCGTGAACACCATCACGAGCTCAGCCTGTCTGTCCTCCATCCGCCCTTGGTGTCGCAGTTGACAGGCATGTTGCTCCGCATGCTGCTGGGCCTGCTGGGTCTTGATCTCCTCGAGAGTCCCCTTCATCTCGTTGAGGGTGGACACAACCTGGCTCATGCCCGTGGTGTCCTGCCGGTATGTGTCCAGGATGTTTCTCACATGGGAATATACCGGTTCCGCAGCCAACTGGTCAGGCCCGCGCCTCCGCCGTCCTCCACTCCCACCACCCCTGCCCACTTGCACCTGGCCTGCCCTTGTGGGCACATCGGGTCTCCGGGACCCCTGAGGGGTGGCATTAGCGTTGTCGCCTGCCTCCTCCTGGGTGCCCGGTACACCGTGTCCCTCCTGGTCAGCCTGGCTGCGTTGTGGTGGTGGGGCAGGGATCCTGGGTGTCTCCTGGGATGTGGCAGGAGTGGGGGTGGTGGTTGGCCCAGTTGTACCTGACGCAGGTGCTGCAGGTGGTTGGACACCAGAGGGGCCAGGTTGGTCGGGGTCGTCCACAGAGTGGTGAGAGTCGTCGCTGCCGGTGGGATCGTCATTCTGCAGAGCCGGGTCCTGTGAGTCTTCCCCCCCAGTGTTGGGGGGGTGATCCATGACGTTGACCTGTGTGTGAGAGAGACAATGTTATTTTTGTTCCATGCAACATCCATGTTTCATTCGTTTCAAAGTTGGCACATTTCCTCTGGGTATTTGGATATGTCTTGCATTCCACTCACAGTGCACTTGTGCATGGGTATGTCCCTTGGCCACAGCTTTTGAGACTTTACCTATGTCTGACACAGTCTTACTTGCTGCGTCAACTGTGACTGCAGTCAGCAGTGGAGTGAGCAGGTGTGGCGAGCTATGCATTGGCGCCTTCCGTGTTGCACTGTACGTGGGCACATGGAGTTGTTCCACACACTTATATAATGCAGGTAGCTGGCGTTGTGCTCGTGCACAGGTTGAGACATGGCCCAGTGTTTTGCCATGGAGAAGAGCGGGGGATTCAGGCACTGGCCACCCTTGTCTACATGCACGCAGTCCACCTGCTGACGAGCAGACATTCCCACACCACCCAAGGCTGAATTGGTCTCCCTGTGTCTCCCTTTCTCACTCCCTCTCTGTCCCCCTCTCTCTCCCTCCCTGTGTCAGCCTCCTCCCTCTGTCCGTCTACCTGTGTCTCCCTCCCTCTCTCTCCCCCTCTCCCTCCCTCTGTGTGTCACCCTCTGTCACCTCAGCCCAGCTTCCTAGGCACACACTTTTTGCAGATCTTTAAATGGCCCTTGGCTTGTTCATGTGAGTTTGTTTCTGATCTCCAGGCACCCATTGGGTGTAGTGTCTGTGTCTGCGCTGCTGCTGTGGTGGTGTGTGCTGCCACTCTTTCACAGTGTTGGCTGTTCATTAGCTGCTGTCATGTGCAAAAAGTGCCTTCACCCCCATGTCTTAATGCAAGGCGTCCACCATTTGCTGGCAAGTCTTTCCTGTGTGGGGACACACTGTTTGTCTGGCTGTGACCTAGGCCATATGGGCAGAGGGCATTGTTGTCTGCTTCTGAGTTGCACTATGTGATTTTTGAGGCCCACACTCCCGCCATCCGGGTTGCCGTGTCTTGTGTTAGTGTTTTCTGTGGCCTGTGACTTGGGATTGTCCAGCTGGGTGCATGGGGCATGGTGGCGCTAGTGGCATGTGCGTGTTTATGGAGTGTGGTTGAGTCATGCGATAGCTTGGGGTGGTTGCGTGCATGATTGTGAGTTTGGTTGTGGATGACGTTCCCCCCCATGTGAGGTGAGTTGTTTGTGTACTCACCAGGCTCTCGGAGTCCTTCTACTCCGTCCACTGCCACCACCGGCAGTATGGCCATCACCCTCTCCTCCCAGGGATGGTATTATACGCGTCTGCGGGGCGGCCCTCCTCCAGTGATGTTGGCCTGGTTGTGGTCGTCGGTCATTTTGGCTCGGACCCTCCTCCGCAGATCGTACCACCTGGCTTGGCATTCATGCCTGGTTCTTCTGGTGGACGCAACAGAATTCACAGCATCGACAATCGTCTGCCACATGGCTGTTTTTTCAGAAATGCCGGTCTGTCTGACCAATGTTCCAAAGAGGTGTGGCTCGACTCTGAGGATTTCGTCGACAAGGACCTCCAACTCTTGGCTAGTGAACTTTGGATTCTTGTTAGTGGGCATGGTGAGGGGTGTGGGTGTGGATGGTTGTGGGGGGTGTGGGTGTGGATGGTTGTGGGTGTGTGGGTGTGGTTGTGCAGGTGTGTGTGTGTGAATGTGATGAGGGGGTGTTTGTGAAGGTGGTTGTGTGAAGGTGTGCAGGTGTAAGGTGTAGTGGAGGTTGTAGTATGGTGCAGTTGTTTCTCTGTGTGGTCTGGCAGCAGTGGGTCTGTTGCAAAGGATCATGGTTTGTGTGTGTTGGGCCTTTTTATTGGTCCATTGGTGGGTGTGGCTGTGTTTGAACTTTGGGTGGGTGTGTTATAAGGAGTGGTTGTGTTTTGGGCCTCTGTTTGGGAGTTTGGTAGTTGCAGGTCAGTGAATGTGTTGGATTTGTGCTTGTTGGACATGTTTTGTGGCTTTGTGCGATTCGAATAGAGTCTTCTTGTGTTGTTTTGTTTTGTCCTGGTTGTGTACGTGTGTTTTTAGCGTGTGTACGGTGTGTACATCGGCCATTTTGTTGTACAGTGCTGTCCTTGTCTCTGGCTTGGTACGACTCATACATGCGCGATGTTGGGTGAAGGTGCTGGTGTTGGGGCCTGGGGTGCGCTCTGTACTTAGACTGTTGGGGTCGGGGTACGCTCAATACAGACGCGGGTGGGGGTACGGGCCGTACATACACGGTTGGGGTCGGGGTACGCTCAATACATACGCGGGTGGGGGTACGGGCCGTACATACACGGTTGGGGTGGGGGTACGCTCCATACATACGCGGGTGGGGGTACGGGCCGTACATACACGGTTGGGGTGGGGGTACGCTCAATACATACGCGGGTGAGGGTACGGGCCGTACATACACGGTTGGGGTGGGGGTACGCTCCATACATACGTGGGTGGGGGTATGGGCCGTACATACACGGTTGGGGTGGGGGTACGCTCCATACATACGCGGTGGGGGTACGGGCCGTACGTATGGGGGTGTACATACACGGGTGGGGGTTCGACTCGTACGTACACGGGTGTTCATACACGGGTAGGGGTTCGACTCGTACGTACACGGGTGTACATACACGGGTGGGGGTTCGACTCGAACATACGAGGGCTGGGGGGGTGGTTGGGCGCGTACATACGGGGGCTGGGGGGGTGATTGGGCGCGTACATACGGGGGCTGGGGGGGGTGTTGGGCGCGTATGCGGGCACATATCTCCATGGATGCTATAGGAGTTCGGTGCGGACGGTGTTTTTTCCATCCGGTTGTAACATCGGACGCACGGGATGGATCGTACTTCCACGGTCGGACTTCACTTTTCACATTTGTACGGTAATTAGTCCGGGGACATGTCGGGCACATTTTCCGACCCGAGGACGTGTGGGGAAATATTCCCAATGCGATTCGTATGGACTTTTTCCCATGCGAATCGTACTTGGCAGTTTGTACGGCACTTGTACGATTCGTACGGTAAAAAGACCGGATACGAGTCGTACGGGGTATTTTTTTCCAGGATCGTAATCGGCACCAAAGTATTACACTTGGCAGTTTACATGCTCAATTGTTCTAAGTCAAACAATTTAGGGGCATATTATCAAGGACGGCATTAAAATTATTGCCTGTTTAGCGGCAGAAAACTGCTGCTAAAGTGGCAATAATGGGCTTGATAATATGCCCTTGAGAATTCCAATAGAAGCCCAGGTTCACACCAGCCCATTATCGCAGCTTTAGCGGCAGTTTTCTGCAGCTAAACCGGCGATAATTTTTAACGCCGTCCTTGATAATATGCCCCGTAGTCTTGGGGAGACCCTGCGTCGTTTGCACTTTGTATATAATAGTACACTAATGATTACATAGAATTTGGAGAATACATATCATCAATGAAACCATTGTCAGATTTTTTCCGTTTGGATTAAGAAGCATTCTCTATACTGTATTAGTCATTACATTGAATACAGGATTTACTGATTTACGGTGTGTTTCCCAACTACTAAATAAAGCCCACGGCACTTTGTATACATATATGATACTTACCATAGTCCTTGCGGGCTTAAAGGATTGTCCTTGTTACATATCACATTCCAATTCTGGAGGAGCATCTTTCTGCAGTTGTTGTCCCAAAAGACCAGATTTCCTGGTGGCCACCCTGACACTAGTCTGTATTGATTCAGCCAAGAATGTGTATACTGATAGCTGGAGATTCCTGTTGCCAGGGTCAACGGCCACAGATAGGGGTAGGGTGGGTTTCAGTGTAGCAGGGAAAACATAGACCACACAAAAGATCTTAGCTGGCTACATTACCACCCACCAGTACACCAAGTTTCGGGAATGTGGACAGGTGAAGTGCTTGTGTTATTCTGTGTGACATGAAACTGGTCTTGGATTGCTTTTGTTCCAGTACAGGGAGGACCTGGCCTACATATGGCTTGGTCCTAACTGAGGTGGCATGGTGGGCAAAAGAATGCTGCGCTGGAATGCTACCCTGAGTGATTGCCAATGGGTAGACTTATTTCAAGCATTCCTCCCATTGCCCTTTAAATTGTTGATCATTCTCAATGAAGACACGTGAGGCCTAGTCCTAGTCATGCTAACTATTGCAAACCTAGATTGCACTTCTACAATCCCCTGTTCCTTTGTCAGTCAGCTAATTGTCTTCTTCTTGTTCCTGTAACCATATCCTTAATTCCCTAAAACAAAATGTTTCACCGATACCTGTCTTGCTCACACATTAGTACTCTTTCCACCAAGATATTCTAAACATTCCTTCAAAACCAGACTACATATCCTGTATCACGGCGATAGAAAGAACATGTTTCTGAAAGAACTTCTGGATGTCATGCCTACTCAGCTTCTTCCTTCCAACAAACATGCCTTTTTTTTGACCTCATATCACCAGTGTTTGCAAAGCCGAGCCTTAATATGCGACCTATTCCCCCCTCAGGCTACTTGTAATTAACATCTAGCCCTGCTAGTCCAGTCCTTCCAGTTTCCTGGTTACTGGTTTCTCGTAGGTATAATCATAGGACGTAGTCTTAGGCCCTTGTTGTTCCATACCAACTCACATAATCATCCCAAACCGAGCTACGAGGATCTTCCTCAAGACCAGTATCCATTTTACCAGTGGTGGCTCCCCCATTGGGGCATGGGGGCGTCGCCCCACTGCTTTCTCGCAGTGCGAGAAGGCAGAAACATAAATTGTAAAAACTACCATTTTATGTTTCTGCTTCTCGCACTGCGAGAGAGCAGAAGTGCCTGGTTGGGGGCGGGCGGTCCTGCTGAGGGCAGGGGGGGGAGTGGCTAGCCCATTGTTGTGCATACTGACTGTTTGGTCGGCCCTGGGACCGACCAAACAGTCAGTATGCACAACAGTGGTGTTGGACTTGGCCCTTCTGGCAGGTTCACCCCTGAACTTTTTTTGCTTTTTATTGGTGACTTGGTGTGGTAATTGTTTGGTCTCTGCGCACTTTCCCTGTGTCCCAGGGTAAAGTGCGTGCGTGCTCTGAGTGCATGTGGTGAGATAGGCCTGCCCTCCCATAGGAATGCATGGGGAATGTATGTGTCCCTAGTAGTTCCTGATGCGTGGGGTGTGCAGGCCCGAGTTTGGTATGTGCGGACTCGTGGGAGTGAATGCTGCACGATGATGTGTGCGGCGTGCATGTACCTAGTGTGGAAGTGCCACTTCTAGAAGTGGGCACTTCTGTGTGCAGTGTGTCTGTCGCGTGATTGGCTGGTCGTGTCATGTGACGGGCTAGGGATTCCCCAGAGTCAGGATGAGTCACCCAGTGGTGAATGGGGAGATCAGCAGCTAGATGGGTGGGAGGAGTACACCTGGGTCCTGAATAGGACAGGGTTTTCCACACACAATGCTGGCCCCGCCCCCTGTGGTGCGACTGACGACCCTAGCCCTGCCAGTGAATAGAGTGAGGGGCTGAGCACATCAAGGGTGCTCCCCAACCAGCTGCGACTGGTTTTCCCCCTCACCCTGAACCCAGAACAAAGGGGTTGCCTATATAAAAATGGGGCTGTGTCCCCACAGAAACTGTTCTCTGCCAGGATCTTACCTGAGGGGGGCTGCTGCTGCTGCTGGACCAGAGGACCGCCACCTGGACTACCTCCCTGCCTGGAGGCCCAGTGAGCTGGCTCTGGGTCCAGCCTTGCCCCCCACCCCTGCCCTGCTGCATGCAGGGAAGAACATTGCTGGACTTTGTGGTTCTTTTGTCCCGGAAGCGCTGGGAGCGTTTTATTTGTGTGCCCTGCCTGGAAGCGCTTTTCTTTGCCCTTAGCGCTCAGGAGCGCTTTATTACTGCCAGCCGGTGCCCACCCGGCAATTGCCCCGTCTCTACCGACCGAGCGGGAGCCACCCCGCTCATTTAATTATTTAATTGGCGGGTGCCCACCCCGCATTGTGGTGGGCCTTGGGTGTTGTTGCTGGGTGCGCGCGCAAACGCTTTACACATCGCCTCAGAGATAAGCCTGACTGCTCGTGCCAAGCTACCAAGGGGGTGAGCAGGGGTTATCTTTGGCGTGTAACTTCCTTGCCCTGACTAGAGTGGTGGTTTCTGCCTGACTTTGGCGCAAGCCTTAGCCAGCCAGAAATCCCATTTCTAACATTGGTGGCAGCGGTGGGATTTGGACTTGCGTTTGCGCTGTACCGCAGCAGCAACTGGCCGCACTACAAAACTCTGCATTTAGATAAATCACATGGTATAGGGATTATTGTTCTAAGTTTGTTTTTAAGTGTCATTTCTTTGGAAATGTGTTTCTTGTGCACTGTGAGTTAGGTGTCCCTAGCTCGGGAGGGTAGATCATCCCCCTTAGTGCATTGTGTTTCTGGATTCACCAGAGGGTGGGATCCAGTGGTGGCAGCGTAATAGTGTCCTGTACATTTGTCCCCCGCCCTGCGCCCAGAGTTGGTACCTGTGTCACGTGGTGGTCAGGTTGAGGAATCAGGGGTGGTAGAAACTGCCTTACCAGTCCGAGGGGAGGGTTGTGTGTGTGGATGAATGGTGTGTGGCACTAGGCAAGTGAGTGTGAGTTCTCTGGGTTAGAGAGCTTGCTGAATCTTTTTGTGAATTGTGTGCCCCTGTGTGAAACTCAGACCCCTAGGTTCCCTGTATAATTGTTACCATAACGTCCGCCAGAATGGAGCCTGCTTGTGATCCCTATGAGCTAGCTTGGCGCCAGAGGCAGGAGTTAGAAAGGTACTGTACAGAGGAAGAGTCAGAAGAGGAGGTAGAGGATGACAATACCTGGACGCCAGTAGAGAGTGAGGACCCCATAGGTAGGGCGTCCCTTGCTGGGTCCAGCGTAGGAGGCAGCGCCTCATCCCTTTCCCTGTCCCCAGAGGAGTGGGAAGATAGGAGGAAAGAAAGGGAGCACCAGCTGGCGTTAGAGAAGCTCAGGTTAGAGCATGCTCAGGCTATGGCGCAGCTGGAGGCCAGGAAGCAACAGCGAGAGACTGAGTGGGTCTTGGCGCGGGAGAGGGTAGAGGAGGCTGAGAGGGCCTCCACCAGAGGCAAAGTAGCTCTGGAGGGTAGACTATCCCCTGCGCGCAGTTTTAATTTTCTGGGCTCCCCAGGGAGGGTTGAATCCAGTGGTAGTAGCGATGTAGATTCCAGCGTAGGAAATCCCAGTCCCAGTTCCCCCAGTCTGGTACCTGTTCCCCAGGAGGAGGAGTTAAGGTTGAAATTCAGGGGCAGTAGGAAACTGTCTCACCAGACTTGGGAGGAGTTTGTGGATGGATGTGAGGATGCAATGTTTGATTGGATTTCCACAGCAAGTGATTTTGATATACTGTGTAATCTGGTTCTCAAAGAACACCTGCTCAGTTGTTGTGTGCCGGGGCTGCGCCAACACCTGTTGGGGTGTGGATTGTCTGAGCCATTTGACCTGGCGGAGGAAGCAGAGCGCTGGGAAAGGGCTAGAGGTTCTCTAGAGTCATTAGGGAGTGACTCCAAAAGTAGTGGGTCAGGTATCTTCCAGCCCAGCGTGGTGGAAGAGGCTCAGTGTAGCCCAGCTAGGTCCCAGGATAGCGAGGAGGGTGTAGGGGCTCACTGCCTGGCTCAGTGGAGCAGGAGTGAGAGGGTGACCGAGGGTCCCCTGACGTACGAAACCCTGCCTCAGGACTTGGATGGTTCCATGAGGGAACACCAAGTTGGGGACCTAGGCTGTCCTGTTAGCCCATTTGAGGGAGATCTCCTGGTGAGTAGAGGACCTGGAGCACCTGTAACCAGGGCTCCGGTGGTTCTAGAGTCTGGCAGTACCGCTCCGGTAGGGAGGGTACAGGAGTCCAGTGTGAGGAGTGATTGGGGGATGAGTTTCCCAGTGGAAGAGCCTGTGGGTCAGGGACTACCCAGTTGGGCTAGGATCCCGTGTAGTGACCAGGGTGGCACCACTTCTGTTCTGGGGGATCTCCGCGCACTGTCAGGTGGACAGGGGACGGGAGATCAGCGCCAGACAGACAGTCGCTTGACGTATGTGTCCTTTGATAGCCTCAGGGGGATGGAGTGGAAATCCCCAGAAGTCCTGGAGTGCCAGGCAATTATTCCACCAAAGGTTCTAGGCCGGAGGTTGGAAGGCCAGGTTCGGGATCAGCCTGACCTGAAGGGTGGGACGTCTGTAACCAACGTCCCGACCAGTTCTTCTTCCAGAGGTACCGCCCCAGTTGGTAGGGAGCAGGGCTCTGGAAGGGGGTGCAGAGGGTGGGAGAGCCCACCTCTGCCCCCGGTACAACCTGAGGGGTTAAACCCTGGGTTGGAATGGCGTTCTAGGTGTACCCCTCGCCAGAGGAGGAGGAACCCTAGGAGAAGAGGTAAGGGGAGGAGAGCCTTCCCTGAGACTCCTGGTCCGCCTGAGGGTGTAGACCCTAGGCTGGAGAACCAGTGGCAGTCTAGTCCTGTCTTTCAGAGAGGAAGAGTGGAGAATGGCCGCTATGTGCCAGGGGTTACTACCCCCCACTCTGTGGTTAGGCAAAGACCAGTGGCACCTGGGTGGCCTAGGGCCTGGTCTTGGCCGCGGACAGCTTGGGAGTACCAGTGGGGTAGCCCAGTTGGTCCAGACAGTGGTGTTAGAAATAATTCCATGGGTTCACCGTGGCGTAGAACCGGAGGGTGTCCCTGCAGTTGCGGGCCCGCGTCCGTGTTCTATCGCCCCAAGCAGGGAAGTCCATCACGGTGGTGATTGGTCTGCCCTGCGTTTTGGCTGGAAGGGGGTTGTGTTGGACTTGGCCCTTCTGGCAGGTTCACCCCTGAACTTTTTTTGCTTTTTATTGGTGACTTGGTGTGGTAATTGTTTGGTCTCTGCGCACTTTCCCTGTGTCCCAGGGTAAAGTGCGTGCGTGCTCTGAGTGCATGTGGTGAGATAGGCCTGCCCTCCCATAGGAATGCATGGGGAATGTATGTGTCCCTAGTAGTTCCTGATGCGTGGGGTGTGCAGGCCCGAGTTTGGTATGTGCGGACTCGTGGGAGTGAATGCTGCACGATGATGTGTGCGGCGTGCATGTACCTAGTGTGGAAGTGCCACTTCTAGAAGTGGGCACTTCTGTGTGCAGTGTGTCTGTCGCGTGATTGGCTGGTCGTGTCATGTGACGGGCTAGGGATTCCCCAGAGTCAGGATGAGTCACCCAGTGGTGAATGGGGAGATCAGCAGCTAGATGGGTGGGAGGAGTACACCTGGGTCCTGAATAGGACAGGGTTTTCCACACACAATGCTGGCCCCGCCCCCTGTGGTGCGACTGACGACCCTAGCCCTGCCAGTGAATAGAGTGAGGGGCTGAGCACATCAAGGGTGCTCCCCAACCAGCTGCGACTGGTTTTCCCCCTCACCCTGAACCCAGAACAAAGGGGTTGCCTATATAAAAATGGGGCTGTGTCCCCACAGAAACTGTTCTCTGCCAGGATCTTACCTGAGGGGGGCTGCTGCTGCTGCTGGACCAGAGGACCGCCACCTGGACTACCTCCCTGCCTGGAGGCCCAGTGAGCTGGCTCTGGGTCCAGCCTTGCCCCCCACCCCTGCCCTGCTGCATGCAGGGAAGAACATTGCTGGACTTTGTGGTTCTTTTGTCCCGGAAGCGCTGGGAGCGTTTTATTTGTGTGCCCTGCCTGGAAGCGCTTTTCTTTGCCCTTAGCGCTCAGGAGCGCTTTATTACTGCCAGCCGGGGCCCACCCGGCAATTGCCCCGTCTCTACCGACCGAGCGGGAGCCACCCCGCTCATTTAATTATTTAATTGGCGGGTGCCCACCCCGCATTGTGGTGGGCCTTGGGTGTTGTTGCTGGGTGCGCGCGCAAACGCTTTACACATCGCCTCAGAGATAAGCCTGACTGCTCGTGCCAAGCTACCAAGGGGGTGAGCAGGGGTTATCTTTGGCGTGTAACTTCCTTGCCCTGACTAGAGTGGTGGTTTCTGCCTGACTTTGGCGCAAGCCTTAGCCAGCCAGAAATCCCATTTCTAACAAGTGGGCAATCCACTCCCCCCCTGCCCTCGAGCAGGACCGCCCACTCTCCCTTTTTCTCTATGTAGGCTGCTGCATGCAGCCTACATAGAGAAAATGGCCCAGGTTGGGCGCGCTCCACTGCGCCTCACCAATCACAACGCTGCCATTGCAGCATTGTGATTGGCCGAGGGGAGGGAGGGAGGGAGGCTGCCTGTGATGACGATGAGACCTGCAGGAAATGGAATTGGAAAATGCAGGACGGCGGGAGTCGGGGCTCAGGACCCATCTGAGGTGGCGCGGCCGCCCGGGACGGTAAGCCTTATTTAATATTTTTTTTAATTAAACCCCTCCCGCCTCCCCCCGTGACAACCCCATTTCCACCACCCCACCCGCCCGTCATGCCGGCCGCGATTGCGAGACCTAGTGACCTCGTGGTCGGCCTGAGAATCAAAGCCTGATTGTGTGGCCTGCCTCGCGTACAACTTGGCATTTGGAATTGGCAAATGCGTGAATGCCCTGCCTTTCATCTCTGATGACGAGACTCCAGGCCTCCATGAATGACATAACAAATCATAGATCCATAAGAAGGGACTTATCGGCAGGGTGTGTGTGACTGGTGCCACATTTCTCGGAGTGAATATTTTTTTTGATAAGGAATTCCTGGACTCCGATTAGAATGTGCAAGTAAGTCCCTGTGTTGGGTTTCACAAGTGATCAGTAGTAGGCAAGGCACTTGAGCACACCCACTAACTTTCAAGTGTTTAATTTGGAACGCAGTAGGTTTAAGTCTTGTCGTGTGAGGGATTGGGACCTAGACTGGCATTAAATGGTGACCCACCCGTGAATTATGTTAATGTTTAACTTACTGCGCAATAAATGCTAAAGGCCTTTGGTGGGGCTGGCTGTGTGAGGCATACAAGACATTTGCTGATCACGTCACAGCAAAACAACTTTCGGTAGCACGGGTTTAGAAGGTGAAATGAGCCCATTTGTCTGTGGACCACTGTGAGAAGTTGGCCTGGTATATGATGCCCACTAGTTAAAGTGATCACCTTGTACCATGCCAAGCAACCCTTATGGTGTGGTTGTAAGTCAACCTTTTCGGACCAGCTGCCCTAGTGGTAGCGTAGGCTAAGCAGTCTTTGAGGCTAAACTCGTGAAGCGTGTTAAGCCAGCTGTTTTACCAAATGCAACCCCCTTTTATACCAATGAAAGGACACCACACAGATATATATTCAAAATATATATGTATTTATTTCTCAAAGTAACCCCTAGTCTCTTTATGAGCACAGGAGCACAAATCGTCAAACAAGATTACAGTAGAATACACAGAAGTTGCACTTTATATGGATAGGCCCTGGTGGCCGCTCGAACCATATACTAAAATAGTGGTATAAGTACCACGAACAGAAAAGGGAAAAGGCCTAGGGCCTCTAGAATCGCTGGGCCTACAAGGAGCTAACTTCAGTTAGTGACCAGGAGGTCCACGGGTGTCGTGTGCAGAGCAAATAGTCACACGCGTGCTCCCATAGGTTTCAATGGGTGCGTAAAAAGTACAAAGTTACTGCAAAAAGGATCTTCCGGATGGACTAGGAACTCAAGATTGGAAACACAGACACTAGAGATGATACTCTACACTTGGGCACCGGAGTGCCAACTTTACCTCACCCACAGGAAGCGGGTGCTAGGTGTCGAAGTGCGTCGGGTTTCTTCTATCTGTTCCGTGGAGCCTGTGGACAAAGATGCTGCGGGCGGTCGGTCCGGGAGAGATGCGGTGGATCCAAGAGTGGATCGGAGATGTTGAAGACCTGTAAGCAGAGGGGACAGTGTTCACAGTCACTAGCCAGTGATCAGCGTGGCACCAGGTGGGTACCAGGCAATGTCGGGTGCAAACAGGAAGAAAGGTGTAGCTTGTCTCTGCAGCCACGTGGTCCCTGGAGGTCGACGACGTCCAGGAGTCGGTTCACGAGCTGTCCCACGTAGGCTCTCGCTGTCGGCGGTGTCGGCGACTTGATCGAAGCAAACAAGCCTTGGCAAAAGCAATTGTTGTAGGAGAAGAAATAAGCTGATGGTTCTGACCAGCAAGGTCAGAGGGACTGCTCCTTTGGAGGGGAGCAAGGGCCAGTCTGGAGCAACCAGACCAGCAGTGTATTTCGTAGAGTTCGTCGCCAAGATGGCCACTAGCCAGCGGGCCAGCAACCGGTTAGGCGCGTCGAGTGGCAAAATGCAGAAGGGCCCCACGCAGATCGTGGAGATGCTGGAGGGCTCACCTTTGGTGCAGATGCTGCTCGGGGGTTGGGCTTCTCAGATCCCAAAGCACAACTTGGAGGGAGCCTCGGTTGTTGCACTTGTCAGCTTGTCGTAGTCGTTCCAAGATGGCTGGCTCCACGTGTCTCGGTGCCTCCACGGGTCTCCTCTTTTCAGGGACTGTGGATCGGGCGGTGAGAGGTCTGGAGGTCCAGGTCTTGTCAGTCTCTGGGCTCGGGCTCCGGCGGGAGGCGGCGGCAAAGCAGACGTTGATGCGCTGGATGGTGCTTGCGTTAGCAAGGTGGTCACTCCCTGACCACAGGGGAGATTTTCTTCAGTCTTCTGTGCAGCAGAATGTCGAAGTTCCCGTCTTCTTCTTAGTTTCAAGTTGATTCCAGGATGTCTGAAGTCTTAGGACACAGCTCCTACCTTTAAGCGGATTCTAGGGGCCGGACTACCTGCTAGGTCCCTCCCTAAGGGTGGGACCAGGAAGGGGGGTGGTTACACCCCCAATCCTTTGTCCAGCTCGCCCCAGGCCCGGGACTGGTGTGCCCCAGGACCGGTTTGAACTGGCATATGCACCGAGGCTCCTTGTGAGCCACAGGCATGTCTGGTTTCTTTCAAGCCCTACCTGACCAATACACAAAATCCTGTCTGGGGTGGTGCATGCACCTCCCCTGGCAGGAAACCCTTTGTCCACACCTCCCAAGCTGGAAGGACTCCCAGCAGCAGGAGGACAGACTTGTGTCTGTGGTGGCAGCATCCATTTTGTGGAGCTGAGGCTATGTCTGATTTTACCCGGGTTTCAGGCACTGTACATGTCGTGTCCCTCTAGAAGGGTGGAATGCTAACCCCGTCGCCAGAATTGGCGAGGGGTTAGTATTCCAATTCGTATGACACCTTACTCGACATGTTTTGATAAAGCCAAACCAAAGATAGCATTTAACCGCGAGGTTCATAATGCACTTAAGAGTATATGGTATGACGATATCTGGAAACAGTAGAAGGAAGTTGTTCCGACCACTGCAGACAGGCTCAGCTCATGCCAGAGCACCATCTCACATGGAACCAAGCACTCTGCCTTCAGGATTGTTAAGGCCTGCCATAGGAGTGACTTATAGGTTACCAGGTGTCCCATTTAAGTTTAGGTATAGGTATACTACACCTAAGTAAGAGGTGATTACAGCAACTTACCCCAGCTGAGTGATCAGCCAGTTGTGTCAGATTGTTAGGCCAAGCCTGGGGTGGCATAATACATGCTTCAGCCCCTGGCAGGCCTTGGATACACCAATGCCCTGGGTACCTAGTGTACACTGGTACAGGGGCTGACAGGGTGATCCAACCAATTGGGTATGTACCTAGGGTACATGGAGTCCATTTTACAGAGAGAGCAGATAGCCTGAGAGCCTGAATGGCAGGATCTCAGGCCAACTAAGTCGAAAAACCAGCTAGACACTAGGCAAAAATTTGGGGGTAACCATAGTCAGATATCCACCTTCCTACACAACCCCCCCCCAAACGAAGGGAGATAAGGCTGACCTTGACCAGGTAAGCCTATATTGCCCAAGTGGCCATATAAGGAGGAACCAGCACTGGCATGGTTACCCCCTGTCTCATGGTCCACTAAGCAATCCCTCACCCTAAGGGTATCAGAGGGTCTCCACCATAGGGAATCTCTACCTGTGGTGTGTCTTGGCAAAGTAAAAGGCTGGTGTTGAGATGGAGTACTGAAGTGAGTGTCCTCAAAGTGAGGCCTCAGCTTCCTCCAATCATCCTCCACCATGGATGCCTTTCTTTCTTTAACTGAGTTGCACTGTGCTCTCAGGGTCAGCCTCTGGCTACCTAAAGCTGGAGGCTGGGTCCCTTTTGTGGGCTTACTGGAGGGACAGGTCAGGTTTGGGGCCCTAAGGTCCCATGTTTGCCTGTGCCCAACAGAATCCCCCTGGGGGAGGTCCCTAACTACCTGTAAAGGAGATCCCTCAGGAATGTTTTTACCCATCACCTGACTAGGGCTACTAGCCAGGCAATCCTCATTCTTTTGATGGGGGGGTTCTTGTGGACAGGGGCCCTCTGGGGGTCCACTGGCCTCCCTGACCTCTGCAGCCCTGGGCTGACTGAGGCAGGGTAGAGAGAGGCAGGCTACCTGCACCAGACTGGATCCCACCTTGGAAGGGGCCACTGACATCAGAGGCTCTGCCAGGCCAGGCCTGGCTACCTCTGGGGCAGTTCCTTCACAAGGGGTGAGGTCAGATCCCTGAGGAGGCTGACCTTTTCCTAATGTCTGGGGAGAGGGAGACTTTTCTTCCTCCCCACTACTCTCAGTTTGTGTGGAGTGATCCATTGTTTCAGGCTTCACAACACCTATGTCAGTCTGAGTATAGGCTGAGACCATTACAGCCTTGCCAACCTTTTCAGGGGGGCACTCAGTTTGTGTTTGAGCTGTGACTGTCACAGCTCTGCCAGTCCCTACAGGGAAGTCTGTCTGTGCCTGGGCTGTGGCTACCACTGCCCTTCCAACCTTTTCAGGGAGGAAATCTATTTGGACAGGGGTTGTGAATGGCACAACCCCCCTACCCTTTTGTGAAAGGCCTACCATTTTAGAATGGGTGTCTTGTTCAACTCCAGCCCAAGCTGAGAGTTCTAAGTCATTCCCCAGTAAGCAGTCTACAGGCAAGGTTGGGGACACTGCTACCCTTTTAGGGCCAGTGACCCCTCCCCAGCTGAGACATACCTCTGCCATGGGATGACTGTTCTGTTTGCCATCAATGTTAGTCACCTGGTAGGAGAAACCGGGCAAAAGCTGCTCAGAGGGAACTAGCCAATGGGCCACCATTGTGATGCTAGCCCCAGTGTCTCTGTAGGCCTCAGCTTTTGTACCATTGATGTAGGGCTCCTGTCTGTACCTACCCAAAGTGTTGGGACAGGCAGTGAAGTTGGCAAACCCCATGCCACCATCACAGACAAGAGTGGTTGCTGTAGGGGAATTGGCTAAGCCAGGGTCCCCCTGTGTTCCCCAAGTAAACCCACCCAGATTTCTGGGGGCACTCCCACCACCTGGGGGATTACTGCTGACAGTAATAGGTGGTGTGACAGGAGTAATTGGAGGAACAGTTTTGTTTTTAGCCCTTGGGCAACCGCTGTCAGTTTTCCAATGCCCAGGAGTTTTACACTCATGGCAGTAGGGCTTTTTAGCTGTGGTAGAGGAGGGAGCTTGGGACCCACCACCCTGTGTGGAGTTTTGGGGCCCTGAGGAAGGTTTCTCTTTTTCTTTATCCCCACCCTTCTCTTGAGGCTTGGTGGTATCTTTCTTTTGGTCACCACCCTGGTTTTTAGGCCTGATCCTGGTCCTGACCCATTTATCTGCCCTCTTTCCCAATTCTTGGGGAGAGGTCAAATCTGAGTCTACCAGGTGTTGATGGAGAAGCTGGTTTTGACAATTACTTAAAATCTGCTCTCTCATCATCAAATTGTACAATCCTGTATAATCAGACACCTTACTTCCCAGCAACCAACCCTCCAAAGCCTTAGTGGCACATTCCACATATTCAGACCAGTCCTGAGTCTGTGTCTTCTGGGTGTCTCTGAACATTAACCTGTACTGTTCAGTGGTTAAGCCTAACCCATCAACTAGGACACTCTTCAGGACTCTGTAATTTCTGACATCCTCTTCTCTAACAGTGAGGAGTCTATCTCTGCCTCTCCCCTCAAAGGAGAGCCATAAGATTGCTGCCCACTGGTCTTCAGGAACCTGCTGCACTTTGCAGGCTCTCTCAAGAGCAGTCATCCATTTGTGGATGTCATCCCCACTTTTGTAGGGGGGCACAATCTTGGACAGGTTCCTATTGTCAAAGACCCTATCTTTGTCCCTAGGGACATTGCTGCCACCAGTGGGTATAGACCCACTCTCTCTATGCTGCCTAGCCTTGCTCAGTTTTTCTTCCATCAGGGCTACTTCTAGCTCCTGCTTCCTGATCCTCAGCTGGGCTTCCTGCATTCTGGCCTCATGTTCCCTCCTCTGAGGGGTGGTCAGTCTCCTTCTGGAGTGACCTTGAGAGCCTCTAGAGCCATGGGAAGCATTGGAGTCACCTGAGCGATTCCTTTGCCTTCCAAGCCCTGTGTTAAGTCCACTGGGGAGATCCAATGGGGTGAACCCACTGTCAGTCCCCAATAGCCTTAGTTTAGCTGGGCCAAGTATAACACTTGGCACTGGGCTAGTTCTCCCTTCATCCCCACTCACATCTGTATCCCCATCACTTTCTTCCTCTGTGGTAGGCATCCCATCTAAGGGGTGACTATTGAAAGGGGGTACCTCTGTGGCATCTTCAGAAGGGGGGCCTCCTGTTCCTGACCCTAAGGGGGCTAACTGGGAAGCTTTCCTGAGTTCTCTCTGATTCTCATCATTTTGTAAGAGTTCTCTGAGCTCAGCAGAGGTAGGGTTCTTGGGCTGTTTAAGGCCTCTAAGAGTTGCCAAATGCCTGAGCTCATTCTGATTAAGGGTAGCAAAGCTGGATGTTGCCCTCTGGGGGTCACTCTCAACAGAGATGGGTACAGTGGACCCCTCTGCCCCGGCCATTGCTCTTAAGTGTGGGTGGATGTGTTGCAATCTACCTACACTTGTGTTTACCTACTAAACCTATCTAGTAGTTGTAGTCAGGGTGTGCTACTCCCTTTGCTCTACAACAACTAAGTTCAGTAGAACTTATGTATATCTAATCTTGTTTTATATGTACCTACAGGTACCTATGTGATCTTTCAATTGGTAACCAAGAGATTACAATGGTAAAACACAGCAAGCTCAAATCCAACCGCTGCTCACCAATGTGAGAAGTTGGCCTGGTATATGATGCTCACTAGTTAAAGTGATCACCTTGTACCATGCCAAGCAACCCTTATGGTGTGGTTGTAAGTCAACCTTTTCGGACTAGCTGCCCTAGTGGTAGCGTAGGCTAAGCAGTCTTTGAGGCTAAACTCGTGATGCGTGTTAAGCCAGCTGTTTTACCAAATGTAACCCCCTTTTATACCAATGAAAGGACACCACACAGATATATATTCAAAATATATATGTATTTATTTCTCAAAGTAACCCCTAGTCTCTTTATGAGCACAGGAGCACAAATCGTCAAACAAGATTATCACAGAATACACAGAAGTTGCACGTTATATGGATAGGCCCTGGTGGCCACTCAAACCATATACTAAAATAGTGGTATAAGTACCACGAACAGAAAAGGGAAAAGGCCTAGGGCCTCTAGAATCGCTGGGCCTACAAGGAGCTAACGTCAGTTAGTGACCAGGAGGTCCACGGGTGGCGTGTGCAGAGCAAATAGTCACACGCGTGCTCCCATAGGTTTCAATGGGTGCGTAAAAAGTACAAAGTTACTGCAAAGAGGATCTTCCGGATGGACTAGGAACTCAAGATTTGGAACACAGGCACTAGAGATGTAATACTACACTTGGGCACAGGTGTGCCAGCTTTACCTCACCCACAGGAAGCGGGTGCATAGGCCTCGAAGTGCGTCGGGTTGCTTCTATCTGTTCCGTGGAGCTTGAAGACAAAGATGCTGCAGGCGGTCGGTCCGGGAGAGATGCAGTGGATCCAAGAGTGGATCGGAGATGTTGAAGACCTGTAAGCAGAGGGGACAGTGTTCACAGTCACTAGCCAGTGACCAGCGTGGCACCAGGTGGGTACCAGGCGATGTCGGGTGCAAACAGGTGATGAGGGGTAGCTTGTCTCCGCAGCCACGTGGTCCCTGAAGGTCGACGACGTCCAGGAGTCGGCTCACGAGCTGTCCCACGCAGGCTCTCGCTGTCGGCGGTGTCGGCGACTTGATCGAAGCAAACAAGCCTTGGCAAAAGCAATTGTAGGAGGATTCGGAAATCAGCTGTTGGTTCTGACCAGCAAGGTCAGAGGGATTGCTCCTTTGGAGGGGAGCAAGGGCCAGTCTGGAGCAACCAGACCAGCAGTGTATTTCGTAGAGTTCGTCGCCAAGATGGCCACTAGCCAGCGGGCCAGCAACCGGTTAGGCGCGTCGAGTGGCAAAATGCAGAAGGGCCCCACGCAGATCGTGGAGATGCTGGAGGGCTCACCTTTGGTGCAGATGCTGCTCAGGGGTTGGGCTTCTCAGATCCCAAAGCACAACTTGGAGGGAGCCTCGGTTGTTGCACTTGTCAGCTTGTCGTAGTCGTTCCAAGATGGCTGGCTCCACGTGTCTCGGTGCCTCCACGGGTCTCCTCTTTTCAGGGACTGTGGATCGGGCGGTGAGAGGTCTGGAGGTCCAGGTCTTGTCAGTCTCTGGGCTCGGGCTCCGGCGGGAGGCGGCGGCAAAGCAGACGTTGATGCGCTGGATGGTGCTTGCGTTAGCAAGGTGGTCACTCCCTGACCACAGGGGAGATTTTCTTCAGTCTTCTGTGCAGCAGAATGTCGAAGTTCCCGTCTTCTTCTTAGTTTCAAGTTGATTCCAGGATGTCTGAAGTCTTAGGACACAGCTCCTACCTTTAAGCGGATTCTAGGGGCCGGACTACCTGCTAGGTCCCTCCCTAAGGGTGGGACCAGGAAGGGGGGTGGTTACACCCCCAATCCTTTGTCCAGCTCGCCCCAGGCCCGGGACTGGTGTGCCCCAGGACCGGTTTGAACTGGCATATGCACCGAGGCTCCTTGTGAGCCACAGGCATGTCTGGTTTCTTTCAAGCCCTACCTGACCAATACACAAAATCCTGTCTGGGGTGGTGCATGCACCTCCCCTGGCAGGAAACCCTTTGTCCACACCTCCCAAGCTGGAAGGACTCCCAGCAGCAGGAGGGCAGACTTGTGTCTGTGGTGGCAGCATCCATTTTGTGGAGCTGAGGCTATGTCTGATTTTACCCGGGTTTCAGGCACTGTACATGTCGTGTCCCTCTAGAAGGGTGGAATGCTAACCCCGTCGCCAGAATTGGCGAGGGGTTAGTATTCCAATTCGTATGACACCTTACTCGACATGTTTTGATAAAGCCAAACCAAAGATAGCATTTAACCGCGAGGTTCATAATGCACTTAAGAGTATATGGTATGACGATATCTGGAAACAGTAGAAGGAAGTTGTTCCGACCACTGCAGACAGGCTCAGCTCATGCCAGAGCACCATCTCACATGGAACCAAGCACTCTGCCTTCAGGATTGTTAAGGCCTGCCATAGGAGTGACTTATAGGTTACCAGGTGTCCCATTTAAGTTTAGGTATAGGTATACTACACCTAAGTAAGAGGTGATTACACCAACTTACCCCAGCTGAGTGATCAGCCAGTTGTGTCAGATTGTTAGGCCAAGCCTGGGGTGGCATAATACATGCTTCAGCCCCTGGCAGGCCTTGGATACACCAATGCCCTGGGTACCTAGTGTACACTGGTACAGGGGCTGACAGGGTGATCCAACCAATTGGGTATGTACCTAGGGTACATGGAGTCCATTTTACAGAGAGAGCAGATAGCCTGAGAGCCTGAATGGCAGGATCTCAGGCCAACTAAGTCGAAAAACCAGCTAGACACTAGGCAAAAATTTGGGGGTAACCATAGTCAGATATCCACCTTCCTACAGACCATTACAGCCTTGCCAACCTTTTAAGGGGGGCACTCAGTTTGTGTTTGAGCTGTGACTGTCACAGCTCTGCCAGTCTCTACAGGGAAGTCTGTCTGTGCCTGGGCTGTGGCTACCACTGCCCTTCCAACCTTTCCAGGGAGGAAATCTATTTGGACAGGGGTTGTGAATGGCACAACCCCACTACCCTTTTGTGAAAGGCCTACCATTTTAGAATGGGTGTCTTGTTCAACTCCAGCCCAAGCTGAGAGTTCTAAGTCATTCCCCAGTAAGCAGTCTACAGGCAAGGTTGGGGACACTGCCACCCTTTTAGGGCCAGTGACACCTCCCCAGCCGAGACATACCTCTGCCATGGGATGACTGTTCTGTTTGCCATCAATGTTGGTCACCTGGTAGGAGAAACCAGGCAAAAGCTGCTCAGAGGGAACTAGCCAATGGGCCACCATTGTGATGCTAGCTCCAGTGTCTCTGTAGGCCTCAGCTTTTGTACCATTGATGTAGGGCTCCTGTCTGTACCTACCCAAAGTGTTGGGACAGGCAGTGAAGTTGGCAAACCCCATGCCACCATCACAGACAAGAGTATCTGCTGCAGGGGAATTGGCTAAGCCAGGGTCCCCCTGTGTTCCCCAAGTAAACCCACCCAAATTTTGGGGGGCACTCCCACCACCTGGGGGATTACTGCTGACAGTAATAGGTGGTGTGACAGGAGTAATTGGAGGAACAGTTTTGTTTGTAGCCCTTGGGCAACTGCTGTCAGTTTTCCAATGCCCAGGAGTTTTACACTCATGGCAGTAAGGCTTTTTACCTGTGGTAGAGGAGGGAGCTTGGGACCCACCACCCTGTGTGGAGTTTTGGGGCCCTGAGGAAGATTTCTCTTTTGCTTTATCCCCACCCTTCTCTTGAGGTTTGGTGGTATCTTTCTTTTGGTCACCACCCTGATTCTTAGGCCTGATCCTGGTCCTGACCCATTTATCTGCCCTCTTTCCCAATTCTTGGGGAGAGGTCAAATCTGAGTCTACCAGGTGTTGATGGAGGAGCTGGTTTTGACAGTTACTTAAAATCTGTTCTCTCATCATCAAATTGTACAATCCTGTATAATCAGATACCTTACTTCCCAGCAACCAACCCTCCAAAGCCTTAGTGGCACATTCAACATATTCAGACCAGTCCTGAGTCTGTGTCTTCTGGGTGTCTCTGAACATTAACCTGTACTGTTCAGTGGTTAAGCCTAACCCATCAACTAGGACACTCGTCAGGGCTCTGTAATTTCTGACATCCTCCTCCCTAACAGTGAGGAGTCTGTCTCTGCCTCTTCCTTCAAAGGAGAGCCAGAGGATTGCTGCCCACTGGTCTTCAGGAACCTGCTGTACTTTGCAGGCTCTCTCAAGAGCAGTTATCCATTTGTGGATATCATCCCCACTTTTGTAGGGGGGCACAACCTTAGACAGGTTCCTATTATCAAAGACCCTATCTTTGTCCTTAGGGACAATGCTGCCACCAGTGGGTATAGACCCACTCTCTCTAGGTTGCCTAGCCTTCCTCAGTTTTTCTTCCATCAGGGCTACTTCTAGCTCCTGCTTCCTGATCCTCAGCTGGGCTTCCTGCATTCTGGCCTCATGTTCCCTCCTCTGAGGGGTGGTCATCCTTTTCCTGGAGTGACCTTGAGAGCCTCTAGAGGCATGAGAAGCATTAGAGTCACCTGAGCGATTCCTTTGCCTCCCAAGCCCCTGGTTAAGTCCACTGGGGAGATCCAATGGGATGATCCCATTGTCAGTCCCCAATAGCCTTAGTTTAGCTGGGCCAAGTATAACAATTGGCACTGGGCTAGTTCTCCCTTCATCATCACTACTCTCTGTATCCTCCCCACTTTCCTCCTCTGTAGTATGATTCTCATCTAAGGGATGGCTATTGGAAAGGGGTACTTCTGTAGCATCTTCAGAAGGGGGGCCTCCTGTTCCTGACCCTAAGGGGGCTAACTGGGAAGCTTTCTTGAGCTCTCTCTGATTTTCATCATTTTGCAAGAGTTCTCTGAGCTCAGCAGAGGTAGGGTTCTTGGGCTGTTTAAGGCCTCTAAGAGTTGCCAAATGCCTGAGCTCATTCTGGTTAAGGGTAGCAAAGATGGATGGTGCCCTCTGGGGGTCACTCTCAACAGAGATAGGTACATTGGACCCCTCTGCCCCAGCCATTGCTCTTAAGTGTGGGTGGATGTGTTGCAATCTACCTACACTTGGGTTTACCTACTAAACCTATCTAGTAGTTGTAGTCAGGGTGTGCTACTCCCTTTGCTCTACAACAACTAAGTTCAGTAGAACTTATGTATATCTAATCTTGTTTTATATGTACCTACAGGTACCTATGTGATCTTTCAATTGGTAACCAAGAGATTACAATGGTAAAACACAGCAAGCTCAAATCCAACCGCTGCTCACCAATGTGAGAAGTTGGCCTGGTATATGATGCCCACTAGTTAAAGTGATCACCTTGTACCATGCCAAGCAACCCTTATGGTGTGGTTGTAAGTCAACCTTTTCGGACCAGCTGCCCTAGTGGTAGCGTAGGCTAAGCAGTCTTTGAGGCTAAACTCGTGAAGCGTGTTAAGCCAGCTGTTTTACCAAATGCAACCCCCTTTTATACCAATGAAAGGACACCACACAGATATATATTCAAAATATATATGTATTTATTTCTCAAAGTAACCCCTAGTCTCTTTATGAGCACAGGAGCACAAATCGTCAAACAAGATTACAGTAGAATACACAGAAGTTGCACTTTATATGGATAGGCCCTGGTGGCCGCTCGAACCATATACTAAAATAGTGGTATAAGTACCACGAACAGAAAAGGGAAAAGGCCTAGGGCCTCTAGAATCGCTGGGCCTACAAGGAGCTAACTTCAGTTAGTGACCAGGAGGTCCACGGGTGGCGTGTGCAGAGCAAATAGTCACACGCGTGCTCCCATAGGTTTCAATGGGTGCGTAAAAAGTACAAAGTTACTGCAAAAAGGATCTTCCGGATGGACTAGGAACTCAAGATTGGAAACATAGACACTAGAGATGATACTCTACACTTGGGCACCGGAGTGCCAACTTTACCTCACCCACAGGAAGCGGGTGCTAGGTGTCGAAGTGCGTCGGGTTTCTTCTATCTGTTCCGTGGAGCCTGTGGACAAAGATGCTGCAGGCGGTCGGTCCGGGAGAGATGCGGTGGATCCAAGAGTGGATCGGAGATGTTGAAGACCTGTAAGCAGAGGGGACAGTGTTCACAGTCACTAGCCAGTGACCAGCGTGGCACCAGGTGGGTACCAGGCAATGTCGGGTGCAAACAGGAAGAAAGGTGTAGCTTGTCTCTGCAGCCACGTGGTCCCTGGAGGTCGACGAGCTGTCCCACGCAGGCTCTCGCTGTCGGCGGTGTCGGCGACTTGATCGAAGCAAACAAGCCTTGGCAAAAGCAATTGTTGTAGGAGATGAAATAAGCTGATGGTTCTGACCAGCAAGGTCAGAGGGACTGCTCCTTTGGAGGGGAGCAAGGGCCAGTCTGGAGCAACCAGACCAGCGGTGTATTTCGTGAAGTTCGTCGCCAAGATGGCTACTAGCCAGCGGGCCAGCAACCGGTTAGGCGCGTCGAGTGGCAAAATGCAGAAGGGCCCCACGCAGATCGTGGAGATGCTGGAGGGCTCACCTTTGGTGCAGATGCTGCTCGAGGGTTGGGCTTCTCAGATCCCAAAGCACAACTTGGAGGGAGCCTCGGTTGTTGCACTTGTCAGCTTGTCGTGGTCGTTTCAAGATGGCTGGCTCCACGTGTCTCGGTGCCTCCACGGGTCTCCTCTTTTCAGGGACTGTGGATCGGGCGGTGAGAGGTCTGGAGGTCCAGGTCTTGTCAGTCTCTGGGCTCGGGCTCTGGCGGGAGGCGGTGGCAAAGCGGACATTGATTTGCTGGATGGTGCTTGCGTTAGCAAGGTGGTCACTCCCTGACCACAGGGGAGATTTCCTTCAGTCTTCTGTGCAGCAGAATGTCGAAGTTCCCGTCTTCTTCTTAGTTTCAAGTTGATTCCAGGATGTCTGAAGTCTTAGGACACAGCTCCTACCTTTAAGCGGATTCTAGGGGCCGGACTACCTGCTAGGTCCCTCCCTATGGGTGGGACCAGGAAGGGGGGTGGTTACACCCCCAATCCTTTGTCCAACTCGCCCCAGGCCCAGGACTGGTGTGCCCCAGGACCGGTTTGAACTGGCATATGCACCGAGGCTCCTTGTGAGCCACAGGCATGTCTGGTTTCTTTCAAGCCCTACCTGACCAATACACAAAATCCTGTCTGGGGTGGTGCATGCACCTCCCCTGGCAGGAAACCCTTTGTCCACACCTCCCAAGCTGGAAGGACTCCCAGCAGCAGGAGGGCAGACTTGTGTCTGTGGTGGCAGCATCCATTTTGTGGAGCTGAGGCTATGTCTGATTTTACCCGGGTTTCAGGCACTGTACATGTCGTGTCCCTCTAGAAGGGTGGAATGCTAACCCCGTCACCAGAATTGGCGAGGGGTTAGTATTCCAATTCGTATGACACCTTACTCGACATGTTTTGATAAAGCCAAACCAAAGATAGCATTTAACCGCGAGGTTCATAATGCACTTAAGAGTATATGGTATGACGATATCTGGAAACAGTAGAAGGAAGTTGTTCCGACCACTGCAGACAGGCTCAGCTCATGCCAGAGCACCATCTCACATGGAACCAAGCACTCTGCCTTCAGGATTGTTAAGGCCTGCCATAGGAGTGACTTATAGGTTACCAGGTGTCCCATTTAAGGTTAGGTATAGGTATACTACACCTAAGTAAGAGGTGATTACACCAACTTACCCCAGCTGAGTGATCAGCCAGTTGTGTCAAATTGTTAGGCCAAGCCTGGGGTGGCATAATACATGCTTCAGCCCCTGGCAGGCCTTGGGTACACCAATGCCCTGGGTACCTAGTGTACACTGGTACAGGGGCTGACAGGGTGATCCAACCAATTGGGTATGTACCTAGGGTACATGGAGTCCATTTTAAAGAGAGAACAGCCAGGCTGAGATCCTGAATAGCAGGATCTCAGGCCAACTAAGTCGAAAAACCAGCTAGACACTAGGCAAAAATTTGGGGGTAACCATAGTTAGATATCCACCTTCCTACAACCACCTTGTCAAAGCCTGACGCCTAAGCGAGTAGTGAGAGAGTCACCATCAGGCAGCAACACATTCTGTGCCGACGTACATGTTTGCTGGGTAGCTGTCATTATTCCTCTAACAGCAGAAGTGATATTGCAGAATATGATTTGAAAATGCACTTGTTCCATTGAAAACACTTATTACATGGGTAGCATGCATTAAAGAAATGACTATTTGGTTTGAAGGCCGCCTTTATTTCTCCTTCAGATATTGTGTCTTGGCGTTAAGGATAATAATTCAACCCATTGCAGGGTAAATTCAAGGGCCTCACAGATGTACGTTAAGCGCCCAGGGTAAAATTTTTCCAGTGGTATTTTTTATTTTAAAGTTCTTATTGTACTCTCACTCATGGTTCAAACACCTGCAGAGTAGCCTATGCGCCTCTCTAGGGTATGAAGTATTATACTCTTGTATGGTTGTGTATTGCTAGGTTTTGTGAACATTTGCACTAGATGGAGCCTTATATGCCTGTTCACTTCTTTCTGTTAGTGGAAATACATGTACATAAGGTTATGAGCATAAATCCTGCCAGCTGCTGCCTTCAATATATTCCTGTATTTATCGTTAGTAGCCTGCATGCTAAAAAGTCTTTTCTGCAGAGGAGAATGAAACATCTGCTAAGCCGAAACAATACGTCGCTGTAAGTTGTTGGGATGGGTGGGCGTAAGAGTTGCAGGACAGTTTGACCAGAAGGATGGGAGGATATATAATGAATGAACGGACGAATGCACCATATGATGGACAAATCAATGGATCATTTTCTAGTATATGGATACATGGATGAGTGGGTGGATGAGTGAATGTGACAGTCTCTAGAAGGATGGATGGATGGATGTATGCATGAACAGATGCTGTGAATGATGGAAACATGGATGAATAATGGGGTGATCATTCGGTGAATGATGAATGGGCTGAACACCCTTACGTCGGCTGGACTCTTTCGCAAAATTTATCGCCAACTTTTACGCACACCACTTTGAAATGTCACCAGCCGCCACTGCATTTTACATATGGTTCTAACCGCCTGGAGCCAGTCGACATCCTGAGGGGCGAGAGGATCTGTCCATCTCTTACAAATCTCCCTCTTGGCTAAGAGCATTGTATAAAAAAGGAGGCCCCTGCTGCTTGCCGTGAGGGGCTGACTAGAATGGTCCTCCAACCCCATCAATACCAGTGTTGGAATCATTGTTATATTTAACCGAAAAATACCATTAACAACTTTTTTGACGGCCTGCTGGTAATCCTGAAGTTTTGGGCACTCAAAAAACATATGTAAGCCGTCGGCTCTTAGCATGCCGCATCTACAACATCTTGGAATTGCTACTGATACGAACTTGGCGAGTTTCTGGGGGGACCAGTGCAACCTATTAATTGTAAAGAAGTGATTCCTTTTCGAATTTGCAGGTTTCATCACATTATAAAGTATTCTGATAGAAATTTCCATGTTGTTTATGGCTCCGTCATCTGCATGACACCATCCCAGATTGCATATGGCCACCACCCAAGATGATAGCTGCAGGTACTTGAATCTTGAGAAGGAATCACCGTTTTTGCCACCAGCACTTCCCAGGGGACTATACCTTGCACCGTCAGGATATCCCCCACACTTCAATCCCCACCCTCCTTAGTGGGAGACTTAACAGATCTTGCAAGTCTGTGACTGGGACTGGGGGTGAATAGTTTGCCAATGTGCAACATTCCATCCATCATCTTGTGTATTTTGATATAGGCACTCAGGTGTGCCTGGTGAGTCCCAGACTGGGGAGAAGTCTGCAAAGTAGCCTATTGCAAGAATCCTCCTTACCCTCAACCAAAGAGTAAGTGCTGACTTTAGGATCTTCAACCTTACTTTTTAAAATAATTTCCTTGCCCCAAACTTGTAAAGAAAATAAACCTTTATAGCCCCACTCCTTTACCATTTCTTCCAAGAGGCCACCCCATACCAGGGACCCAGGTTTACCAAGAAGAATTCTATCATTTTTAAACTGGAAAGCCATACAGTGTAGCCGTCGGTCTGGGAGAGCCAGACCACCCTTCTCCAGCCTGTGCCTCAATTTCTTCCAGGCTTGCCGGGCTCCCTTATATGCCCAAACAAAACTAACCAATTTCCCCTGTATCTTATCAATCATGGATTTAGGGAATGTTAGAGGGATACAGTTGAAGAGGTATGTCAGTTTAGGGAGTATCACCATTTTAATTAAATTCACTCTTCCAAATAAAGTCAAGGGGGAATTCTTCCACCTAGCCAGTGATGTATCCACCTCTTTTGCTATCCTCTCCAAATTATACTGGGGGATTTCCTCCAGTGGTTTAATGATACTAATTGCAAGGTATCTGAGTTTGTTCTGTACATTTCCCTTCCAATCTGAGACATTCCAAAACATTATCGTGGTCTTCGTGTTGTTTACCAAATAACTGGATAGTGACCCAAATTCTTTCACCAGGGATTCCACCCTGGAAATGGTTAGGACCGGGTCTGCAGTAAGGATCACAAAATCATCTGCATACATTGCGACTTTATTTTTATAGGTGCCTGAACTGAAAGCAATGACCTGATCGTCCTGTCGCAGTATTTGGGCAAGTGGTTCAATATAAATCTCAAACAGCAGTGGCGAGATAGGACAGTCCTGCTGTGTTCCCCTGGAAATTGGAAAACTACCTGTGAGGGAGCCGTTGAGAAGAATCCTGGCTGTTGATTGTTCATACAAAGCTTTCAGCGTTGTTATGAATCAATGGCCAAACCCCACAGCCGCCAATACTGCCCATAAATAGAGCACCTGAAAAAACACAGTCAAAGGCTTTAGCGGCATCCAGTGTAACTACCATCAAAGGATTCGACCGTGGGTCAGTTCATGAATCTGCCAACCCGGAACAAATCTCTTCTGATACAGGTGTATAAACTGGGGAGCCAATTTACCCAGTCTCCCTGCTAAAATGCTGACAAAGATCTTATAGTCAGCATTAAGCAGGGAAATCGGGCGCTACGATTCCGCCTTCCTAGGATCTTTAACTGGCTTTAGGATCAGGACCATAGTGGTCTCTTTCCATGATTATGGGACCCGTACCTTCTCCATGTACACCAGGTTGAACAAGTTCTCTCAAACTTCCTCTATTAGCAATGTATAAACTTCCGATGGGATGGCGTCAAAACCAGCAGCCTTCCCATTCCTAGCTCCAGTCATGGCCCCCTTAATCTCTTCCATATGAGCTTCCATACTCTCTTTCCCTTCTCTAGTCAATACAGGGAGGCCAATCGCCCCCAACCAATCTTTTAGCCACCGAGGTTCAGGAGAAATATCTTCCTTGTATAGCAGGGAAAAGAGGGAGACCACATGATTCTGCATTCATTCCCAATTATCTAGCACTTCACCCATATGTCCTCTGAATACTTGATCATATTTCTAGTTCTTTCTACCCTGGCCTTACAAACCAGTAAGGCCCCAGCGTTTACCCCATATTCAACCTGCCTCATATTTCCTGCCTGCCACCTTGCCTTACTCTTGGAATCCAGTTTAATTTTATGATTTGGTTGCGCCTCTTCCAGTGTTCTTACCAACCCCTCCAGATCTTCCCCCTCAATTGAGGATTGTATAGAGACCTCGAGAATACCCACTTCCCTTTCCATTCCTGCTAGTTCTGCCCTCTCTTCTCTTCCCTCAGTACATCCGAGACTTTTTAATACCCCCCGTATGCATGCTGTTGGACTTGGCCCTTTTTGCAGGGTCATCCCTAAACTTTTTACCTTCCTCCTGTATTTTTCCTGACCTGTTGTTGGCTGTTTTATGACTCTGGGCACCTTACCACTGCATATGCTCTCCCTATGGTAAAATGTATACATTGATTGGTGTCCATGTTTGGCTTATTTGGTTTACTATCAGCCCCTAGTAAAGTGCACCAGGAGTGCCAGGGCTTGTAAATACAAATGCTGCTGGTGGGCTTGCAGCACTGGTTGTGCCACCCACAGAAGCGGCCTAGTAAACTGTGTCTAAGGTCTGCCACTGCAGAACCTGCGTGCAGTCTGGTACTGCCGCGCTGACTGCGCAAGTGCACCCACTTGCCAGTCCTTAAACTTTCCCTTAACTACATATTAGTCGCCCCTCTGGTAGGCCCAAGGGCAGGGTGCATTGTAGGTATAAGGTAGGACATGCCCTGATGGGTGTGGCATGTCCTAATAGTGAATTACAGCCATTTTCGTTTTTTACTATTGAAGGCTACCTGCTCTCCATAGGCCAGAATGGGCTGCTGGAATTACTACACGTTGTAATCCCAGTGGACTCATAGAGCATGGTAGAAAGTCAAGTTTAGTATGCCTGAACTCAGAATAATAAAATACTTCTTTTAGTAAAGTTTGTTTTAATATCCTGTGTTTGTAAATACTACTTTTAGAAAGTTAGTATATACTTGCTTAGCCATTTCAGTCTGCCTCTGTTGTGTGTGTGTGCTGCCTAGTTTCAGCGAGGGGCAGGGCTGGGGAATTCCAGGAGACAGGCTGGCTGCCAGGTGGTGGGTAGAGAGATTACACCAGGATGGGTGGGAGGAGTACACCTTGACTCTGAATAGACCTGTGCTCTGCCACCACAATGCCGGCTCCACCCCCTGTGGAGCGGCTGATGTCCCTGCCCTGCTGCTGAAAGGAAAGAGCAGAGTCACCACAACAAAGTGCTCCAAAACCGGACTGAGCCAGGCCCAGGCCCACTGGCGACAAAGAACAAAAGAATTGCTGTATAAAAGAAGGAGCCCTGCTTCTAAGAAATCAGATCCTGTTTGCGCCAAGAAGAAACTCTGCCTGAAGAGAAGGTCCTGGGAAAGCTGCATGGAGGAGTACTGTCTCTAAGCCTGAGAGACTGGCCTGTGGTGGGTGCCTTGCTGCTGGAAGGAGAGGAGAAGACTGAAGAAAAGACTTTTATTCAACTTGTGCTTTACAAACAATCTCCAAGGGCTTACGTGTGAACTTGCCCCCTGAACTGCGCCCCAGGAACAGTGGGCGCTACCTTTCCCTGGAAGAAGAGGAAGCTGCTGTGGGTGACCCTGCAACGCTGACCCCAGAGAACCTGTGTGCCCCATCTCGCTGAGCACCGCGACCTCTGGCTGCCCGGGCTGCTGTGAGCACCGTGAAGACCAGCCCGCCTGGCCTGACCAAAGCAAACAACTGCCCCCTCGAGCCGTAGCTCGCAACGTGAAGGGAGACGACCTGCGTCCAAGCGCCGAGCCTCTGCGACCCTGAGCCTCTGAGACCACCGTAAGGACCCAAGGTGCACTGTTTGCCGAACCTGGTGTCTGCCGACAGCGCGACGCACTGAGAATCACCTCCGAGCGGCCCCTCCTCCTCCTGACCTCCGTGGTGTGCTGAGACATCCCTGAGCGCCCCCGAAGCATCGCCGTCCACTGAAGAGCTGGGACTGCAACGCGACGCGGGACGCCCTTTGCGGGACTGCTGAGGCTGCCAGGAACTCCCTACAAAGACCCAAGGTACCGTGAATTGAGAGCGCCCTCGTACGAACCGTACTTGCCTTCGTACGGTCCGTACCAGCGCTGGCGTCGCGCTACGCTATTCACGCGTGAAGCGTGAGCTTTGGTACGGTTCACCCCAGCTGTACGGAGCGTCCCAGCGAAGGTACGGTCCGTACCGTTGAAAATATATAGACGTTGCTCACGTGGGAGGCGTGAGGTTTGGCAGGAGGCGTACCGGACTTGTACGACGCGTACCTACGAGGGTACGGTCCGTATGGCTCAAGTCCTCGTACGCGTGCTCACGCGAGAAGCGTGAGAAACGGCACGACCCGTCCAAATAGCGGTACGAAGCATACGGAAGGCGCTACGAAGCGCACAGACCTGAAAGAAGCGTATTTTGAACCAAGAATTGCCATTTTAAGAACTGTGGACTGCTGAAAAGTCATTACAAGTAACTGGAACCTCATTTGAAGTGAAGAACTGTATTTTTAAGGCCTGCTTGAAGAAACCTTTTATACAAAGAGTTTATTTTTACAAAATACAGCCTTGTGTCTCTGTGTGGTGGGTTGGTGGTTGTTGTGTGGGACATCTTGAATGCTTAACCTAATGCCCTCTGGAATCTAGCCTGACTGCTCGCGCCAGCAGGGGTTATTTTCCCAGAGTAATCCTTCGCCCTGACTTAGAGGAAAGGGTCCCTGCTTGTCGCAAGTGCACACCTGCGCCAACCAGAGACCCCGGATTCTAACACATGCTTTAAAAGCATCCCACTCAACTCCAGGGGTAGCGGTGCCTTTATTAATCAAAAAGTACTCTGATGTAGCTTTTGTTAGAGCGAGCACCACCTCCTCATCTAAGAGGAGCACACGTTTTAGTGTCCACCTTATGTTGGGCTTTGTTCCAGGGACCTGCAATGTCATTGTGTCATTGTGACAGCTTGCCGACGTCGCCTTCCTTTAGTCGTGTCTTTTATATCCTGCACTATGCCCAGAGGGGGGTCTGATACTAAGGAGACTGGTAACTTTCCAACTTTACTCCCCCCAATATTCCTGTTCTTAAGGTATAGCTAGAAGGTTTATCTCCAACCTCACCTTCTATTGAAATGCCTTTCACCATAGGCAGGGAATGGAACTTTCTTACCCGCTCTTCACTGGTGTAACTCTCTTTCTCACCCAGCTCTCCCCTCCTCAGGTCTCCCAGAGAGGAAGACCGGCTGTTGCACATTGCCTCGAGGGACTACGAGGAGCCTCGACTTGTGCTGCCTCTGCCACCTAGCCTTGCGCCGGCCTCCCTGAAGCGCCGAAGCTCCCTAGCCACCTTTCTCCAGCGCAAACCCGAAGCCTGGCACCTCTGCGCCTAGGAACCAGCCGACTGCAACAGTCATGCATGGAGGTGGGATCCGCACGGTTGACATTCCAGCTTTCAGCCCGGTACGTTTTCGGACCGCGATCAGGAGTCACTTAGTGTGCGCACAGCTCCACTCCCCCAATGGCGCCTGCGGCCGCCTAGCTCATGCCTGCCATGTTCCCCTTCTGTTTTTCCAACAAACATGTCTTGCTTTGAGTCTGTAACCTTACATAGAAAAAACAACTGGCACATAAACATCCCAACTCAAGCCTTTCTTCCAAGATAATGACTATCCTCACTCACACCACATACCCCACGCTTAACTTTGTAAAATCCAAAGTTGGCCACATTTTTAAGATCAACCCTATTTCTGTTGATTGGTCAGGTCACTTTCTCATCTCTCACAATATTCTGGATACACCACTGGACAGCTGAACCTATACTTAGGAGGAGAAGGTACAAAGCGCCATTATCTGGTATTTAAAGGATACAGATATTAATCTACTAGACTCCATGATTAGTTCAGTCAACATGAATAGACCCTCTACTCTGTACCCCTAATGTATCATTACACAGTCAAAATAACTGAGATATTTAACATGATTGCTCCAACCAAACTTAAACACAAACCCCTAAAGAAACTACCCATTGGAGTCAGAGGGAGATGGTAAATAAAAAGCCCTGCTGGAAATTGTGCTTACTAGTTCTAGCAACAGGTAGTGCTGTCATGAGCCGAAAGCTGACCAGGATACAAACAGAAGGGTCCAGGATGTTGCACCAACACACCAGTAAGACTGTACAGAAAAATGGGTAAGACAGCATAACACGAGGCAAGGCAAAACAGGAGCAAAACAAGGAAACTGGGGGAATCGAAAAGTGTAGGAAAACAAACTTGGAGAGGACAATAATGTGCGCAAACTATTACTTGAGTAAAAAGCCAGTGCAACTCCGCTACACGTTGCCAGGCTAAGACTAATAGTCTAAGTGGGTCTAAATAGTGCTCTACCTCTCTTCACCTGTAAGTGACCAAAGCAGGAGGTTACTTGAGTGATACTGAAGCTAGTGAGTTACTACAGTGATACTGAAGTTAGCAGTTTAGTGTCCCAGCCCTTAGTAACTTCCACTGGCCTGTTCTCCAGAGTATCCAGTCTCCTTGCTCCGGTCATTTCCCCTGAATCCTCACAGCCAAATCACCAGGATTGACGCAAGACTATCTCAGTCTTGACATTCGTATCAAAGAAATCACTAAAATTACCAGACTTCAACCAGGGGCGTAATAAACACCCCCGCTGCCCCCCGCGTGGTGCTGGGGGGGGGGGGGGGGGGCAGTCTTCAGTAGGTGAAAGGACCCCCCTCAGCTCTTTGACAGAGAACTGTGAGAGGTTTTCTCTTAAGCAGCTGCAGTGTGCAGCCTGCTCTGAGCTCTTCGCGCTGGCTGACGCAGGACTGAAGAGAAACAAAGTTACAAGTTTCATTGTTTCTCTTCAGTCAGAGTCGGACGGACCAAGGGTGGGGGTGGGGGCCCCAGAGAGAGCAGGCAGTGCAGAGCTGACTGGTACAGGAGAAGGACTGCAGCTCACTCCAGGAACAGGATCTGCTGAGACACATTGGAAGGTAAACAAGCATTTGCAATATAAACATTTGCATATATGCAAGTCATATATGGTTTGGATAGGAATTGTTAGTTGTAGAATTGTGTTGTGTGGATTGGATCAGTGTAGTGAAATAATGTGGCATGCTGTGCAGTGGAATTATGTGGATAGTAATTGTGTGGTATTAAGTGTACTGGAATTATGTGGAGTGAGATTGTGTGTAATGGAGTTGGATTGTGTGTCTTGGAGAGAAATTATCTCGAATGTTATTTTGTGTTGTGGAGTAGTATGCAGTGGAGTTTACTTATGTGGTGTGCTGTTAAATATTGTAGCATGATGTGGAATTTTGTGGTGTAGATTGGACGTATGTGGTGTGTTGTGTAATTGTGTTGTTAGTTTGAATTATGTACTTTGTTGTTGAATTATGTGGTGTGGAATGGAAATGTGTAGAGTTGAACTTGTGTGAGGTGGAAGTGTGCGCTGTTGATTGAAAAGTATGTTGAGTGGTATTATGAGGCATGGTGTGAAGTGTAGTTATGTGGAATGTTGCTACATGGCATAGACTGGATTTATGTGGAGTGTATTTATGCAATATGGAGTAGAACATAATTATGTGGAGGTAAATTATATGGTGCTGAGTGGTATTATGTGGAGTCTGATTATGTTGTGTGATGAATTGTGTAGGGATAAATTGTGGAATTGTGTGACGTGTGGAATTATGTGGCATGGTGTGGTGTATATTTGTGTGGAGTGGAATTATGCAGCATGTTGCAGAGTTGTATTTTGTGGAGGGTAAATATGTGTTTTGGAGTGGAGTGTAAATATGTTGTGTGAAGTATAATTATATAGGTTGAAGTGGAATTATGTGCAGTTGAATTGTGTTGTGTGGAGTGTAATTATATGGTTTATTAAGTTTGTGGAATGTTATTATGTGATGTGGAATTATGTTGTATGGAGTGAAGTGGAAATATGTGTTTTTTAAATTTTAGGATTGTAATTATGTGGTATGGAATGTTGTAGGGTTAAATTATTTATAGTTGAATTGTGTGGCATGGAATTATGAGATGTTCAAATGTGCTGGGTGTGGTAGACTTAGCATAGCTGCCAAGGTTTCAGATTGCAATGTGTGACATTTTCATAATTTCAGTATGATTATGAGTTATATTTCAAAGACAATGAGTGCCACTTTCTCGTGAGCAAAATCAAGCAATGAAGAGGAAGGAAACATATCAATATTAGAAATTATGCCCATTTGAGCAACTACAAACTCTAAGAAAGTCACTGAACTAAAGTGTGTTAACAGCAGGCGCCTGAAAACTGAGCAGATCAGACTGTGTGAATGTCACCCATTATTACAGTTAAAATTATGAAAACATGCCACTTACCAATCTGAAACCTTGACATCTATGAGTGAATCAGTGTGAAAATGTGCTCTAATTGAGGTGTATTCCTCTGCACCCTCATGGTGACCACCCTGCCAGGTGTCTTTGCAAACTTGCAAGCGCCAAGCAGTTTTCCATCAGCTACATGTTAATGTAACTCTACAAAATAAATACATAGGACGTTCTCTGCAAAAATCAGAGGTTTGCCTGCGCCAGGTTACACTTACTCCAGCACTTTAAAAGTGGCAGTTCATTCAAGGTCCAATCAACCTCCCATAATGTCTGGTTACTCTGCGTAGAAATGCTGCAAAGTTTTTTTTTAAAGCTAATCTGTGGTCAGATTAAACCTTCCAAAAAGAGCTGCTTTCATCTATGAGTAATCAGTCTGTTTCTGGGATGCTAAAATCACAGTAAGACCCAGTGACTTACCCTCTAGTGCCTGCGTCCTCCGTGATCTTCTGCTTCTAAGGTGCAACTCGGATCTAACATGTTTTAGGACTATGTGGTCTAGACTGACCTGGTCTGATGTGTTTTGTCCCTTTAGCCAGGAGTGTGAGAGGAGGGGAGATCCGAGCCTGAAGCAGTATGTGCAGTGGTGCCTCTGATGCTCCCAGACTAGAGTTAGGCCACAGCTCCCTGCGCCACGGTAGGCACCTAGACCCTCAGCGCAATCAGCTCGTCTGCGGAGCAAGGTCTGTAGGTGCATTAATACAACACCTGCTGGACGGAGGGGGACCTGAGGCCTCTTCTGTGTGTGTGTGTAAATTGGGCCTAACGGGCGTGCGACCAGCAGGCAGAGGCCCACATTTGAGAGGCTGGATGAGGCAATATAGTAGACTGTTGAAGCATGCCTCTCGATGGACTCTAGTCAAAAGAGGAGCATTGTGGACAGCAGGAGGGCCAACAGGCGTTGGATGGCTACGAGGAGATTGACCAAAGTAACAGGTGGAACTACGAGAGATGACTGGAGGCGCTAACCCTCTGAGGAGCAATAATTCATGGCAGTAAGGGGAGGGGAGGTTATGTCTATGCACTCCGAGAGTCTATTGTGCGGTATCAATACAATACTGTACACCTGGGTACAGTAACGCTTTCGGAACCCATTGTAACTCAATTAGCAATTAATCAATGTAACAACCCTAATCAGTGCAGCCATACATCTATCTTGCATCTGAAGAAATCAACGCTCTGACACAGGTAAGAGTTACCAATACACCTAGGTCACAGGAGTTACGGGACCTTCACAATTAACGTTTTTGTTTTTCATTCCGGTATGTCTGCTGATGAAAGTAGCTATTAGTGCCATGTGAAAGTTTCGAAGAAAACAAGTAGGAATCAGCCTGGAGACAGACTCCCACATGTTATTCCTTTAATACTTTCTCATCAACAAAACAGCAATTTAATTGGGCACCTCAGCACCGAGGTGTCATCGTGTTGGAATATTAGATCCCGGCTCCTCCATGCAGAGCCGCCGTTTTTGCACATCGTTTCCAGCTTGGCGGCGCAGGTTATCCCGGGTCACATCACCCACTCCAGAGCTCCGGTGCCCTTCTCAAGCTCCTAGCTCCCGTCAGGAACCAGTCCTTGCATATGTCGCACTCGAAACGTCTGACATCGTAGGGCTGCCGGTGCATGGCGCACGCCTGTAACAAATCCTCGCGAGACCTAACTTTATGGACATAATACGGAAATACAGCAGAATGTTGTTGGCATAGAAAAGAAACATCATTACAGGACTACCTCACAGGCAGCGGTACTGCATAATGAAATTTACCGCATTGCGTTTAGGAGACAGGGGGAAGCGCCAGAATACAGATGGCGGCCACATGGAAATAATACTACACCAGCATTGATTTGCAGCACTGGTACCTGAGGAGGCGCGATGCCTGTTATGCGTGATTTTGCATTTCAGTGCGGTGATGTTGATCACCACACCGAAATGCATTAGTCTAACGCCAGATGTGTGGTACTTAGCAGGGCTGAATTAGGTGGCGTGGATTTGGACAAGCTGTGCACACCAAGGCTTTTATGTCATGGGGTATAAAGTGGACGTTTGTCTATTTTTCTTTGTAAAAATAATATGGGCTGTTTCTTTACCTTCCGGTACATTTCTGAACAATTTGTTAAGCCAAATTGTATTGTTGCATTGTGTGCGCATGCAGGGAAAAAGAAGTGTCTGGCAGACATGCAAAACATCCTCCTACGTCTCAGTATTAACTTCCACACTTCTAAGCAGTAATTCCAATCCTAGAATGAGTTACCTGTTTGCTGTATGAGGACAGTTATTAAAACAAGTCATTGCTTTGTGAGCCTGTATAAGTAGCAAAGATTTTAAAGGAACTTGTTTTCGTGCAAGGTATTGTTTTTCCCAGTTCACGGAAGGGATAAAAAACATCTCCAGATAATAATAGGGTTGACAGGAAGGTGCGACAGCAGAATATTGATACATGTGGATCTGGTGAGGACTGCGGGCAGCAAGTGCTTGAGACGCTATTTGCATAAGAAAATACTAAATATTTTTTTCGTTATCCTCCATTAGTTATTAGTAAGGAAGGGGGAGGAAAAGCGTTCACCGACAGCATTCGGTTAGTCTTAGGGAGACAAATAATGCAGTGGTCGGTGGTTGATGCCACCCAGAAGTAAGTCATAGGTACATGTATCAGGAGCTGCCCTTGAAAGGAAGTGAAAATGCGCTTTAGATGTTGCCAGTATTAATGGCTACGGTGCGGTTGCAGACTTCGGTGGGCTGACAGTGGGTGGGGAAATGCTATGTTGTCACTATAGCTTTAATTACATGAATCTCGCATTCTCTCTGGTGTTTGTCGTTGGGGTACTTGCTGACTGGTGCTACACATGGGATCAGGTTTGCCTTTGACAGGAGGTATGGTTTAGTTGGGTACATAGTGTAAATTATTGTTGGCATGAGGAAACAAAAATTCTGACCCTTTGTACATTTAATATTATTGTGTGCATCATGCAGAGGATGAAAAGTAGCAGGAACGGCTTTGATGCCGTAGAGGCTAGTAGGAAGAACTGTTTTGGGGTGGTCAGTTGAAGAGATTGTTTAACATGTTTTAAACTACTACAGTGGCATTGGGGAGGGCAGCAGCTGAAAGGCTCTGTCTTTACTGGTAGGCAGTGGTTAGATGGGGACCGGCCATCAGTCTTCTTGTCGGTGGTGGACAGGGGAGCAGTGGGCAGCGGTCACGGCTTTGCAGTGACATCCAAGGGGTGGTTTTAAAGGTGGGCGGGAAAGCATAACTGCGGGTTTCGTAGGGGTGAGAGTAGGGGTGAGAGTAGAGTTAATGGATGCATTAGTAGCAGGCATGAAGGCAGTAGTCTGTGTTTGGAAGTGGTTAGCTGAGCGGGCTTCGCTTGAAGGTGGGTCATCAAGTAGGAGGATGTGTTTGGTGGGCCGGCTGGAGGCAGTGTTATGTAACTTTGCTGGAGGGCGCAGCAGCAGTATTTACTGATATATGTAAATCGCCCAATGAAACGGCGGATGTGACCAATGGAGAAACCAGAATCCTTTTTTATTTTCTGGGGTGAGCCCCTGCGGTATGGCGGGTCGCTGGCCTGAGAGCTCTTGACTGACACAGAGAATGGGGGGCCCCCTCCATGTACTTTGCAGGGCCCCCCCCCAAGTTTAGTTACACCACTGACTTCAACTAAAGCTACTATGAAACATTAGACCCTTTAATTCCAATGTAGAGTTAAAATACAAAAAAACGCTGTACAGAAATGAATGATATTCAGCATTGGGTACCAGAACGTACTGATAACCACATAAATCCTGGCTGTCCCCTCTCAAAGCTATCCTCCACTCCAGTGGCAGCTCATCCGCTAAGGCGGAGGAGCATCGCCCAATTGCTTTTCGCAGGGTAAATAAAGGAAAAATAAAATAATAATGACGTGATGTTATTATCATTTTATTTTTTCCCGTTGTGCCAGCTTTTGCACAGAGCGGGGCGAGGAGTGGGGGGCACTCTATAAGTGTGCATGAATGTTTGGCCAGCCATCTTGGACTGGCCAAACAGTTGTGTGTGCTTTGCATGTTCTCCACCCAGGCTGTATTACTGTCTGGGTGGAGAACATGCCCAGGCTCCCTGTCCCCATCTGCGCGCCGAACCACAACGCTCAGACCAATCACAATGCTGCATTGCAGCATTGTGATTTGGCTTAGGAGAGCCTAGGTGCTTCCTGTTCAGGTCGGATGAGGAGAGACAATGGAGGAGCGACACAGCGAGCAGGTAAGTTTATTTATATTTACTCCTCCCCACCCTACGGCCCACCACCCCCGATCTGTGCCAGCCGTCACTGCTTCACTCTGCAGTCAGGTTGACCAACGAAACAAGAAAACTTTAGAGAATTACACCTTTTACTCAACTATTGTAAAATAGTTCACTCTTGGCTATAAGACTGCCTTTCATACATGTTAAAAATTACATCTAGATTCCCCCCTTACTTCACTCAATAACCTGTATTGTTTTGTATACACTGGTCCCTATGAAGCAAAAATAGTCTCTTCCTCAAACAATGCATTTCAAAAAGCTATCTACATCAAATACACCTTTTTGGGGAATGCCCACAGGATATGGAATGCACTTCCAATTGATACAAAATGTATTTTAAATCCAAGCTGGAGGAATATACATTAAGCCCATACTACTCACGGTGTTCACTAAACTGGTAATAAACATACTTCGGTGACGTATATTGCATTCTGAAACATTTTATCACTGTACACTGCTGACTAAATGTATATATTGAACACCAATATACCTTTTCTCTGTGTGACACACTACAACATTAAACTGACAGAGTTGCATTTGTTTCAGCTATATCCCCGCATCCTAATAACATTGTGCCACTGTCAACAATTTAATTTACCTTTCATGCATTCAATGTTGTACAAATGCCCGCTATATGGTTATATTTCCTGCTAGAGTGCAACAATGTTATATATTTTCCCTAATCATGGTGAAAGCAGTTTGCTACCTTCCACTCCAAGTGCACTTCCTACCCTTCTGTAGCAATTCCCTTAGGGGTTCAGATTTGTGTGCAAAATTTGGGGCAACACTCCACTAAGCCCATGAAAGATCTTAATTTGTCCCTAATATTAGGCACTTCTAGATTCAAAATAGCAGTGACCAAATTCTGTTTTGGTTTGATACCTTGTCTGGTAATGTGGTACCCCAAACAGTCCACTTCTTGTACTGCAAATACACACTTTTCTCTTTGCAATGTTAACTAAGCCTCTCTCTGACATTCTAACGCTTCCCCCAATGTTCTATTATGTTCCTCCCCATCCTTCCTAAAGATTAAAATGTTGTCTTGAAATAATATGACTTTGTAGGCCCCCACTAAAATGTATGTGATGATTCTTTGGAATGCACTGGCTGCTAAACATAATCCAAATGGAAGTCTGTTGAATTGGAATGTTCCCTCAGATGTTATGACGTATGTGTACTGCTTTGAGTGTGGATGAAGCTTTAGCTGGTGATAGACACTTTGTAAATCAAGTTTCGAAAAATATCTCCCCTCTGACAACATCAACATCTCATTTATGTTTGGCAGTGGGAAATCGTCCATTATCATTTAGACTTCCCAGGTCCACACAAAAATGAAGTGACCCATCAGGTTTCTTTGAAATAACAACGGGTGCCAACCATTCTGCAGCCTCCAATGCCTCTATGGCCTTATTGTCTTACAGTTGTTCGATTATTTCTTTCACTTGTGCTCTTGCCGCCATCAAGTTCTCCTTGCCACATGTTTGACAGGAACAGCATTTTTCTTGAGTTTTATTTCATGATGGTACCATGTTGTCTCCCCTAACCTAATCAAAAAACCCTGTGTATTTTGGCTTTATAGACTCTGTAAATTATTCTCCTCAATTATTATAACTTTCTTTTCCACTCTCGGATCCACCAAGATGTGCAAATCATATTGATGTGCACATCCTATGATGGGAGGGCCATCTGCAGCAATATAATCGTTCCCAGTAGTATGTCTTCCTGGAAAGTTTATGGATGCTGTCACATAACCCAACACTCCTATGTTTGCCCCCTGGTGCCCTTTCAAAATAACATCAGAAGAAATCATTTCTACTCCCTGCCACACTGTATCATAGAAAGCCTTGGGAAGTATGGTGTACATGGAGCCTGTGTCACCATCAATTACATTTTCCTATTAATCTCAAAGTCTGCCTTGAGTCGAATCCTCTTCCTTACCATATGTTCCGTCAAATCCTCCTCCTTGATTATGAACACTCTGGGGTATATTCACAAGAAAGTGTGATAACTACCGCAAGAGTAGCGTAACGTAACTTTCAATATCGCAGCCTATCGCGGGAAAATAACCCCGTGACAACGTGGGATTCACAACAAGGCAGTAGAATGCGATAGTCACCAGATAACGCGCCAAATGTCCGCGTCAAAATCAATGCCATGTCGCATAAATGCGATACGTGAACGCAAAAAACATGCGATGAGGCCAACCGCGGTACAAAAAGTAGCGAAAACCAGCCACAGGCCTGCAAATCCCACCCGTCTGGCGGAACTATGCACTATAAAAACCACAGAAAAAATACACCAAAAACAATCCAAAGTGCGTAGCAACATGGATGCACCCTGACACAAGGCTGAGGCCAACCCAAACCCCACAACCCCCACAGACTACCAGCAAGGAACAACGGGGCCAAGGAGAAGAGGGAGTGGAAGACGGGGTGCAGACCGCAGGAAAACATGACCAGCGTAACGGAGGTGACAGAACACTACCAGCAACTGACCCACAAGCAGACCACCTGGATTGCAGGTGGAGTGCCGAGGAGGCCAATCCAGGAGGACAATAGGCGCCGGCATTACGTGACTACCTAAACCTGGCACAAATCCGCTGCCAACAGGAATGCAGCAACTGCGACAGGAGGTGTCAGTCCAGCGCCACCAGAGGAGCTGAAGGAAACCCAGGCCACAATCATCAGTGAGGAGACGGTGCAAGAATTAGGGAGTACGGACACAGCTCGAGAGGACCTGACACAACATCAACAGGGAGTGCAACGAACAGGGACTGGGGGGGATAGGAGGAGTGGGCACAATGGCATACATGCACAACGAGGTGTACCACACTGCACACCCACAATCACCCAGGTCTCATGGCCCAGATCCCCTTGGCACACTGCAGCACACACACATAGCACGAACATCACACCCACATTGACCACAACGAGGAACAACGCGCATAGCCGCACATGCACAGAAACATGCCTACTACATCTGACGGAGCCGGAAACTGTGAAATGGAAATGTACGCGTACGACCTCACATCCGTCATGTCGACCAAATGTACACTGTCCCACAGAAGAATCCTGCACCCCCCAGTCACAATGTACATTGCAATACAGTCTGCACGCAAACCTGCACAATGCGCCAACATATATGTCAACACAAAGTGAATACGTACCTCCCCTTCACATCGCAGAGGGGCACACAACACATTCAGCAGAGCACAGAATACAACACATCAGTGATGCCTGAGAGGACCACCACACCATCGACACCGACTCCCTACAAAAGCACATGGATATCCCACGCAACCCCCCACCAGGACCCAGACAGCCAAGCTACTCAGAGGAGAAGGAGAACACCAAACCTGCAACAGACCACACAGCAGGAAGCACCCGCAAGCACAGCTGGCTCGCGACACTTCACCCCCCCACACATCGCACCTCAATGCCATGTTCCTGCACGCCAAAAGGAGGTGGCCCAACAGGTGTGGGTGGGGGCAGCAACCATGGACTGCGAACCAGGACACATACGTAGGTGTCTTTCACCCTTCAGGGCCCACCAACACCCCACTAAGACCCACACTACCATAGAGACACATGCAAATGCACATTCACAGTACAGAACCACGGGCAAATAGCAGTCACACACCCATGTTGGCTCTGCGTACGACGGCCCTGGACACTCCCTTTATGAATTGAGTGGGGGACGACAAAGCTACATGTCAAAGCTACAACCCGCTGCCTGCGGTGACAAGTCTGCATCCGATGTCCACAGCACAATGTAATGTCGTAGGGCCCAGGGCCCTCATGCATACAACAAGACCACAGGGACACACTCCGATATCATGTTGAACTTGCTACGGGCACATGCGCCTGGCCCCTATATTGGCAGGGCCACATGTACAGTGATGCCTGTGCTGGATGTGTATGGGGTGAGTGTAAGCCAGCCCGCATGGAATGCTTGGTGCTGGCAACAACTACAACTTGAACATTGGACACCAGTGCAATGGAAACAGAAAACCCATGCATAACAGAGTCAACTGCACAGCAACATGGAGGAACCCGGAGCAAGGACAGAGGTCACCCGAAATTCAGTCAGGAGGTTCCGTGAGTTGCAGTGCACTGAGGTAGGGGCAGTAGAGATGAGCGCGCTCATGTGAAGGTAATGCTAGGATTGTGTCCCTTCGTGTTAGTCCTAATGCAGATGCAGTGGGGTGGGGTGTGTTACACCTGCATCAACGTCCCAGGTCTCCCACACTGTCTGAGGTGATAGTTGCGTGCGCAGTCCACAGCGCAATACCCAGTAATGGTTCCGGGTGAATGGCTCGACTACCACCTCCAGTCTGCATTCCTGCCTTGGGGATGTTGCCTCCTGCCCTCCCATTGTTTGTGCCATCGCCCCTATGCACACTTGACACATCTTCCTCATCATAGTCCCAGCTCTTCCCCACTGCATGAGGTGATATTGCTGTGCAACATCTCCACAGCACAAATGTCAATCAGTAAAGGACAATGGCTTGTGGTGCACTGAGTCACTGGCACCTGGAGTGCTGAGCAGCGTATCAGGCCAATGATGGCATCCACGACAGGTCTGAGCAACTCCGTAAGTCTGTCAGGACCACCGTGTCGACTGTGGCAGATGGCTGTTGGAGGTGGTCCTTGCGGTGGTGGCGTGTGCCTCCTGCGGTGATGCCACATCCGGGATGGTCAAGACTCGATTTGGTGTGTGAGCCCTGCTGGGACGCTCTTGGACCTGGAGGCTGCGTACAGCGCAGGGCCACAGAGAAATGACGTTGATGACCCCAAGGGCAACACTTCAGAGACCATCCAATTTCTCAGGAGAAGGGGTCCCGGACCTGACTAGTACAGAGTTAGTGGCCCCGGATGCACAGCGGCTGGCACAGGCACCCAGCCCCGGGACGGTGACTTGCGGTGAAGTCAGATGGGCCATGCGACCTGAGCGGGTCAGCATCAATGTCCGAGGTGTATGTTGCGGAGCGTATCGGGGGACAGTGTTAGGTGTCCTCCAGGGCATGACGCCGAAAGGTTTGATTTTATCCAGAAGCAGCAAATGGAGGAGTGGAATGTGACAGCCTCGTTGCCACCACCAATTCGGTATTAGCTACATGAGGATGAAAACTGCCCCCTGGTCCATAGACTCAGACGCCAAGTTAGAACAGAGAGTGTCCATGATTGTCAGGGAACAGACTTAGTGGCACTGGGGCTGAGAGGGGAGGCAGTCTGCGATGATGCCGGTACGCTGATATGAACTCAGCCAATGCAAAATGAAGAGTCTGTGACCTACTGGACCGCAGTGTAGGCCGTAGGCAGTGGTCAGCACGGGCCATTCACCGAGTGTTGCCGGCATAGGTTGGATGGCCCCACCGGCCTGCATAGTTCAGGTTCAGTGGCATCAAGTGTTCGCTCACCTCCGTGACTGTGACCCGATTTTCGTCCGGACTGAGCCGCATCTTCATCTTACTCCTCTCTGTGCGACCACTGGTGTGGACTCTGCCATTCGTGATTTGCGCCAAGATGCTGGATGTGGGACCTACTGGTCCGCAGGGTGGTCCTGGTCCCACATCCACGTGTCGCAGGCTGGTGTTGAACAGGGTTAGTGGCACCATGTGTCACAGGCTGGCGTTGACCAGGGTTAGTGGCACCATGTGTCGCAGGCTAGCGTTGAACAGGGTTGGTGGCACCACATGTCGCAGGCTGGCGTTGAACAGGGTTAGTGGCACCACGTGTCGCAAATAGCCCATATGGAACTATGCCTCACTGATCGGGGTGGGTCTGGTGCTGTGGCCGCTGGCCCGGAATTGGGTTCACTGCCATTCATGAATCTGGACACATTTTCGCACATGTGACCAACTGGGCCGAAGAGTAGTCCGAAGGCAGCAGTAGAGTACGTCAACGAGAAAGGACTAAAGCGGGCCTGTGTCATGGAGGCCGCGATGGTTTGAGGAGGATGCCAAGGTCGCGGGACTCGGGCCTGGACCTTGCGCCGGCACGTGGTGGGCCCTCCTTGACACACGCCGGTGTTGGCAGGTGATCAGTGTGGCCTGGCTGCGCTGGGGCGGGCCTGAAGGGTTCGTGGTCCAGCATGACGGGGTCCGGCAGGCACACGGCATCGCAGGCAACTCCGCTCACAAGGTCGGCTTTGGCCTCGTGGCGAGGTGAGAGGCGCCGCCCTGGCAGAGACTTTGTGCTTTCTGAAAGAGGACCACGCCCAGGGCTACATGCTTTTTATTCACACCCCTATGCTGGCGTGGCATATGCCGGGCCATCCCACTCTGGTCACGCTTGGGGGGGCGTAACAGGCAACATTTCCGCAAGGTTCCCCACTTGCTGGGGTGAAATGGTTGCGTCCACCATCCACTAGACTCCATACACCAGAGGTGTGTGTCGCCATGGATATGGGTGTGTTCTGCATACTGCGGTCTGTCCAGCACATCTCCGCCACTCTTGGCATTGTGTACTTTCCCAATCATGGTTCTACTGCATCCTTCACGCATGCCTGGTTGCCACCTCTCCCCACATTTGGATGTTGTGTGGCTGAGGTGCCATGCCATTGATGGCTCATGTTCACGGCTTGACCAGGTAACCATTGTGAGTTGTTCTGTCGTGTCTGGTGGGTGGTCATGTTGTTGTGCATGTTGCTTTAGTTTTTGTGACGTGTGCATTGCCAGAGTTGTGAGTTGCATGGCTGTGGAGTTGAGGTGAGTAGGGAGTCCATTTGAAACTTGCCATGGGGCTGTGCATTTCCATTGTTCCCATCCTGGGTAGGCTGGTTGCTGATGGACTGTCGGAGGGTGAAGGAATCGTGCACAGTGGCTGGGTATTTGGAGGCGACATTGTTGGAGGTTCCACGGTGTTCTGTTGTTGCCTGCACATTGATGTGAGACGTGTGCTTCCTGTTACGGTGATTGTGTGCTGTGTCACCAGGGGGCACAGGTGGGTCATGTGTGCTGTGGATTGCCCCAACACGTGCGTGCATCCTGCTATGGCGTTTGGTCCTTGCTTGGTCTCCAGCGGATCCTGCGCATTGTGTTGGACGTATGGGGACTGGGATACCAGGATGATGGTGATATCCAGGACAGGTGTGAGGGACTTGGATGTGGCATCTGGTGGGTGTTGTTTGGGGGGTGCCAGGGGCCAACAGGTGCAGCACAGGCAGCAGCTTGGTGTGGGATGTTGGTTGTCCGCTATGTTGGTGCCGTAGGCCTGTTAGGTGATGATGGTCATGATGCGTAGGATGGTTGTCCCTTTCAGCCTGTAGTGGACGGTGACATTATCAGATGTTGGGTTTGTGAGGCTGGTGCGTTACCTGGGGGTCCGCTGTCTTTCCGCTGCCTCTGTGGTTTTCCGCGGGGGGGTGTTCCGGGTTTGGGGTGGGGTCCTGGGGTGGCGTCGGTGGGTGTTGTGGCCCTCTTGGGTGTCCCGGCCACATGATGAGTGGATCCTTGACACTTCCGATGTGGCCCTTGGCTGTGCTCCCTTTTTTGGTGCTGGCTGCCATCTGACTTAACAGCAGGTCATAGCAGGTGTAGATTTCCTGGTGCTAACGCTCCTTATCGCCTGTTTTGTGTTTTTATCGCCGATCTGTCTGGTCGTTGAGAATGTTGAGGTGTGGTGTGGTTGCGGCTTTTGGCACGGGAACTCCCACTCTGCATCTCATTAGCGATCGTTGCGGGGGTCCTCTATGGCGTTGTTTTTTTGCGGCTGCTATCGCGGGTTTACTGGTGCTGTTGGCTGTTAGCACCAGCTTGTTAATGGGGAGGTAAATTTATCACGACTATGGCTGCGATAAAGTGCTGTTAATTCGGCGATGGCTCCTTGTGAATATGGCCCTCTGTGTTCTGTTTCATCTTCCTCCACTATGGCTACTTTTTTATTATTTGCCTTGCACATGTGTGCATAGTGCCCTTTTTTGCCACATTTATGGCTCTCTTTCCCTTGTGCGAAGCAGAGTTTTTTTAGTCAGCTAAATGAAATGTACTTCCACACCTGTGACACATCCGCGAGGAGTTTTTCCCAGAAGTGAATGCACCCTTGCTTGTCCTAGTTTTGTTGGTATTTGCACCTAGAGTTAGTGATGTACTGGTAGGTCCACACTTACCACAACCTTCTTAAGGCCAGTTACCCCTCCCCAGGAGAAGTTAACAACTGCCAGAGAATGGTCTGTTCTGACATTGCTAGCATTGGTCACTTGGTACATTTCACCAAGTATAATCTGCCCAGGATCCATAAGATCGTTTGTCACCATTGTGACACTTGCTCCTGTGTCCCTGAATGCCCAAGCTTCTACTCCATTTATCAAAGGCTGCTGTCTGTATTTGCCCAGGTTACTGCGGCTTACAAAGGGGGACATATCCATGCCCCCATCACTGACAATCACAGCCTGAGTTGGTACTCTGACCAGGCCAGAGTCCATCTCAGAACCCAGGGTCAACCCTACTACACCCTTATTCTGTGTATTCCCACCACCAATTGTAACTGCACTAGGGGGAGAAGGTGCCTTAGGGCCATTGGTGGGGGCTGGAGTATTTTCTTTGGCCTTGGTGCAGTCACTAGTCCAGTGAGTTTTCTGCTTACAGATTTTGCACCAGGGCTTCTTTTGGCCTTTCCCTTTGTTAGCTTGTGAATCCCCACCCGAAGAAGATTTTTGGGGCCCTTGTGAAGACTTCTGGTCTTTACCCTTGTCCCCACCCTTATCAGAGTTTTTTTAATCTTGCTTCTTAGGGTCACCACCTTGGTTCTGTACTTTCTGCTTCACCCTGCTTCTGACCCATTTGTCTGCCTTCTTTCCCAATTCTTGGGGAGAGGTCAGATCAGAGTCTACCAGGTACTGGTGCAACAGCTGATTTTAACAGTTATTAAGAATCTGCTCCCTCATTATCAGATTGTACAATCCTATGAAGTCACACACTTTACTGCCCAATAACCAACCTTCCAGAGCCTAAGCAGCACAGTCAACAAAGTCAACCCAGTCCTGATTTTGTGCTTTTTGGGTGTCTCTGAACTTTAACCTGTATTGTTCAGTGGTTAGGCCAAACTCATCTATTAGAGCACTTTTCAAGACTTTGTAGTCATCAGCATCCTCTTCTCTTACAGTGAGGAGCTTGTCTCTACCTTTGTCTGCAAAGGAGAGCCATAAGATTGCTGCCCACTAACCTTAAGGGACCCTCTGTACTTTACAGGCCCTCTCCAAGGCAGTTATCCATTTGTGGATGTCATCTCCACTCTGGTAGGGAAGGACAATCTTACTTAGGTTTCTATGGTCATAAGACCTCTCCCTATCTCTAGGGAAATTGCTGCCACCAAGGGACTCTAGTCCCTCCTTTTTACTAGCTTGGTAGAGCTCCAGGGCTTCCCTATCTAATGACATCTGCTGCTTTCTGAGGTTGAACTTGTCCTGCTCATACTTCAGCGGTCTCTCTCTCCTCTCCTGGGAGGTTTCCCTCCCTCTGTGAGAAGAAACAGAGGTTCCAATAGAGAAGTTAGACTGGATAGACCCCCTGACAGAGATCTATCCCTTCTAGCCCTGTTGTCAGGCCTACCAGGAGGAATAAAGGTAGTGGCATTATTGTCATCCTCCTCATCCTCATCCTGATGGTCTGTGTTCACCAGAGTCTGGTCATTGTCACCAGTCTGGTCAGCATTAGAGTTAGGGTCAGGGGAGTTTCCACCCCTGGACCCACCCTCAGGTGCTGCCCCACCCACACTATCTGCATCATCAGGCCCACTAGAACTTGTCATATCATCCAGTTTCAGTATCTTTATGAGATGCTGGGTGGATGGACTTTTGCCTGTCTTCAGCTTCCTAATGGTACATAAGGCCCTAAGCTGTGCAAAGGAGAAATCCTCTTATTTATAGGGAAGGAGCTCAGTGGTTCCTGGTAGGGACCCACTGGTTCCTGGCTGGTTAGACATTACTAATGTGGTGTGGTGTATTGCACTACCTACACTAGTGTGGCCTACTAAACTCTCTTGAGTTGTAGAAAGGGTGTGCTATCCCTTAACACACAACTCTAAGTTCAGTAGAACTTACTGTAGCTAAACTTGATATTATATGTACCTCAGGTACCTTTAGTGGTTTTCAGTTGATCAATTCACTTGAGATTATCTGGTAAAACAATTGCAAGCTGGAATCCCACACGCTGCACACCAATGTGAGAAGGTGGCCTGATATATGCTGTCCACTAGTTCTAGTGGGCACCTTGTATCAGTCCAAACAACCCCTTATGGTGAATGGTTAAAGACAACCTTATATGAAAGCTATCCTAGTGGTAGCTATGGAGAGCAGCCTTCAGGCTAAGTCTTGAAGGCATGTAAAGCAGCTTGTTTTACCAGTCTATAATCTCTTGAATGATCAAATGAAAGGACAACCACACCAGGTATATATTTAAAATATATGTATTTAGGTTAACACACACCCCTCTAGTCTCTTTATGAGACTGGAGTTCGAAGTACTTTAGTTACAAGTGATCAAGCATCAGTAAAAACACAAATACACGTTTGGGCCCTAGGGACGTACCAAACCATATACCAAAAAAGTGGTATAAGAACCACGACTGGAATAGGCACTAGGCCTATTGCCTCTAGAATCGCTGGGACCCCAAGGAACCACCCAAGGTAGTGAAACAGGGGACCCACGGGAACTGTATGCAGTGTGGAAACACAACCGCGGGTTCCTATTATCTTCTATGGGAAATGTCGCTGTGGAAATTTAAAGATTAGGGACACTTCTAATCAAGTCTGGACCAAACCCTTTTGGCCTTAAGAAGTTCTAGGGCTAGCACCCACGTGAGCACCGGAGTACTCGAGTTACCTCACCCAGGGAAGCCGGGTGCATAGGTGCCTTTTGGTGTTGGGTCGCATCGTCGATTTCAATGGAAGCCTGCATAGAACTGCTGCTGCCGTGAAGAGGACAAGTGTCCGAAGAGATCCAAGCCTGGATCTAGGGTGGAAGGAACCTGAAAGCAGAGGGGACAGAGTCTGGGTCACTTGCCAGATACCTAGGGCAGGATGGACCAATGCCCACAGATTTCGGGTGCTTCAGGTGAGTTGATGGGTGTCTTGACTCTTCAGCCACGAGGTCCAGGAGGCGTCGATGAAGTCCACGAGCCGGATTCGAGCTGTCCCACGAAGTCTGTCGAGTGCTGCAGTATCGGCGACCAGAATGGACCCAACAAGCCTTGGCAACGGCAAGTCACTGGAAAACAGAGAAAGGACTGCGGTGCAGACCAGCAAGGTCTGAGGGACTCACCCATCGAAGGTAAGTCAGGGCACGTCTGGTGCAACTAGATAAGCCCAATCAGAAAAGGAGTTGCCTTCGTGGGGACCTGCTAGCTAACGGGCTAGTGATCGCGAAGGAGCCTCAAGCGATCGCACTTGAAGCTGGCCCACGGGTCACTCGTGGACTGGAGGCCAACAATCTACAGTGCAGGAGGTGCTCAAGGCTGGGGCTACTCAGAGCCCAAAGCACAACTTCGAGGAGGACCAGGAAGATAGTGTTGCTGCAAAAGTTCACGGTGTCCAGGGGTCACGGTTCCAAGTCATCCACGATAGCCCAAACCTCAGCTTTACTGTGGACTCAGGGTAGCCTCGGGGAAGTCTGGAAATCCACCTCTGGGGATGCAGAGACTTCAGCGTCCGGCGGGAACTTTAGTATTGAAACCGGTCAGTTGCTTCTTTGGTGCCTGGCAAGCAGGGGAGTCACTCCTTGAGCCCAAGGGAGATTTCTTCAGTCTTCTAGTCAGGATAGAACGTCGAAGGTCCAGGATGTGCGTTGCAGAGTTTCATCCAGGGTAATCTAAAGTCCTAGGGACTGGATTCCTATACTTATACTGAGTTTAGGGGATGGACTAACTCTAAGGCCCCACCTATGGGTGGGCCAGGAAAGAGGGGTGGTTACACCCATTTCCTTTGTCCAGTTTCATGCCAGAGCAGGGGCAGGTAGCCCCTGCAACCGGTTTGAACTGGAGTATGCACAGGGACACCAAGTGTGCCCCCAGTGCAGGACTTCAAAGCACCAGAGAGTGCTCCCGCCTAGCCCCAATACACATCAGCCTGTCTGGGGAGGTGGGGACACCTCCCCTCGACAGGAAACCTATTGTCCAGGCCTCCCCTGCCGTAGTTTCGGTCAGCAGCAGGAGGCCAGACCCGTGTCTGTGGCAGAGGCATCCATTTTGTGATGCCAGAGCTCAGGAAAGTCCTACCGGGTTTAGCCAGTGTGAACATGTCTCTCCCTCTGGAAGGGTGGAATGCTACCCCCGCCGCCAGGACTGGCGGGGGGGGTAGTATTCCAAATCGTTTGAAACCAAACACGACATGTTTTGATGCAGCCATCCCATAGGTGGCATTTACCGGGAGGTTATAATGCACTTAAGATTATATGGTATGGCTGTATCACAGAACAGCCATAAGGAAGTATTTCCAAAAGCTGCAGAGGGGCTTAGCTCATGCTTGGGCTTCCTCTCACATAAAACCAACCACTCTGCCTTCAGGATTGTCAAGGCCTGCCATAGGAGTGGCTTATAGGTTTATATGTGTCTGTATAAGGTAGTGATATAGGTAGCCTATACCACAGTAAGGGGTGCAAGCACACCCTCACCCAGGCTGCAGTAGCAGACCTGTCGTGTCATTTTGGAGTGCTTCCCAGGGGTGGCATAATACATGCTGCAGCCCCTGGTAGGCCTCTGAGGTACCTATGCCCTAGGTACATAGTATACCATATACTAGGGGCTTATAAGGCACTCCAGAATCCAATTGGATATGTACCTAATGTACATGGGATCCATTTTAGAGAGGAAGCAGCTAGGCTGTGGTCCTGATTAGCAGGGCCACAGCCAGACTAAGGTCGAAAAACAGTGAAACACCAGCAAAAAGTGGGGGTACCCATGTGAAGCAGATCCTACTCTCCTACAGCACAGGTGGGACATGTGTGCTGTGGATTGCCCCCAACACGTGCATGCATCCTGCTATGGCGTTTGGTCCTTGCTTGGTCTCCAGCGGATCCTGCGCATTGTGTTGGACGTATGGGGACTGGGGTACCAGGGTGATGGTGATGTCCAGGACAGGTGTGGGGGACTTGGATGTGACGTCTGGTGGGTGTTGTTTGGGGGGTGCCAGGGGCCAACACGTGCAGCACAGGCAGCAGCTTGGTGTGGGATGTTGGTTGTCCGCTATGTTGGTGCCGTAGGCCTGTTAGGCGATGATGGTCAGGATGCGTAGGATGGATGTCCTTTTCAGCCTGTAGCGGACGGTGACATTATCATATGTTGGGTCTGTGAGGCTGGTGCGTTTCCTGGGGGTCCGCTGTCTTTGCGCTGCCTCTGTGGTTGTCCGGGGGGGTTTTCCGGGTGTGGGGTGGGGTACTGGGGTGGTGTCGGTGGATGTTTTTCGCCCTCTTGGGTGTCCCGGCCACATGAGGAGTGGCTCCATGACATCTGTTGCACTTCCGATGTGGCCCTTGGCTGTGCTCCCTTTTGTGGTGCTGGCTGCCGTCTGACTTAACAGCAGGTCAGAGCAGGTGTAGATTTCCTGATGCTAACGCGCCTTATCGCCTGTTTTGTGTTTTTATCGCCGATCTGTCTGTTCGTTGAGAATGTTGAGGTGTGGTGTGGTCGCGGCTTTTGGCACGGGAACTCCCACTCTGCATCTCATTAGCGATAGTTGCGGGGGTCCTCTGTGGCATTGTTTTTTGCGGCTGCTATCGCGGGTAAACTGGTGCTGTGGGCTGTTAGCACCAGCTTGTTAATGGGGAGGTAAATTTATCACGACTATGGCTGTGATAAAGTGCCGGTAATTCGGCGATAGCTCCTTGTGAATATGGCTCTCTGTGTTCTGTTTCATCTTCCTCCACCATGGCTACTTTTTTATTATTTGCCTTGCACATGTGTGCATAGTGCCCTTTTTTGCCACATTTATGGCACTCTTTCCCAGGTGCAAAACAGAGTTTTTCAGTCAGCTAAATAAAATGTACTTCCACACGTGTGACACATCCGCGAGGAGTTTTTCCCAGAAGTGAATGCACCCTTGCTTGTCCTAGTTTTGTTGGTATTTGCACCTAGAGTTAGTGCTTTGTTTTTTACAACATTGAGAGACTCAACATCACTCTGCACGATTGCTACCTCCAAACCGTTCTCTTTTTGGAGATTCTTCATCTCTCTCATGGATTTCTCAGACTCCTCCACAACTTTCACAATCACTATGGCTTCCTTTAAAGTGGGATTACTTGCAACCCACAATCTTTCTTGCGCTTTCTTGCTGCTACATTGCACAATTAACTGCCATCAAGCACTCTACATACTACGCTAGTTCAACTTGCCGCTGCCTTAGGTAAGCAAGCTTTTTCACCGATCTGACAACAAAAATGAGTTCTACTCTGAATTTTTTCAAGACTTTAAGGCAACTGTGCTCCTGACTACCTGCCGCCGACGTCTCCATATAGCTTCTTTGAACTTTGAAGCTCTGCCCACACTCGATGCTCTGCCCACGTATGTCCTTCCTGGTGGGTCTCTGTCTCTGCAGCCACCTGCAGCTGGCACCGAAAATTGTCACCAAAATGTGGTAAGTCAGTGACAGTGGTGGCGTGTCATATTATCCGGTCTGAGCTTACAGAACCCAGTGGGGTGCAGATATTAAGCTGTAATATTTATTTATGGACACCTTGTATTTTCCTAGAACAATATAGGAGCAGTACGAGTGTTCCAAGAATTTCGGGGCAAACTTATCCATTTTACACTTAGACTTTGATGTGAAATTCCTTTATAGACATACATTAACCCCGATGAAGTACTCTTGGAGGACGAAACGTGTTGGCCTGCCTGTTTCTTTGATGTATTGAAGAATAATAAAGAGAATTGTTTTGAGACTTCAGACAATGGCGCCCATGTTATATTGATGTTGGAAAAGAGTACATTGATATTGAGACCATTGAACTATGTGTACTTCATGAAAGGAGGAGAGTAGAAACAAAGAGAACAAACTCTACAATACAATTGTTGGACTCTTGAGGCACTTCCTTTTGTGTGTTTTTTCTGTTTTAAGGTAAATTAATGTAGTCATACGCCGCTCTTTTTTTAAAGAAATGTATTTGTCAGAGACAAGAACCACCCAACTGTCGCACAGCCAGGCCCGGTTACAATTAACTGTTAAACGCTCAACACATGGAATGTTTACAAGGTGAATGGAATGCTCTTCTGTCACGGCACTCCCGGCCTAGCTGAAATGGCCTAATAATGATATGATTGTCAACAATTCCATTTACCTTTTATGCACTCAATGTTGGACAAAAGACTTCTATATGTTTATATACACCCCTCTTATTTTCTGCAACTGTGCAACTTTTTTATGTCTACCAAACCTATAGTGCAATCTCTCGGTCATGCTTGTAGGCTCTAGCAGTGCTTTATTCATAGGAACCAAATGTGGTGGGGTACTGGGTTTACTTGAAGGGCCCCACATTTGAGGGGGAAGTATGTATGTTAAAGGGGCAGGAAGCAGAGAAGCAGTTGGTAGGTTATCAGCGAATGGGCAGGGAAAAGAGGGCAGTGTGTGAGCAGAAAGATAAGGGAGCCCAGAACACAGTGGGTGTGCAGAGGTTGCAAGCAGCAGAAGTGGTGGCTGGTGAACTTTGAAAAAGGTGGGATGTGGATATCTTCCACAGACAGATCTGCGTAGGTGAGACTGACTTCCTGTTGCGGGTTTGGAGAAGAGGGGAGGAATCCCTAAAGACAATATTGAAAACAGCAGGATTAAATGGTGTATTTTACTTTACAATTTCCACATACCAATGTGTATGTTCACAAATCCTAGAAAACAACCATTCCCTGGGCTAACCTGGAAGTATATGAATATCCACGAGTAGGGCGGTCAGTGTGTCAGCATTTTAGAGACCCAGGGCATTATAGCCCTTTCCACTCAATATGAAACAACTAATTTGTGAGTCTGCATAGTACACTTGTGTTCATATGAAATATTTCTATAATTGGAGACCACATGGACAACACATCCCTGCCATGTATTCCAGCCCTTGGCCTTCAGAAAATAATGACCTTTGGCCCGATTCACAAAGGTAAAGTGAGACAAAAGTTGTGAATCGGGCCCCTTATATTTTGCTGAATCATGTAGCCATTCACTGATTCCTGTTTTCAGCTCACTCTGACCGTAGAACTACGATGCCCTTAGAAGTTAGACAATGTGCTCCTAGTGCTTAATTTGCAATTCGGTCAATCCGATTTAGGGCCAGGCCTGCAAGGAACACAAATTGTGGTGCGTAAACTGCATGGGCAATATATATGCTTCTGGGGAGGATTATAGGCTGTGCTTTAAATGGGAAGGTACTATCAGGCACTCAGTAGCTGCTCTTCTTTCATTTGAAAGGGATTGTAGTGGCACTTCTCAGCACTGCTCCAATGTTTTAATGGGAGAGTACGGTTACTTCTCACCAGCAAACAGGTACTCTGTGACAAGGAGTACCTGCACTTCTAGATTTGCATTTCAACCACTCATTGTAGAAGTGCAGGGTGCAGAGAGGACAGCGTGTGAGCAGGATGGGCATGGACCCCGGGAGGGCAGTGTGGGGCATGGACCCCGAGAGAGCAGTGTGTGAGCAGAAGGAGGCAGGGAGCATACAGGACAAGAAGCGCAGAGGGTATAGCATGAACAGAAGGGCCAGCGTGCACAGAGGCCACTGTGTCATCAGACGGGACAGGGATCAGACATGGCAGTGCACCTGCAGAAGTAGCAGAGAGGGCAGTGTATGAGCAGGGAGGAGGGGTGGGCTCTGAGACCGCAGTGTGCCTTTGTACACAGACTGGACAGTGTGTGAGGAGAGATGGCAGTGTGCAGAGTGGGAAGTGCATATGTAGAAGGGCCGGGAGCAGAGAGGGCAGTGAGGACACAAAAAGGGCAGGTAGTAGAGGGTACAGTGTGTGAGCAGAGACAGTGGGGTGCAGAGGGGCGTAGTGCGTAAGGAGAAGTGCCAGGAGCAGAGGGGATGCGTAGTAGAAGGGTAGCGTGTCTGTTTGTGAGCATTGAATGACATAAGAAGCGTTATTATACAATTACATTTACTGCATTGTGCAATCTTTCAGTGGATCATACACATACCATTCACAAGTAGATAGGCCCTACTTACTCCTGGACCACCTATAATGTTTTCAGTTTTATATTCAGATTTGGGCCCTGTGACCTGGGCTCTACCCATAATTGTGAACCTGGCTCCCAAAGCTTTACCATAAACTACGTAATAAATTGAAAATAAATATGATGGGGATAAGCCCTTCTACTCAGACCAGTTAATTAAAACATTCTGTGGGGTTAAGGAGATGGTCTGCATTATGAGTATGCTGTCCAGTTTTGAGTGGCCGTGCTTAGCGATAATTATATTATCGCAGGTTTTCCAGCGATGTTCCCTGCAAAAGGGCGATAACCTTGCTGATACGACCCACGTATCAGCATAATCCACCCCCTATGTTAGGGATGGCTAAGTCAGGATTTTAGCAGACGTTTTCGCCAAAATCTAATGTGTGCTAAAATCATGTGGGCTGCCATGTAAATATCTCGATGTAAACATCAGCGATATTTGCAAGGTAGTCCATCTTGGGTACGCCCAGTAACGCCCACTTTGCATCTCATTGGAGATGCAAAGTGAGGCGTTGGTAAAAAGGGTGCTAACATGCGATTATGCATGTTAACACCCTCTTGTAAATAGGGCGCTGGTTTTATCTACGCTTTTTTGGCTTTGTAAGCCAAAAAAGCAGAGATCAAGCCCTTGTAAATATGCCCCGTAATGAGTCCTTCTGACCATTCCTCTGGAAATTGCCCAGAGCTGAGTATCACATTGAAGAGGCTTGTCGTTGCCGATTTTAGTTTAGGTGCTGTGTCTCAGCACTGCACTTTTTCATGCGTAATTTGTATGCGTCGTTTATTTAAATTTGTGCTGTCGTATGCAAATTGACCAAAAGAGGGCAGCAGAGAACCATGAAAGGGACAGCTTCAGTGCCCCATCTGTCGGTTATGCTAGATTCAGGGTTTCAGTTCTATATAGACCCGTGTTGGCGAGTTTAGGGTAGGATTGCTCCTACTTGCCATGCTACCAAGGTTAGTTATGTTTGCTGGAATGTAGTGCTACTTCATTTATTGAATGTGCAATACTTGTTTTCAACATCAACCCATAATGCAAACAATATAAAACCTCCAAGACATTTTATAGGTCAATACATTCTCCTTCGCGCACTTTTCATGTTTTTTTTAAAAAAATTGTATAGCGCGAACTTGACCCAACGGACAAATTCATTTCTAGGCAAGGGGAGATTAAGGGGCATATTAGCAAGGGCATTTACCACAAGCCTCACACGCAGCTCCCTCAGCCCACTACAGCCATTGACTGAGAGTAGCCCCAGAAGGCTTCAGACCTTGACCAGCCAGCCCAAAGGTCACAAAAAGGGAATCCACCTTACGAAAAGGCTTAGTACACAGCAAGTACACCCCCAGAGCCCACCGAACGTCCAAACGGTGCCTCCCCACCTCAACCTCTGAAAGAGGATCTGGACATAAAACCACATCCTTCGAGCAGTGAAACGAGGAATGGTTCTTGGGAACAAAGGAATGATCAGGCCGCAGAACAACCCGATCAGGAAAAAAAATGCAAAAAGGGCACACAACAAAGCAAGGAGCCCAACTCACCAATCCTCCGAGCCGAGGTAATAGCGACAAGGAAAAGAACCTTGATCGTCAAAAAACGCAAAGACACCGCATGCAGAGGTTTAAAAGGAGCCCCCTGCAAGGCCCTCAACACCAGAGGAAGATCCCAACTAAGAGCAAAGGACTTAATGACAGGTTTCTGGAGGAAACAACTCCTCAACAACTGGGACACCAAGGGGCCCACCGGCTCACAGTCCGAACCCCTGAAGGCCTGTATAGCCACTCACTGAGCCCTCAGGGAGGACACAGCCAGACGTAAGTCGAACCCATCCTTCAAAAAGTCCAAGATACGCACCGGATCCACCTCCAACGCAGACCAACCCCGAGCCGTACACCAAGTCAGAAATGACACCCAATGTCTGGCATAGGACTTAAGGGTTGAAGGGCTCCTGGGCAGCTGAATAAACTCAGCCACAGAAGGAGAACACCCTAAAGCCACGAGGTTCATCTTCTCAACAGCCAACCTGCCAGTCGCAGGCGGACCAGACACCCCCGAGACAGAGGGGGAACAACAGGGGACAAGGGACCACTGGCAACCACCAGCAAGGTCCCACCGCCAACCTCAACAACAGAGGGAACCAAGGTATCCTGGACTAATCTGGAGCCACCATGACCACCGAGGCCCGATACAGCTTGACTTTCAGCAGGACACGCGGGATTAGAGCAATCGGGAGAAAAGCATACATCAGGCCCCCCCCTTCCACTGGAAGGACAGGGCTTACACCCTCCAAACCGCGTCTGACTGAACCAGAGAACAAAACCTCTCCCTCAAGGCGTTTCCCGGAGCTGCAAACAGGTCCACCACTGGGACCCCGAAGCAGGCCATCAGGCAACCAAACACCTCCTGCGTCAGGCACATGTTGGACAGGGAGGAAAACACCCTGCTCAGGCGATCCGCCTCAGAGTTCAAAACCCCCAGTAGATGTAAAGCCCTCAGAGACAACAATAGCGAGTCAGCCCACAGCCAGATCTGCTGAGCCAACAAGTTGAGGGAAGCCACTTTCACACTCCCCTGGCGGTTGACATAACACACCACGACCGTGTTGTCAGACCACACCATCACATCCCTCTGGAGGACCCAAGGCAGAAAATGAGCCAAGGCCAAATGAACCGCCTGGAAGGGATGGGTTTAGAGTTTGGCTTTGAAGTTTCTGGTGGGAGGAGCTATGCTCATGTGGTTTGGACTGGGACGGGGAGGGCTGATGAAGAGGTAATGAGTGATTCCGCGTGACCCTACTCAGCACTGGCGGAAATGGAAAATCCTAGATAATCTCCGGCACCTTAACTACATCCACCTGCAAGCTAAAACCTACTCCTCGCTCCAACCCTTCCTACTTTCAGGATGCCATTGAACCTGGTCAAGCAAGCAGAAAGTCTCCCCGTGAGCCACACCCCAGCCTCTGCTTGTCTCCTCGCCATTATGGCACACAGCCAGCCTGTATCCAGGATAGCATCTGACACTGGCCTTTAGGCTTTATCGCAGACACTTGTGCAGACTTCGCAGATGGTGGGTGTCCTTCGTGAATGGTTGGCACAGCGGGCCAATGAACAGCTGGCAGCAGAGATTGATGATAGGCTAACAGGATGTGGTGGTCAGCTATATGCCTACGACTCCCAGAAGCTGCTCTAGCTGCAGGATGCTTGTAAAAGCTTTCACTCAGGAGTACTAGGCCTCACACATAGGGGACGGTTTATGAACATTTAGTCCCAAGCAAGGTCATGAAAAGGGACTCAAACCAGTGAAAAGTGTTGATATAGGGGTTTATTTACAAGCCCCTTGTGAAGCCCGTGCGTCACATTTTATGACGCACCAGTGGTGCATTTTGCTGCCCCAAATATACAAGAACAGAAAAAGCCACCATGCGTGGCTTGTCCTGTCCTTTTAAATACGGCCCGTTTACACGCAGCACTTTGCACGAAAGGGCATTCCATGGGTGTTACTGTGGGTGTTCCCACGCTACATCCATGGAACCTGACACATTTCCAGATTTGCGAGAAATCATAAACCTGGAAATGCATCTGAATGCTACACCTCCCCAGGGGAGGCGTAGGGAGGCGCAACGAGGAGAAATGTATTAACTTCTCCTTTTTTTTCCTCTTTCTATTCTACAGCACACATAAAACGAGGAAATCACCTCTGGTGATTGTTTATGTGCTGGAAGGTGGCGTTTAGCAGGTTCTATGTGTGCTAATGCAGCACACACAAGAGTTGAAAAACGCCATTTCAGATTGTTTATGTGCAGGAAGGGGCACCTTCCTACACATAAACAATCATCCCTGTAACGCAGGCATCCTTGCATCATGGTGCAAGGGTGCCTGCATCGACGCATGGCAGCAAATTGTGCGTGAGCGCAGGGGAGAGCAAAGGGATCAGTCATATCCTTGTAGATATGACGCATCCATATGCTTTGAAAGTGCTGCAGTGTGGCGCAGCCAAAGGGCTTGTGGTGCAGCGCTGGGGCACTTTTTTTGCAAATGAGGCCCATAGTATTTACTGTCCAGCATAAAACTTTACTTGTATTGTAATGTAGCCTTAAAGCAGCACAAATAGTGCAAAGCAAGACTTTGCATCAAGGGGGCATCCCATGGTGCATGGGCATTGTAACGCTCTCACCTGCTTTTTTTTTACGCAGAGCCCCATCAACTAACAATAGTGGACAGGGCTTCGCACCAAAACATAGCACCTCTTTGAGTCACGCATTAAGTTGGAAAAATCTTTTAATTTCTCCTAACTTCTCAAGACATTACATGCGTGCTGCACGGTACAGCACACATCCAGTGTGTGAAAAGCTTTAAACTTTGTTTTGGCATAGTATTTTGTACTGGAAAGGCACCCTTCTTGTTCAAAACCTATGCTAGATTCACACATACACATTTGCACCATGGTGCAAAGGTGTGTGCATGGCTGTAGGCCGCCTTTTTGTGCATCAGCACTTGGGCAGAGAGCAACAGTGCTGTATATTAGTAGACTAGACACAGCAATGTTGGTTTCTGCGCTGCGCTAAGCTGCGTTGCACTAAAAAATATTAAATATACCAAACAGTTGTTCAACAGAACCGTTAAGGAAAGGTAATCGGTGGCCCTTGCGGCCTCTTTCTACCATCTTGTTTTCTTTTTCTGTGCATATTTATGTCAGTTGTGCAATTTTTTTAAAAATATGTTCAGTAGAAAAAGCCATAACTTCCTGTGGTGCAGGAGCACTACACAAAACTGTTCATTGTAATATTCAACCTCCAATCTTCTAATGAGGAGAGAACCACCCAAATGAAGGGGGCTGACCTCAGCCCAAGCCCTCGTGTAGTTGTGGGGATCAGGACGGACTCTAGGGCGGTGAGATCGGTGCCACCGCACTGGGCGCTGACTTGGGATGGGGGCGTCATTTTTGCAAGTATATTGTCAATTAAAAAGCACCTGTTACCTCGTTCCTGGGCTCCAACAATTATTGGCATGAATTAAAATGTCAACATAACTCCGGTGATTAATGTCTTCCTGGAAAGAGAAGGAGGTTTGTCTAGTGGAAGTTTTGACTCATCCAAAGGTAGTGCAGAGGGTTAAAATGCCTGCTGCTAAGAACGTGTACCATGCAGATAACAAAGTGCATGTAATGTAAATAGGTCAGTGGGCTACTGCTTTTGCAAGAGAGCTCCTTTTGTCACTTGTCGTTTGTGAAGCAAAATCGTAATATAGAACATTGAGCTATTAGCTGCCATCAAACATCTGTGTGTAAACTGCAAGGATTATGTTAGAGCTATATGTTTTTTTGCCCCGTCTTTCATTATCCTAATCTTACCAAAAAGGTTCATTTGGGTGGAAAACAATGCTTTTTATTAAAGAAAACCCCTAACAATGGTGTTACATTTTAAATTCAAAATGTGTGCTTTTCCAGAATATTGACTCTTAAACTATATTGCCTACCAGTATCGCTAAATGTCACTCCTACACTATACCTTGTAGTCCTGTCTGATGTAACATTTCCTATACACTGATTTACACACCTATGATTGTCTCTGTGCAATTTGTGAGTGTAAGATGTAAAGTGTTCTGACACCTTACAGGGGTATGAATGGTGCTATAAAACTAAATGAATCTGAGAGACAGTGATTCTGGAGACTTGAGGGGCACTGTTAAAGGGCAGTGGTGAAAGAATCCGTTGCAGAGGTGGTCATTGAGAGGTGGGGGTCGCCAACAATCATTATCGCACGGGGCGCCACCAGTGTTAAAGCCGACCCTGGTGGTGATCTTTACTAAGTCCTCAGTGCTGGAAGCTTGACAATTGATGGTCACGTGACTGGAATTCCAGGGGCTCCCCAGTACTACACCAATGCGGCCATCTTTATTGTATACTCTCCATTCCAAGTGCTGACCATGCGTTTGAGACAAATAGGTACATAACCCAAATGTTTATGCAAGTCAATGTTCTGTTCCTTATTGATCACCCACTTATTTTACTCATCATGTTTTGTTTGATGTGTTTACCACTCAAATTGTATTTTGACCTATATGCTACTTTGAAGTTGCTATGCACAGCATTTTATGTCGAAATACTCCAGGTACTCATGATAAAACTGAATAAAATAATATAAAAGTCTTCTCACAGGCCAGCGCCCTGTCGGACAGATTGTTCTATCCTCTTGAAAAGGATCTTTGAAATGGTGGGCCATAAGCAAGTGTCATCTCTTGAGCTAACCTTGGGAGAAACACCTCAAGCTCAACCATGTCAAACACAGCAGGAGGCGTAGGACGAGTGGTGCTGTGCGCTAGTCTCAAATCAGGTGTTTATTAAGCACGACTACTCACCCGTAAGGGTCTCAAGGTGCTGGAGGGTGTGGGGGGGTCACAGGTTCCAGTCCATCAAGGAGGGGGTCTGTTGAAGAGCCAGGTTTTGAGGTTTCTTGACAAGATGGGGAGCGATGTTACCTGTCTGAGGTGTAGCGTAAGGTCGTTCCAGGCTCTGGCCACGCGGAAGGAGAAGGAGCAGCCTCCCGATCTGGTCTTTCTGGTGCGGGGGCCCACGGCGTAGGAGAGCTGGGCTGATCGTAGGGTCCTTTGGGGTGCATGGAATTTGAGTCGGATATTCAGGTATGCTGATTCAGTGTCGTGGAGGGCCTTGTGAGCGTGGGTTAGCATCTTGAAGGTGACTCTAGCTTCGATGGGGAGCTAGTGGAGTGTGCGCAGGTGATGGGAGATGTGGCAGTGTCCTGGCAGGTTGAGGATGTTCTGTAGCTTGCGGGTGAGGTTTTTGTTTATTCTGGCATAGAGTGTGTTGCCGTAGTCGAGCCTGCTGGTGACCAGGGCGTGAGTGACGGTCTTTCTGTGTTCGAGGGGGATCCATTTGAAGGACGTACTTAGGAGGCGGAGGGTGTGGAAGCAGGAGGACGAGACGGAGTTGATCTGGCGGTCCAATTTGAGCTCTGAGTCCAGGATGATTCCCAGGTTGCGTGCGTGGTCCGTGGGGGTGGGCGGGCTTCCGAGGGCGGGGGGCCACCAGGTGTCGTTCCAGGCGTCTGGGTTTGGGCCCATGATGAGTACTTCCGTTTTGTTGGTGTTTAGTTGTAGGCAGCTGTTTTTTATCCATTTGGCGACGGCTTCCATGCCTTCTCGAAAGTTGTGTCTGGCAGTGTTGGGTTCGTTGGATAGGGAGAGGATGAGTTGGGTGTCGTCTGTGTATGACACAATGTTGAGTCCGTAGGTTCTGACGATGGGGGCGAGCGGAGCCATGTAGACGTTGAAGAGCGTAGGGCTGAGGGAGGACCCCTGGAGGACTCCGCAGGTGGTAGGTTTAGGGTCCGAGAGGAAAGAGGAGAGTTTGACCCGCTGCGTTCTGCCGGAGAGGAAGGAACGGATCCAGTCGAGGGCCTTGTCTTGGATCCCTGCCTCATGGAGTCTGCGTATTAGGGTGTGAGAGGTCGAGGAGGATGAGGACTGCTGTTTCTCCTTTGTCCAGTAAGGTACGGATGTCTCTGTTGCGGCGAGGAGGGCGGTTTCCGTACTGTGTTTTTTTCTGAAGCCGGATTGGGAGGAGTCGAGGATGTTGTGCTCTTCGATGAATGTGGCGAGTTGGCTGTTGATGGCTTTCTCGATGACTTTCGCTGGGAACGGGAGCAGGGAGATGGGTCTGTAGATTTTGAGATCAGTGGGGTCCGCCGAGGGTTTCTTCAGGAGGGGGTTGATCTCAGCATGTTTCCAGTCATCAGGGAATGAGGCAGTTGCCAGGGAGCGGTTGATGGTGTGGCAGAGCATGGGTGTGATGGTGTCGGCGGCTCTGTTGAAAATGTGGTGGGGGCTGGGGTCCGTGGGGGCTTAGTCTGGGCTGGGATTTCCCAAAAATGTGGCAAATGCTCGCCGGAGTCCGAGACTGACCTACTATTTGAATAAAAGTGGGCTGCCTGTCCATTAGTCTGTTTCTGCACACCCAAAACCCATGAATCATGTGACCTCGGGGTTTCACTCACAACTGGAGATGATGAAGGAAGTTAACGGGTCAACGAGGTCAAAACCGGCTCTACCAATCCATCAACATACTAGAACCTACTCAAGACCCCTAGAAAAGTCTGGGTTATACCGGGGAACCCTGAGGGGAAAAACATATTTCAACAAATCATGATTATGGCTCTAATGTGCCTGTAAGATGACAGGTCACAATGAAGTAAGGTGGCCATGTGCCGAAAACCATGCAGCCCTGTAGTTTTCTATTTCTCTTCTGTAAAGATCTTTGGTGTTAAGTGGCCCAGGTCTTGCCGATTTTACCCTGAAAATGTAGGCCAAAGAATTAAAGGTACTCTGGTGAGGTGTTAATATAGATTCGAGTAGATGTTTTCGAAATACCTGCACACAGTGGCGTAGCTGGGGGGGGGCGGTGGGGGCGGTCCGCCCCAGGCGGCACTATTTTAGGGGCGGACAAAGGCATTCAGATAAGGCTCGGCTTGCTTTCGTGGACGTTCGGGGATGGGCAGAGAGGAATAGGACTCAGGCAATGTCCTCTTCTTTTTTGTGCTGGCAGCTGTCCCTCCCTCTCTTCCTGTTATTCCCTCTCTTTCTGTCTTGCTCCTCACTTACTGAAAACCGTAACTTGAAGAAACGGTTCACAACCTCTTTCCTTCTTTCATTTAGTTGCTTCCCTGTGAAATGGATCCAAAAAAGAAAAATATTCTAGCGGGAAATGCCCTTTTTCTGACATTTTTCGATTCCAAAGTGCAGCGGGATGGAGAGAAATAGAAGGTTTTAAATATGAAAAATAAATACATAACTAAATAAAGCAAGACAGAGTGGTTGCAAAGTTGCCAGATTGGTTTTATTCACATCCAAACACATCAGCCTCACTTTACAGACTTTGCAGTGAAGCGCTACTTTTGTTTTCTCGTCTTTCTTTGAACAGCATTGCTGTCCCCAGGTGGGGAAGTGCACCATTCCTGGAGGTACTACAATACCTGGTTGATGGATGGATTGGAAAACAAAATGTGTACCATGGCTCTGTTTATGGATGTGGTCTTTTTAAACCATACTGCTTACGTTTATTAAGGATATAAGCAATGGACATTGAAACGGTTCCCCTCAGGGCCCTGTAGTCATGTCCTTAACATTTCAGGTAAAACCACTCACTGATTTCTGAATAGTGAGTGAGAGATCGTTAAGGTAACCATGGGGCATATTATCAACAAACAGCGTTAAAATTATCGCCGCTTTAGCGGCAGAAAACTGCCGCTAAAGCGGCGATAATTGGCTTGATAATATGCCCTGGAGAATTCCCATAGAAGCCCATGTTCTAGTGTCAACATGGGCTTCTATGGGAATTTTCTGCGGCATATTATCAAGCCCATTATCGCCGCTTTAGCTGCAGTTTTCTGCCGCTAAGGCTTGATGTCTTAGCACAAGCAGGTGTACCCTAGTTGTGTCAATTGTGAGTTAACCTTGAAGGCCTGTCCACCACAATCCATACTGAAGTTCATCTTCAGTCTTGCGGGCAGGCCTACGAAGCAGCACACCCTAGAGCAACAGTGATCCAGTCACTGTGACTCTGTCACTGAGGTCACATGAACCTTGAGCAGGTTAAGGCGGTGCGAACGGTGTGACCGCACTGGGTACCTATTTCGGTGGGTGCGTAGTGTTTGCAAGTATATTAAGGTCTAAAAACAAACTGGCTGCCACCTTCCTGGCCTCCAGCAATTTTCAGAAACAATAAAAATGTCATGATAACTTTGGTGATTAATGTTCTTCCTAGAGAGAGATCCGAGTTTTGTCTAGTGGAAGGGTTGACTCCTGGAAAGGTAGCACAGAGGGTTAATATGCCTGCTACAAAGAACATGTACCATGCAGATCACAAAGTGCACTGCTTTAATGGGGGGACCATGATGAATGGTCATTTAATGTCAGCTGTAGATGATGGATCCCTGAACAGTGTCATGTATGTGCATGTTTGCATTATGCTTAGGGGATTACCAGGTAATTGTTCACGCAGCTCTCTGATGGATGTCACATGCGGTTTTTCTGAGTCCCCAGATAGATCATGCAGTCTGTGTGTTCTCTTTTGTACTGCCAGTCACTGCCAGTCACCAGTGTATTCAACTGTGTAGCCTTGGACCGTGTCATGTATGTGCATGTAACTTGCATGATCGAGGTAACTATTAGCGACGATACTACATGTCTCTCGGTCCTCTTTCAAGTGCTTGCCGTCCTTTTTCCCCAGCAACCCCCCCCCCCCCCCCCTCCCCAGGGGCGGCAATCTGAGGGATAGCCCTGGGCGCCACAAGCTCTAGCTACGCCACTGCCTGCACATTGGGTTAGTGAGCCTTTTAAATCTAATATTATCTATAGAAAGTGTGATTACGTCGTGTATTTTAGAGCATTGACCAGCTGATTAGCACAGTGGTGTATTTTATTAAGGTCTGCACAGCAGTTTTATTCCCTCTCAATAAGTCAATGGAGATGTTTGTTCCCACAACATCACTTTCAAACTGGTGGCAATATCCTTGAGCCCCTAAGATCACACTGTAAAGCAGCAGTGATGATCACGCGTACTGGAGACCCACTTTGAAAGTGGTAGTAACAGCCCTCTGGCTGGTCAGACTGCAAGACCATGGGCATGTCTTTTCCTGGAAGTATAAGATCAGAAGGAACTCAGTCTTGATGCTTGTCCTCTGGATAATAATGTTGTAGGTCAGTGCTGATGTCCTCAAGCCCCATAGGGTCATCCTGAAAGCCAGCGCTGATGGACCCGTGCCACTTAGGGGGACAACGTAGGTCAGTGCTGGTATTCCCCTGACTCATAGGCAGTGGTGATGTCTGTGACCTCACAGAGTCACATTGTAAGTTGCAGGTGATGTTTCTTAGTCTTTGTTCTTCACAGAGTGACACTGTAATTCGGGGGTGGTGGTTGTGTCCCAAATGATCACATTTAAGTAAATCAGTGAGGATGTTCATTGCCACTTAAGGTCTCACTGTAAACTAGAGGTGATGAGTGTGTCCAGCAGTGTCTTGCTGTAAGTCAGCGTTGCTGTCTGTGCCTCACAGGATCACACAGTAAGTCAGTGGTGTTGTCTGCGCCTCATCGGGTCAGATACCGAGTGAGAGTTGAAATGTGTGTCTCAAAGGGTCCTGCTACGGCAGTGGTGATACTGGTGTCCACAGGTGAATATTAAGTTAGCATGTGTCTCATACTGTAATGCGCTGCTGATTTCTGATTCCCATTTGTTCACATTTAAGTGTAATCTCCGGAGTTTCCTGTACCTCACTGATCTCACAGTAAATCAGTGGTGATGTTAGTGCCTCAGGGGTTGCGCTTTAAGCCACCTTTGACGTCTCTGTGCTCACGGGGTTCTCATACGCCTCTGATGACACTCGTGCTTTTGCTAACGGACAGGGACTGTGTGTGGCCACAAGAGTCGTGTGTATTTAGGCTGTCCTATGTGTTAACAATGAACAGGGCTCTGACTGGTGCATACAGGCTCTGTGCTTATAATGCCTGCATGGGTCTGGGTCCGGGAGGCAGAGCGCCCTCTCCCTACTCCAGTGCATAACTCTCCATGGCCCTACCAGGGCAGCTTTCTATCCATAAAGGACCCGCCCCAAGACACATAATGTCGATTGTGGCTCCAGCTCCATGAGTGTGCTGGTTCTACTGGTGTGGTAGCTCAGTGTCCAGTGTCTGAGGGCTCTGCCGTGTTCGAGACTCTTCCAAGGACAACGCAACAGGTGCCGCATGGATGACAGACACAACAGTGGGGCCTGAAGAGGGAGGGAGCGGAAACACTGGGTTCCGGCTGCAGGGGGCTCAGCCATAAGCGGGAACGCGTGGTGTTTGCCAGAGGAATCAGACCGCAGGCCCCAGCTGTTGTGGGGAGCTCTGGGACAGTCGAGGACCGTTCCACAGGATGCATCGTCGAGTGCTGCATGGTAGATCGGCAGACACTGCAGCTGAGTAGGGCCTTCGAAGGGACACAATTGGGAGCATTAGGTGTGGATGCCAGAGAGTCTATCCGGCTGTTGTTACGTAGTTGAGGTTGTGGCAATTTCTTGGACGCTGGCATTTTCTAGGAAGATTCAGCTCCCACTTGGTCAGTGGTCTGTGGCCTGCAATAGGAATGTGAGAATTGTTTTTTTTAGCCCACATCCCACTCACATCACTTGTTATGTAGAGGGGTTGCAACAGCTTCTAAAGAACTTCCGCTCTGTCTGCGTTCCTGGTTGTATGTATGTATGTATATATTTCTATAGCGCGAACCTAGCCAAAAGGCAGCGGAGTACTCTATATGGTCAAAGGGAATCTTAAAGTCAACAATAGGACAGGAAGCTGAGTTGTGGATGGTTAATGTATTGTAATGTAGTGTTCATTAGAGAGGTGAGTCTTCAGCTCTTTCCTAAATTGAAGCAGCCTTGAGGTGGTCCTGATGGATATGAGGATGTTGTTCAAGATTCTTGGTGCATTAATGGACATGGCCATGGTTCTGTAGAGGTCTTAGATGTAACAGGAGGGAATAGGTTGTAACAATGTTGAACAGGAGGGGGCGACATCTATTTCGAGCCCGGAAACCATAAAATAAGAAGGGAGATAAGCCAGGCATAGGCTGCGAGGTAGCAGAGTAGGGTTCACAGATCTGGCCAGGCAGAAGCCTTAGACCAGTGGTTCCCAAACTGGGGTCCCTGGACCCCTAGGGGTCCGTGACACATTCCCAGGGGGTCCCCAGGCAGCAGTTTTAAAAGCACTGCAAAGTTCCTTGTATAATCAGCAGTTTTCAAAGCTACAATAAAAGCTTCAAGAAAACTCCGGTGATTAATGTACCTGCTGGAGAGAGAGATGGGAGTTTTGTCTATTGGCAGCTTTGACTCCTCTAAGGAAGCGCAGAGGTTTAATATGCCTGCTGCAAAGAACATGAACCCTGCACTTAAAAAAACAATATTTTATGTGCATAGCTCAGTGGGTTACGGCTTTTGTCAAAGAACTTCTGTTGTTACTGTGCAGTTCATAAGTTACAATTGTAAACTAGATCAGTGAGCTATGAACCGCCATCAAAGAGCTGCATTCAAACTGCATGGTGAAAGGTAGTAAGTTATGTTTGCTCTCAGGCTTTCATTAACCTTATGCTGCTAATAAAGGTTTATTTGGGTAGAAATCAATTCTTATTATTAACGTCAATGCTAACCACTGTTAAGTTCTGAATCCTGAGTTTGTGCTTCTCCAGACCAAGCACTCTTAAAAAAATGCCTACAGGTATAGACTACATGAATCCCACACCTTGAATTCCCCTTTGCCTTATGTAACATTTTCTATACACTGATTGGCACATGTATGATTCATTGTCTCTGCCTGACACTGGTATGAGAGATGCTATGAAAAAAATGCAATTCATGTGACAGAGGAGCTATGGAGAAATAAGAGACACTGTTGGAGGGTGATAGTGAGGGAATCATTGACGAGCCCCAACAAAGATCGTTGTATCCTGCTACACAGTAAGGTCATCATTTACTATGCTTTAAAAGCTAATACAATTCAATATATAATGACAAACGTATGTGAAATGCACCATTTTTTCCAAATTTTATTGGGGGGAGAGAGCCCATCAAAGCTCCCTTTGTAGTGGTCAGACTCACTAGCTACACTTGGTGCGCACAGTGGAGGGACAACATTTGTCAGGGCAGCCTTGGGTTTCCAGTACGGCCCTGGCAGAAGCAGGAGCCTCATACCACAAAATAAAAGCAATCATTGAAAAGTTAGTTGCCGAGGTGCAGCACCAACCTTCCCATTAAAATCTTTAGATTTTTGCAATTTTTTTCAATGTAAAATAATCAAATCTTTAGCTAGTAGAGTATTTGTGTGGTATGCACATGTTTGTGTATTTATCACGTACTTCTGTTTTAATGTTTGAAATTTAAATAGTACAAATTGCTAGGGGTCCCTGGCTTCCAGTAGTGACTTACTGGGGGTCTTCAGGAGTCAAAAGTTTGGGAACCACTGCCTTAGACCATCTTGGATCTGAAGATGAAGTATATGTAAGAAGGCGATGAGAGCTGAACAAGGCAGTAGAGGCCTTGGAGTCCAGTGCTGGCTGCGTTTGCCACCGGCTAACTGTCATCAGAGGCAACTCTGAGTCTTAAAATGAGAGTCTATCTGCCCAAGATAAAGAATAAAGGTGGAAGAGAGATGGGATCTGGTCCTGGTTCTGGAGCTATTAAGAGGTGTATAAAGCTGAAGGGATCTCCAGAACTAAATAAAATGATGTGTACTCTATTCTAGCTACATGTATATAGGCAGAGTCAGCAGGAAGGGGTTGCCTCTTTCTGCAAGGAAGCCATGCCAACGGAGCTCACTCAGCAACATCCATCCTGGAAATGGCATGGGATGAGCAAACCCATATCTTAGTATGGCTCAAATCGATGCACTTTTATCTACATCAACTATACGGTTATGGTGGAAGCTGTTTTTAAGCTGAGTCATGTGGTAAAATACTCACTGTGCAGTACGTATTTCCTCAGGAATACATGGGTCTATAATGGCTATAATCTCAAGGTGATGGGAAAAGCCATGTTTTACTGGCTGTTCATAATGCCAGGGAGTCCGGTAATTGATAAATACCCATAGGTACTTAGTTCCATAATTTCCAGGAATTTGCAGAGAATGAAGAGCCTCCCAAGTGGGATTTTGCAGAACAATTTGAAGCAAGGGCTTTGATCCAATTCTCTATCTCAGTTAACAGCCACAAAACAATTTCTGTGTCACTGATAAAGTGGCAAGTAATGCAGAGGTCAGTGTACAGCGTCTAAGGCCACTGTGATGTGTTTCAATCAATCAATCATTTGTAAAGCGCACTACATACCCGCGAGGGTCTCAAGGCGCTGTGGGGGGGGGGTGCTACTGATCGAACAGCCAGGTCTTGAGTATCCTCCTGAAGGTCAGCAGGTCTTGGGCCTGTCGTAGGCTCAGTGGGAGGGTGTTCCATGTCTTAGCGGCGAGGTGAGAGAAGGATCTCCCGCCGGTGGTTGTTCTTCGGATGCGCGGGACGGTGGCGAGTGATCGGTCGGTGTAGCGTAGCTGGTGGTTGGGGTTGTAGAAGGAAAGCCGTCTGTTGAGGTAGGCTGGGCCGGTCTTGTGGAGTGCTTTGTGTGCGTGGATGAGGAGCTTGAAGGATATCCTATTGTTGACGGGGAGCCAGTGCAGGTTTCTCAAGTGGGGGGTGATGTGGCCGTGTCGTGGTACGTCGAGGATCAGTCGCACCAAGGCGTTTTGGAAGCGTTGTAGTCGTTTGATGAGCATGGTCGGGGCTACCGCTTAGAGGGCGTTTCCGTAGTCGAGTCTGCTGCTGACGAGGGCTTGGGTGACTGTCTTTCTTGTATCTGTCGGGATCCATCTGTAGATCTTGCGGAGCATGCGGAGGGTGTTGAAGCAGGAGGAGGAGACGGCGTTGACTTGCTTGGTCATTGAGAGCGTTGAGTCGAGGAAGATTCCCAGGTTGCGTGCGTGGTCGGTGGGTGTCGAGGCTGCCCCCAGTGCCGTCGGCCACCAGGAGTCGTCCCAGGCTGAGGGGTTGGAGCCGAGGATGAGGACCTCCGTCTTGTAGAGTTCAGCTTCAGGCGGCTGCTCTTCATCCAGTCGAAGACGGCCTTCATTCCTTCGTGGAGGTTGGCTTTGGCTGTGATGGGGTCCTTGGTGATGGAGAGGATCAGTTGAGTGTCGTCTGCGTAGGAGATTATGTTGAGGTCGTGCTGTCGGGCGACGTGTGCGAGCGGGGCCATGTAAATGTTGTACAGTGTCGGGCTGAGGGAGGATCCCTGGGGTACGCTGCAGATGATCTCGGAGGCTTTGGAACGGAATGGGGGTAGGCAGATGCTCTGGGTTCTGCCAGAGAAGAAGAAGGTGGTCCATTCCAGAGCCTTGTCTCGGATCCCTACGGCGTGGAGGCGTGCGCATAGTGTGCGGTGGCAGATGGTGTCGAAGGTAGCGGAGAGGTCTAGGAGGATGAGTGCTGCGGTGTTAGACCTGGCACCTTGGCGTGAGTCTCCCTTCCACTTTGTGTCGCTGTGCCTCATGTGTTTTGCTGGTGTTAGCTGCTCAGAGCACTGTGCCACTGCCAACCAGTGCCACAGTGCAAGTGCTCCCTATTTAAAATGTATATGTTGGTTGGATTCCATGATTGGCTTATTTGGTTTACTGTCAGACCCCAGTAAAGTGCACCAGGAGCACCCAGGGCTTGTAAATACAAATGCTGCTGGTGGGATTGCAGCACTGGTTGTGCCACCCTAAGAAGCAGCCTGGTAAAATGTATCTAAGGTCTGCGATTGCAGAACCTGCGTGCAGTTTGGTACTGTCATGCTGACTGGGCAAGTGCACCCACTTCCCAGTCCCTAAACCTTCCCTTAACTTCATATTAGTCACCCCTATGGTAGGCCCAAGGGCAGGGTGCATTGTAAGCATAAAGTAGGACAAGCCCTGATGTGTGTGGCATGTCCTAATAGTGAATTACAGCCATTTTCGTTTTTCACTATTGTAAGGCTACCTGTTCCCATAGGCCAGAATGGGCTGTTAGAATTGTTACATCCTATGATCCTAACAGACCCAGGGAACATGGTAGAACATCGAGTTTAGTATGCCTGAACTCAGAATAATAAAATACATCTTTTAGTAAAGTTTATTTTAATATTCTGTGTTTGCAAATACCACTTTTAGAAAGTTGGTATTTGCGTGCCTAACCATTTCAGCCCGCCTCTGCAATGATGTGTATCTGCCTGTCTGGTTTGTGTGAGTGACAGGGCTGGGGAAACCCAGAGGGGCAGGGCTAGGTAGCCTGGTGGTGAATAGAGAGATTGACATCCAGATGGGTGGGAGGAGTGCACTTGGACTCTGAATAGGGCTGTGCTCTGCCACCACAATGCTGGCTCCACTTCCTGTGGAGCGGCTGATGTCTCTGCCCTGCACCCTGAATAGAAAGTCAGAGTCATGTCAACAAAGTGCTCAGGAACTGGTTTGGACTGGGCAAAGTCCCCTCTACCCCAGAGGAACAAAGGAATTAGGGGTATAAGTATTGGGACCCTGCTCCCAAGAAATTAGATCCTGCTTGACAAGAAGAACCTCTGCCTGAGGAGAAGGAACCGGGAAAGCTGTAAGGAGGATTACTGTCCCTGACCTGGGGGATTGGCCTGCAGTGGTTGCCTTGCTGCTGAAGGAGAGGAGAAAGACTACAAAGACTTTATTTCAACTTGTGCTTAAAAAGATCTCCAAGGGCTTGGAATAGAGCTTGCCTCCTGCTGAAGTCTCAGGAACAACAGACTTCACCCCCCAGCTCCCCAAAGTTCTTTGGAAGTGCCTGCTGCTGTTGTTGGGCCTTCTGAGGGACTGCGTGTCGCAAGGAGCTGGAAGCGCAACTCAAGGAGGAGAAGCGTGCCGCCGTCGGAGCTGTTGTCGTCTCATCTCGTAAAGTGTGTCGCCGCTGCAGCTTCGCATTGAGCGGAAGCGTCTTGCATCATCCAGGAAGTGTCTCGCAACGCCGAAGAAGCGTGTCGCCATCGCAGCCATCGTAGCTGACGCATCGCACCGCATCAAGAAAAGCGCCTCGCATCCACGGAGAAGCGTGCCGCCGTCGGAGCTGCTGTCGGCGCATCGCGTAAAGGGGTGTCGCCGCTGCAACATCGCATCGAGCGGAAGCGTCTCGCAAACGTCGGAGAAGAGTGCCGCTGCCAAGGCCGCTGTCAGATCGCGTAAAGGGTGACGCCGCTGTAGCTGACGCATCGAGTCGAGCCTTCTCGCAACATCGGAGAAGCGTAACGCATCTGGAAGATCTTCACGTCTTTATTTCTTTGCACCAAAAACTTCATCGCATCAACATCGTTGCAACACTTTCGTTGTCCTGCGTGTCGCATCTAAAAGGTACATTGACTTAAAGTGTCACATTTAAGAACTTAAGAGAACTAAGCAAACTTCTACCATCTAAAAGTAACAGTATTGTGTATTTTTGTTGTTTAATGGTCTTGTGGTAACTCTATATAAAGAATCCTTATTTTTAATATAAAACCTGTGTGGTGTCCATTTGTAGTGTTGTCACTTGGTTACTGTATGTGTTCACAAATGCTTAACCTATAACGCTCTGAGATAAGCCTTATCTGCTCGCGCCAAGCTACCTAGAGGGTGAGCAGGGGTTATTTTAGGAGTGTAACCCCTTACCCTGACTAGAGGAAAGGTTCCCTGCTTGTCTCAAGTACCTACCTATGCCAACCAGAGAATCCGGATTCTAACATTGGTGGTCAGCGGTGAGGATTCTGGACTTGCATTTGTGACTCATGTACAGTGATTGGTGAACACTACTTAGTGAGTGCACACCTTAACGCAACCAATACTTGTTGGTAGATTCTTTTTGGGACTTTCTATTTTTGAGTACTGCCAAGCTTAACCATGGTGGAGAAAGCAGCATCCATAGTCTGAATACTGAATTTGAATGGGAAGAAGAGAAATTGGATAGCTACACTGCCAAGCAGCTGAAATTATTCTGCAAGAAATTTAATGTTTCTACAACTGGATGTAAAAACAAGACAGAGTTCTACAAGGCGCTGAGGGGCTGGGTAGAAGCAAGGAATGCCACTGATAATGATAATGCAGAGGAGCAGCTGGATGGGCCAGTGAGTCCAAGAGGAAGGAGAACCCCTTCCCCTGCCGGTAGCAGTGTTTCTAGTAAAAGTCTATCTCCAGAGGAGCTGGCAGATAGAAAAGAGTGTAGGATGCATGAATTGGAGCTGACCAAGCTCAAGTTAAGTGGGCAGTTAGAATTTGAAATGCAAAGTAGAAAGTTAGCCCTCGAAGAAAAAAAAGCTACAGTATGAACATGAAAAGGTTTTTGAGGGAGTTGGAGCTGAAGGCCCAGAGTTTGGAAATTGCTCCCTCTGGTGGCAGCACACCGTCAGTACACGTAGAATCAAGGGTGTACATACCCAAAGATGTGGTAAAAGAACTTTTTAAAAATGATGACATATGAAGTAGCCATGTCTTCCCACCGGGTCCCTGAGAAGGATTGGGGAGCGGGGTTGTGGGGACGGTTCCTTAGTGAGGGTCGGGACACACTGCTAGACTTGCCTTCAGATGATTATAATTCTTATCCCCATATGAAGGCAGCTTTGATGGCTTAGTATGGGTTGACCCCTGAGTTGTATAGGCAAAGGTTCAGGGGGTGCACCAAGATTCCAAACAGTACGTATGTGGAGTATGTGACTTTTTTTTGCAGAGCACTGGATGGTTGGGTGAAGGGTAGTAAGGTTAATGATTTTCAAGGGCTTCTTGATTTAATGGCATGGGAGCACTTGTCCAGTAATTGTTTTCCTGAGCTACGCCAGCACCTGATTGATAGTAGGCTGACTAACCCTAGGAAGTTTGCTGAGGAGGCGGACCGCTGGGTCAGTACCAGGGTCCACAAGGGTTCAGTGGGAGACTCCGCTAAAGGTGGGCAGGGTCCCCAGCAGAAGAGTGGGGGGGACAAGGGCAAACAGAGGGAGTTCCCAAGAAGGCCCCAAAGTAATCCCCAAGGGAACCAAGGGAAAGGTTCTCAGCCTCCCCCATCCCAGAAACCGACCGGGGCCCCGACAGGTCCACCTGTTCAAAAGGGGCCCATAAAATGTTACAAGTGTGGTAACATGGGGCATTTTGCCTCTGATTTAAAGTGTCCTTTGTATGGTAAACCAGCACCCACTGGTGCTCCGCCCCGGCAGGTCGCTAGTGTAGCCTTGGGGGAGGAGATGGCTGTCCAAGGTGGGTGGGGTCCCGCAGAGATGTCCCTCGTCTCATTAGGAGACTGTGAGATGGTCCCCCAAACCCAGCTGCCTCATAACACTAAGAAATACAGGCAGTGGGTGACCATCAATGGCCGTAGGGTGGAAGCTCTCAGAGACACAGGAGCCAGTGTGACAGCTGTCAAGTGTCACCTGGTGTCTCAAGAGCAGGTTGTCCCAGGAGCATTCTATCCAGTTGTTGCCGCTGACAACACAGAGAGTCACTGCAAGGTGGCTCAGGTTCCCTTTGAGTGGGGGGGGTCTCTGGTACTCTTCAGGTAGCTGTGAGGCCCGGCATGCCTGTAGACTGCCTGTTAGGGAACGACTTGGAGAGCTCACCTTGGGCTAAGGTGGAGCGGAGTGCTCACCTGGAGATGTTGGGTATGCCAGATTGGGCGTGTGTCACCACACGGTCCATGGCAGCAAGTAGAGGTGCTCAAGAGGTCCTGGAGCCTGAGAGGGAGGCCCAGGGACCGGCCTTAGAGAGAAGAGGCAGGGGGCGCGGGAAACCGGCCCCTGAAGTTCCCACGGCCAAGGAGGAAGCAGACCTTGAGGGGGATGCCCTGGAGCCTACCGGGGAACAGATAGCTGAACTGGGGGACCTACCTGAGCTGACCCATTGGCACCAGGAAGGAGGCCCCTCCAGGGAAAACTTTTGTAAGGCACAGAAAGAATGCCCTTCTCTCGTGGGTATGCGGCAGCAGGCTGCAGACCAGGCCGCAGGTGATCAGTCTGGGTCACATTTCATTTACTGGGAGAACGACCTCCTATATGCAAAGCCTAAGGTTGCTGAGCGTGGGTCAGCCCGTGCACTGGTGGTATCCCAGGACTTCAGAGCCTTCCTACTGGGGCTGGCTCACGATGTGCCATTGGCAGGACATTTGGGGCAGGACAAGACCTTTGAAAGGCTTGTCACCTACTTTTATTGGCCTCAAATGCGCAGGAGTTCAGACACTCACTGCAGGACTTGTCAGACTTGCCAGCCAAGTGGAAAGAGTGGAAGGAAGCAGAAGGCTCCACTCCAGCCATTCCCTGTGGTCGGTACCCCATTCCAGCGAGTGGGGATTGACATTGTGGGGCCACTGGACCCCAGGACAGCCATGGGCAACAGGCTTATCCTGGTCCTGGTGGACCATGCCACCCGGTACCCGGAAGCCATCCCTCTGAGGACAGTGACGGCCCCCGTGGTGGGACGTGCACTGATGGGAATTTTCTCCCGAGTGGGATTCCCTCTAGAGGTGGTGTCTGACCGCGGTAACAATTTCATATCCAAGTATATCAAATCCCTTTGGCAAGAGTGTGGTGTAACCTACAAGTTCACGACACCTTACCACCCCCAAGGAAACGGGTTGGTTGAGAGATTCAACCGTACCCTCAAGGGCATGATAATGGGTCTGGAAGAACCCATGAGGCGTAAGTGGGACGTCCTCTTGCCATGCCTTCTCTTTGCGTACCGTGAGGTGCCACAGAAGTCTCTAGGGTTCCGCCCCTTTGAGCTCCTGTATGGCCACCCAGTGAGAGGACCTCTACGTCTGGTCAAGGAAGGCTGGGAGCAATCTCCCAGGAAACCTCCCCAGAGTGTATATAGCTACATGCTGGCCTTCAGAAATCAGACTAGGCGATTCAGGCAACTTGCTGAGGCAAATCTGGAAGCCAGCCAGGAGGAGATGAAGCGGTGGTATGACCAGAATGCCACTCTGGTAGAGCTTCAGCCTGGACAAAAGGTGTGGGTCTTGGCCCCCGTGGAGCCTTGTGCGCTCCAGGATCAGTGGACCGGTCCCTTTGAGGTGGTGGAGCGCAAGAGTCCAGTTACCTATTTGGTGGACTTGCGGTCTCCAAGGAACCCCTTAAGGGTCCTTCCTGTCAACCGCCTCAAGCCCCACTTGGAGAGGTCTCAAGTTGGCATACTCTTGGCAACAGATGCTGGGATGGAAGAGGAGACCGTGCCTCTTCCTGACCTCCTGTCAGCCCAGGAGCAAGATGGGTCAGTGGATGGTGTCATCCTCTCTTCCGCCCTGAGCAACAGAATGATTGTCGCCAGCTACTGGGACAATTTTCTGATCTGTTTTCCCTGGTTCCCGGTGTCACTGATTGGTGCGTCCATGATGTGGACACTGGGGATAGTACACCTGTGAGGCACAAGGCCTACAGGGTGACTGACAGGGTGAGGGCCTGCATCAAGGAGGAGGTCTCCAAGATGTTTGCACCTGGGGTAATTGAGTCCTCCAGCAGTCCTTGGGCCAGCCCAGTGGTCTTGGTCCCAAAGGCTGCAGCGCCGGGAGCCACACCCGAACTCCGGTTCTGTGTGGACTACAGAGGACTCAATTCAGTCACCAGGACTGACGCACACCCCATCCCCAGAGCTGATGAGCTCATAGATCGGCTAGGGGCTGCCAACTACCTCAGCACGTTTGATTTAACGTCTGGGTACTGGCAGATCGCCTTGACCGAGGGGGCCAAAGAGAGGTCAGCATTTTCCACCCCAGATGGGCACTACCTGTTCCAGGTTATGCCCTTTGGGATGAAGAATGCCACTGCCACCTTCCAGAGGTTGGTCAACCAGGTGTTGGTTGGACTGGACTCGTTCAGTGCCGCCTACCTGGATGACATCGCAGTGTTCAGCTCCACTTGGCAGGAACACCTGCGCCACCTCTGGGAATTGTTGATGGCGCTGCGGAGGGCAGGCCTCACGATCAAGGCGAGTAAGTGCCAGATCGGGCAGGGTTCCGTGGTGTACTTGGGGCACCAGGTTGGGAGCGGCCAGGTGGCACCCCTTCAACCCAAGATAGAAACCATCCTGAATTGGGAGTCCCCCAAAACCCAGACAGAGGTGAGAGCCTTCCTAGGTCTCACCAGGTACTACAGGAGGTTTGTCAAGGGGTATGGCAACATTGTTGCCCCCCTGACAGTGCTGACTTCTAGGAAGCAGCCCAGGAAAGTGATTTGGACTGACACCTGTCAGAAAGCTTTTGAGGCCCTGAAAGCTGCTATGTGCACGGCGCCCGTGCTCTTGGCTCCCAACTTCTCCAAAGTGTTTATCGTTCAGACAGACGCTTCAGAGCATGGTGTGGGGGCTGTTCTTTCACAAATTAATGAAGAGGGCCTAGATCAACCTGTAGCCTTCCTTAGCAGGAGGTTACTTCCACGGGAACAGAGATGGAGTGCTATTGAGCGTGAGGCATTTGCTGTGGTCTGGGCGCTGAAGAACCTAAGACCCTACCTGTTTGGGTCTCACTTCCGGGTTCAGACAGACCACAGGCCCCTCAGATGGTTGATGCATATGAGGGGTGAGAATCCAAAGCTGTTGAGGTGGTCCATTTCCCTACAGGGTATGGATTTCACGGTGGAACATCGCCCTGGTACAGATCACGCCAATGCTGACAGTCTGTCCAGATTTTTCCGCCTTAGTGATGAGGAACTCCCTGGGGTAGGGTAGTTCTCCCCACTTTTCAGCTGGAGGGGACACGTGTTAGATCTGGCACCTTGGCGTGAGTCTCCCTTCCACTTTTTGTCGCTGTGCCTCATGTGGTTTGCTGGTGTTAGCTGCTCAGAGCACTGTGCCACTGCCAACCAGTGCCACAGTGCAAGTGCTCCCTATTTAAAATGTATATGTTGGTTGGATTCCATGATTGGCTTATTTGGTTTACTGTCAGACCCCAGTAAAGTGCACCAGGAGTGCCCAGGGCTTGTAAATACAAATGCTGCTGGTGGGCTTGTAGCACTGGTTGTGCCACCCACAGAAGCTGCCTGGTAAAATGTATCTAAGGTCTGCCATTGCAGAACCTGCGTGCAGTCTGGTACTGTCATGCTGACTGGGCAAGTGCACCCACTTCCCAGTCCCTAAACCTTCCCTTAACTTCATATTAGTCAACCCTATGGTAGGCCCAAGGGCAGGGTGCATTGTAAGCATAAGGTAGGGCAAGCCCTGATGTGTGTGGCATGTCCTAATAGTGAATTACAGCCATTTTCGTTTTTCACTATTGTAAGGCTACCTGTTCCCATAGGCCAGAATGGGCTGTTAGAATTGTTACATCCTATGATCCTAACAGACCCAGGGAACATGGTAGAAAATCGAGTTTAGTATGCCTGAACTCAGAATAATAAAATACATCTTTTAGTAAAGTTTATTTTAATATTCTGTGTTTGCAAATACCACTTTTAGAAAGTTGGTATTTGCTTGCCTAACCATTTCAGCCCGCCTCTGCTATGATGTGTATCTGCCTGTCTGGTTTGTGTGAGTGACAGGGCTGGGGAAACCCAGAGGGGCAGGGCTAGGGTGCCTGGTGGTGAATAGAGAGATTGACATCCAGATGGGTGGGAGGAGTGCACCTGGACTCTGAATAGGGCTGTGCTCTGCCACCACAATGCTGGCTCCACCTCCTGTGGAGCAGCTGATGTCTCTGCCCTGTACCCTGAATAGAAAGTCAGAGTCATGTCAACAAAGTGCTCAGGAACTGGTTTGGACTGGGCAAAGGCCCCTCTACCCCAGAGGAACAAAGGAATTAGGGGTATAAGTATTGGGACCCTGCTCCCAAGAAATTAGATCCTGCTTGACAAGAAGAACCTCTGCCTGAGGAGAAGGAACCGGGAAAGCTGTAAGGAGGAGTACTGTCCCTGACTTGGGGGATTGGCCTGCAGTGGTTGCCTTGCTGCTGAAGGAGAGGAGAAAGACTACAAAGACTTTATTTCAACTTGTGCTTAAAAAGATCTCCAAGGGCTTGGAATAGAGCTTGCCTCCTGCTGAAGTCTCAGGAACAACAGACTTCACCCCCCAGCTCCCCAAAGTTCTTTGGAAGTGCCTGCTGCTGTTGTTGGGCCTTCTGAGGGACTGCGTGTCTCAAGGAGCTGGAAGCGCGACTCAAGGAGGAGAAGCGTGCCGCCGTCGGAGCTGTTGTCGTCGCATCTCGTAAAGTGTGTCGCCGCTGCAGCATCGCATCGAGCGGAAGCGTCTCGCATCATCCAGGAAGTGTCTCGCAACGCCGAAGAAGCGTGTCGCCATCGCAGTCATCGTAGCTGACTCATCGCACCGCATCCAGAGAAGAGTCTCGCATCGAAGAAGAAGCGTGTCGCCATCGCAGCCATCGTAGCTGTCGCATTGCACTGCATCAAGAAAAGCGCCTCGCATCCACGGAGAAGCGTGCCGCCGTCGGAGCTGCTGTCGTCGCATCGCGTAAAGGGGAGTCGCCGCTGCAACATCGCATCGAGCGGAAGCGTCTCGCAAACGTCGGAGAAGAGTGCCGCTGCTAAGGCCGCTGTCGTCGCATCGCGTAAAGGGTGACGCCGCTGTAGCTGACGCATCGAGTCGAGCCTTCTCGCAACATCGGAGAAGCGTAACGCATCTGGAAGATCTTCACGTCTTTATTTCTTTGCACCAAAAACTTCATCGCATCAACATCGTTGCAACACTTTCGTTGCCCTGCGTGTCGCATCTAAAAGGTACATTGACTTCAAGTGTCGCATTTAAGAACTTAAGAGAACTAAGCAAACTTCTACCATCTAAAAGTAACAGTATTGTGTATTTTTGTCGTTTAATGGGCTTGTGGTAACTCTATATAAAGAATCCTTATTTGTAATATAAAACCTGTGTGGTGTCCATTTGTAGTGTTGTCACTTGGTTACTGTATGTGTTCACAAATGCTTAACCTATAACGCTCTGAGATAAGACTTGTCTGCTCGCGCCAAGCTACCTAGAGGGTGAGCAGGGGTTATTTTAGGACTGTAACCCCTTACCCTGACTAGAGGAAAGGTTCCCTGCTTGTCACAAGTACCTACCTGTGCCAACCAGAGAATCCGGATTCTAACATGCGGTCTCACCGTTGTCCAGCAGGGTCCTGATGTCGTCAGTGGCGGCGATGAGGGCAGTCTCGGTGCTGTGGTTGCTGTGGAACCCTGACTGAGAAGGGTCCAGGATTCTGTTTTCCTCGAGGTATCGGGTTAGCTGTCTGTTGACGATTTTCTCAATGACCTTGGCAGGGAAGGGGAGAAGAGAAAGGGGCCGGAAGTTCTTGAGGTCTCTTGGGTCTGCCTTAGGTTTTTTGAGTAGGGAGTTTATCTCGGCGTGTTTCCAGCTCTCTGGGAAGGTCACGGTCTTGAGGGAGAGGTTGATGACGTTGCGCGGGTGCAGTGCGATGGAGCTGCTTGCTTTGTTGAAGACGTGGTGCGGGAATGGGTCTGATGGAGAGCCAGAGTGGATTGTGCTCATGGTCTTGATGGTGTCATCGACGCTCACGCTGGCCCAGGCTAGCAGGGGGTCGTGGTCGATGGTGTGCGGAGGGTCTGTTGTGTTTGTGTCTGTTGGGGCTGTCTGGGTGTTGAAGCTGTCGTGGATGTCTGCTATCTTGCAGTGGAAGAAGGTGGCGAGGGAGTCGCACAGGGCTTGCGACGACGGGATGTTGTTGGTGCTGGAGAGTTCCTTCACGATGTTGAAGAGCTCCTTGCTATTGTGTGCATTGTTGTCGAGGCGGTCTTTGAAGGAGGTCCTCTTGGCCGCCCTGATGAGGTGGTTTTGGTTGCGGATGGCGTCCTTGTGTGCTGCGTGGCTGTCCGGAGTTTGTTCACTGTGCCATTCCTTCTCTAGTCTCCGGCAGGCTTGCTTGGAGGCAAGGATTTCTGGGGTGAACCAGCTGGCCCTCTTGCTGGTGTCTCTGTGGGGGAGTTTCTTCAGCAGGGCGAGGGTGTTGGCGCAGTCCTCGATCCAGCGTCTGAGGCTGTGGGCAGCGTCGTCGGCGTTGGAGGGTGGGCTGAGAGCTAGGTTTGCATGTAGTTGGTCTTCGGTGATTTTGCTGCAGCAGCGGCGGGGGATCTGTTGGGTGCGGTGGTGTGTGGTGGGTTTCTGGAAGGCGAAGTGGATGCAGCGGTGGTCGGTCCAGAGGAGTTTGGTGGTGTGACTGACGGAGACGTGAGTGCTTGAGGAGAAGACGGGGTCGAGCGTGTGGCCAGCAGAGTGGGTGGGCGTTGTGATGAGTTGCTTCAGTCCGAGGTTGGCGAGGTTATCGATCAGGGTTGTGGAGTTGTTGTCGTTGTTGTTCTCAAGGTGAAAGTTCAGGTCTCCGAGGAGGATGAAGTCGGTGGAGGACAGGGCGTGCGTGCTGATGAAGTCGGCGATGGAGTCGCTGAACTGGGGACGGGGTCCGGGTGGTCAGTAGACGAGGGTGCCTCTGAGGGTGGAGCTAGGGTCTGTGTGGATCTGGAAGTGCATTTGTTCGGCAGTGCTGAGTACGTCGTCGGTGCTAGTCGAGACCCTGATGCTGTTCTTGTGGATGATGGTGATTCCTCCTCCGACTCCGTTGGTGCGGTCTCTGCGAGTGATCTTGTAGCCGTCTGGGATGGCTATGGCGATGTCGGGTGCGGAGGAGTCGTTCAGCCAGGTCTCTGTCAGGAAGGCGACGTCCGGGGATGTTGTGTTTAGCAGGTCTCAGAGCTCGACGGCGTATTTGCATGCGGAGCGGGTGTTCAGTAGTATGCATCGGAGGTGGTTGGGGTATTTCTTGGCGGGTGGTTTGTTGGCTCTGAGGCTGGGGTAGCTGCAGTTCCGGCAGGTGAAGGGACCGTGTGTGCGTTTCGGGGCAGCCTTGAAGCAGGTGTGGGTCCGTCCGGAGTTGAGAACGTGCAGAGTGCTGGCGTCGTAGTGGCAGTGGTCGTCGTGGCGGGTGCGGGGGCCAGGGGTTCTGGCACTGGACGCAGTCCAGGCACGGACGGGCGCAGATGGGCTTGCCTCAGGCACACCTTCGGCGTGCCAGCGGAGCGGCCGCGCAGCTGCCGGCATATATGAGGAGGTGGGAGGGAGGACCAGCTGGGAGGCGGGGGCAGCGAATGGGCAGTGGGCAGTTAGGGAGGCAGGGCCGCAGGGGACGCAGCGGCGGGGGTGTTGAGGGACGATGAAGGGAACAGAAGGCAAAAGGTCACAAAAAACTAGGGAAAACGAGTGTCACAGAGGGCAAGAGGGCACATAAATACAGGAAAAACGAGTGTCACAGAAGGCAAAAAGGGCAGAGAAATACAGGAAAAACAAGTGGCACAGAAGGCAAGTGGACACAGAAATACAGGAAAAGGGAAGAGAAATAAAGGAAAAACGAGTGGCACAGAAAGCAAAAAGGGCAGCGAAATACAGGAAAAACGAGTGTCACAGAAGGCAAAAAGAACAGCGAAATACAGGAAAAACGAGTGTCACAGAAGGCAAAAGGGCAGAGAAATACAGGAAGAACGAGTGCCACAGAAGGCAAAAAGGGCAGAGAAATACAGGAAAAACGAGTGTCACAGAAGGCAAGAGGGCACAGAAATACAGGGGCAGCTGAGACAGAAGGCAAAAACGGTCGGAGAGGCACGGGGACAGTGAGGGGTACAGAAGGAAAAACCGGGCAGAGACACGGGGGCAGCGAGGGGTACAGAAGGAAAAACCGGGCAGAGACAGGGGGGCAGCGGGGGGTACAGAAGGAAAAACCGGGCAGAGACACGGGGGCAGCGGGGGGTACAGAAGGAAAAACCGGGCTGAGAGACACGGGGACAGCGAGGGGAACAGAGGGAAGAAAACGGGCACGGACCACGTACAGGCAGCGGGGGAAGACAGAACAACAGCAGTCACAGACACAACAATGAAATACAGGCAATACAATAAAACAGTAGAGCGGAAGATGAACAAACCTACGGCCTACCACTGGCCACCAGGGATGAGGTGCAGGTGGTAGCCTGCGGGTGGTGGAGGGCCTCGAACTTCCTCAGCAGCAGCGGCAGCTGGGGCAGGGACACACAGGCGGTGCTGTGCGGAGGGGGAGCGACCTACCTGGCAAGGTCAAAGGTTTCAAGAGTCAAAGATGCAATCGCAGTGTTGCAGGAGAGTTCTGCATCTGTTGGGAGCTGCATATGAAGACATCAGGTGCTCCAAGGTAGAATTCAAGGGCTTAGTCAGGTCTGCAAAGCACAAGTACAATGGTCATTATGTAGAGTGATGATCTGACTACCAGGTCTACCTGAAGGCTGAGGAGCAATTGTCGTATACGATCACTCCAAGGTCACTCACACTGCTGGCCAGCAAGGGGGGCTGGTCTCACAAGTACGATGGTCATTGGTCAGCGGGCTGGTATGAGGACCAGTACCTACAGGGGAGGATTTTGGTTTTAGAGAAGATGACCCAAGATGGTTCCCATTTATCTGAATTTCAGTTGCCAGGAGGCCTGGTGCAAATGTGTAATGTTTGATGGTTTCCACAGTCTGAGATGGATTTGCATTTCATCAGCAGAAGAGAAGCAAGTGAAATGAAAGGATTGAATTAGACACAGTATAGCCCTGCGGTAAGCATTGAACAGGAAAGAAGTTACTGCGATACTCAAAGAACCGCCGTTGGGACGAGAATGGCAGAGGTGAAGAGATTAGAACTCACCCTGAGAAAAAATGAAAAGGTTCATTTGAAGGTCCTCCTCCGAATGCACATATGACTCAGTATTTGGATAGAGGAGAAAGTCAGAGACTGTTCTGGGGGGCCCACAGAGCAATCAGGGGTTACTTGGCTACTACTGTAGTGAAGACAGGGTTTTGCCTGCATACATTGCTATGTTAGCATAAGCGTTTTAGATGTTAACGCCATCTTGTCACTTTTGCACATGACACTACAGGTAGCTGTTATTATAAGTAAAACTGCGTGCTTGATTTTTCTTCACATGAGAAAGGTCTGTTTTTCACATCCCTAGACGTGCTCTGCGACCTTAGTCTGAACACTGTGTGCAGAAGCCGTCAAGGTCAAATAACAATGTATGCTGTTGAATTCAGGTTGCTCGGCCCACGCTCTAGACACAAGGAACACACAGCTGCAAATATCTGAAACTCGGGTGCCTTTAATATTGCATTGCATGCATGAGGCTGACACTCTTGGAGAAAACCTTTCCAGATACAGAGAGCAGTGCTGATCCTGTGATGTGATTCACCTAAGCTGATCTTTGAGGTATGGGGTTCCCCATTCAAACCTAGAGACCATCTATTATTATAAAACTAGCTTACTAGCCAGGGGAGGGTGATTCACAAGGTATTATAGGACCTGTTTACACTATCATTGTAATATGATTTCTCCCTTTGGTTTTTATGGTATTGTAACAATGCTGATGGTTTTATTTCTAATCATTTGTTTGCTTATGTTAGTCAAAGTACTGCACCTTAGAGCACGTAGTTAAAAATAAACATTTTAAACTTTTCCGTGTCTCTGATTACTCACGTTGTGAACTGATAGGAGAACAATAACGAAACGGTATTTTTTGATTCCCACCATTCCTGAGAGTATTCTAAGTCTCTTGTTCTGGGTTGTCTAATCATTGGTAGCTTCGATATGATACGGAGAATGAATGAGACACTGATGCTAGTCGGATAGGGGTTCTAGGTACTGAGGTGAGTTTTTTGGTACACCACAATTCACTGAGGTCCTGGTTTCCTGCGCATTGTTCTGTGCATGACCAGAATCCCCGCAACATGGCGCATCTAACGTTTTAGTCTTAAGATTGAGATGCCTTAGTAGTGCTTATATTTGTCCACAACACCCTCACTCTTGTTGCCGGTTGACGGGAGTGACGGTTTAAACCTACCAATATAGTTGACTTATAGGTTTATTCAAGCTTGACAATTAAAAAGGTTTCTTTTAGAATTACTGACCCTTTTTGTGCTACGGATTAATATAGATTGTTTTTCTTCTCTGCGTCCTTATGGCTGAAGTTGCTATTGCAGCGCATAGTCGCGCAGTTCGGGGTACCAGACGATGGAATGTCTATTATCTTTGTAGTGAGTGCCGATGCATTGTTCCCCTATGAGCTGTTTTACTCTTGGGTTACTTTTCCGGAGGTGAATGCGGATGATAGGACGTTTCACGCATACACTCCTACGGCAGTTCCAGCTAATTATACGCTGTATAGGACGCAGGAAATTCCAATTTCCGCTTGGCAGCATCGTATTTGGTTCAATGGCGCCCTCCCCCACACCGTAACTCCGGTTCGGTTAGGTCCCTTGTCCATTACTGGGGCCACTTGACCAGTCTTGGCCAGGGTCCCACCACATCCACGATATTTGCTAGCCCCGCTGGATGACTTGCGTCAACTCCATACCGCATTGATTGCGGTGCATAGGGCTATAGTGCAATACGTCGCTCGCAATGTCCAGGTGGGGCACCTGGGGTTGCGACGCAACCAGTTGGACCGGCCGGGATCACTATTAGTTCGGTAATGGGCAAGCGCCCCCAGAATAAGGACGATATGTGTTTTTGGCTTGCTGAGAAATTTGACCAGCTGGAAGCAGTATTTCCATATTCTACTCCTGTGGAAGAACACAGGATCCTTACAATTAGTTTGCAGAAAGACTTAGTTCCAGAGGTCACAGATTGTGAGAACTGGGGTAAAGTATTTGCAGCAGTCTGCGCAAAGTGCTTCGGCATACCGTCTATGACTGTATTGCCCTCCGTGATTAAGCGTGTTCAGGATGAGCACAGTCCGGAGGTGGCAGTCGAGTTGGGTATGAGGCTTGTCGGTGTGTTCGACATAGTTGCTGATCTCATCCTTGCTAACGTCAAGGGAGACGGGGTTTACTTTTAGGTGTCGAATGCGCTGCGCCTCGTTGACGACGTCGATAAGCCCCAACAGTTACCGAAAATTATTGCGGAAGCTTATAAGACCATTGGGCGCAATAGTTTGGGTGTTAAGCCTTTTGCTAAAACAACAGCGCAACCGCAAACTCAGACGGTTAAGTCTACTAAAGACGACCGTCCAGCTTTTCCTAAACAAAATTGGAAAACTAAGAAACAGGGGAAGCAGGAGCAGAAACAGGGATCTCGTCTCGTACAAGCGACTACTGAATGCACTTACGGCTTGCGCGATCGCACAAGAATTAGGTCTCCTGATAGATTTCAGGTTCCTGATCAATGTTCTCCTCGTTCTTCACAGGAAACATCGGTCTCACAGTCCGGTGGAGTTGAACGTGGCAGAGGTCGTGGTGCCCCACAAGGTCATAAGCAGCCCCGCCCGGCGGATGGTAAAGGCAAGCAGGACGATTTTGCACGTCAACGACCTCCGTTTCAGAAAAAGATAATTGCTGCTGATGGAGCTTAGATTTCACCTATAAAATGTATGCATTATTATATGACAAAAAGCTGCAGACATGAGTTCTAAAATATCACGCAGATTGTGGCGCAAGCAAGATGAAACCATAGGCCTGATCAGAATGCTTCAGTTTGGAGGTGCTTTCATGTGAAAACATTCTTAATTAGTTGAACAGCCATGTTTATATGTGATTAATCAATATGGAATCTCACTATAGAATGCACATTAATTTAGAAAATGTATTTGTACTTTCAAAATGGCATCATGTATTTTTGCAAGAGTAGAAATGTGCTGAATTGTGTTTCACAGTGTAGAAAACCACGTGATTTTAGTTTGCTTTAGTGGACTCAGCTTTCTGTAGTTTTTTTGCCCTTGAACACTCAGAATGGAATGTGCTCCACTTCCCTACTTTCAATGAAAGGGCTTTGTTAATAAATCCTGCCTCCGGTTTCCATTCGACCTTCACTATGTTGCATATTTTTGTAGCCTGTTTAAACGTGGAGAGAAGAGCACACTTTTTTTTCCATAAATCACAAGACTGAAATTTGAACAAGAACACGCCTGATTAATGACGTATCCAGTCACCCCATGGGGAGATGATGTGTCTTGAAGTTCTGATTGGACCAGCTATGAGGACTGAGGTTGTGAACTTTTACTTGAAATATGGCTTACAAGTGGGAGGAGTGCCTCTTTTTTTTCATTTTTTCTGAGGCCCAGGCCCAATTTATGAGCTGGACACAGAGACTGGGAGGAGCTGCATTCTGAGGGGGCTATTGTGCAGCTTGAGACAGAGACACAGACTAGCACAGCGAAGCAGAGTCAGAGAGAAAGAGTTGAAAGGATCAGAGCAGATTTAGATTTTAGGTGCTAAACTGCATTTATTTCTCTTTATGGGAGATTTTGCCATTATTTATTAACCTTGTAAGACTTACTCTTTTTCTTAGAAACTCTTTAAGAGTTTTGACTGACAATTTGCGCCACATTTCCCTTCCTATATGTGATGTTTATATGCAGACTGTAATGTGTTCTGTATTAATGCTATTTTTCCTATTTTTTCAATTCTGTATCCTGATTGATATTTGACTAATGAATAAAGAGTCAGAGAACCTTAACTTTTGACTTAAAATAAAACCCTTTAAAATAACTCACCACTCTTATTATTGCCTCTAATATTGTTTGCATTTAATTTTCATATTTATGTAAAGTCTCCTGTTTGGTGACATACGGTCATCAAAAGGTCCATCATTTTCACCCTTTACAGCGGTAAACCATAGGTGATGAGGTTTTGAATAGGGAAATTAACAGGTAATTACCGCTGGATCAGTTTTTGGTCGCAGAGTTAATGTTAGTGCCAACACCAAAAGGAGCATAGTTAGTTTAATGCCTAGTGTTAGATAATAATTCCCAAGTTAGATGAAAGTCCTGATTCCTGATTCCTGTGCTCAGAACCTGAAGACTGGCAAAGCAGTACTGGAAAGGTGATACAAGAAGGAGATTGCTGGAGTGGTGTGAGTATTAATAGGGTTCTGAAATGCTGTTAATGTGCTTGCAGGTATGTTTTTGTGGTGTTGGAAAATAGTAAGGGTTTCGACTGTGGATTAAAGTTTGCTCATTTTGATTTGATGTTTTTATTTTTTTAATTGATTGAATTGGTAATTTTATAGGACAGATTTATTGATTATTGATTTATGTACTAACATTCTATGTTGAGTCGCTTCGCGTTTTATGTTGTTTTTGAAGACTTCTGGGATGTAGGAAGTCGGATATTTGTAATGATTCTGTAGTAGGGCAGAGGTAAGCGCTGATCTCGGGAAAGACGGAATTATTGTGCCCTGTAGGTACACAGGGAAAACGTGAAATGATTGAAGTTGCACGACGCATTGTCTGGGTTCGATTTGGTAACATCGTCGTGTGTTGCCATTAGGGATATTTTCTGTATGAAAGAAGTGTATGGGTAGCGAAGGCCACCTGTGAAATTTTGGTTTTAATTACCAGGAGTCCAAAAGGCACTCTGATTACGCTTATCACTGGAAAGGTAATAGGTGTTCCCTAAGCTTGTTAGAAGGATAAAGTAGAGGGAAGTGCTACTTTATTAACGAGTGTAATAATTCTGTAGTAGGGCAGATTGTCCGCTGCTCTCGGGAAAGACAGGATTCTGTGTGAATGAACTACATTTTCCGTATGAATGTGTGTAAATGAAATAGCATTCAGGTTAATTGTGAAACTCAGGTCTTAATTCTCAGGAGCATTGGGTCTCCAACAGGTGTTTTATTTCTAGAGAAACGGTTAGCTAATGCTTGCTAGAAGGGTAAGGTGGAGGGAAGTGCTACTTTATCGGCGAATGTAATAATTCCGTAGTAGGGCAGAGGTAAGTGCTGCTCTCGGGAAAGACGGAATTCTTGTGAGAAAGGTCCAGACTATCTCTTTGTTAGCGAAGCAGACAATGGTGGCGTTTTTATGTCGTTACTAACAGATTTTGAGTAAAAGAGAACGTAAGAAAAAGATTGCTGTAAGATTTTGTAAAGGGAGGGCTAGTAGCAGGAGAAAAACTGACGTCCCAAAGGGCCTCGCTGGCATTGGACGAGACAATGGGTGTGAAGTGAGCCCTGTTTAAAAAGAAGGGGTCAGTAGCAGGAGTTAAACAGACCGAAAGTGTCAATTGTGGCAGGATTGGAGAAAATAAATTGCATTAAAATATTGCAGAAATTGAATTGTTTAAAGGTTTAAATAAGCTGTTCGGAGGTAAAGTGAAAAATTCGTTTTTTGTTGGTGATGCTCCTGAAGGAACACCTGTGCGATTTATGTCTACCAATTTGGGACAAAATTCATGTATGTGGGTTCACCAATGGTGCAAGATTACTGAAAAAGAGGGTCCTTTGAGGTTTCCAATAGATGGTACTTTTGAATTGCAAGTTTTTGACAAATTAAGGGAAGTGTGATGTGAAAGAAAGACATCATCTAGAGCTGCAAAATTGAGGCCTTAAACATGTGGGAAAAAGCCGCAAGAGACAAAGCAAGTGAGGATAAAAAGGTAAAGCACCAGATGCAGGAGAAGGGAACTAATGATGATAAAAAGCTTCAAATAATGATTCAGGGGATGAAATAATGGATGCATTGTTAACTGAGTGTCTACCACTTTATGTGGTTCCCATTAGAAATACTGATAATAGTGTACCAGTAAGTACTACAGTGGCTTCTGCTTCTGTTGAACAGAGAGAAATACAGAATGAGAGAAATGTGCAGACATTTCAGATTGACCCACTACCTGTTGATTCAGCACTGACAGTGATACCTCCAGGTGTTACTGCTTTAAATGTGACTGATTCAGTGAAAAAACTACAAGCTGCAGATGCACAGACAGTACTCAGACAAATTATGTCTGTTCAAATTAATATGGGCCCTACTCAAAAGGTTCAAAGAGTTGTAGAAGGAGTAAATATGTCAGGGTTTATTTCAGAAACTCAGAATGCACAGATTATTGAACAGAAATTACCCCAGACAGTCCAAGAATTGAAAGATGGGGAAAAATGGTGTTTACAGCACCCACAGCCAGGGATAAAAGGAATATATTTGAAGATGGGATTTTTCAAACCTACTTTGAGGAAGCAGCAGTAATTAAAAAGATAGAATGCATGGGGGAACAAATTAACTCAGACCCCGAAAAAGAGAAATAGCTTAGTGTTTTAAATTTAACATTTGAGCATGAAGAAATTAATAGTCCTGGCTATTTAAATCATGAAAATATGAACCAGTGTCAGGAAAAATAATTAATTTCCCTGAGTAAGGAAACAAATACATGTGCAGTAACAACACATGGTAGACTGACCGATTTGGCTCAAAAATATGAAATTAATGTTTCAGGAAGTTTTCCATTTCAGAAAAGCTTCAGGGTACACATGAATGAAGAGGCAAATGAGACAATGTGTTCTTCAGGAATGCAATTGCACATTGCAGAAACGAAATATATTTTTAAATGCAATGGATTTGAGAAATTAGGAGACAAGTGCACAAGAATACATGAGAAAAAAGAAACCACCAGACCTATCAAGGAAATTTGATACGATAAAGAAACCACCAGACCTAGCAAGGAAACTGGATAAGAAAAAGAAACCACCAGATTTAGTTGAGGAAAATAATAAGCAGAATGTGGGAGAAGCTTTTGCTTGCTCATTAAGAAAAATGGTGGGAGAAGTGCATGTTCATGTGCCACGGAACAAAAGTAAACTTGCAGAGTTTCTGAACACATTCCCGAAATTGAGAGACAAACTTATGCTGTGGTACCCACAAGTTGATGGATTTATCGAAATTTTAAAGGAGTTGTGTATTAATTTGGAAATGATTTTTGACACGGTCATGCAAACTGAATTATGGTTTGAATCTAAAGTTGCGGTGCAAAGGCCAGGAGAGGAGACAGTGAAAAATGTTTGCATGAATGCACCATCATTTTCTCTTGTTGTTGAGAAAAATAAAGCAGTGATTACTTTTCTGAAGGACAGAGTGCCAGCAAAATATGTTCATTGGGTACAGATTAAAAGAACAAAACAGGAGCTAAAATTGGTTCATGAGTTTTCTGAAAGTGTGTGTTTAATGTTTCAGCAACACAATGGTAGAGAATGTCCTGATGCCACTAGCATAAGATTTTGTGTGACTAAGTTGGTTATTGGTTTAATATTTTCTGATCAGATCAGTGTGCACATACAGCAAAAGCTGATAGAATGGCACCTGAAGGATGAATGTTACTATTGTGCTGGACAGGGAATGCAGACAAAAGAGTTTGAAGAAAAACCTATGATGGTACAGAGAAGGTTTGCACAGAAACGTTTTCAGAATAAGCTGTTTGCAGAGAATAACATTGTGGTACAGGGTGATGTTTCACAAGCAGAGGTAAAAAGTGCTCAAGGAAGATTTGGTGTTCCACAGGATGGAAATAAAGGTGTTTTGGTTCGTGCAAATTCAGGTATGGATGTTGTACTGCTGGAAAAAAGTGCTATTTTACCATCTTTGTGACAGATTTGAGCACTGGAAGAAGACATTTAAATGTAAACATGAAGCAGAAGTAGGAAATGTGCAAAAACATAGAGTAATGCAGGTGCAAGAGGTGCCAGCTAAGCAAATGCAAATGTCAGTTCAGAAACAGGTACCAATGGCAGGAATTTTTCAAGCCCAAATGGTCCCACAAAATATGGAAAATTCTAAAATGAATTTAAATAAGTTGTCCAGAGCAAATGTGAATTATTTCCAGAAACAAGACCTGACAGAAAAACAATTGTTTTGCCAATTAAACAACACAGATTACTGTGCACCAGATAATATTAATTTTCAGATTCCTGTTGAGGATGTACATTTTAAAATGGCCCAACAAGAGACAGCTGTAGCATTGTTTTCAGAAAAGACAGTTGAAAAATTACCTTCTGATTTGAAAGCAATAATAAAAACAGAAATAAGAGAGTTCACAGAGAAGGATGTCAGATTAATAAAATGTGCAGAGCATGTCTTATTCAAATTAGAATTAGATGACATGTATTAAAGAACAGCATCAGTTGCAGGAATTTTACGAAATAAAAGGATTTTTGATGGAATTGATTGGAAGTTTATGTAACTTTCTGATCACAGGTTCGCAGAAACTAAATGAAAAGAACAGATTAGAGCAGGAGATTAATAGCATAATTTTTCCATGTTGTCCTATGGTAACGAATCCAACCAATATATTTTTTCACATTCCATGTGCTGAAGAATGGCTTACTGTTATTGATTTTTGCCAAGTTCATGTCACCGTGCCATTGCATGAAGCTAGTGAGGAGTACTGTCAGAAAGAAAATGAATGTCTGGGACACATAATTGGAAAGGGTGGTAGAAAGGTGTCACCACAGAGAGTGGAAATAATATACCAGATGAATCCACCTCAAATTCAGAAAGAACTCAGGAAGTTTTGGGGAATGGTTAGCTGCTGTAGAGAGTGGTTGCTAACCCTTTTCCTAGTGGCTAAGCCTTTACTGAGGATGAGACACAAGGATGTGTCTGATCCGCTTCCATTGGACAACAATTGCACAAAGAAATTCCTAGAGTTGAAAGAGAAAAGGCGTCGTGCCCCGGCACTAGGAATGCAAGTTTATTTAAAAGAAAATACACTGATGTGCAGTGAGTGGGAGGGCTGCGCTCTCTCAGAGCCTGTTCAAAAACATGAATTTGTTCAAAGGTCTGTGACATATTTCCCAATGACCCTTGACCCCAACGTCACAGAAATGCCCAGCTGCCTTAATTTAGTAGCTGTGGTAGATGACAGTCATAAAAAGAGTGAGTTTATAATAATGGCATTTCCAATTATTGTAATGGTTGCTTCCTTTGTGGAGTTATGTTTTGGGAAAATACTGTGACCAAGAAATGTCTAAATTCAAATGTATTTAGCTTACTGCCAGCAAATGAAATTGTTTGTCATCAAACTGAACCTAAATGTTTAGATATCATGAATTTCTGCCTGAAACCAAAGTTAGACTTTAATGATGAACGTCTGATTCAGCCCAACCATTTTGTAGATGGACCATATTTGAAAGGTAACAATGACACATTAAGAACAGCACATGCTGTGCTTCCTATACATTATGTTGTCAAAGTTTCATGGCTGTCAGCAGTTACCTCAGCCCAAAATTCGAGATTGATTGCCCTTACCATAACATGCAATATAATTTCTCAATTGAGAGTCACTGTTGTCCTGGGAAAGAGAAATACTAATTCAGTTGCACAATATTGTATCCTGTTAGTCTCAAATGTGTTATTGCAAAAGCTGATGCTCAAGTATAGATTGCCAGTTTCTCTGAAATCAGATCATAATGAGGTCTCAAAGATGATGAGTGCAGAACCACAGACTGGACAAGGAGTGGATTGTAGCTATCTGCCTGAAGTTTCAAGCATAATAAAGCAACACAAAGGCAGCACAGAGTTACACTTTGCAAAAGACTGTGTTTCAGCATCACCAAAGTTGCTTGAGTATGTACATGCAAATGCACTTGTGAAAAACACAGATGAAAAGACTAGCCATTGCCGTGAAGGTCTGACTGATGTGGAGCGTGCAGTTTCTCACCAGATTGCAGCTGCTACACAAGATCTACATAATGAATGGTGCCAAAGCTTTGATCTGAGAGATGCTGTGAAATAGAAAGGCCTGTTTCAAATGATCCTGGCAAAGACGGTTGTGAAATGTGGTGGCCTTCCAAATTGGGTGCATGCCTCTCACACACGTATGGTCCTGTGTTCCCCTGATAAAACAGCTCCTCTTCAAGAAAAAATGCCAGCAGTGGTCAAACGTCCACAGAAGAGGGTCAGTCAAGCTGTAAGGGAACACACAGAGTTTGAAGCAGCACTAGAGAAAACTAAGGTGGCACTGGAAAAGAAAAAAGTGGAAACTGACTCAGATGAAAGCGGTGTCCAAAGGGTGAAAGAGTCAGATGCAGCCTCTGAAGAAGAAATTAGTGCTGTGGGCCTACGAGTGGAGGTAGGAAAAAGCTGGCTGAAAGGGAATCAAAAACATTTGCAGTGGTCCCTTGAAAAATCATTTGCACCCATAGCTGAAACATCTGAATCTGATCAAAGTGAAAATAAAAGTGAAAGGCTTGGATTGGAAAAGTTCAAGGAATTGATGGTGCTCTGTCAGAGTTTTTCAGCACCTGAGTGGTCAAAGATGCATGGAAAAAGTACAGGATGCCACACTGTTTGAGCCACCCTGAAGGCAAGCAGGTGACAAGGAGCCAAAATTTGCTGAAACAATAAATGAGAACTATCAAACTGTTCCAAGAAGCTACTTACAGAAATCTGCACAACTTTTGAGCTTGGCTATATATGATCTGCTTACAGACCAAATTTGTGTGGCCTTAGAAATAGAGGTAACATTGTTATATGCTCAGCTTTTGTAATAACAAGTGATAAAGAACATACTAATTTAGTAGGGTTTTATTTTAGACACCTGTGTACTAAAGATGTGTAGTAATATTTTAGGTAGAGAAAAACATATATTTGACTCAACTAATTATGTGTTTTATTTAGGCAAATGTAACATGTGAAATTAAATAAGTGTGATAAATTTCGAAATCATTTGAGGTACAATGATTTGATATTTATCAAAAGGGTGAATTTATGGAGCTTAGATTTCACCTATAAAATGTATGCATTATTATATGACAAAAAGCTGCAGACATGAGTTCTAAAATATCACGCAGATTGTGGCGCAAGCAAGATGAAAACATAGGCCTGATCAGAATGCTTCAGTTTGGAGGTGCTTTCATATGAAAACATGCTTAATTAGTTGAACAGCCATGTTTATATGTGATTAATCAATATGTAATCTCACTATAGAATGCACATTAATTTAGAAAATGTATTTGTACTTTCAAAATGGCATCATGTATTTGTGTAAGAGTAGAAATGTGCTGAATTGTGTTTCACAGTGTAGAAAACCACGTGATTTTAGTTTGCTTTAGTGGACTCAGCTTTCTGTAGTTTTTTTGCCCTTGAACACTCAGAATGGAATGTGCTCCACTTCCCTACTTTCAATGAAAGGGCTTTGTTAATAAATCCTGCCTCCGGTTTCCGTTCGACCTTCACTATGTTGCATAGTTTTATAGCCTGTTTAAACGTGGAGAGAAGAGCACACTTTTTTTTCATAAATCACAAGACTGAAATTTGAACAAGAACACGCCTGATTAATGACGTATCCAGTCACCCCATGGGGAGATGATGTGTCTTGAAGTTCTGATTGGACCAGCTATGAGGACTGAGCACGTGAACTTTTACTTGAAATATGGCTTACAAGTGGGAGGAGTGCCTCTTTTTTTCCCTTTTTTCTGAGGGCCAGGCCCAATTTATGAGCTGGACACAGAGACTGGGAGGGGCTGCATTCTGTGGGGGCTATTGTGCAGCTTGAGACAGAGACACAGACTAGCACAGCGAAGCAGAGGCAGAGAGAAAGAGTTGAAAGGATCAGAGCAGATTTAGATTTTAGGTGCTAAACTGCATTTATTTCTCTTAATCTGAGATTTTGCCATTATTAATTATTGATTAACCTTGTAAGACTTACTCTTTTTCTTAGAAACTCTTTAACAGTTTTGACTGACAATTTGCGCCACATTTCCCTTCCTATATTGATGCTTATATGCAGACTGTAATATGTTCTGTATCAATGCTATTTTTCCTATTTTTTTCAATTCTGTAACCTGATTGATATTTGACTAATGAATAAAGAGTCAGAGAACCTTAACTTTTGACTTAAGATAAAACCCTTTAAAATAACTCACCACTCTCATTATTGCCTCTAATATTGTTTGCATTTAATTTTCATATTTATGTAAAGTCTCCTGCTTGGTGAAACAGGGTCATCAAAAGGTCCATCATTTTCATCCTTTACAGGGGTAAACCATAGGTAATGAGGTTTTGAATAGGGAAATTACCAGGTAATTACCGCTGGATCACTGCACTAACAGCGAGGTATGCCACAAATAGTGAGAACACAGCTTCGGAACCTGACATGGGCACTAACGCTGCTAGACAGCGCAGTGGAGGTTACAATAGTGCAGCAAGTACTGCGTCCATATCTGAAGGCGACAGCAACTAACAAGTTTATTACTGTAGGAACTCCTGATACTAGAGTGGATCACCCTGACAGACTATATGACATAGTCCTTTTAATTGAAGGTGACATACAACGTACCATAAAAGGGATTTTTGGGGAAAATCTGACCTCTACATATGACATTTTGCTAGCAGAGGCGGACTGGCCCCCAGCTTTTGTTTTGGCCGCTCCCAGAGGAGAGGAGGTAATCCTCCCATCTTTTGCGCACACAGTGCCAAAGGAGCGAGCTCAAAACTTTGCAGAAGAGTGGGCTCAAGTGCTTGCTCCTGCGTTGTACCGTACTCAGGTTGGGTGGGAAAAATTATCACCAAGCCATGAGATTCCATTACAGTCTATGCCACAGCCACAAACCCAATAGCCCATGCGCCGAGAAACTAGATCTCACGTCGCGGAAATCCTTGAACAATTGGAATATTAAGGTGTAATTGAAACATGTGTGTCACCCATGAATAATCCTCTTTTCACTGTAACCAAACCTGATGGGTCGTACCGCCTAGTTTTGGATTATCGGCATTTGAACTCTCATTGTCAAACGTGCGAGGTACAAAACACCCACAGTTCTGCCCTCGTTGATAGTCTTGTGAGAAAAAGGTTTAAGACCACACTTGACATCTCCAATGGCTTTTATAGCCATAACCTGTCCTCTATTAGTAGTCAATGAACAGCCTTTAATTCTGGCGGCAAACAAAAACAGTTTAAAAGATTAGCCATGGGCTACAAAAACAGTCCAGGAGTCTTTGCCGCATGTGTAGTCTCTCTGTTAGAGAGCATTGACCCTGATGCGTACTCGTATGTTGATGATATTTATCTCACAGACGACAAATTATGGCCGCATCTGTGTCGCGTTGACCGCATCATTGTCATGTTTGCAGACTTCGGTTACAAATTTAACTTTGATAAAACTCACACATTACAGAGTATACAGTGTTGTTTTTGGGCAATGAACTCAACAACGAAGGTCGAGGTTTAGCACCTCACTTCCTGGAGGAAGGCGCATGTTTGCGTGCTCCCACAACTCTGAAAAAACTACAATCTTTGCTAGGTTTTTTAGAATTTTGGGCGTACTTACATTCCCGATTATGCCCAGCGTATCAAGCCGCTATATGCCTTGGTACAACCTACTTCTGCCAAATCGAGCTGGCTGCCAGAACATTCAGCTATACTGCACTCTTTGCAGGCTGATTTTCTTGCTTCTAAATACTTATTGACATGTGAGAACCACACAAACCTGGTCATCAGAATTGTACCTGGAGTAGTGGGTTTCACATACTTGACTTTTAATGAAGGGGACACGGTCCCAATTGCTTACAAGTCACACTTGTTCACTTCGGCTGAAATGCGTTTTTCCACTGTCGAAAAAGTTTTGACTGCAGTGCAGATGGCGATTCTAAAAGAGATAGCGCTGTCGTAAGGGAAACGCATGTTGGTTGTCACACTGTATTCTGCCCTTGAGGCAGTGACGACAGCCAGTGTACCGAATTCTAAAGCTTTGCATCCACGTTGGATACAATGGGCCACTTCTTTGATGTCTCCGGATGTCACTTTTATCTTTGATGCCTCGTTGCAGACTCAGGAGTATTTACAGTATGCGCCCGCTTTAGAATTACCATTGTATCATTTACACTGACGGTTCGGCGCAACCAGCGACGGAATCTAAGCATGCTTATTCCGTGGCCTGCGCAATAGTGGCTGGTACTTTTGTAAATGGAGAATTCAAGTCTGATGTCTTGCATACGCAGACATTGGGTGATTGTACCGCCGAGTTGGCAGAGCTACGGGCTCTGGTGCTTGCACTGGAGTTTGCTGATCCTCGAGTGACTACTCTTATTGTGAGTGACTCATACTACTGTGTACAGTCTTTCAACGACAATTTATTCTTTTGGTCTCAAAATGAATATCGTGATTCCAAAGGTAGCACAATCAAACATAAAATGCTTTGGGTTTGAGTCACAGAACTTAAACAACGTCTGCCTCTTGTTAATGTAATTCATACTCTTGGTCACCAGCGCGTAGGGGTACACGCTGTTGTCAACAGTTTAGCTGGCGAAGCAGCGAAAACAGCAGTGGCAACACATCTGCTAGCAGCAGTTACAAGATCCAAAAGTAAAATTGATGATGACATCTTGGCAGCCATTGCTGCAACAGAGAAGGGTGATATTTACCCTCGAGGTTTCCTTTCTAAATACTCTTATCATTTAAATCCTGATAAAGTTCCCTATGTGAGAATTAATTACGTTGGTGACAAGTTGATTCCCAATGCGGACCGCAGACTAGCCTAGATAACAGCCGCACACGAAGGTATGGCTTCAGCCCATGCAGGCGTCTCAGTGACTGTTACTATCTTACAACAACGTTACTGGTGGCGCGGATTGTATAAACAGACTCGTGATTATGTCCGTACTTGTGACATTTGCCAGCAGATTAAACCTTCGCTGCTGCGCGTCCACCTCAAACACAGATGTACATATCTAATAAACCACTTGGGTGTGTTTATTTGGATCACTGCAGTCCTTTCTCCTCAGATACTGCGTATAAGTGCATCTTGGTTGCAGTGGATTCGTGCACACGTTTTCTATGGGTCTGGCCACAAAGGAGTGCTGATGCTCGAACTGTCATCAGGGATTTGCGTGCCTTTGTGGGAATTTTTGCATGTGGTACCCTCCATTCGGACCAGGGTCCTGCGTTCGCCTCTAAGGCGTACAAGGATGCCATGAGTTCTTTGGTGGTCCAAGTCAAATTTTCGTCTCCATACCGGCCTGAGGGCAATAGTGTTGTGGAACGAATGAACTGTGACTTAAAGCAATCCTTGACAGCTAGGGTTTTAGGTACTGGCAGGAACTGGCTGACCCATTTGTACAGCGTTCAACGTGCACTTAACAATCTCCCTAGAAGGTCTCTGGATGGGCGTACCCCATACGAAATGCTCTTTGGCATAAAAATGTTTGTCCCGGACCTTGATGGTCTAGACATGGCGGCGTCAGCTGCACCCTTTGACGTAGATGATCATTCTGCTGTCATACAGAATCTACAAGAGACTCAAGACAGTCTTGCAAAGCAACACTTGCCCTCCACAACTGATGCTGCACTTCAGATTCTGGTAGTTGGCTGGCTACCTCGAGTTGGTGACCTGGTCCGTGAGAAGGTGGAGAACGAGAAGGAGTTCAGCCCCTCTTATCGTGCACCGGTTCCAGTGCTTGGCATGCAGGGTACAAGAACAGTCATTTTACCTCTACTTCCTGGACGCAAGGGTAACAGGTACATCTCCATTGACAATGTCAAACTACAACGACTAGCCAATTCTTCTTAGTATGACTCCAGCGGTCTCTAGAAATTCTGTTTTGGCTCCTGCAAATACCAACAGGCTTGACATTGCCATCGAGATGCATACAGTTACTAATCCTTTATTGACTCCACCTGCTGGTGGTTCCCATGAAGATACTGAGTATACCTATCCCACAGATGTGTCGTTGCCTGGTGTGCAATCAAGTGCAGTTGACCAGTCACGTTTTTCATTTGACACTAACTCTACAACATCGAATGCCCCATCGAAAATTTCGATTTTTGCTGTTTGGTTTAAAAGACATTTTTAAATTTCCCCTTGGACTTACATTTGGCTGGTGCTCATATCTATTTTTTTGTTCATGTCGATTGGGTTTATAGTTGTCTTTTTTCGTCTAGTGAACGGACATTATCTGACCGAAAGATCTGCAATTAGATTAATTGATGGAACTTTGGCACCCCACTCCTCATCACACATCATGAAGAGGGACCAGACTTCTGTTAATATTACTGCCTGGCCTGTGTTAGATGAGATTGTATGGGATGCTGTAAAATTTCAAATTCATGGCCCCACAGAGGTGATTAATGTCCCCAATGTACTTCGTGTTTCTATGGGAGATGTTGTGAAACAGAACATACGCTCTGATGATTGGGATGTCCAAGCCGTAGAGGCTCTTTTTCCTGGTTTGAAATATTATGCCGCTTTTGATGCTGAAGATTTGTATTTAGACTCAGCTAATTATGGAGAGTTGTTTTGCCACCAATACTATGGCAATCATTTCCTGCATAAAGTGAATACATTTAGGAATATCGTTAATTATACACAATGGGAACATTGTCCAGCTCCCATTGAAGGCAGTTCCAAAACTCTAGTGAAAAGATTTACATATTTTACTGATTTCAGTGTATTTAAACCTGAAGCCTTTTATTTTAAAATGGCTGCTGAGTCAGCTTCCAAAGTTAGACTGGCCCATACTAAATTATTGTATTCGAAGTCCTTTATGGATGACTTAGCTATAGGGGGCTATGAGCTGTGGAAAGATACCATTGATCTTAAATCTGTTTGTGGTTCTAAAACCTGGCAGGTGCAAGGCTCTGAGGTTTTGCATCGTGCGTGCCTTATCCCGAACTATATGTTATTTTTGAATTCTACTATTTTTCAGACCACCTGATTTGGATTGGCTACTTCTAAAAAGATGAACGCTCCTACTGTTCCTGATCTGGGCGCTTATCCAACTTGGGATAATCACACAGATATGTCCCTTGATTAATTGCAGTCCCTGATTACTAATACATTCTTTAATATTTCCACCCTGGATCCTCAAGGATGGTTATTATGGCAGAAAAGTTCAGATTAATGTCAACATCGTTTTCTGGGTCTAATCCCCGGCTATACACAGGTTAGAGTAGACCCCGGTTTGAAGCCTCCCATTCTGTTACTACTTATTGCGTAGGAAAATTATGTCAAAACTGGCTTCAACATTCCACCTTGGCGTCAGTTAAACTTCATTTGTCCAAATAGACTGACAATGTAGATTTGAATTACTTTGAAAAGGTTCTGTGGGTGGCAGGTCCAAAAGATGGGTGTATGCTGTTTACAACAAAGTTTGGACATTTTCTCAAATTGAAGCTGCTTCTAGATTAAGAGCTATTGATCAAGCAAATTTGGAAAAAGTACTTGCTGTCATTGATAATAGCATTAACACTCTTTCTTCCAGAATTTACACATTAGATAATATTGTTTCATCTGTTGTGGATATTGTACAAGATGACATGTATGTCTTATACCATGGTCAAAATCAATTGCATTCTATAATGCAGTTTGCATGGACTTTACAAACATTGAAGGCTGGGAAAGTTCCCTGGGACTACATGAATACTTAATCTTTATTTCTACCGTTTAATCTGACTGATAAACAACAGTTCATGTCCATGAAGGATGCGACATATTCACTATTGCATATTGAAAAGTTGGAACCTTTACCTTTTTCTGTGGCCGAATCCAACTCGGCTGTGTGGCTTATCCATGGGTTAATCACACTACCTTTTCCATTGTTTAAGTCCACTTCATGTATGAAACACTATGCCTTAGGCAGATATGAACCACTAGGTACTGTTTTCCTACATGAAGTTTGGTCACTTCCATTTACATACAGTTGCATGAGAGAGGGTAAAGAGGTTTATTTAAAAGGAGAGGATTGCACTTCCACACCTGATCATTCAGTAGTTTGTAGGAACATCCAATTGCATGGCGCTTGCAACGTTCACGCACCGAATTTAGCTTGCTATTTAATAGGGAAATCCTGTGCCAGCAATTACGCCAACGTTCACGTTATTAGCTAACGGTACCTATTTGCTTTTAATTATTGAGGCGTGTTGCAGGATGCTAGCAGGGATTCCGTACATTGTAACTGTCTCACAACGAGTAGTCTGTTGTAAGAATGTGCGTTTCCCACCCCCGCATGGGAGACTCGATGTATCCATCTGGCCTTCCATACCAACCTTGAAAGCAGAGTTCAACAAAATGAGCAGAATAAGGGCTCTATTGTTTCAAAAAGAAGTCACCCTAACTTCCTCTCGTGAAACATTTGTCCTTAACGTGGCTAACACTCGCACCGAGGTGCATGCTCTTTTAAATACTGATCTCCCACTTCATTTCAGTACTGATTCACACTATATTCAATGCCTCGTCAACAACTGGCTTGGCACATTTTTTCAAAGTTGTGGGCTCCGGCCTTGTGACCTTGTTCCAAACAATATTTGGTGTGATACCGGCATTTTTTCATTCTATTTTTTCCAGCGTCTTCGGCGGGCTTCCGTTAATCCTCACCTTGACAGCTGGTGTGCTGCTGTTAATTTGTTTGCTCCACAATGGCTGCACGGTCTGTGTCACACGACAGCCTGTTCCGGCTGCTCCAACTTCACGACCGTATGCTTGAATACTATGGAACACTACCTTTGGCCATTTTGAGCATAGCCTATGGATTATCCTTCCGGTTCTCATACTTTATTTGCATGCAACCTGTTTTCCATTGTCTAGATTGTTCATTTGAATGGGCTCTGATTTTGTGCCAGTCGAACACGGCGTCTCCTGCCCCGGATTATGATCGACTGATGAGTCCCTTAGTGGCTCATGAGTTAGACTGTTCTGGTATCGGGATTATGGCCTGTGCGGCTGCGCATAGAATCCTAGGGAATTGGGATATATACGCAGCAGCCCATGACTCCTGGCGCAAAGTTATCTCGAAGAACACACAAGTTGTCCTCTGATAGTGCTAGAGGCTCCGGTTATCGAAGCACATGTATGTTCCTTTACTTTATTAGATTGGATGGCTGAATCATTTACTGAAGATTACAATGACTTCCTCTTGGAGGCTGTTGCGACATACTGTGCCTATACGTTGATGGATTAAATTGGCAGTTGTCCATGTTCCGCATGTACAAACTCTAATTTTTTACTTTTTCACTGCATACAGGGCTGTCTATCGCCCCTAAGTGATGTTTTTGTTTTTTACTTTTTCCTAATGAACTTTTTGAACTTTCACTACCAATTATACGGATTGGCAATATGTAAACTTGGTTCTGTCTCACTCAAACTTGAACTCTGCGTTCCTATATTACTTCCCTATTTTGTTTGTGGTCCAATCAAGGGAGGGTGTATTGAAGAGAGGGTTTTGCCTGCACACATTGCTATGTTAGCATAAGCTTTTTAGATGTTAACGCCATCATGCCACTTTGCTGCTTTTGCACACGACACTACAGGTAGCTGTTATTATAGGTAACACTGCTTGCTTACTTTTTCTTCACATGAGAACGGTCTGTTTTTCACATCCCTAGACGTGCACCGCGACCTTAGTCTGAACACTGTGTGCAGAAGTCGTCAAGGTCAAATAACAATGTATGCTGTTGAATTCAGGTTGCTCGGCCCACGCTCTAGACACAAGGAACACACAGCTGCAAATATCTGAAACTCGGTGCCTTTAATATTGCATTGCATGCATGAGGCTGGCACTCTTGGAGAAAACCTTTCCAGATACAGAGAGCAGTGCTGATCCTGTGATGTGATTCACCTAAGCTGATCTTTGAGGTATGGGGTTCCCCATTCAAACCTAGAGACCCTCTATTATTATAAAACTAGCTCACTAGCTAGGGGAGGGTGGTTCACAAGGTATTATAGGACCTGTTTCCACTATCATTGTAATATGATTTCTCCCTTTGTTTTTTATGGTATTGTAACGATGCTGATGGTTTTATTTCTAATCATTTGTTTGCTTATGTTAGCCAAAGTACTGCACCTTAGAGCACGCAGTTAAAAATAAACATTTTAAACTTTTCCGTTTCTCTGATTACTCACGTTGTGGACTGATATGAGAACAATAACAAAAAGGTGTTCTTGATTCCCACCATTCCTGAGAGTATTCAAAGTCGCTTGTTCTGGGTTGTCTAATCATTGGTAGCTTTGATATGATACGGAGAACGAATGAGACACTGATGCTAGTCGGATAGGGGTTCTAGGTACTGAGGTGAGTTTTTGGGTACACCACAATTCACTGAGGTCCTGGTTTCCTGCGCATAGTTCTGTGCATGAGCAGAATCCCCGCAACACTACCATGGGGACATATGCCATTTGTGTCTTGGGGTCCACCCCACTATGGATCAGAAAACTGGGCCAAGTACACCCTTTCCATCCTTAACTGCCAATGTAGCAAGACAAGCAGTCAAAGGCTTCTCAGGGACGTTGTTTGGGGGGCTGGGGAGGACTCAGAACTCAATCAGTGAAACAGACACAATAATTCACTGTCCAGCCCTGCGCTTGTCTTATTAAAGAGAAAAGAACATTAATCTCCAATTAAAATGGGAGCTAGAGGGGTCTACAACCACAACCTCTGAGCTCTAACAAAGTTCTGTATGAATCTCCCTCCAGATTAGAGAGTTTTAACAGATCCATTCAGAGTCACATTGTAAGTCAGGCCGGGCGTGATGCTTATTTCCCTCCTTTGATCCTATAGTAGGTCAGCGGTGATGATCAGAATCACATTGTACATCAGTGCTGATGTTCATCTGTCTCCTATGGCTCATACGAGTATTTTGGAAGTCACTGATGATGATCACTTTGGAAGTCAGTCTTGATGATCACGTAAGTCGATAGCGATGCTCTTGTGCCCCCAATGATCACATTGGAAGTCAGTGGTGATGCTTTCACTGGAAGTCAGTGGTGATGCTCCTGTCTCCTACGGCTTATACAAGGATTTTAGAAGTCACAGATGATCACATTGGAAGTCAATCGTGATGATCACGTAAGTTGGTGGCGATGCCCTTTTGCCTCCTATGCTCACGTTTGCATTTTTGTCACATGTACCTTCTGACCTTTCTGAAGTGGGGTGAAGATACTGTATGGGATGTGACTTTGGAAAAAGAGTCCTCTGGGAGCTGCGCACGTGGACGGGACTATTCGGTGCTTATGATTTCAATGGAGATTCCTCTAAGAGACAAGTAGAGTTGTAGTTAGGAAACCATTTCACCATTATGTTATTGTGTGTTTGTTCGTATGTTTATGGCATTTCTATGTCTGGTCCTTACGCACATTTTATTGTGCTCCATGGTCGAGGCAAGTTTTTATTTATGGCTTTATACGACGGTTACACCAGTTGGAACCAAGATTCCCTGGCAACTGGTGCGCTAGACAACAAACTTCTAGGTGTACTCGCATTGTCTCCTTTATCTCGCCATTACCTTCCTCTAAATTTGGTACCAACTCCAAACTTCTATAAATGTACCACAAGGAATTACCAATACATTTGGTCAATTGCCTTCTCAGTGCGTTGTGATAATAGTAGGGTGGATTCTGTGGATGTTATCAAGTATATGAATGTTTTTTTTTCTGAATTGTGATTGCATTTTTTGTTGTATACAAACTGAGACTGATCTGGATCGATTAGACCCAGAAGCTCTAGGCCGAATCTGAAAGAAAGAATGTTTGCAAAGGCCCTAGTGTCCACAATGAGCAGTGGAATGGGTCTTTTTTAGACTGCCATGAATGGTGTCTTTCCCAGGCTTTGGAATGAAGATAACTTTTGCCCTTCTCATGTAGGCATTGGGTTTACCTGTCTTGCAAATGAGTTGAAGAAGTTCTGCATTATGATGCCCCAAGGTAGGGAAAATGATTTGAAGAACCTGGTATAAACCCTTCTGAGCTAAGTGCTTTGCTAGTCTTAACCTGGGGAAAAGCTTTGATGACCTTCTTCATCTGAATTAGTTGGTCAAGTGTTTGCGATTGGATTGAAGTTAGTGACTGCTAGTATGAAAAGTTGAGGGACTCTTGGGTGATCTACATAGTGCTCCTCTGCCCTGTATAGATTACTATAAAAAAACCTTAAATGTCTATACTATCCCAAGGTTGTCCATTCTGATTTTTGTTTATTCTTCTGTTCCTATCTCTTGAAGTTTGTGCCACAGCTTTAATTTCTTCACTTCTTCACCGTGATACAGCTGTTTGGTACAGAGCATTGCATATCCTACCCTATCCATACCCAATGTCCTCACTTGTGTCCTGAAACCTGACATTTCACAGTTGTCCCCTCGCTTTATTAAAACCTGTCTTTTTGTGAAACCCTCTCTAACCTTTTGTTTCATCCTCCAATCGCGCCACACTGAATGTCACTGGTGAAGATCACGTAAGTCCTATGATCACATTGTAAGTCAGTGGTGATGATACCACTGGAAGTCAGTGGAGAAGCGTGTGTGCCTCCTATGATCCCGCTGTAAGTCAGTCGTGATGAGTCAGTGGAGACATTGTAAGTCAGTGGTGATGATCACATTGGAAGTCCGTGGTGATGAGTGAGTAGAGAAGTTGTAGGTCAGTGGTGATGATCACATTGGAAGTCAGTGGTGATGAGCCAGTGGAGATGTTGGTAGTCAGTGGTGATGATCAACTTGGAAGTCAGTGGTGATAGTCATGTACCTCATATCATCAGGTACCTCAGTGCTGACTGTTGGGGTTTCACTTGAGGAGCACCGCACGTGCACCGCCTGGTGAGAAACAGCTGCTCAGTGCACAATAGATAGAACTGGTCTCAGCTGAACTGGAGTCCATTTTGAAGTAACTCCAGAGCTGTATAAAATTTCATACTCAGCCCAAGGTGCTACGGGCCGAACAAACAGTACTTGTGCGACATACAAGTGCCGGCTGTGCCCCGTCATCACATGGCCAGTCAGTGGGGGTGATCGCGTGCTCCCCACCTCAAGATCCCGGCGTGAGAGAGCGGGCACGCCCAGTGCCGGATCCAACAGATCTGACGAAGCCCAGGTGGACCATCCGGGGAGCTCCTGCCTGCCCTGGCATCAGGACTGTTTTCCATCAGCAACCTATTGATCATCAGCGGCTCAGAAAACAGGGGGGAGATAGCCGCTGTGAATGATTAACCGCTAGAGACTCAGTCCCTGAGCAAACAGCAGAGCCTGCCCACAGTCTGTGCAATGCCTGCACACAACGCACACACTCAAACGCAGACTGCTTTTCAAGCAGCAAACAGCCTGCACACAACGGCACACACTCCAACATAAGCACATAGCCTGTCCACAGCCTGTACAAAGCCTGCCCACAGCAGCTCACAATCATATACACACTACTTCACAAGCCACACACAGCCTGAACACACCCATGCACACAATAGCATACAAAACACATATATTATCTATACATAATTTGCACAAAACCTGCACACAAAATGTATACATAACTTTCACTAGACATGCATGTTACCTGCACAAAATCTGTGCACAGCCTGCATACGGACTGCACAAATCCTGCAGACAGCATTCATGCAGTTTGTCCATAATTGACTATTAGGGCCTACATCTCAATCTGCAGACAATCTGCAGACAATCAAACATATCCTGTTCAAAGTCAGCAGAAAGCACACACATAACAACCTGCACAGAGCTGCAAGCCCCCATACACAAAAACATTCGTACACAAGCTGCACACAAGCCTGCAAACAGCTTAAGTACAGGCTGAAGACGTCCTGTACAGAGAAACCACAGAGACGCAGGCAGCATTTGCACAAACAGCACACTACACACAGCCGACACAGACACGCCACACTGCCTGCAGAAAGCCAGGTTCAACCCCACACAACAGAAACACTTAATGAGAACATAACCTATACACAACCAGTACAAAGCCATATACAACGTCCATGCAAACTACATGCAACGTCACATGTATGCCATCTCAAAGAGCCTGCAGACAACCATGCCACCTGCAAACACCCTCACTGCGCACAGTGTCTAAACAAAAGCAAACACAATCAGCGCCACTACAAATCCCACACAAGCATGAGCACACCCAAAACACTTTGTGGAAATCTGAAATAATTTCCGTTAGCATAAGCTGAAGCCATCTTGGTTGTGGCATCCATTTTGTTAGCTATGTAATTCTTCCGTCTTCACTGTTGCTTGCTCTTCTATTCTGCTTGCGTAATCAGCTTTAGTTAACTCCTTCTGTACTGAGCCAGAGCAATGTATGTGCTGAGAAAAGGCCTGTTGCTTCTAAAATGCACCTGGCTAAAGATGTAACTGTCAATCATTTGTGCTGTTGTAAGCAGTTCTGTTCTCCCTCCCACTTTGCTGACTAAGTGATTACCCATCTGCCCATGTCTGGCTGTAACTATTCCTGTGTAGACTTGTACCTCTGTATATAAGCACCATGGTCTGTGTATTAAATATACTACCTCAGGCAGCACTTGTTCTGTGTTGATGTAGTCCCACTCATGAGAGATTAATAAACTTCTTATTTGAATGCCAGCTTCAGTGCCAATCTCTATTTTGTTGGTCTACGGACACGTGGACAGAGAAGGGCGACCCCTGCACCGGTGTGCCCATTAAAATGCACATTTCTACAGTTGGTGCCCGACATGTGGGGCCTCATCGAGGATGCGGCCATCTGAAGGAGTGGTCTTGACGGAATAGTGGAATATTGCTGAGGAGACGTCCTGCATGAGGAGACCCTTGTCTTTGCAGCCATGGTGATTTTTCCGGTTTTCTCAATTTGACCCTCCAGGTGTTGGCCGGTCCAGAATGAGGTATCCTTTGACGTTATTTTTGCAGTGACCATTAGGTCGACCAAGAGATTGGCAGTTGGAGGTTGGAGACTCTTGTTTGGTAAGGTCGCTGAAGCAGCACTCTTGTTGCTTGGCCAAGATTCTGGTTTTGTTTGTTTGATTTATTTTTTGCAAAAGATAAAGGCAGGTAATGTGGAGATTTTTCTCTACTTTTGAATATTTTGGAAAAGTAATATTTTACAAAAACTTGGTAGCATGCCTGTTTCCAGCACACTCCGTAGGTTGTGTTGCTGTCTTGGTGGTACCAATATGGATTTAGAAAGAAGTCAGCCAGCTCCCCCAGAGGGTACACCTAATAGACATATGTTTATTAAATACGGTATTTCTTCCATAATGTATAGCACACTGTGGAACAAATACACGAAAAAGGATCCTGATTTACGATGGCCTGTGAATGGGTCATTTGACTTTAAAAAGATTCAATATGTAGAGCAGTGTTTATTCAAGAGAAAAAGTCGACAAGATATGTTTGATTGTGTACGAATGTGGGAGAAAGAAGTGCAAGAGAGAGTGAGGAAAGAAGAAGCTATAGCAGAAAAAGAACAGCGAAAAATGATATATCAAAAAGCAGTGGAATTAAAACATAAATAGATGAAGGCAATAAAAGAAAAAGAGGAAAGGGAGCGTTATTTAGAGGTAACTGGCCAGTACCCAATTAGGCGCCCCATCTATCCCATACTTAATAAACCTCAGGATGATTCCATCTTATTAGATCGACCCCCGAATCGTATAAGTTTCGCTCTGCCCCTGAGAATGATCTTTCCAATGAAGAATATCTTTCTTCGGACGATAAAGACTTAGATAAGCAAGATGGGCGGCAGACTCGCTCTACTTTGACTGTTGACGAAAAAGCCACTATCAGATCCGCTGCTTGCAAAGAAGCTCGTGGGAATACTTCTGCTTCAGACCTTGTAGCGCTAGTTCAGCAGTGGAAAGATTTAGAGCAGTTATATTTTGCAGAGAAGTTCGTTTGGGAAGTAATACTTAATTTTAGAAACCTTTCTACAAACTTAGAGCCAACTGATATAAAATCTGATAATAAACAATTAAGTGATGGAACTTTTCTTTGTTCAAAAATACCTGATCTAATTAGGCGAGTGGTTAAATTACCAGATGACACATTTCGCTTAAAAGCGGAGAAAAAAAGCAGCTGGTAAAATTAAACTGTACAAGGAGCCCAACCCTCAGAACAAACAGTAGAAGCTCCAGAAACAGATAATGGATTTAGTAGTACTGAAGTTAATGTACGACCAATGCGCAAAGCTGCGCCTTTGTATGTTCCTCCGAAGGGTACGGAAACAGATGAAGATAAAGCTTCAGATGATGCAAAAGGATATTTTATTTATAATTGGGTTTATACTCCTTGGAGTAGAGCGGATGTTACGGCTCTTAAAGCCGCTTTGTCCGATCTGCGGAAAAATCCTGCCGCTTTCTATGAGGAAGTGGAAGTAGCCATTAGCTGCTGCACTATGACCTTGCCAGATATCGATATGTTTTTTGGACTTATTTTGCCCCCTGATATGTGGAGAACGATTCGGAAAATAGATGATAATGTAGCATATAGCGATACTTGGGTTGGTTTAGCAGAAATAAATGTGGCCAGGGAGCCTGCACAGAAACCCCAGCAGGAGATTTTAGATCTTTCCAAAGCTATTGTGACTAAGTTGAAAACTCGTATTCCCCCTCAGAAAATAGAATGGACTACGTTAGAGTCTTGTAAACAGAAACCGGATGAGTTAGTTTCAGATTTCTTTACACGATTTGAAGAGACATTCCATGACTTTAGTGGGCAGTCATTGACAGATGACACGGGTAAGCATTAGTTCGTCGACAAATTTGTCGCTAACATGTTGCCAGAAATAGCTAGTTGCCTTAAGGCCAGTGAGAGTTCGTGGACTACGTTTTCCCCAGTCTCCCTTTTGACTATGGCCCAGTATTACGAGATGCAGGAATTGGAGGCAAAAGCCAGGGAGGATAAGAAGGTAAAGGATTTAAAGACTAAAGTTATGTTGGCTCAAGTATATGGTCCACCATTTAGAGGTGGTGGTAGAGACAGACGTGCAGTATATATGCCTGGAGTACCCCCTTTCTCTCGATCAACTTTGTCTTCTGATCAGTGTGCTTATTGTAAAGAAATTGGACACTGGCATTCTAAATGCCCCCTTTTTGCGAGGTTAGCAGTATCAACGGGGTAGGGGAACTATAAGAGGACGCCCAGGGAATTTTGGGAACAGAGGCGGCAAAGGAACTCGTCCTAGATTTGAGGCAGTTTAGCACAGACTAAATTACTCTAATTCCTTTGATAGACGAAACCAATATCAAATGTCTGACTTTTCTGCTGACAGTCTTGCAGATTCTGATTATGCATAGGAATGCCTAGGATGGGGTAAGGAACCGGTTAAGGTCCCAGTAGATCAGAAAGGTCCTTATGTTGATGCAAATGTCTTGGGCTCTACTGATCGCCCTGTCTGGCGCAATGATAACATCGATAGGATTCAATAGGACTCCTACATCTAGCCCACTGTCACAGCCACTTGCATTTAGTCTTGATAAACCCACTGCAGCATGTCCATTTTTGCTCTCCCCTAGCACGCCGGATAACATTGTGGGTATCTATATGCTCAAATATTTTCGTGCTACAATACGTTGTTCCCCAGAAGGTGTGCGAATTATCTGAAATGATAACTATCCAATGGTTGAGAGGTCTTGTCTCATTAAAGAGGATATCTCTCTGGCATCCTTACCTAGTACTTTGTGGGCTAAATCAGATACCGATGTGGGTCAAATGGTTATTCCATCAGTGCATATTCAAGTGAAGGAAGGTGCTTCATTGCCTCGATTGCCTCAATACAAAATATCTCAGGAAGGCGAAGAAGCATTAACACACATTGTTCAGGATTTGATCAAGGTGGGGGTTGTGGAAGAAGTTCCTTAAAACATTTGTAATAACCCTATTCTTCCTATTTTGAAAAGAGACACTAATACTAAAATTTACAGATTCATTATTGATTTATGAGAGGTTAACAAATTTGTAGTGCCCCAATACCCGGTAGTCTCTGACATTACGACACTTCTTACTATGGTTCCTCCTACTGCTACTACATTTAGTGTAATTGATTTAAAGAACGCATTTTTTATAATACCTATTCACTTTGAATAATAGATCATTCAGATTCTGTAGACCTCCACAAGGGTATACAGAGAGTCCTAGCATTTATAGACAGGTATTGAAAAGGCAGCTTGAGTTCTTTCCTGTACCAAAAGGGGTGGCTCTTATTCAATATGTCGACGACATCTTGTTGGCGGCTGATACCCCTGAACAGTGTGAAGAAGGAACACTGTTGTTGTTATCATTCCTTGCCTCTCATCATCATAAAGTCTCTCGGAAGAAATTGCAATATTGTAGACAGGAGGTTACCTATTTAGGTCACCTCCTGTCTAAGGAGGGATGTGCACTCACGCCAGATCGCATTAAGACCATTTTAGATACTCCTGTGCCCCGTACTCAGAAGGACGTATGTGCATTGATTGGCCTTACTTCCTTCTGTAGGCAGTGGATCACCAGCTTTTCGTACATCATTAAACCCTTGTTGGCTCTTTTGACTAAAGACACTCCGATGCCTCTCCCATGGACTACTGAATGCCAGAATGCTTTCCAACAGCTAAGTCAAGCTCTTTGTTCTGCACCAGTATTAGGAACTCCTGACTACACTAAGACTTTTACACTCTACGTACACGAGAGGGTAGATTGCGCTCTCTCAGTTGTAACACAGATACATGGTGATAAGCAACGTCCTTGTGCATATTTTTCGGCTGTCCTTGATCCACTTGCTCACGCGCTGTCTGGTTGTTTCCAAGTGGTGGCGGCAGCGACTGTGTCCATACGTGAGAGTGATGGAATAGTCTTGTCACATAGATTGTTTGTGTTAGTACCTCATTCAGTTGATGCCTTGATAATCAAACGAAAACACAGCATCTGACTAGTGCCCGCTTGACAGCATATGAATTGACACTTTTGGCCCCTCATATTACATTGAAAAGATGTTTGACTTTGAATCCTGCTACATTATTGCCACTTCCAGCTACTCAGTCTTAGTCACAAGAGTTACATGACTGTATATCCCTTACTGAAGAACAAACAACGTGTCGTGTTGACCTGCAAGATACGCCTCTCTCTAATGTTGATGGAGAAATATGGGTTGATGGTTCTTGCCTGAAGTTGCCTGATGGCACTACTTCTGCTGCTTATACGATTACAACACTTCAGACAGTAGTTGAGATAGCTCGTATCCCACAGAAGTCAGCTCAAGCAGCTGAGTTAATAGCACTGACAAGACCGTGTGAGATTACTACAGATGTGCTTGTTAACATTTACACTGATAGCCAATATGACTTCAGCGTAGCGCATAACTTTGGAAAACTTTGGAAAGAAAGGCTTTCTTACTTCAAATGGGACACAGATAATGCATAGGGAGGGAATTAGTCCATAATCTCCTTACTGCTTTGACCTATCCTAAGAAAGTAGCAATTGTTAAGTGTAGCGCACACAAGAAATTGACCGATAAAATAGGAGCAGGCAATGCCTTTGTGGATTACACAGCTCGCGTGACTGCAATGCAGCGGAGTACCACATCTATGTATGTAGTTAAGTCACAGGCTGAGCGTTGGCATGAAGCCAGGCAAGAGGTGCTGGACATGCAACAATCTGCTTCTGTTGGTGAATTAGACCAATGGTCCAAGGAGGGAACATTGGATTTTGAGGGCTGTTGGAGGAATAAAGAAATGACAAAATGGAAGTTACCCCAGCCTATTCACATCCTATGATTCACATGGCACATGGGCAACACATGTTGGAGCATCCTCAATAGCAAAGCAACTTATGCAAGTTTGTGATCACCCAGAGATTGCCAGCATGGATAAAAAGATAGTCCAGTCCTGTCTGATGTGACTCCAGTATAATCCAGGAAAGGGAACACAAACTCCAACAGGAGGGTTTGCAATACCTACTGCACCTTTTGAGGTCCTGCAAATGGATTACATCCAGCTTGAGAGCTGTAACAACCTGAAGTATGTCTTGGTAGTGGTTTGTGCCTTTAGTAAATGGGTGGAGGCATAGGCTACGAAAGATAATACAGCTCTTACTACAGCAAAGGTGCTCCTAAAGTAGTTTTTTACCCGATTCGGCATTTGTCGAATTTTGTGGAGTGACAATGGACCCCATTTCATTGGGCAAGTTGTTGAATATGTCATGAAAGGATTGGGAATCAAGCAGAAGTTTCATGCTGCTTTTCACCCACAATCAGTGGGGCTAGTGGAGCGATATAACTCCACTCTGAAATTGAAACTGGCTAAGATACAAGCCTCCACATCATTGAAATGGCCTGATGCGCTGTCTCTAGCATTGCTATCCATTAGATTGATACCACATACACAATCTGACCTCTCACAGTATGAGGTGGTTTTTGGAAGGCCAATGAATATTTGGGGGATTCCTAAGCCACGCCCTATACATGATGTACCCTATGTATTGATGAATGACTATTTGTCTCAGTTGACTGACAGTTTGTCTTCTATTTATCAACAGGTTCGGGAGACTCTTCCAGACAGGTCGCAAAGTGAGGGCCACTGCTTGCGCCCTGGGGATTACGTGGTAATAAAGTCCTTCCAGAGAACCAGCTCCCTAGCACCGAGGTGGCGAGGACCGGAGCAGGTACTATTGGCTACCAGGACTGCAGTTCGAGTGACGAACCGGAAAAACTGGGCCCATGCGACACACTGTTGAAAAGTGTTGCAAGACCTAGTGAGCCCAGCTGCATTGGCATATCGCCGCGATATCCTGGTCACGAGAAAAGACAAGCCACGTCGCCTGAAGGATCTGAGGAAGTCTTCCCAAAACCACACGATTCCTGGTACATCCCGATATCAGCTGCGACCCAGGAAGAAAGACACTTCGTTGCTGAAAAAGACTGTTTGAGCCACTGTCCTGGGTGGTTAAAGACTGACTTCAAAGGGGGGTAGTCTATTAGTGACTACTCGTCTCAATGTTAGTGAAGAAATCAAGGCCTGCCCAGGACCTTAGGGCACCATCTGCTTTGTTGTTTGATTACAGAATGAATATGCTTGAGGAGAAGAAACCGGCTGCCCTGACACCTCGCACCATGGACTAGTAATGCTTGTACCACTGTATCATGTCAGGGAGCACAGTACTGCACACAGTCAACAATGTGATGATATGTCAATGGTGCATTGTACAAAATGTGAATGACACACAGCTAACCCAAAGCTTGACGGTTGCGGCCGGCCCATCTGGTGTGCCAGGGAGCAACAGGTCACAGGACCCCAGCGTCCCCCACGCCACATCTGCAGCAACAACAACTACACAGCAGACCCCTGCTGTCACGGCCTGTGCAGCCACAGCCCCCACCACCACCACCACCACCACCATCACCAGTGCTTCCGGCAACCCCCTCCCTGTCCCAGAGGATGCCCCACTCACACCACCCATGGAGGAGGGCAGGAAGAGGATGCGGGTGCCCACAGTGTTGAGGCAACAGGTCCGTGGCAGCAGGGCAGATGGGAGGGGCAGAGTCAGCCAGGGACACCAGGAGGCTGGGACCCAGTCCCTGGAAACACATCACCAGAATCCTGGGCGCATACGAACAGGCCCAGGGACGAACGGGCCGGTCGGACAATCTGTTGCACAAGCTCATCCTGCTGATGAGGTCCATTGACAGACACATGGGACAAATCGTGGACCTCTTGGGCCAGCAAGTGGTGGTACTGAGGGACAGGCATGCGCCCCAGACAACATCTCCGCCTCCCTCTGGTGGGCTGCACACTGACAGTTCACCATCCTCCCCTGCGGCCACAGAGAGTAGTGAGTCCGCATACCCCATTGGCCCTGCAGCAGGGCCCCCCCTGCCAAACGACAAAGGGGCCGTCCCAAGAAGACCCTGGGTGTATCTGGAGGCAAAGCACCTGCCAGACGCAAGTCACGGAGCCAGCCATGTATGCAACCCTCTCCACCACTGCATTGTCTCTTTGGACTGTCCTACCCCACACCGCCTTGTGAATGGCATCTGCCTGTTGGACTGGGTCACCACAGCAATGTGGTGACTACTCGACCATCTCATCTACCACGACTATCAACTCACTCCCCCCAATGGAAATGTACACCCCCTTGCATCTCACCATAGTAAATAAAATATCCTCACACACATGTTGTTGTGTCTGCTCTGTCTTTTTTGCAGGGTGTACAGTCTTCAACATGATCACAATGTACCCGGACCATGGGCTGTATGTAGGCAAGGAGAACTCGAAGCCACCTAGGGAAACACAACAGAAAAACTGTCACTGGTCTGGGTGTGGCATCACAGACATCACACAAGCCCTAACACCGGATAACCCAACATGAACATGTCACAATGGCCCCCAAGTGTCAACATACACGTCCCGTTGATGTTCCCAAATGACATGTCCTAGAAACATTTCCAACCACCACTGAGTCTACAACTGGCTGATGTTACAATTCTCACATGCCCCTTCATGACAACAGCAATCACATCAGACAATGGGTATGTTGCATATTGCCACCCACCGTCAAGTGAAGGAGCGGGTGATGAGCTGTTCATGCAGGTCAACACTTTCCTCCTCTCTACTGTCCTCATCACTGGACAGGGCTTGGTTTGCAGGCTGGGGCCTTGGCTTCTCACCATCATCAAGGAGCAGGGGAATCTCCCTGCGAATCGCTAGGTTGTGGAGCATGCAGCATGCAACAACAATCTGATGCACCTTCCCGGGCGAGTATGCTAGTGCACCTCCGGTCTTGTCCAGGCACCGGAAACGTGACTTGAGCAGGCCAAAGGTGCGCTCCACCACACGACGTGTCCTTCCATGGGCCTCATTGTAGCGGACTTCAGGCGGGGACCTGGGATTCCGCAGTGGGCTCAGCAACCATGGACGGTTGGGATATGCAGAGTCACCTAGGTATGACAAACACAAATAGACATTGCAATGTTGCAGAGTCTCAGGGGAGCAGGTCACACACACAGCATGCCACACGACTAGGCATATTCACCCACAATCCATGCACGCTCTGGAAGAAGATTAGCCATCAGCTGGGGCACTATGCTGTTCCTCAGGAAGTAGGAGTCGTTGGCCGAGCCTGGGAATTTGGCACACACCTGCGAGATGGTCATATCTGTCATGCACACCACCTGCACATTGATGGAGTGGTAATGCTTGCGATTGCGGTAAATGTGCTCACTTGCCTGTGGTGGCATAAGAGCGACATGGGTGCAATCAATGGCCCCAACAACATTGGGGATGTGTCCAAGGGGATAGAAGTCTCCCTTCACAGCTGGCAATTCAGCACCCCTGAGGAAATGGATGTATCTGTCCTTGTATAGCATCATGGTGGACAGTACAGCACGCAGCACCATGCTGAACATTGGTTATGACATCCCACCAGCACTGGCCACAGTCTCCTGGAACGATCCTGTTGCCATCTAATGCAGGGCTGCCATCTCCTTATAAGTAGGGGTGAAAGCTGTTAGATATCTCCTGCGTGACTGCAGGTGGGGCTCCAATAGATCACAAAGGGTCTTCAGGATGGCTCTGTCCAGGCGGCATTTGCGTATGCTCGCAACATCCTCCATGTCCTCCAGCACCGTCAAGTGATGAATCGGATTTGGCCTCCTCCTATTGGAGTTGATAGTGGACACATGTCAATATAATACACCAAGAGATGTGCACAGCATATCACGTTCTGGATGACACAACGACAACAATGACAGACATCTAGAGTGACTAACAGACCACCTCACATGGAGGGACACCTTCAGCTACACAAAGGGCACACGTGTCAACTTACACAGGACAAGTACCTCAAACACCACCTTTGGCTATGTAAATGCACATAGGGATATGGCCACAGTACACATGTGCACACCTGGGAGTCTAGCATCCAGCATATGTGTAACTAATCAAACCCACTGTCTCCTACCTAGCTGCTCTACCGGTCACACCTTGATGCGTCATTACAACCTGGCACACATCCACCACACAATGTCCACAGTTGGCGCTGTAATGATGAATGTGTTCATGAGCAGACATGAGAGGCAATGCTAATTACATCAACATTCATCGAAACGAGCATTGCTGTGATTGGCACTGGACCTCAACACATTGACATGTGTACACATTGTACAGTCCAGCACTACACTGTCCTGCCTACACCAACATCAAATCCTCAAGTGACATGTGAGTGGGTACAGACAAATGTATGTTACACACACACAAACATGGCATGTGTAGCCATCAGTTGAACATTGGCATTGTGTGCACAATGATGTGCCATTGAACATGTTGGCACTATGCACTGTTGATGTGTGACAGATGGCCATCACCATTGCATGGCACCCATATCGCGGTAGCTACCGCCTGGCACTGGCGGTGTGTCACCAGCATCCCCATTCACACCAGTGCAGTAGTCATAGGCATGGAGACATGTGGAAATGGCGGTTGGCATGCTCCGCCGCCAGAATGGCGGTGCCTCGTGTCAATGCATGGCACCCATATCGCGGTAGCTACCGCCTGGCACCGGTGGTGTGTCACCAGCACCCCCATTCACACCAGTGCAATAGTCATAGGCATGGAGACATGTGAAAATGGCAGTTTGCATGCTCCGCCGCCAGAATGGCAGTGCCTCGTGTCAATGCATGGCACCCATGTCGCGGCAGCTACCGCCTGGCACCGGTGGTGTGTCACCAGCACCCCCATTCACACCAGTGTAGTAGTCATAGGCATGGAGACATGTGGAGATGGCGGTTGGCATGCTCCGCCGCCAGAATGGCGGTGCCTCGTGTCAATGCATGGCACCCATATTGCGGTAGCTACCGCCTGGCACCGGTGGTGTCACCAGCACCCCCATTCACACCAGTGCAGTAGTCATAGGCGTGGAGACATGTGGAAATGGCGGTTGGCATGCTCCGCCACTAAAATCGCGGTAGCGCACACCGGGCCCCAGCGGTGTTAAACCGCCATGGAGCTCGCCCTAGAGCCAATGGGAAGCTCGATAGCGGTGGCTTGATGCAATTTTGAAGATCGCGGTAGGCGTGCTCCGCCACTGCGGAGGCGGTCATTGGCTGCATTTGAAAGATGCACCATCGCGGTAGCGCACCCCGGGCCACAGCGGTGTTACACTGCCATGGAGCTGGCCCTAGAGCCAATGGGAAGCTCGATAGCGGTGGCATGATGCAATTTTGAAGGTCGCGGTAGGCGTGCTCCGCCACCGTGGAGGCGGTCATTGGATGCATTTTAAAGAGGTAGATATGGACCACCAATTGCTGCAGCTTGGCACCTTTGAAACGACCCCAGGGGGCTATATATGTGGGAGTGAGCCTCACATTGCCGCTACTCACAGAGCATGCTGCCTGAGACCCATCACCTGCTGCTGCCTCCAGGGACTGCTTCCTGACACCCCTCACCTGCTTCTGCCTCCAGGGACTGCTGCCTGACACCCCTCACCTGCTTCTGCCTCCAGGGACTGCTGCCTGACACCCCTCACCTGCTGCTGCCTCCAGGGACTGCTGCCTGACACCTCTCACCTGCTGCTGCCTCCAGGGACTGCTGCCTGGCGACCCTCGTCACCAAAATCCCCTGCTATTGTCGCACGTCCACACTGATGGCTGCGCTGTCTTGGACACAGTGGGTCACCCCCCCAACACAGGCTGATATGTGATGTATTTGTTGCTCAACCCAACAATTGACTGGAGATGTGGGCAGGCAGGTTGCAGTGCTGGCATCCTGCATGTGTGTGAGATGTGCAGGGACTGTTTTCCCCCTCACACCTGCATGCTTTAACATCAGCTTTTCCCATGCAGGGGTCACATGTGGGCTGTACTATGGTCTCTGATTAATCTATCGTTGGATATGTGATTTTGTTTTATGTTGCTGCTATACTGATAGATGTCGGTACATGGCACTGTGTACCTGATCATTTCTCCCTCTTGTTTCCCATGCCTGCAGCTCAAGGTACACCAGCGTAAGGCCGTGTGGAGGGCCATTGCAGCAAAGATGCGAGCCCTGGGGGTCTCAAACCGACGGCGCACCCACTGCCACATGTGATGGGATGACATCAGCCGGCTGGCAAAGAATGTGGCGGAGATGACCCTGGGGCTGATTCCTCGCACTTGGCGTCGGGCACGGCACAGCATGATACCACTAATGGGGCACATCTTGGCGGTGACACAGCTGAGCTGGATGCACGTTTGAAGGAGCATCAGCAGCAAGTCAGGGCTGAGCATTCGGGGAGTCTGACTTTGGATGGGAGTGGCTGCATGTGTACAGAGCCTGTGCCAGCGCTGGCCTCTGTGATGTTGGTAGTGCGAGGCTGTGGCATGTAAGTGGCTGCTGGCCTGGGTGCCTGTGGCATGCATTTTCCCTACCTGTACTTACAAAGTTGATTTGGAAGCTGTGCCTTCACATTACATTCTGAGTTGTGCTCTTCAGGTTTCTTCTGCATTGGTGTAGTCTTGGGAATCCCATGGGAGGGAACGGCAGTGTGCCCAATCTGACTGTGCGTACATCAATGCGTCCATTGCATGCACCCATATTGGGAGGGCTAGATATCTTACAGCAATGTGCAACATTCTATTGTCCCCAAGGTATGACATGGTGGGTGGCATGGGCTAATGTTCATTGTGGACTGTCATGTTGTAGTCTGGGTCTGTGTTGTCCCCTCCTGTTACATCCAGTTTTGTAATTGGCAACAAGTTGTGTGCCCCCATCATGTTTCTAGGTGTGCTCAGAACTAGTTGTGTGTCTGTTTGAACAGAGCCACAAGCAGGGTATTGTGCTGTGTGGTCATCACATGGCTCACTAATACCTGAGTTTCCAGTTTCCATGCACTGCTTGAGTCTATGTAGTGAGTTGGCACAATGTGATTGCACAGGGTGGTGTGCAACATGTAGATTTGCTCAACTTTTGTCATGCATTGCTTGCATATGTTTGTTCTGTTTTTGCCACTGACCTGACCCTACATCTCTCTCTCCCATGCAGCATCACCTGTGGTACGGAGGGACAGGAGACGGACACCAGTGGGGGTGAAACAAGCACCACAGCTGCCCAAGAGCCCAGTGACACAGATGTCACCAGTGCATCAGAGGGGGACAGGAGTCTGCTGGAGGAGTCCCAGCCTGAGACGCAAATCACCACATCATCTGATGCCAGCGTGGATGCATGCATGTTGGAGGGCACAGGGAACGGGGACTCTGCATCGACTTCCACCACACAGCGGCCATTGCCCACCCTCCCAACCACTTGCTCTGCTGCTGCTCGTGTCCACCTCAGTAAGAGGGGAAGAGTGTCCTTCACTCCTGGCACCGCTGCCCCTGTCCCCCCTGCTGCCATCAGTGCTGAGTCTGTGGACCTTTTGCGACAGCTGTGTGTAGGCCACACAGCTCTACTAAATGCCTTCATTGACCACGACAAGAAATTGACCCAGGTGGTTGCTTTCATGGACGGCATACATACATCAAAGTCATGAAACAGCACATGGAGCACACAGCCCAAGTGGTCCCGTGCACAGACACCATCCCCACTGAAGACCAAAGGCACCCCAGAACGCAGGGAGAAAAGCCCGTCAGGTGACACCAGAGGACAATTAGCAAAGCAGCAGACCTCAGGCACACATGACTCAGTGGCATCCCCATCCAAGGACTCTCCTGCCCCTAAGGCATTGTGCAAAGATAATCGTACAGTGTCTGTGCCCACCAAGGAGGTGGTGCATGCCAAGAGTACACCTGGGAAGGGTTCAAAGGCAGTATCACCAACCACCTCGACTCCCATTCCAAGCCCAGTGAAGCAGGGGCCGGGGAGGATTGTAGGGGTGACACCTAGTAAACAAGGGAAAGGGGGGAAAGAGGCGAAGCAATGCAAAGCGTTCAGCTGGGTCCAGCACATCACCAGAGGGGCTGCCAGCGCCTGTACCTGCTGCAGCAGTGGTGGTGTGTGTGCCTGTTGTGCCCACACCAATTCCCATTGATCCCAAGTCAGGCAAGCCATTTAGGATCCCGAAGAAGTGGAAGGGCACCCCTCCACAATCTCCCAGCCACACCATGACTCTCGTCTGCATGACTCCACCTCCACTTGCCACTACACCACCTGGTCCAAGCAGCCCTCCAGCCTCCCAAGCCACTGATCGCTGTACCTCAGCTGTTCCGCTCTCTCCCCCTTTAAGTGCCCCCACAGTCCCTGAGGCACAGCCAGCTCCCAGCCTGCCTGACAGCCAAGTCTTAGTGGTAGTCACCCTCACACACCTATGTCTCACACAGGAGGGCCTGTACTGCACATTGTTGCCCCCTGACTGTGTTGCTGGCAATGGAAAGGTACAGTCGCACACATTCCCTGTGCACCTTCTCATGGACATGCTCTGCACTCTGCCCTTGCCACTGGCCTTGTTGTCTACTGCTGTGTTGGACCCTTGCCTGTGCAGCTTCTCATGGACATACTCTGCACTCTGCCCTGGCGACTGGACTTGCTGTTTTGCCCTTGCCTGTGCAGCTGCTCATGGACATGCTCTGCATTTTGTGCCTTGCTCTTCTCTTCTCATGGTGCCTATCTGTGCAATATGTGAATAAAGACAGTTGCACGAGTTGTCTATTTTGTCAGTGTCCTTACTGAATAAAGTTCTTGTGCTTTGTCTAAATGGTTTACTGTGCCACATGGTCTGTGTGGCACTTCAACATGTTCAATGTTTGGGCTTACTTGCTCTCTTTTTTTCAGTGGTGACAGGGTCTTCAGTTCTTCTTGGCCCAGATACTTGTGGTGGCAATGGTGTCAATTTCGAATATTTATCAGTAGTCATTTTCTTGATTAGTTCATGTTGGCCCTGTTGTACACATGTCAGGTTGGGGGGCACTGCCAGCACAGGGTGGATTTCTGCACAAAGTATTGCAGGCAGGCTGTCCAGGGTCATCATGTGTGTGTTCTTCCTATATGTGTGCCCAGTGGTGTATGCGTGTGGTCATCTTGAGATGGCCAGTCATCTTAGTCCCATGCCTTACTTTCCATGTGTGCTCTTGGATGGCCAGGTAGTGTGCAGTGTGAAGGGGGTGAGTTTGTGGGGAGTGCTGATGTGTGCATGCCTCTGCAATGTCAACTACACACATGTGTCACCCAGGAGTTGTGTGCCTGTTGTTTTGATGGTTCATCCCTGTGGATGTGGGTGTCTGCCCACGTGTGAGTTGTATGTTGTGCACTGTGCAGTGTGTTGGTGTGTCCTTGCAGTTCTGTCTGACTCCTACTTGTTGTTTTTGTCACTTGTGAGTATGCAGAGGGTGTTACTGGCAATTCAGTGTTGTGTTTTGTTTCACATCCCTGTGTCTGGTGTCTGTTTGTGGGGTCTGTGCAGACCTGCTGCTCCACACTGCCATTGTGGTTGTGTTTTCCCATGCCATGGTGCCTTCTTCCCTCCAGTGTGGAATGTTGTGTGTGTTGTCATGCCATCCCCTATCTGTGCTTCAGCTGTGTACCCATTGTGGGTCTGCACTCCCTCTCTTTGTGTATGGTACACTACTGACATGTCCCCTACTGACATACAGTACACTTCACTTTGGTGTGAACTGCCCCCTTTGTTTGTATGTGTGTGTGCCTCCCCATGACTTCATTTGTGCCACTGTGCTTTGTGGTGCAGTTCTTTGTCCAGGGTCAATGTGTCACTCAGTGCATTCCCCCAATGGGTCATGTGTGATGTTCTGGTGCTGTTTACCAGTCATTTTTGCTGTTATGCAGTTCAACTGTGTGTGCTGCCCAGTCCTGTGGTCAAGTTGTTTCCACCTTTGTGTCCCAGACTTGTGCATCTATTGGGTGTTGTGTTGTACGTATGTGTGTTGTTTGTGTTATTGCTTCTCTTCCTGGGTGTCCTGCGCTCTATGTTATTGTGTGGGTTGCTGTTCAGTCACTGATGTCTGTGTGTGTCTGGTATGCTTGGTGTGCACACACATCTTGTTGTGCTTGCTGTGCTGTGTGTATGTTGCCTTGTTATTGCCTGTTGTGCATCCCCTGATGTCGTGCTATGTTTGCTATATGATTGTTGTGCCTGTGCATCTTTTGTTTGTTTGCTGTGGCTGTGTTGTTTGCACTGGTGTTGTGTGCTGCTGGTGTGAGGGGGTATGTGTGTAGATTCTTACTGGTGTTTATCAGTCCTGAGGTGTGTAGATGGTCCCTGTGTGTAGTGCTGCTTGTATACTCCTGTGAAGTAGTTGTATGTATGTGTGGCTGTTCCCAGTTTGACTTCAGGGCCTTCCTTTCATCCTTGTGCCTATACATGGTTTGCCTTGCTGTCTCCCTGTGTGGTTGCACTGAGCTGTCTGTGGTTTGATTTCACTGACGTTGCCAGTCATGTGTGCTTTGATGGTGTGAGGGTGTTGTGCTCTGTTCCTTGTGTTGGTGTGATTTACACATGCTTGTTGTGTGTCTCCATGGCCTTCCATTTGTGTGCAGCCCACTTTGATTTCCCTATTTGTTGTGCTCCATTGCTGTTGGCATGTGGGAGTATATATGTGTGTGTGTGTGTGTCAGTCTGTGATATGTATGTGTGACTGTGCAGGCTGTGTGTCCATTTGGATGTTGGTTCCTTGTATGTGTTCATTTGTTGCTTGTCCTCATTGATATTTTCCTGAGTGTGGTGTTGTGTGTGTTTCCCTGGCAATGTGCAACTGTGCTGTGTGTTGTGTGTTCCTGTGCAGCCACTCCTGCATTGTGTGTCTCCATGATTGTTTGTTGTGTGGTGCAGAGTGTGTATTGCCCTGGCTTGTTGTTGTGCATGGGGTGCACAGTAGGGGCACATGGCATGTGCCTTCATGGGGTGTGCTAGTGTGTGGTGGGAGGGGGTGTGGCCCTGTGGTCTTTGTGCCATGCCCATGCCTGGCACTGGCCCTGCCTTATGCATTGCACATGTATTTGCTTGTGTTCGCCGCTGCGGTGACGTCACTGGGACATTGCTGCATGGTGGCGGTAGATGTGTGTCCAGGTTGCAGCGGGGTGTATTTGTGGCAGGTGGCTGATGTGTGGGTGCACTTGTGGATGTGTCCCTGTTAGACCTGGCACCTTGGCGTGAGTCTCCCTTCCTCTTTTTGTCGCTGTGCCTCATGTGTTTTTATGGTGTTGGCCGCTCAGCGCGCTGTGCCACTGCCAACCAGTGTCACGGTGCGAGTGCTCCCTATGTAAATTGTATATGTTGGTTGGATTCCATGATTGGATTGTTTGATTTACTGTCAGACCCCAGTAAAGTGCGCCGGGGGCGCCAGGGCATGTAAATGCGAACACCGCTGGTGGGCTTGCAGCACTGGTTGTGCCACCCACAGAAGCGGCCGGTAAAATATATCTAAGGTCTGCCATCGCAGAACCTGCGTGCAGTCTGGTACTGACATGCTGACCGGCAAGTGCCCACACTTGCCAGTCCCTAAACCCTTCCCTTAGCTGCATGTTAGTCACCCCTCTGGTAGGCCCACGGGCAGGGTGCATTGTACGCCTAAGGTAGGACAAGCCTGGATGCGTGGCATGTCCTAGTAGTGAATTACCGCCATCTTGTTGTTCACTACTGCAAGGCTACCCTGTTCTCATAGGCCAGTATGGGCGGCCTGGATCATTACACCCTATGATCCTAACCGACCCAGGGAACATGGTAGGAGATCGAGTTTAGTATGCCTGAACTCGGAATAATAAGGTACATCTGTTCGCAAGGTTTATTTTAATATTCCGGGTTTGCAAATGTCACTTTTAGAAAGTTGGCCTTTGCTTGCCTAACCATTTCAGCCGCCTCTGCGTGATGTGTATCTGATGTCTGGCTGGTGTGAGTGACAGGGCTGGGGGAACCCAGATGGGCAGGGCTAGGTAGCCTGGTATGAATAGGACGATCGACAGGTAGATGGGTGGGAGGAGTGCTCCTAGGCTCTGAATAGGACAGTGCTCCGCTACCTCGATGCCGGCTCCACCCCCTGTGGAGCGTCTGATGACTCTGCCCTGCACTCTGAAAGAAGAAGCCTGCATCACGTAAACAAAGTGCTCAGAAACCGGACTGAACTAGGCAAGGGCCCCCCTGGCCTGGGAGAACAAAAGATTTGTGGTATAAATGGAGGAGCCCTGCTCCTAAGAAACTAGATCCGCTTTTGACCAAGAAGAATCTCTGCCTGAGGAGGAGGCACCGGGAAAGCTGTAGGAGGAAGACTGTCCCTATCCTGGGGGATTGGCCTGCAGTGGTGACCTTGCTGCCAAAGGAGAGAAGAGAAACTGTTGCTGAAGACTTTTACTTTACTTTTACTTTCAAGACTTGTGCTTTTCCAAAACGATCTCCAAGGGCTTGGAACTGAGCTTGCCCCCTGAACTGAGCCCCAGGACCATTGGGCTCTACCTGATCTTCACTCGCCTGCTGCTGGACTGTGGTGTCCTTTCCCTCGCCGGAGCTGTGACCCTCGTGCCCAGTCCCTCCCTGAGCCGTGACCAGGACTGCTTAGCCGCCCCCGCCTTGGGAAGAGCCTCGCTCGATCGGAGCCGCTCCCCCTACGCTGTGCTGGGCTGCCCCGTCACCTCGCTCGCTGGAGGCTCGCTGTGCACCTTCACCCTCCCGCCGGAATCGGCGTTTGTGAGCATCTCCAAGCCTCGGACGGCCCGGACGTACCTGCGTGCCCGGCTGCCCCGCTTTGTTCACCCGCCACCTGCAACACCCCGCTCTGGTCGTGAGCCTGAAGAGCAGACACCCATCGTGAAGTGTGGGAGCCCCGGACGCCGCCTCGCTCTTCGGTTGAAGAGCCGCTGACTTCCCGCCCCCACCTTCGCGTCAAGAAACAAGGTACTGTACTTACGAACTCGACCGCGAGCTCGCATCGGATCCAGGGTCCGCAACGTTCTGATTTCCCTGTCATCTGTCGTGTGCTTCCCGGTCGCCGCCTCAGCCCGGAGTGTGCTGAGGCCTACAGTCACCTTGTGCCCGCCTAAAGAACTTTCCGTACAAAGAGAACTTTACCGTATTCCTAAGAATTGTGGTCCCATCAGTTCATCGTTACTGGGCCTTGTATTTAACTCTGCTGAAACTACATAAAAGCTTATTTTTATATACTACCGGATTGGTGTCCATTTGTGGTGCATACAGGGGGTTTACTGTATGTGTAATTGCATTTGCTTAACCGTGTACGCCTGAGACTTAGCCTAGACTGCTCGCGCCACGCACCTAGAGGGTGAGCAGGGGTTATTCTGGGGAGTCATCCTTCGCCCTGACAAGAAGTAAAGGGTCCCTGCTTGTTGTGGGTTCACACCTGCGTCAACCGGAGCCCCCTCATTTCTAACAGTCCCTATCCCCCCTAGGGTGTCTGATGTGGATTTAGACCCTGTGTCAGGCCTTGGGTTGTGTGTTGTGTTATTGCGTACCTGCGGCGTCGTCCGTGGCAGTCCATGAGTTCCTGGTGATGTAGCAGGTACAGCACCGGAAAGACGTGTAGGGCTGGGTCCATGGCAGTCATGACCGGGACTCTGGCTTCGCGCTCCGCTGTCGAGTTTCCGCCGTCTCTGGTTGGGCGGCGTCTCTGCTGTGGTGCGTCTGCTTCCTTGAGTCATCCTAATATGTGGAGCGGGCGAACTTCATTCTGCAAGGCGGAGGGTCTCCATTGGCTCCCACCGCTGCGGTGGCAGGCGCACTTTGATGGCGGTGCGCATCCTAATTGGCCTAGCGGGACCCCAGCACCTCTGGCAGTCAGTCCTGTTTACTGTCATGTGGCGAGCGGACAAAGTCCGCCCGCCATTGTAATGGGGCCCTTAGTTATGTGTAGATTAGCATGTATAGAGTTATTGTAGTTGTTTTTAAGTGTAATATATAGGGCTTGATTACTGTCTCAGTCAGAAAGTCTTTAACCTTAGGTCGGAGGCTTTCCGACTGAGACCCCCAGTTTCACTTCCGACCGGCTGATTACAATGCAGCCGGTTGGAAGTGAAACCAGCCACACATTCCGTCTGATTTCCAAAGGGCTCAAGGAGCCCGTCGACCAGTCGGAATGGCACATAATCCATATGGATGGCGTGTTAGCAGGGCCTCCATCACCCAGTGGCCCACGGTTGATGGCTGAGGGGGTACCTAAGATGCCCCCTTGTTGATTCCCTGCACCGTGTGGCAGGAACCCAGAGGTGCCTGCAATGCGGTGCAGAGATGAACACCACCTCCCATTTCCCTATGGGAGCGTGTGCTTCAGACAGTTTACGGCTGTAGCACACGCTCCCATAAGGAAATGTTAGAATACGCCGCACCGCACCATGTTTGGCCGCATCGTAATTAGGCAGTAGGGACTACCATTCGGAGGTCGGTCGGTTCCGTTTCCGCGATGGTGTTGAACATTTTAATAAAGCATCTACTGTTATTAATATGTATATGTGCAGGAGGGTTTGTGTTGTTTTTTATTTTTAACAGGTGGAATTGTTCCTGATTTGGAGTTCCATGGATGATGCAGTTACCATTTTTTATGAAATGTGTATTAGTTTATTAATAACTAATAAATATATTACATTTCCATTTTTTCAGCTTTCCTGAAGCGTTTATTTAAAAAAAGAAAAAAAATCATGTTTTTTATGGTTAGACGCTATGGACAGTTTTAATTCTCAATTTTATTTTTTGGGCAAAATAAATAGTAAAAATAACAGCGTGGAGAGTGGGCACCCTTGCCTTGTGCTACGAAGGAGAGCAAAAAAGGTGGATGAACCACAGGTTACTCAGGCTATGGGAGCACTATAGAGTCATGTCTTTATAGCAAAGTACGCATCCCCTAGGCCCATGACCTACATCATCCGGAACAGGTATGGCCACTTCATACGCCTTCTCATCCTGCTGCATCTGCAACATAGATGTATTGCGTCCTCAGAAGAACTGCTGAAGTTTGATCATGCACAAACCCAATCTGTGGGGAGAAAATCAGTATTGGAATACAGACCTTGATTTTATTGGCCAAAACCTTCGCCATTATCTTCATATCTACGTTGTTGGACTTGGCCCTTTTTGCAGGGTCATCCCTAAACTTTTTGCCTTCCTCCTGTATTTTTTCTGACCTGTTGTTGGCTGTTTTATGACTCGGGGCACCTTACCACTGCTGACCAGTGCTAAGGTGCATATGCTCTCCCTATGGTAAAATGAATACATTGATTGGTGTCCATGTTTGGCTTATTCGGTTTACTATCAGCCCCTAGTAAAGTGCACCAGGAGTGCCAGGGCTTGTAAATGCGAATGCTGCTGGTGGGCCTGCAGCACTGGTTGTGCCACCCACAGAAGCGGCCTAGTAAAATGTGTCTAGGGTCTGCCACTGCAGAACCTGCGTGCAGTCTGGTACTGTCATGCTGGCTGGGCAAGTACACACACTTGCCAGCCTCCAAACCTTCCCTTTGCCTCATGTTAGTCACCCCTATGGTAGGCCCACGGGCAGGGTGCCTTGTAGGTGTAAGGTAGGACAAGCCCTGAGTGTGTGGCATGTCCTAATAGTGAATTACAGCCATTTTCGTTTTTCACTTTTGAAGGCTACCTGCTCTCCATAGGCCAGAATGGGCTGCTGGAGTCACTACACGCTGTGACCCCAGTGGACTCATAGAGCATGGTAGAATGTCAAGTTTAGTATGCCTGAACTCAGAATAATATTATAAAATACTTCTTTTAGTAAAGTTTATTTTAATATCCTGCGTTTGTAAGTACTACTTTTAGAAAGTTAGTATTTACTGACCTGGCCATTTCAGTCTGCCTCTGCTGTGTGTGTGTGTTCTGCCTAGCAACAGTAAGGAGCAGGGTTGGGGAATCCCCAGAGACAGGCTGGCTGCCAGGTGGTGGGTAGAGAGATTACACCAGGATGGGTGGGAGGAGTACACCTTGACTCTTGAATAGACCTGTGCTCTGCCACCACAAAGCCGGCTCCGCCCCCTGTGGAGCGGCTGATGTCTCTGCCCTGCTGCTGAAAGGAAAGAGCAGAGTCACCATAACAAAGTGCTCCAGAACTGGACTGGCGCTAAAGAACAAAAGAATCACTGTATAAAAGTAGGAGCCTGGCTCCTAAGAAATCAGAATCCTGTTTTACCATAAAAGAACCTCTGCCCGACTAGAAGGAGAAGAAGACGCTGGAAGGACTGGCCTGCTGCTTGCCTTGCTGAGAAAGGAGAGGAAGAGACTTGCTGAAAAGACTTTGCTGCTTTGTGGTTTAAACATTCTCCAAGGGCTTGATCTGAGCTTGCCCCCTGAACTGAACCCCAGGACCAGTGGGTTCTTTGTGCCTTTGCTTGTCCTGAAAACTCGAGCCGTGTGTGCATCCAGCTGGAGAAAGACTGCACCCCTCATCGCCCCCTCCTAGGGCCGTGACACTCGGGAGCTTGCCTGCCTTTGTTCCCGTGAGAGCCTCGCTCCGACCGGAGTCGCTCTCTGCCCCCGGGCTAGGCTACCTGCTCCTCTGCCACCGCCCGCTACTGGAGCGTGCTGAAGCGCTATCGCCCCTCCCGCCGGAATTCCTCCCCGACGATTGTGATCCCCGCCGGGTCATCAGCTGCACGGACCGTGCCCTGTGACCCCGCTTCGCTATCCCGGACTGGGACCAGGCCGCGCCGCCCCCGCTGTGGAGACCCCCGCACCGCCGTGCTGAGGGTCGTGGGCCGCGCCTGCCTGATTGCATGCACCCGCTGACGTAGGATCCGAAGGTGCCCCCATCATCACTGAGTCGCACTGTCCCGTGCCGACTCCCAAAGCAACTACAACGTTCCTTAAAAGTTCCAGCATCGGGCTTGGGGCCCGCAACGCCTTATTTCGCAGTCCTCCGGAGCCGATCGGACCAGAGGGCTGTGCTGTCTGCAGAATCTCCCCGGGTGAGTGAGAGCGAGCGCTCTGACAGGCGCCCTGCTCCCCGTAGCCCCCACCGCACCGCAAGCCCGTCTCGCCTCCGAGCCGCTGGGAAGAGCCGTACGCGGCGCAGGTGTGCTCACGCCCGATGCGTGAGCCGCGGTAGGGTCCGGGCCGATTTCCGACAGGAGAGAGAGGGAAGCGCGACGAAGCGCACCGAAGGGCTACGATTGGCCTAAATCATCTGTAAGTACTGGAACCACAAGTAACATTTCCAAGAGACTACAAAGTATCCATTTGAAACTGCAAACAAAGAACATTTGCCTGCTTTACAATCTGGTGGCATAGAGAAAACGTTATTGGTCTTGTGATAAGTCTGCTGATATATATACCTATTTTTACATAAAGAAGCGTATTTTTCTATATATCCCAGTCTGGTGTCCATTTCTGGGGGGATTGATGTATTTACTGTGTGTATGATTACAACTGCTTAACTGACTAACGCCTGGAGGATAGCCTTGGCTGCTCACGCCACGCACCTAGAGGGTGAGCAAGGGTCATTCCAAAGGGGTTATCCTGCGCCCTGACGTAGAGGAGAGGGTCCCTGCTTGACACAAGGGCATCCTTGCGCCAACCAGAGACTCCCAAGTCTAACATTGGTGGCAGCGACTGGGATTTCGAATTTGCATTTGTAACTTGCATACAGTGAATTATTAATCACCACATAGTGAGAGCAGACCAAGTAACGCAGCCACAGGTTTTCATTTTTGAACTTTGTTGAGACATCTGCCATTATTGCAACCATGCCTGGCTCACTCCCTGCTGGAAGAGCACTCTCTGTGATTTCTGGAATGGATGAGGTGGATTGGGAGTGACTGGAAGGCTACACACAAGAGCAATTGAAAGGCTACAGTGTAAAATTCAGAGTTCCCCATACTGGATTCAGGAAGAAGAACCAGTACCTCAAGGCGTTGAGAGCCAGGAAAGAGTCAAGAGACCCACAGAATGCAGGGGACATCGTCCCACCCGACAACCTTGTGGAGCCCAGCAGAGTCCTGTCCCCAGAGGAGCTGGCGGACAGGGCAGCAGACAGGGCGCATGCAATGGAGATGGCAAAGTTGGCAGGACAAATGGAAATGGAGAAGAAGAAGTTGGCCTTGGAGGCACAACAACGCCAAATGGATCATGATCTAAAAATGAGGGAGTTGGATCTCAAGATCAAGAGTTTAGACCGCTCTCCCTCTGGTGGCAGCAATATTGAGTCTTACAGTGCTGAGAGAGTAGTAAGCACACCCAGAGATGTGGCGCCTGACTTGAAGGAGGGGGTTAACATACACCAGGAGGTTCAAGGGCATGAGGTAGCTCCAGTAGTGCACAGTATCCCTGAAGGGAATAGGGTAACTGGCGCAGGGGTTCATAGTCCTAGTGGAGGGAGGGACACTCTACTGACTCTAGCTGAGAGGTACAGGGAGAGGGGTTCCCCCAAAATTGAAGTCCTGGTGGGTGAGTTTGAAGACCGCCCAGAAGAGTGTGGGTTGTGGGACAGAGACAGTCAGATACTGTCTTGCCAGTCTCAGGAGAGTGGTGTGGAGTACGTGTGTGAGGCACTGGATGGTAAGGTGAAGGACAGTTTGGTTAACCCTGCTAGGGGGCTGTGTGATCCAATTGTGGGAGAGCATATTGTAAGTCCCTGTTTTCCAGAGCTATGCCAACACCTGTGTGAGGGTGAGTTCTCTGACCGCAGAGAGCCCACATTGGAGGCAGACCTTTTGGTGGATTCCAGAGGGTCTGGAGAGGCATTGGGGAGTGACCCCGTGGGGAGTGGCTCAGGTATCTTCCAACCCAGAATGATGGAAGTGGTGCAGAGTAGCCCAGCTAGGTCCCCTGGTAGTGGGGGGGGGTGTAGGGGCTTACGTCCTGTCTCAGTGGAGAAGGAGTGAGTGCGGGGCTGCATGCCCCCAGGTGCCCGAAACCCAGTCTCAGAGCCTGGATGGTTCTTTAAGGGAACACCAGGCGGGGAGCCTAGGCTGTCCTGATGGGCCGCCCGTTGAAGGGGATCCCCTAGTGTCTGGTGAGCTGGGAGTGTCTGTAAGCAGGCCTCCATCAGTTCTGGTGTTGGCAGTACCGCTCCAGTTGGGAGGGTGCAGAGGTCCAGATTGAGGGGTGAGAGGGGGAAAGAGTCCCAGTGGAAGAACCAGTGGGTCAGGGGCCAGCCAGAAGGGCTGCGTCACCGGTGAATGACCATGGTGACACCACTTCTGTCCTGGGGGATCTTCAGGCACTGTCAAATGGACAGGGGTCGGGAGATCAGCGCCAGGCAGACTGCGTTTACGAGGGATATCTGTTCTAAGTTGGCTCATTGAAGTGATTCTCTGCCAGGTTTGATAAAATAATGAAATAGGCCCCCTACTGAATTCGGCAAGAGAATCTGTGCCTGTGGATATATCCCTTAATAGTCTGCCCAAAAAAAGGCACTATGATGTGTTAACTGATTTTGTACAAATAAAATGGAACACTTTTGTCTACTGGGGCCTTCACAGTTGTCATCTTGTCAATGGCCTGTGCAATTTCTTTGTGCTAATGCCAACACCAAGGGGCTCATTATGATGGTGGGAGGATCGCCACCGCCGGGCACGCGGTGGCGATCCTCCCTCCATCATAATTTGATTCACCCACTGCCAAATTAGGATGGCGGTGGGAATCACATTGGTTCCGCGGCGGACGGAAAGTCCGTTCTCCATGGTCCCGCAAGGCGGTCCTTTTCCGCCCACCTTGCGGAATCGGGAACCAGGGCATCATTGCGGCGGTGCCGTGCAGGCACTGACGTAGTGATTAGGATGAGCTCTTCCGTCTGTTTTTTTGCGGCCGATATCGAGCTGCAAAAAGACAGGCGGAGACTGGCTTTGGGGGACAGTTGCGGGCTCCTTCTGTGGAGGGGGTGCACTGGGGGGGTTCATTGCCATGCACAAGGTGGCAGTCACCGCGTGGTGCCTGCCAACTTGTGCATGGAAAAGCACATCATAGCATTTTCATATTGCATACACTGCTGCAGCCAGCAGCACCGTCCACTATGTGAAAAGGCCAAGATGCGCCCGCCAGTGTGGTCAGCGCATCCTAACTTGGCTGGTGGGACTGCCACACATCTGGCGGCCAGTCCCATCACCGTTATGATGGCAGCAGACTGATATATGCACGCCATCATAATGAGCCCCTAGTGACTGTGCCTGATCTTGTGACACGACATGTAGGGTAACGCCGGCTAGAAGCGCCTGTTCCATTGAAGAATGTTCCGGCCTGGTTAAGGAGTCATGGGCCTTGTAAAAATTGGCATATTCCTGCAATATATTGTGCAGGCCAGTAATGGGTACAACACATGCAAATCTGATGGTCTGTATTGTTGCGTGTGACTGCGTCTTACGCAACTGCGCAGCAAAACACCATCCAGCCTTTTTCCCTATCTTAATGCCGCAAGTAAAAACCATTGTCTCTGCTTCTGCAGTGTAATGAGGGTTATTATCGATCTTGGTGGAGAGCAGTTCTATATGAACGGTGAGGGTTGGTGAAGCGTTTTATGCCGGAGTCAGGCAAAGGGTGGTTTCCGTCACCTGCTTGCGTTGTGCCTCACAACAGCGCTTGACGGCTGCTGAGTCGCACATCAAATCTCCTCTCAGGGAGGCCTTTCTGGCTGCCCAGAGAACCTGTGCTAAGGAAATGGATACAGCATTCTCATATCAAATTGCATCTCAGTTAGTTGCACAACCGATGGTTGTCCTCAGGGACTTTGTACCATGTTGTGTTCATGCGCCTGGTGGGGTTGCAAGAGACAGAGGTCAAGGTGAAGCGACACACGGGTGTGGTCAGATGTACATTTCATTATAACCAAGGCAGCCAGTAGATCACGATTATCAGACAAAATATGTTAAATAAAATACCGCCATATTTAATATTGTCAAACCGAAATATTGTGTTCACGAATGCCCCAGTCAAGAGTATAGATTTTAACCCCTTGCGTGCGGCGCAAATTCCGCCGCAGCGCTGAACATTCCGATTGCGGGCGTGGTCATGACGTCGCCTGGCCGTCGTGCGCACACGCCCACCGTAATGCACGACGGCCGGAAGACGTCGTGCGCACGCAAGGGGTTAAGGTAATATAGTTGTTAGTAATATCAAAATCATTAATATAGTTTACATAAATATTATTCTTAAGAATATCGTATTTGTATTCTTTTTAGGTATTTTAGTATGTTTTTTTTTAATAAAAATTTTGTTTTGATAATGTTGGTTAATATTTTTTTTTTAAATGTTAGTATTTTTGGAATTAAATTTTTATCTTTAAGTACTATAGCAGGTTGTGTGATTCATATGAGTTTAGGGTGGGAAGTAAATAAATTATAATTAATCAATAAATAAATTAAATTGAATATTTTTTCTAAAATTCAAAATTAATTGTTAATTGTATAATTAATTAAAAAAATATTTAAGTTTAAGTAGCAGTGTGTTTGTTTTGCAGGGGTATAGGGAAGGAAGTTAATTAATTATAACTAATAAATATTTTGAAGTTAAAATAAATACTTTAACTGAGAAATATTTATGTTAATTGTATAATACATTTTTTTAAATTACGTTTCGGGTGCAGGTTTTGTGTTTTGTAGTGCTGTATGGTGTGTAGTAAATTATTTCTAATAAATAAATGTTTGTTGATTAGTAATATTAATTTGACAATTAATTTAGTGTATTGTCTAATACAATATTTTATTTGTGGTGTATATTATTTTTGTATGTGTAAACTGTTTGAAGGAATTTAATTTTAATAATTAAATATAAAGTTAATTTACACTAATTAATTAAATGATAATTAAATATGCAGAATATGTACTTGAGATGTTTATTTTACAAATTAGTTGAGAGATGTGGCATTTGTAGTAAAAAAGGAAGTGAAGTTATTGCAATATAATACATTGTATATAGTTAACAATTAATAATAATTGTTTAACAGACAATTATGAAAAAATGCAAAGAATGTTTTCTTAAATTATTTATTAGGTTTGGGCTGGTTTTTTATTGTACCTTTAAAGGGTGGGTAGGTTAAATAATTATAAATATTGTGTTAATAGTTAATTTTAATTGATAATGTCATATATTTGTATTTAAATAACATGTACATAATATCATTTGAATGCTTTATTTTAGATGAGTGTTGTTTACTTTGTATAGATATAGGGTATTCATTTATTTAATTAATAATAACATTAAAAATAGTTATTTAATTTTATATCAATATATAATTTGTTATTGTACATTTTAATTGTGTTGTGCCTTTTGAATGTCAATTACAATGGTTTCGATTATGATGTCAGTCGGAAGAGCGTCCAACCACCATCATTGCAAGAACGGGACCAACCGGCAGGTGGTCAGTGGTCCGGCCCGCCAAATTAGGATCCGACCAAACATGCCTATATGTATTGAGGCTTGTGCTGTGGCCCAGAAAAGGCCACAGCATACGCCCCAATGCAAAGAGGCATTCTTTAAAACATCCCTCCAATGTGGTAAATGAGCCCCTCTGAAGATGTTGGTCGCTCCCTGGGCCAATGCAGTCGGACCGGCATCCCAGCGGTCTGACTGCGGTTAGAGATCTTTATAGGACTGACACCTATGGTACATCGGTGTCAGTCCCACTGATATCATAATTGGCCGCATTGCGTTTATAGGTAAAAAACATTAAAAATGTATAGTTTTATATTCTAATTATAGTAATATTTATAGTTATGTTTATGTATTTTTAATTGTAATACATATATTTTTTTTATATTTATTTAGATTTTTTTGTATTTACAAAATACATTTTTTAGATTATTAAGTATTATTTTGAAACTATTTTATTTTGTTTAAGTTAATTAGTCTGTTTTTAATTTTCCACTTACTGGTGTGGGAATTAATACATTTTACAACTCTGCAATACAACTCCTTCTCTATTGTTGTGCTAAATGGAGTTTGAATAGTACATTTTACCCGTACACCTTCTAACAATTTCCATACTGGTGCGCTGACTGGAATGGGAATACTTAATTTTACCACTACGCAATCCAACACTTTCACTAATGTTGCATTGACTGGAGTGGGTATAGTATATTTAACCCATCATGAGTATAACATTTTGCCTACTATTTTACACATTGCAGTGGGAATAGCATATGTTTCAATTGAAACATCTTATAGTCTAATTTACATTGTTTACAATTATATTATTTATTTATGATTAATTAGAATTATATCTGAAATTATTATATTTAATATGTAATACATGTTTACTAAAGTGTAATTTTGTATTTAGTGTAATATATATTACTAATTTAAATGTTTTTTTTAAATGTTTTTGGTTATTGTGTATATATATATATAAATATATATATATATATAGATTACCTACTGGCGGTCGCCAGTAGGTAGTTATAGTTAGGACCACGTTTCCATAGGAAAACCTCAACATTCTATTTTGAATAACTTTGGCGCCGGTCGACGAATCCTCGCGAATTTCTCAAAATAGGTGGGGCGCTACGCTCCGCTCCTACCCTGAAAGTCTCGGGGGGATCCGTCAAGCGGGGGCTGAGATAAAAGGGGGGTCCCAAAACGCGTTTTTCCCATGCATTTTTCCATAGGACCTTTAGAACGAGCTACAGCCCGAACGGCTGAACAGAATTACTCAAAATTTGGCAGAGAGGTAGTCCCTAGGTCAAGGAAGTGCCTTTTGTAGGTTTGGTGTAAATCTGTTCAGTAGATTCTGAGAAAATAGCCTTTAAATCAATATATATATCTGAGCCCGCTTACGGTACGCTTACCGTACGCTTACGGTAAGCGTACGGTGGCGTGCGCGAGCGCGATTCTGATTGGCTCTTAGATCTTAGTAAACATTCGAATCGGCCGAAACCAGGAAGCGGCGGCCGCCATTTTCTGTGTTTCACTCTGAAAAAAAAAGAGTGAAAACAAGAAAAGGGGGCAATGAGGAGAGTTACAGACCCCCTTACATTTGTGAGGGGGTCAAAGAAGGACTGTAAAGTACAAAACAAACATTTATTGATTTTAAAAAAAATCACGGGGTACGCGTACGGTAAGCTTACGGTAAGCGTACGGAAGAAACATGGCGTGCGCGAAGGAGATTCTGATTGGCCCATAGATCTTAGTAAACATTCGAATCGGCCGAAACCAGGAAGCGGCGGCCGCCATTTTGTGTGTTTCACTCAGAAAAAAAACAGAGAAAACAAGGAAAGGGGGCAATGAGGAGAGTTACAGACCCCCTAACATTTGTAAGGGGGTCAAAGAAGGACAGAAAAGTACAAAAAAAACATTTATTGATTTTAAAAAAAATCACGGGGTACGCGTACCGTAAGCTTACGGTAAGCGTACGGTAAAAAAAATAAAAATAAATAAATGAAAAGCAGATTTAAGAGTTTGCTCATCATATGTCCTCCATGTGCGCACGGTGCGCGAAGCGCATCGTGCGTTCATGGCCCATCTAGCGTAATGTGGGCACGCGGTGCGCGAAGCGCACCGCGTGCTCACTGTGCGCGCACGGTGCGCGAAGCGCACCGTGCGCGCATGGAACGAACTGCGTTAAGTGGGCGCGCACGCCACAAATGGCGTAAAGTAACTTAGCATTTAAAAAACCGTACAAATTCACTGAAAAAACCATAGGTTTCACACATGTTATAGTTAGCTGGACATTTTACTGATAAAAAACCAATGAAATTCCCCCGTTATAGTTACTGTAGGCAACTATAACTCACGCGACCGTAATCCTCTGCTGATGACATATGTGTCTTTATGAAAAAAAAATATTTGTAATATATGTATAGCTAAAATTTAATGGAAGAAGACATGGGCAAATAAGTGTCTAAATACAGTATTAGCATCAGCAGAGGATTACGGTCGCGTGAGTTATAGTTGCCTACAGTAACTATAACGGGGGAATTTCATTGGTTTTTTATCAGTAAAATGTCCAGCTAACTATAACATGTGTGAAACCTATGGTTTTTTCAGTGAATATATATATATATATATATATATATATATATATATATATATATATATATATATTCACTGAAAAAACCATAGGTTTCACACATGTTATAGTTAGCTGTACATTTCACTCGTAAAAAACCAATGAAATTCCTGCGTTATAGTTAGTGCAGGCAACTACAACTCACGCGACCGCAATCCTCTGCTGATGCTAATACTGTATTTCGACACTTATTTGCCCATGTCTTCTTCCATTAAATTTTAGCTATACATATATAACAAATATTTTTTTTTCATAAAGACACATATGTCATCAGCAGAAGATTGCGGTCGCGTGAGTTATAGTTGCCTGCACTAACTATAACGCGGGAATTTCATTGGTTTTTTATGAGTGAAATGTACAGCTAACTATAACATGTGTGAAACCTATGGTTTTTTCAGTGAATATAGATATAGATATATAGGTTATATGATTTAAGCAAACTATACCATTATAATAGTAACTAAAATTAGTTTCGGAATATTTTAAATTAGATATTTCTCAACTAATAAATATATTAATTTATATGTTTGACTTTATGAAAATAATTGTTAGCTTTTTTAAAAAAGCATTATATAACTTTTATTATTACATTAGTGTTGTCATTTGAATTTTTTAATGCTTAATATTGAGATTTTTATATTGAAAAAAAAATTGTATTCAATGCTGTTAGTGACAATGATAATTTATTCATTAATAATTTTGAAATTATAGCATGACGATATTTTTGGTAAAGATGTTTGTCATGATATTTTTGGATGGGGATATTTTGGGGGTCGATATTTTTTCCTTAAACTCTAGATTACCAACCAGTCTGAGAGAGAGCAGCAACTAGTCGATATGGGAACGTGTGCCATGGATGCATGAGCTGAAAGTGAAATCCCTAACGCTCGTGTGTGTCAATTACCAGTGATCTGTCATGGCATAACAGGTATATTGTCAGATAGCAGTAATCTGATCTGAGGGTGTTGGTCTGCACGATTTCCAGAGTTGTCAAAGGTCAAGGTTACTAACCCCCCAGGACCCCCACCCATGTGCACCCTCGCCATTGCAAATAGCCGTTGCAAAAGAAAGCCGGAGATTGTTCAATGTGGGAAGGAAGTCCGCCTTGTCACCTACTAAAGCATATAAGGAATCTATGTTCAAGACCTTATTGCGTCTCCGGATTTTGCATAACACATACCTACCCATTCGGCCTACCCATGTCCAAAATGTGTGGAGCACCAGTGATTTACAAAGCGGATGGACGCCCTCTGTACCATAGGGGTAGTCGGGTGGGGGGGGTCAGTATCTTACTTGCATGTATCATAACACCCATCCAATCCCGTCTAAGGTGCCGATTCCGATCCGTTAAAGATTTTCCCCATACGAATCGTATCCAGATTTTTTTCTGTACGAATCGTACAAGTGCCGTACAAACTGCCAAGTACGATTCGCATAGGAAAAAGTCCATACGAATCGCATTGGGAATAATTCCCCACACGTCCTCGGGTCGGAAAATGTGTCCGACACATCCTCGGATGATTTACCGTACAAATGTGAAAAGTGAAGTCCGACCGCGCTAGTACGATCCATCCCGTGCGTCCGATGTTACAACCGGATGGAAAAAACACCGTCCGCACCGAACTCCCATAGCAACCATGGAGACATGTGCCCGCATACGCGCCCAACACACCCCCCAGCCCTCCTATGTACGAGTCGAATCCCCACCCGTGTATGTACACCCGTGTATGTATGAGATGTACCCCACCCATGAATGTACACCCGTGTATGTACACCCGTGTATGTACACCCGTGTATGTACGAGACGTACCCCCACCCGTGTATGTACACCCCCGTACGTACGGCCCGTACCCCCACCCGCGTATGTATGGAGCGTACCCCCACCCCAACCGTGTATGTACGACCCGTACCCTCACCCGCGTATGTATGGAGCGTACCCCCACCCCAACCGTGTATGTACGACCCGTACCCTCACCCGCGTATGCATGGAGCGTACCCCCACCCCAACCGTGTATGTACGACCCGTACCCCCACCCCAACCGTGTATGTACGACCCGTACCCTCACCCGCGTACGTATGGAGCGTACCCCCACCCCAACCATGTATGTACGGACCGTACCCCCACCCCAACCGTGTATGTACGACCCATACCCTTACCCGCGTATGTATGGAGCGAACCCCCACCCCAACCGTGTATGTGCGGACCGTACCCCCACCCCAACCGTGTATGTACGACCCGTACCCCCACCCCAACCATGTATGTACGACCCGTACCCTCACCCGCGTACGTATGGAGCGTACCCCCACCCCAACCGTGTATGTACGACCCGTACCCTCACCCGCGTACTTATGGAGCGTACCCCCACCCCAACCGTGTATGTACGGACCGTACCCCCACCCCAACCGTGTATGTACGACCCGTACCCTCACCCGCGTATGCATGGAGCGTACCCCCACCCCAACCGTGTATGTACGGCCCGTAACCTCACCCGCGTACGTATGGAGCGTACCCCCACCCCAACCGTGTATGTACGGACCGTACCCCCACCCCAACCGTGTATGTACGTCCCGTACCCTCACCCGCGTATGCATGGAGCGTACCCCCACCCCAACCGTGTATGTACGACCCGTAACCCCACACCAACCGTGTATGTACGACCCATACCCTCACCCGCGTACGTATGGAGCGTACCCCCACCCCAACTGTGTATGTACGACCCGTACCCTCACCCGCGTATGTATGGAGCGTACCCCCACCCCAACATTCTAAGTACGGAGCGCACCCCAGGCCCCAACACCAGCACCTTCACACAACATCGCGCATGTACGAGTCGTACCAAGCCAGACACAAGGACAGCACTGTACAACAAAATTGCCGAAGTACACACCGTACACATGCTAAAAACGCACGTACACAACCAGGACAAAGCACAACAACACAAGAATACACTATTCGAATGGCACAAAGCCACAAAACATGTCCGACAAGCCCAAATACAACACATTCACTGACCTGCAACTGCCAAGATCCCAAACAGAGGCCCAAAACACAACCACTCCTTATAACACACCCACCCAAAGTTCAAACACAGCCACACCCACCGATGGACCAATAAAAAGGGCCCACAGACACAAACCATGAGCCTTTGCAACAGACTCACTGCTGCCAGACCCCACAGACAACCTACAGCACCATACTTGAACCTTTACTACACCTTACACTTGCACACCTTCACACACCCAGCTTCACAAACACCCCCTCATCACATTCACACACACACCTGCACAACCACACCCACACACCCACAACCATCCACACCCACACCCCCCACAACCATCCACACCCACACCCACACCCCTCACCATGCCCACTAACAAGAATCCAAAGTTCACTAGCCAAGAGTTGGAGGTCCTTGTCGGCGAAATCCTCAGAGTCGAGCCACACCTCTTTGGAACATTGGTCAGACAGACCAGCATTTCCGAAAAAACAGCCATGTGGCAGAGGATTGTCGATGCTGTGAATGCTGTTGCTTCCACCAGAAGGACCAGGCATGAATGCCAAGCCAGGTGGTATGATCTGCGGAGGAGGGTCCGAGCCAAAATGACCGACGACCACAACCAGGCCAACATCACTGGAGGAGGGCCACCCCGCAGACCCGTACAACACCATCCCTGGGAGGAGAGGGTGATGGCCATACTGCCGGTGGTGTCAGTGGACGGATTAGAAGGACTCCGAGACCCGGGTGAGTACACAAACAACTCACCTCACATGGAGGGAACGTCATCCACAACCAAACTCACAATCAGTCACGCAACCACCCCAAGCTATCGCATGACTCAACCACACTCCATGAACACGCACATGCCACTAGCGCCACCATGCCCCATGCACCCAGCTAGACAATGCCAAGTCACAGGCCACAGACAACACCAACACAAGACACGGTAAGCCGGATGGCGGGAGTGTGGGCCCCAAAAATCACATACAGCAACTCAGAAGCAGACAACAAGGCCCTCTGCCCATATGGCCTAGGTCACAGCCAGACAAACAGTGTGTCCCCACACAGGAAAGACTTGCCAGCAAATAGCGGACGCCTTGCATTAAGACATGGGGGTGAAGGCACGTTTTTGCACATGACAGCAGCTAATGAACAGCCAACACTGTGAAAGAGTGGCAGCACACACCACCACAGCAGCAGCGCAGACACAGACACTACACCCAATGGGTGCCTGGAGATCAGAAACAAACTCACATCAACAAGCCAAGGGCCATTCAAAGATCTGCAAAAAGTGTGTGCCCAGGAAGCTGGGCTGAGGTGACAGAGGGTGACACACAGAGGGAGGGAGAGGGGGACAGAGAGGGAGGGAGACACAGGGAAACGGACAGAGGGAGGAGGCTGACACAGGGAGGGAGGGAGAGGGGGACAGAGAGGGAGTGAGAAAGGGACACACAGGGAGACCAATTCAGCCTTGTGGGGTGTGGGAATGTCTGCTCGTCAGCAGGTGGACTGCGTGCATGTAGACAAGGGTGGCCAGTGCCTGAATCCCCCTCTCTTCTCCATGGAAAAACACAGGGCCATTTCTCAACCTGTGCACGAGCACAACGCCAGCTACCTGCATTATATAAGTGTGTGGAACAACTCCATGTGCCCACGTACAGTGCAACACGGAAGGCGCCAATGCATGGCTCGCCACACCTGCTCACTCCACTGCTGACTGCAGTCACAATTGACGCAGCAAGTAAGACTGTGCCACACATAGGTAAAGTCTCAAAAGCTGTGGCCAAGGGACATACCCATGCACAAGTGCACTGTGAGTGGAATGCAAGACATATCCAAATTCCCAGAGGAAATGTGCCAACTTAGAAACGAATGAAACATTGATGTTGCATGGAACAAAATTAACATTGTCTATCTCACACACAGGTCAACGTCGTGGATCACCCCCCAACACTGGGGGGGAAGACTCACAGGACCCGGCTCTGCGGGATGACGGACCCACCGGCAGCGACGACTCTCACCACTCTGTGGACGACCCCGACCAACCTGGCCCCTCTGGTGTCCAACCACCTGCAGCACCTGCGTCAGGTACAACTGGGCCAACCACCACCTCCACTCCTGCCACATCCCAGGAGACACCCAGGATCCCTGCCCCACCACCACAATGCAGCCAGGCTCACCAGGAGGGACACGGTGTACCGGGCACCCAGGAGGAGGCAGGCGACAACGCTAATGCCACCCCTCAGGGGTCCCGGAGACCCGATGTGCCCACAAGGGCAGGCCAGGTGCAAGTGGGTGGGGGTGGTGGGAGTGGAGGACGGCGGAGGCGCGAGCCTGACCAGTTGGCTGCGGAACCGGTATGTCAGAAACATCCTGGACACATACCGGCAGGACACCACGGGCATGGCCCAGGTTGTGTCCATCCTCGAGGAGATCAAGACCCAGCAGGCCCAGCAACATGCGGAGCAACATGCCTGTCTACTGCGACACCAAGGGCGGATGGAGGACAGACAGGCTGAGCTTGTGACGGTGTTCACGGGAATTCACAGTACACTCCGTCGGATAGCCGACAACATGGGCAACCCTCCCTGTGCCACCAGGCGTAGAACATCACCACCCACAGGGAGGGATCAGGAGGAGGAGGAGACATCCGACAGAGCATCCCAAACATCGTCACGGCCTGCTTCTGAGGGTTCCCGCAGGAGGGCGGGTCATCCACGGAAAAGACCGTGAGGGTCGGCGCAACAGCACCATCTCCCAGGACACCAGGCCTGGCACCTGGCCCACTGGACCAACAGCAGCACATCAGCAAAAGACATTCTCTGCCACATGGACTTGCTGGTCACTGTCTGACCAATGTTGACAAAGACTGTGGCATGGACTCTGAGGATTTCCAATGGCAAGGACACCAACTCCCCTAGTGAACTTTGGATTCCACACACCCGGAAATCCCCTCATGTCATACCCCCCCCACGCACCCCAACAAAAATAAAAAGTTACACGATAAAGAGATGATGCCTACATTTTGCATTATTACCGTACATGTGTCTTGTTAAGTCTAACCATGCCTGAGTTCTCATATGACTTCAACCATCCACACCCTGGGGCCTGAGTCTGGCACAGGACACACATGGGTCACAATGTATTAGGCAACACATACATGGAGCACCATACACACCCGTGATGGGCCCAACCAGCTGAGGGGGTGGCCGCACAACCGTGCCGACAGACATATTGAGTACAGCAACAGCCATGCGCAGAGGTCAGGGATCATGTGGAGTGTCCTGGGGGGCACCCAGGTATGTGTGGACAGGTGGCAGAACCATGTCCTGCAAGCTTGAGTCAGGTGGATGCAGAGAATGGTGGCCTGGCCAACGTTGGATGCATGGGGATGGCACATGTCACAATACCCACACAGTCATGGACATCATGCACAATACACAGTCTAATCCCACACAAACAGCTTGCATCTTGCTACTCGACACATAGACACATAGCCACTATCACGGAAAACCTTGCCAGACATGCCGGATGCACCGTGGCAACACACCAGCATTGACTGAGAATAGGCACCTTGGAGGCATAGGGGCACCTTTATTATTCATGTATTCGGGAATGCAGAGGCAACTCGGAGTACACATAAACAGGTCATGTGGAGTAACATGTGGGTCCAACACTGGAACCCCCCTTCTGCAGCACAAATGCGTGATAGCCATGGAACTGGCACACAAGTGTCGGCTAACAGCTAAACACCCCCTGCTGCTCACGGAGAGGCTGCCATACACCATTGATCCTCTGATGTGGAAGTCTCACACCATGTCAAGCCAATGCAAACCGTATGTGTCCGAGGGCAATGTTACACACATTGATGCCATCATCACAATCCACTATCCCATCACAGATGACTGTCAACAAGTCTTACCATCTATTCAGGTGTACCCAGCTACATGTCATGTGTCCCATGGTGATGCGACATGTCTGCAGAGGAACCAAACATCGACAGGGCCAGTGTGCACACATCGTAAACAACTGCCACACCCAATACACCCCTGATGCATCCCTTACCCTAAGGAGACTTCCAAACTTGTCCATGCGTGTAACGCTGAGTCAGCACACGATGACGTGTCCATGAGGAATAGCAGTGCCACAACAATGCAACCAGCAGACGGCATGCACAAGTACCTGGGGATGAGAGACACACAAGAAGTCAGCCACAAAAAGCACAGCCACTTGCATGTGCATGTACTCGACACATGTAAGGATGACAACATGCTAGGTCACAATTATGACTGGGGAAATACACTCATCACTGGCACCATCACTCCAGTGACACATCCACACACACCTCTGACTCACGTGGCATACTTGCAGATGGACACACACATCGCAACACATGCCACACGGGGACCAATGCGTGCACACACAGACACTGGTACTCACCACTAAGCAAAGAAGTCGCGTATGAGCCAACTCCGGATGTCCTCTTGCAGAACCACATCCTCCACATCACTAGCCCCATTGCCAAGCCCTTCGTCCTCCACGGGTGGATGGTCCTGATCATCTTGATCCAGGATGAGTGGCACAGCTTTCTCAACTGCCATGTTGTGCAGCATGCAGCAGACCATGAAGATTTTGCAGACCTTCGCCGGGGCATATGGGAGGGTGCCGCCGGTCTTGTGGAGGCATCTGAATCAGCTCTTCAGGAGGCCAAATGTCCTCTCTATCACTCGCCTTGTCCGGCCATGGGCGGTGTTGTAGCGGAGCTGGGCCGGCGTGATGGGGTTGCGGAGAGGTGTGATCAGCCATGGCATGTTGGGATAGCCAGCGTCCCCTACATGGAAACCACATGGACATAAGTAGGACAGGAGAAGCGGTCGTGCTGGAAGTCTACGCAAAATACAGGACAGACAGAGTGTACCCACCAACAACACATGCTCGTTCGTTGCGCAGCTGCGTCATCATTTCAGGCACCCTGCTACGCCTCATGATGTAGGCATCGTGTGCTGATCCTGAAAAACGAGCACAGACATGTGAAATCACCATGTTGGACAGACACACCACAAGGGCATTGATGGAGTGGTAGTGTTTGCGATTCCTGTACGCTACCTCCTGTGCCTGTGGTGGTACCAAAGCCACATGTGTCCCATCTATGGACCCAATGACATGGGGCATCCCTCCCAGGGCATAGAATCCACGCTTGACCCCAGTCAACAGTTCAGGAGTTGGGAAATGGATGAACTCATCCAGGTGAAGCAACATGGCCTCTAAGAAATCATGCAGCACACGGCTGAACATGCTCTGGGACATGCCACCAACATGAGCTATGGTATATTGAAAGGTACCCGTGGCAAGAAAATGTAGGGCTGCCATTACCTTCAGCTTGGGTGTCAGTGCCGTAGGATACCTGTGCAGCGGTTGCAGGTGTGGTGCCAGCCTTGCCGTCAACTCCTCAATCAACGGTTGGGGGAAGCGGTAGCACCGTATACAGTCACTCTCCCGCATGTCAGCCAAGTCCGGAATTGGTCGGGGAAGAGGTGGCGCTCTGCAGTAATTTGGAAGTCACAAGGAAGAGTGAGTGCACTACAACAACAATTTATTTGTACTGAGCACATGTTAATCTGTCAATACACATATGCTACATACGGAGTCAGGTATGTGCCACATGCCCTGGACACGTATGGCTGCCAGGTGACACTCCTACCAAGACCCAGCTACACACGGAGATTGTGAACCTCCACATGCCATGGCATGGGATTAGCTGTGTCCCAGTGTAAGTGAACAGCCAGACGCAACACAGGAGTGACATACATCAACACATCAGCAGCAGTAGGATGTCGATTTCAGAGACAGGTAGCGGAACACTAGAGCCACAGGTCACATGACATTACACTAGGACAGCCCATACACCTTGCCAATAAGGTGTACATGTAATGACTCACCACACATTCATTGAGAGGATGCAGAAATGTCCTTGTTACGCTACTCCGTGTCCCATGCATACATACGCACCTCACATCCGATACCACATGTGGCCTGGTGTGCGTAACAGTGTGCCATGTCCATCTACACACAGACACATGTTGGTTGCTGCAACAGCTGATGCTTTTGAGGGAGCACCAACATCAAGCTAATGAGAACACACCACACATACATGACATAGACACATCGTGCACCGTGGGTAGTCACATGTCTGGTGTGGTAACCCCTGTAGCGGGCATCAGGGGACACTTGCGTGTGTTGTTGACTGTGCCATGCCAGTGACGCTCATCCCAAGTGTGCAGTACGACATGCACACATGTCAAAGGAGTTAAGGGCATGCCTGGCACACATTGCACCGTCACACATAACATCTGTACACATCTCATCATACATCTGTTGCCTTCTCGACTCAGGAGTAATGTGCCACATCACAGCCTTTCACACCTGTGCCCCACACATGTAGTACTGCCCAGACAATGCCTTGATGTCCATCCATGGACAAGTATGTCAGCTCTATTCCTTCCTGTGTGCTGCCTGTCACCACTGTGATGTGTAAAAGGCACCGTACATTCGCTCAGAGGGCCTGTGTACGTTCCCTATCACTGTGGGAGTGCTGCTGTATGCGTACCCATAGTGATAGTGAGCGTACGCACGCGTGTACGGTCCGTATCACTATGGGTACGCATACGCGAGCACACCCATAGTGATAGTAAGCGTACAGGCGTGTGTACGGTCCATATCACTATGGGTACGCATACGCGAGCACACCCATAGTGATAGTGAGTGTACAGGCGTGTGTACGGTCCGTATCACTATGGGTACGCATACGCGAGCACACCCATAGTGATAGTGAGCGTACAGGCGTGTGTACGGTCCGTATCACTATGGGTACGCATACGCGAGCACACCCATAGTGATAGTGAGCGTACAGGCGTGTGTACGGTCCGTATCACTATGGGTACGCATACGCGAGCACACCCATAGTGATACGGACCGTACACACGCCCGTACGCTCACTATCACTATGGGTACGCATACGCGAGCACACCCATAGTGATAAGGACCGTACACACGCCTGTACGCTCACTATCACTATGGGTGTGCTCGCGTATGCGTACCCATAGTGATACGGACCGTACACACGCCTGTACGGGCCGTTGCTATGCATTTGGGGTGCCCTAGGGCCCCGGTACGCACCGTACCTGTGTGTGAAACTCCAAATTACATAGGGGACACATGAGGGACAAGTATAAAGGCCTACATGCATGCTGGTTGTCATGGAGACCAAGTTTAAAGTTTGAATTTTTTTCTGCAGGTGCACAGCAGAAGTCAGTTTGAATGAATCTACTTTGTTGCAATGTGGTTCTGGAGTTGACATCATGCTCAAGAAAAAAAACAATAAAAACCCACTGACTGTGCTAGGTTTGAAGGGATTGGAGGAAACATAGGATGCAAATGTGAGTGACCAATCACTCTGTACTCCTGTGCATGAAACAGGCCAGCAAGGCAGATATAAGGCAGCCAGGTCCCATGAGGGAGCACTTGCCTGCACATCTTTGGATTCTACGACCCAGCTGCTGCTCCTGATTCCCTGGAACCATGTCAAGGTCTGTGGAGAGGGCACAGCCTTTCACCCTGGAGGAGAACCTGGCATTGCTGGATGTGATCCTCGCACAGTACCCCCTGCTGTATGGGGGACCAGGGTATCAGGTGAGTGCAGAGTCTACTAGCACAGACTGTGTCCCTTTTTTGTGACTGTGACTTCTGGCATTGTGTCCAGGTGTGACACACATGCTATGTACTGTAGGGGGGGTCCCAGGGGGGGGAATGCCTGATGTCTCCCAGCCAGAGCATGCTGTGGTGCATGTCTGCCGTCCTCACTTGCATTGTGTTTACTGTGACAATCACTGCATGGTGCATGCCACATTCTGCCTGTCTTGTCCTCCTGGGAATGTAGCCTCTACAGTCCTCATTTGATTATGTGGTCAGCCCAGTGTGACAGGTGACTGTACCCACAGATGTGTGTTAGTTCTGTGTACCTGTGCTGAGAGTGTCCACATGATGTGTTCGTACCCTGGACATCGGTGTGTGTGTAAGTCCCCTGTCATGTGGGTGGGTGCATATGTGGAGTGTAGCACCCGGGCTGCATGAGGGATGGATATACCCTGCCCATCTGATGTGAGCAGGGAGCAGTGCTGTGTGTCTGACGTGCAGAGCCAGCCCCACACCTGTGAGCCCCTCCCCGTCTAGTGGCACATGTGCAGAGTGAGGTTTGTCGCTGCATTTGGCAATGGCAGGTGAATGTCCTGTGCCTGTGTGTGTCTGTGTACTCTGCTGCACATAATCCTGGTGTAGCTTGTGATGCACAGTGTGAGCCTGGATCATTGATTGTGTCGTTGCCCTCATTCCACCTGTGTACTTTCAATGGCACGTACTGCTTTTGCCCTTCCCCAGAGGATCATGTCCCTATGACAAAGGTGCAATGCGTTGGATGCATACTATGCCTTGTTGTAAACAGCAAATTTGTTCTAATATGTGTCTCTGTGACATGTGCCAGGTGTATTGATGTAGTGTCACTTGTTCATCCTCACAGGTAGGTGCCTCTGCCAAGAAGCAGATCTGGATGAACGCCGTCAGTGCCGTGAGGAGGACGGAGGGTCGCAAGCGGCGCCTGGCCCAGGTGAGAAAATGCTGGCAGGATATCCGGTGCTGGACGCGGAGGATTGCACGGGTCCTGCTGGGGGACTCACCTGGGACCCATAAGAACCGCGGGCGCTGCCGTCTGACCCACATCCACAAGCGTGTGCTGGCGGTGGTATTTCCAGACTTGGATAGGCGCTTACAGGAGAAGCAGCAGCAGGAAGGGGGTAGGTACATGTGTGTTTGTTGTGTGTCACCAGCATTTGTAAGTGCACAGTTGCATGGATACACTGCCAGGGTTTAAAGGTGCTGTGCAGATCCTGTTACCCACAGTATAGCGGTGCTCTCCTGCCTCCCTTCCCCTCCTTGCAATGTGTTCCCTGGTCTGTGTGTAGTGACTCCTTCACAAGGTTATCTAGGCTGGCACTTTATCTACGTGAACAATGCCTGTAGCATCATGTGTGGGGGTGGTGTGTAACAGGTTTTGGGACCTTGCCTGTGCCCTGTCCAGTTCAGTACTTGTGGGTTCCATGTCAGTTGGCACTGATGCTGAGTCCAGACATGGGAGTTAGTCTCTCAAGTGTCATGCCTTACAGCACGCATGCTTCCTGTGTCTCAACTAATTGTCTCATGTAGGGGGTGGTTGGTGCGGGCAAAGCCTACAAGTCAAAACCTGATATCTCCTTGCTAGGTCTTGCCAGTGTGTGATGTTTGTCTGGACATACACTCAAGGTGCAGTGAGCCAGTCATGGTGGGCATGTTTTCAGTATTACCTATGCAGCATGTGCCTCAAGTTCATGGATATGGTCCCTGCTCATCCCTATTTTCGGCGACGCTGTGTGGTGCAGATGTAGTGCTGGATTGTCCCCAGGGCCTGGCTCCTCTGTCAAAATCCATTTCATGTCATTTGCTATTGTGTCATGCTCTCCATAGTTTTTCAGGGGCATGGTGGGTCAACCAACTGTGTGTTGCATGCCCTACATATGTACCTTGTTTTGTAGATGTTACTCATCTTTCTTTTCAGGCTATGCACTGTAACCTATGTAGATTGGACTCATGTGACATATGTATACAGGTGTATGATTAATTGCTGTCTCTTCACCTTGCCCACAGCATCGTCGGGGGACACGAAGGAAGACATCAGCACAGACGGAGCGGAGGGACCGAGCACCAGTGCCAGCGGTGACATCGTGGCTGGCACATCGAGTGGAACTGAGGCGGAGGAGAGTGAGGCCGAGGACCTGTCCACTGGCACCACAGAATATGAAGCTGACGGGTCCGAGGATGATCTCTCCGAGTGGGCGGAGGCTGCACCAGCAGCTGACAGCGGCACAACATCTCTCCCCGCCCCCTCCATTGCCATCAGCCGCCTCCCACTTGCTCGTGTCCCTTCCCAGCGTGCCCAGTCACCGCATGTCTCCTTCCTGCCAGGCACCGCACCCCCTGCCCCTGTCTCCACTGCTGCCGCCAATGCCGAGTCTGTGGACATCCAGCGGCAGTTGCAGGTTGGTCAGGCTGCGATGCTTAATGTCCTCCATGGCCACAGCCAAGTGCTGAACAACATGGAGGCATACTTGGAGGGCATTTTCTCATTGCAGGCTGACCAACGCAACTTGCTGAGGTCCATTGACTCGACACTGACTGCAGCAGTGGGTCTCCTGCAGCGCTTCGTCCAACCCCCTACCCCTGACCCATCCACACTTCCCACTCCCATGCCTGTCCCACGTACACCCAGACGTCAGCATGCACCCACCACAACAGACACAGGCACCACACCAGCAGGGAAGGTCAAACGCACACCTCCTGGCACGCACACACAGGGTGAAGTAGGCACACCGACTGGGTCGGGGGGCAAACGTAAGACACGCAGCCAGAGTGGGAGTCCGCATTCCACCAAATCCACTCCCTCCAAATCCCCTCCCCTCAGCTCTCCTGGCCACATATCCGGCAAAGACTCCTTCATGGCCGCTCTGTCCCTGAGCCCCACAGTGACACCACCCCGCAAGCGGTCAAGGGAGTCCCCGGTCAGGGTGGTTGAGTCCCCCCCCTGTCCACACCCTCCCCCAGTGGCGCTGCGACCCATCCCTCCACCTCCCCCTCTTCGGGGCCTGTGGTTCCTTCGGTTGCAGGGGAGTCTCTGGAGGACCTTGCTAAGGTGTGCAGCGACATCCTGGCCTCCGCCTTTGGCCCTGCCCCACCCCCTGTGGTGGAGTCCTCCATCCCTGCACCCACGACGCCTACCCTTCACCCTCATGTCCCTGCGGTGCCTGGTCCTTCCCCCCCACATGATGCCCTCCCCCCTCTGGAAGACGAAGGAGTCTGACTGTGCAGACAAGCTAGGGGACACGCGTCCCACTGTGTCCCCCACCTGGCTTTGGACTTTGGATTGCCCTATGGGCATTGTACATTTTGAACTTTCAAGGGACAAACACATTTTTGGATGCTGAATAAAGCAATTTATTTTTCCTTAGTACACTACTGTCTGTCTGGTATTGCTGTTGGTGGACCGGCCCCATTATTTTGGGTGGTGATTATGTGTTGGATGTGTGGGAATTGTAGTCTTGTGCTGGTCATAGGGTGGATCCTGGTATCTGTGTGCCATCACAAGCTGTTGGCTACATAACTTTGTTCATGTAAGCAGTTACTGCATGGTGACATCGTCCCAAGGTGTGTTCCTTCCTCTGTGTAACCTGACATCTTCCCTGCAGGGTCTTTCCAATATGTGGTGCTGAGCTGTGTCTACATTGGCTGGGTGTGTGACGGACTCATTAGACTTGGGCCATGCATGCTGAGCGATGTCTCCACCTGCATCATTGGTGGCGTCCTTGGTGGTCACTGTACTTGTGTATGTAGACTGTTGTCTTGACTTCTTGTGGACATGTTTTCTTTTCGGCGCTATGCATGTGTATACTCCCAGCCTCGCACACATGTGGTACATGTACTGTAGGATCTTTGTGCACCTGACTGACATTTGTGGGCATTGGATCTGTGGGTACTCCACCCTTTTCTTTGCAGGGGCACTGCTGTGAGTGTTAGGCACCCACCCCTCCTGTGTCTGGGCACTGCTGGGAGGCCTCTGCTCACACCCCTCCTGTGTCTGGGCACTGCTGGGAGTGTTTGGCACCCACCCCTCCTGTGTCTGGGCACTGCTGGGAGGACTCTGCACACACCCCTCCTGTGTCTGGGCACTGCTGGGAGGACTCTGCACCCACCCCTCCTGTGTCTGGGCACTGCTGGGAGGACTCTGCACACACCCCTCCTGTGTCTGGGCACTGCTGGGAGGCCTCTGCACACACCCCTCCTGTGTCTGGGCACTGCTGGGAGGACTCTGCACCCACCCCTCATGTGTCTGGGCACTGCTGGGAGGACTCTGCACCCACCCCTCCTGTGTCTGGGCACTGCTGGGAGGACTCTGCACACACCCCTCTTGTGACTGGGCACTGCTGGGAGGCCTCTGCACACACCCCTCCTGTGTCTGGGCACTGCTGGGAGTGTTAGGCACCCACCCCTCCTGTGTCTGGGCACTGCTGGGAGGACTCTGCACACACCCCTCCTGTGTCTGGGCACTGCTGGGAGTGTTAGGCACCCACCCCTCCTGTGTCTGGGCACTGCTGGGAGGACTCTGCACACACCCCTCCTGTGTCTGGGCACTGCTGGGAGGACTCTGCACACACCCCTCCTGTGTCTGGGCACTGCTGGGAGGACTGTGCACACACCCCTCCTGTGTCTGGGCACTGCTGGGAGGACTCTGCACACACCCCTCTTATGACTGGGCACTGCTGGGAGGCCTCTGCACACACCCCTCCTGTGTCTGGGCACTGCTGGGAGGACTCTGCACCCACCCCTCCTGTGTCTGGGCACTGCTGGGAGGACTCTGCACCCACCCCTCCTGTGTCTGGGCACTGCTGGGAGGACTCTGCACACACCCCTCTTGTGACTGGGCACTGCTGGGAGGCCTCTGCACACACCCCTCCTGTGTCTGGGCACTGCTGGGAGTGTTAGGCACCCACCCCTCCTGTGTCTGGGCACTGCTGGGAGGACTCTGCACACACCCCTCCTGTGTCTGGGCACTGCTGGGAGTGTTAGGCACCCACCCCTCCTGTGTCTGGGCACTGCTGGGAGGACTCTGCACACACCCCTCTTGTGACTGGGCACTGCTGGGAGGACTCTGCACACACCCCTCCTGTGTCTGGACACTGCTGGGAGGACTCTGCACCCAACCCTCCTATTTCAGGATATATACGCTTAGAACATACACGGGTGTGGGTTCGCTCCATGCATACGCGGGTGGGGGTACGGTCCGTACATACACGGTTGGGCTGGGGGTACGCTCCATGCATACGGGGTGGGGGTATGGTCCGTACGTACACTGTTGGCATGGGGGGTACGCTCCATACGTACGCGGGTGAGGGTACGGGTCGTACATACACTGTTGGGGTGGAGGGTACGCTCCATACGTACGCGGGTGAGGGTACGGGTCATACATACACGGTGGGGTGGAGGTACGCTCCATGCATACACGGGTGGGGGTACGGGTCGTACATACACTGTTGGGGTGGAGGGTATGCTCCATACGTACGCGGGTGAGGGTACGGGTTGTACATAAACGGTTGGGGTGGAGGTACGCTCCATGCATACGCGGGTGGGGGTACGGGTCGTACATACACGGTTGGGATGGGGGTACGCTCCATGCATACGGGGTGGGGGTACGGGTCGTACATACACGGTTGGGGTGGGGGTACGCTCCATACATATGCGGGTGAGGGTACGGGTCGGACTTACACTGTTGGGGTGGGGGGTACGCTCCATGCATACGGGGTGGGGGTACGGTCCGTCCGTACACTGTTGGCATGGGGGTACGCTCCATATGTACGCGGGTGAGGGTACGGGTCGTACATACACGGTTGGGGTGGGGGGTACGCTCCATGCATACGGGGGTGGGGGTACGGTCCGTACATATCCGTACCCACGCTGTGGAATGCTTGTGCGGGCCGTACCCAGGCCTTTGCCACGTGGGTACAGCCGTCCCGCCATTGTTGGGGTGACGTAGGTGTGGGCGTGGTACGACTCGTACCAACGCTCTTAAGGCGTGGGTACGGGACGTACCTGTATTGTTGTGTTGCCGGTTCGCGTCGTCAACCACTTCCGTTGTGGCGTACGCTGGCTTTGCTGGACACGCCCCCACCCCCTCGTAGTGACCAGGGCCTGGGGGTCAGGTATGTCCAGGGCATGTGTGCTGTGTGACTTTGGTGGGGGTTTTGTGGCCTGCCCCTGCTCCTGCATCCCCCCCCTTTCCCCCCTCCCTTTGTTGTTCAGACCTTCTGCGGCGTCTGCGTCGTAACCTGTAGAGGAGGTCGACTGCTATGAGGGCCGGGATGACACGTAGGTTCGGGTCCATGTCTGTCCGTCGCGTGCAGGTACTCCTTGTTCGCGTCGTCCTGATTTCCCGGCAGTTTTTGGCTGACGGAAAATATTCTCCGTGCGGGATGATGTCGGTGCGAATCGTACTTCCTGGTTCGTGAATGGCAGGCTGCGTGCGTCCCGACGTCACGTCGGCGCTTTCCCGGATCACATTTGTATGTTTATTTTCGTCGGTCGGGGTTTTGTACGATTCGTACGGAAATAGTATTTTCGTGCGAATCGTACTTACATGTTTTTATATTGTTCCGACCGGGTACGCGTCGGACGGAGAATATGCTCCGTCCGACGGTTCGTACCCGGTTTTTACAGGATCGTAATCGGCACCCAATTCTTTACGATAAATGAACAAATTGTTATGGTCACTGAACGATTTGTAAACAAAATTAGCCGGACAGGATACAGAAGTTGAAAAGTCTTTTCCAAAATTGTATTCTTCTTTATTGATTGTGGATCAGTTTTCAGACCAACGTCAAAATTCCAAAGCAGCCAAAGCAGCCGACACTTGTTTCGTCTGTACTTATATTTGTACAGTGACTTTTTCACTGCTGTTGACAAGGAATACATATATATATATAAACAAATAGGAAACAAATTTTGAAACATGAAGAGAGATGGAAGACAGAGTTATCCAGTGGTGATAGTTAGAATCCAGGTATCAAAATACACAAGTCCAATAGAGCTTCTCTAATTAAATGAAGCATAGTCCCAATGAAAAGGGACAGTAAAAAAGGGAAAAAGAAGAAAAGGACCCGATCACCAAGACACACCACCATGACAAAGCCTAAGTGGGATTGAAAGAAAGAAAGTGTAATCAGGTTAAAACACGAAGATGCCCAAAGCTGTCAAGGGGGTTAAAAGATATTAACGAGACAATATATGTTGAGATATAGGTGTGTAAAATGGGAGTAGTGATAATGGTAAGGAGACTAATTACAAGTAATAGATGCAGCTCACAGTCTATAACTGACTGTTGTAACACATGTAAATAAGTGTCTACCTAGACCCACCTCACAATATAGTCAGATGGTCCACAAATCCAATATATAAGTCCAGGTAGGTATCAATTCAGATAGACCAACTCCGTGGTCCAATGAGTCGTGATATATACGGACACTAGTGAAATGTGATGAAATTAGCTAAACGAAAGAAAAAATATGAGAAAAAAGTGTAACGTACTGTATGAGGCGTATAGGCCAAGTCCAATAAGCGCCCCAATGTTATATAAAAGAAAGATAATTCGTACGAATAAAGCACTTACCAAGATAATACTTGAATTGATACGCAGGTTGTATCATAACCAGTCCAAACAAATAAACGACGAAAACACCACAGTACAGTAACCTGGGTGGGAATAATGAGTGTCTGAATCCCAAAAATTGTATAAATAAACACATAGTACAAAGATGCTCTAATAATGCGCACTCACTAAGCACTTCAATTTGTTAAGTAAAGTAGGATTAAGTCACGTAGATGAAGTGCTTGATAAACTACTATCTAAACCAATAATGGCGCTAAAATAACAAAAGTTATGGTGACGATAATAAGCATGCCTATATAGGTAATGTCACTCACCAAGAAAAGGTATAAGTCGTAATTGCGATAGGTATAGGCCGATCCACTATGTAGCCGGTGTACAGCACACCGCAATCTGGTGTGGAGTAATTGTAAAACCTAAACAAAAATTATGTATATATATATATATATAATGACCGTCTAAACAAACAGAAACCAACCATTGAATAAATCATACACGAACATGTAAATATCCTGAGACAGATCTATAATTGAATGAAAAGAACCACAAGTCCCAAGATGCAAGATGGTCATGGTACAGATACAGAATTCAAAGACACTCAAAATATCCCAAGCTTATGGTAACGCAAAGACACGATACATGTAAAGACATGAAGAGAAAAATTAATTAACTGGGAACATTGTCAATCCCATTAAATGTTAAAATGTTGTTGAATAATTAACCATACAACACGAGGACACCCTAAGAGTCCTAGGACGAAGAAAACACATGATAGGTCGCCAATGTGCATTCGGTGATCTTACCGGATAGTAGTGATCCGTTTGAACAAAGCGCCTGGTAACGCCGAAATTGAGTCACGGAAAGTGCGCGCGGTCACCATCTTGAAATAGAGTATCAAGAGAAAGGTGCCGCCCACTTGCAACATCATCAATGATGGTGCGCCATGAAAAAAGGACTATGCTAGTTGGTGCAGCAAGCGCCATCTTTAAAGGGTTAGATCGGAGCTTTAAGCACCAGCATAAATAAATAAATCCAGTAATATAGCACCCTCATCTCCTGCGTTCTATGACACAGACGTGTAATACATAGTTGATACTTCTAGAATAAATCAAATCAAAAGCCACTAAAAAAAATTATTTGATTATAACTCAAATGTATTAGACAAGCCACATAGCGCGGTACACCAGATGTATACAGAGCCCGCGTTGATTGAAATAGAACAGTCAAACACAATACCTAAAAGTAAATGGCACCGTAAGGCAATACAACAGTACAACAATAGTGGCAATATGGTGTTATTATCCCTAAAAGTTTTCTGGGAATACCGTGTGGTAACGTTAACTATGAAACATACAAAGAATATTATATTGAAACAAATCTCCCCAAACCAATATAATAATGTAAGGCAAATACCGACGAATAAAGTCTGTGCAAGAAACGTTGACTAAGACATAGCCTAGGAACAATATGGATAAAAAGTGTGTCAAACGAAGAGATGAGAGTAGTGTTGTGAAGCATATGAGTTAACAGAGAGCAGATATGAATGGGATTTCTGTCCTGCGTGATCCATAAATTGGAATGAGAGAAGAGATAGAGAACATCAGAAGAGGAAACGTGAAAAACCACCACATGAAAAGAATTATTACATGTTTTATAAGTAACTGCCCACTTATGTGTTTGGTATATGGCTAGTCATTATCTTGGATGAGGTAGACATATCAGGTTAAAGATCAATCAATAGAAAACCACAAAACATCTCTTGGTTACTACTAACTAGTTAAGTAGATTGACATTAGACCACCAGAGTTTAGAACGTCACCCAAATGGTAAGTCATTAAACCGGTCTCAATTAAGAGGTTGTAGTACAGACCTGTATGAACAATGAATCAGAAAAACTGACGTCATAATTAGACAGACAATTCACATGAAGATAGTGTTATTACAATAAGTGAATGCATAAGACAATGTTTGATTGACAGTGATGCATTTAGTCCTTTAAGAAAACATGCAACTCCCTATCTACGTTGATCGACAGATCTCAGTTTGATGAGCCATTTAGTCTCCAGTTTTCTCAGGGCCAAAACTTTGTTGCCACCCCGGGGATCATCTATCAATTTGTCTATAGCATGGAATCGAATCTGCAATGATTCAGTTGTTTTATGTTCGACATTGTAATGTAATGCCAAAGGGTAATTGGCATTATTCTTTTTGATGGCTCTAATATGCTCCTGTATACGTTCTTTAAGGGGTCTTATTGTGCTGCCCACATAGATCTGATCACACTGGCAAATGATACAGTAAACAACGTACTTAGTGTTGCAGTTGATAAAATGATAGATTTTATGTATTCTGTCCGTATTATAGCTGAAGCTAGTGATTTTATCTTCTGCATACTGACATATGCTACACATGGAGCATTTGAAGAAACCCTTAGGTTTCGCAGGTAACCAAGTACTGGATGGTTGTCGATCTACCTGTATTGGACGATTAAGCATGTTTTTAAGTGGCCTACCTCGTACATAAGTGATGTGAGGTTTCTTTCTAATGTATGGATCTAGGTCATGATCTAGTTTGAGCAAGTGCCAATGCTTCAACAGGGTACGGTATATATCATTGCTATGTGAATGAAATTGTGTAATCATAGCAATTTTATTGGTTGTTGAAACGTTCTTTGGCCTTTTGTTAGATCTAAGTAGATTAGACCGTGTTGTCCTGTTTATTCTCGTGTGAGCTTTGTCTAGGGTACGTCTGTCATACCCCCTAATAGTGAATCGGTTCTTTAAATTCAATACTTCCCTTTGGAAGTCATGGTCTGTACTGCAATTTCTTCTAAAACGAGTCATTTCCCCAAACGGAATGGCCCGGATTTGAGAAGTAGGGTGCACACTGCTAGCGTGTAAGATAGAGTTACAAGCTGTTTTTTTGCGAAAGAGCTTGGACTCCAACATGCCATTGTCAACAAATAGTGTCACATCTAAGAAATCCATCTCCGTTCTACTGTAATTGTGTGTGAAGCTTAGGTTGTAGTCATTAGTGTTAAGATGACATAAAAAATCCTCAAGGTGTTTGATATCACCCTCCCATATGAGCAAGATGTCATCGATAAATCAACCCCAGTATACAATGTGGTTGGTCAAATGGGGTGGTGTTGCTTTCCAAATATGCTCCTGCTCATAGAACCCCATGTAAATATTCGCAAATGAGGGTGAAAATTTCGCCCCCATTGCTACACCAGAGTGTTGTCTGTACCAAACATCCAGATGTTTAAAGTAGTTGTTCTCCAAGGTCAGTTTGGTGAGTTCTAGAATCATTCTGGTGTGATCATACAGCGTGGCATCCCTTTTGGATAAAAAATAAGTCAGTGCTTCCATGCCTTTGTCAAGTGGAATACTAGTGTATAATGAGTTGACGTCCAATGTGACCAAGGTAAGATCATTGGACCATTTAAAATGTTCCAACTTGTTGAGAAGATCCTTCGTATCCTCAATAAAGGCCGGTAGTTTGCGGACAATGGGTTGGAGATAAAGATCTATGTATTCTGAGATGCGTTCCGTGGGACCCCCAATGCCAGAAATGATAGGCCTGCCAGGTGGTGCAGTAATGTTTTTATGAATCTTTGGTAAGGTGTAAATGTATGCGGTTCTAGGTGTAGAATTAAATAAATATCTAAATTCCAAATCAGAGAGAAGTCCAGCATCTAACCAATACTTAAGTGTTCTTTCTACTAGAGTATTGACTTCCATCATCGGATTATGTGTGATTTTAGTATAGGCTTTGTTGTCCGATAGTTGGCCCTCAATTTCCTTTAGATAGTAGTCATTGTCCATGAGGACAATATTGCCGCCCTTGTCAGCCTCCCTAATGGTTAGATGTGAGTAGCTTCTCAATTGGCTCAAAGCAGTCCTCTCATTCTTAGTAAGGTTATCTCTACACTTGCTGTGAGACCGATATAGTTTATCCTCCAATTTGTACAGATCAGTGGTGACCGCTCTGAAAAAACAATCAATGATATTATCTGATGGCAAAGTAGGTATAAACGATGATTTAGTTCTCAATCCACTGTCAGTTAGTGTGTTACTAATGATATTAAGATCTGACAGATCTCACAGTAATTCCTCTACATCAGGAACTGTTTCAAGACTATCATCAAGTGACATGAGCATTTGTAAATTATATATGTCTTGAATAGATTGTCCACTGACACTAGCCGTACAAACTGGCAAGTACGATTCGTATGTGAAAAAGTCCATACGAATCGCATTGGGAAAATTCCCCGACGCGTCCTCGGGTCGGGAAAAGTGTCTGACACGTCCCCGGACATTTTAACGTACGAATCGGAAAAATGAAGTCCGAGCGCGCAAGTACGATCCGTTCCGTCCGTCCGAATGTACAACCGTATGGAAAAAACACCGTATCGAGCGAACTTCAATAGCAACCATGGAGACGTCCAAACATGTGCCCGCATACGCGCCGAACACCCCCCCAGCCCCACCCCATACATGCGCGCCGTACCCCCAGTCCACCCCTATGTACGTGCCATACCCCCAGCCCCCCCGTATGTACGCGCCGTACCCCCACCCCCGTGTATGTACGGAGCGTACCCCCACCCCCTGCGTATGTATGAAGCGTACCCCCACCCCGTGTATGTACGGAGCGTACCCCCACCCCCCTATGTAAGGTGCCGACCCCCATCCCCCCTCCCCGTGTATGTACGAATCGTACCCCCACCCCCCCCAGCTACGCGCTGGGGGTCCGCACCGTCCATACGGGGTGGGGGTATGCACCGTCCATACGGGGGTTGGGGGTACGCACCCTCCGTACGGGGGGTGGGGGTACGCTCCGTACACACACGGGGTGGGGGTACGCTCCGTACATACACAGGGGTGGGGTACGCTCCGTACATGGGGGGACTGGGGGTACGGCGCGTACATACGGGGGGCTGGGGGTATGTGCCGGGTATACGGTGCGTACATACGGGGGCTGGGGGTACGCACCGTCCACACGGAGGTGGGGGTACGCACCGTCCATATGGGGTGGAGGTACACACCGTACCCCCAGCACCCCGTATGTACGAGCCGTTCCCCCGTTTCCCGTGTGTACGGCCTGTACCCCCAGGCCCCTGCCCGTGCCTGTACGCACCCTACCCCAGGCCCCTACACCAGCACCCTCACCCAGCATCGCGCATGTACAAGTCGTACCAAGCCATTGCAAATGTGAGCAATGTACAACAACATGACCGATGTACGCACCTTACAGACGCGAAAAACACTCGTACTGATCCAGGACAATGCAAAACACCACACGGAGAGTCAATTCGAATCGCACAACACCCCAAAACACGTCTAACAAGCCCAAATACATCCAATACACTGACCTTCAACAGCCAAACAGCTAAACAGAGGCCCAAAACACAACCACTTTTTATAACACACCCACCCAAAGTTCAAACACAGCCACACCCACAAATGGACCAATAAAAAGGGCCCACACACACAAACCATGAGCCTTTGCAACAGACCCACTGCTGCCAGACCCCACAGAAAATCCACTGCACCATACTTCAACCTTGAATACACCTTACACTTGCACACCTTCACACAACCACTTTCACAAACACCCCCTCAACACATTCACACACACACCTTCACAACCACACCCACACACCCACAACCATCCACACCCACACCCCACACCATGCCCACAGACAAGAATCCAAAGTTCACAAGGGAGGAGCTGGACATCCTTGTCAACGAAATCATCATAGTCAAGCCACAGCTCTTTGGAACATTGGTCAGACAGACCAGCGTAGCAGCAAAATCAGCCATGTGGCAGAGGATCGTTGAGAGGGTGAATGCTGTTGCGCCCATCAGGAGGACCAGGCATGAGTGCCAAGCCAGGTGGTACGATCTGCGGAAGACGGTCCGCCGAAAAATGACGGACGAATATAACCAGAGGAACATCACTGGAGGTGCCCGCCCCGCAGACCGGTACACTACCATCCCTGGGAGGAGAAGATGATGCGCACGCTGCCGCCAGTGGGAGTACACGGAGTAGAAGGAGTCGCCGAGCCTGGTGAGTACACAAACAACTCACCTCACATGGGGGAAAACGCATCCACAACCCAACTCCCAATAATGCACGCAACTACCCCAAAGACAGCACCGGACACAACCACACTCCAAAAACCCGCACATGCCCCTAGCGGCGCCATGCCCCATGCACCAAGCAAGGCCATGCAAAGTCACAGGCCACACAAATCACCAACACAAGACAGGATGTCCGTGATGCCGGGAGGGTGGGCCTCACAAAATACATTGCGCAACTCAGAAGCAGACACCAACGCCCTCAGCCCATATGGCCTAGGGCAGAGATATACAAACAGTGCGTCCCGACACTGTACTGTGTCGCCTGCAAATTGTGTCCGCGTCGCAGGAGGACATGGGTATGAAGGCCCAATTTGCACATAACAGCAGCTAATGAAGAGGCATCACTGTGAAAGAGTGTCAGCACACACTGCCGCAGCAGCGCAGACTCTGACACACTCTGCCCAATGGGGGCCGGGAGATTCTAAACAAAGCCACATGAACAAGACAATGGCCTTTAAAAGACCTGCAAAGTGTGTGTGCCCAGGAAGCTGGGCTGAGGTGACAGAGGGTGACAGATAGACGGAGGGAGAGGGAGAGAGAGGGAGAGAGAGGGAGGGAGACAGAGGGCGACAGAGAGAGACAGACAGAGGGAGGAGGGTGACAGAGGGAGGGAGAGAAGGAGACAGAGGGAGACAAAATCACCCTTGGGTGGTGTGGGCATGTCCGCTCGTCAGCAGGTGGACTGTGTGCATGTTGACAAGGATTGTCAGTGCGTGAACCACCCATTTTTCGCTTGGACACTGGACATGTGTCAAACTGTGCACGAGTAGATCCTTGCTGCAGGCACAAACCTAACATTACACCCAGTATACCCACTCACTGTGTGTGTCAGAACCCAGTCACAAATGCATAAGTTACCTACCTGCATTCTCCTATAGATATGAAAAAGCACCATTTGCCCACGTACAGTGCAACACGTAAGCCGGTTCTGCAGCGCTCGTTACGCACGCTCGCTACACTGCATACTGCGTTCCAAAATGATGCAACAACAAAGAGTGTGTCACGCATAGGAAAAGTGTTGAAAGCTGTGGCCAAGGGACATACCCATGCACAAGTGCACTGTGAGAGGAATGCTAGACATATCCAACTACCCAGTGGAACTGTGCCAACTTGAATATGTATGATACATGGATGTCGCATGAAACACCATTAACATTGTCTCTCTCACACACACAGGTCAACGTCGTCGATCTCCCCCCAATACTGGGGGGGAAGAATCACAGGACCAGGCTCGGCGTCACGATGATACCACCGGCAGCCACGACTCTCACCACCCCGTGGATGACCCCGACCAACCTGGCCCCTCTGGTGCCCAAGCACCTGCAGCACCTGCGTCAGGTACAACTGTGCCAACCACCACCCCCATTCCTGCCACATCGCAGGATACACCCAGGAGCCCTGCTCGCACACAACAACGCAGCCAGTCTGACCAGGAGGGACAAGGAACTCCGGGTACCCAGGAGGAGGCAGGCGACCCCGCAAATGCCATCCCTCAGGGGTCCCGGAGACCTGATGTGCCCACAACGGCAGGCCAGGCTCAAGTGGGCAGGGGTGGTGGGAGTGAAGGACGGCTGAGGCGCGAACCTGACCAGACAGCTGAGGAACCGGTTATGTCACACGTCCGCAACATCCTGGACACCAGGGGCATCAGCCAGGTTGTGTCCACCCTCACAGACATCAAGGGGACCCTCGAGGAGATGAAGACCCTGCAGGCCGAGCAACATGCCAGTCAACAGCGACACCAAGGACGGATGGAGGCAAGACTGGCTGAGCTTGTGGCGGTGCAAACGGACATGAGCCGTTCACTCCGTCGGATTGCCGAAAACATGGGCATCCCTCCCTGTGCCACCAGGCGAAGATCACCACTAGCCACAGGGAGGGATCAGGAGTAGGAGGATTCATCCGACGGAGCATCACAGACATCGTCACGGCCTGCTTCTGAGGGTCCCCGGAGGAAGGTGGGTCGTCCACGCAAAAGACCGTGAGAGTCAGTGGAACATCACCATCTCCCAGGTTACCTGGCCTGGCACCTGGCCCTCTGGCGCAACAGCAGCACCTCATCCAATGACATTCTCTGCCACATGGACTTGCTGGTCACTGTCTGACCAATGTTGATAAAGACTGTGGCACGGACTCTGATGGCTTCCAATGGCAAGGATACCAACTCCCCCTGTGAACTTTGGATTCTAGACACCCTGCTAGCACCTCTTTTCATCCCCCCAAACACGTACCCCACCACTAATAAAAATCATCACAATCACGAGATGATGCCGTCATTTTGCATTATTCCATAACATGTGTGTGTTGTAAGGTCAAACCATGCCTGAGTTTTGAAGTAACTCCAACCATCCATACCCTGGCACAGGACACACATGGGTCACAATGTATCATCCAATACAGACATGGAGCACAAGTCATGCGCAGAGGTCAGGGATCATGTGGAGTGTCCTGGGGGGGGAGTACCAGGTATGTGTAGCCAGGTGGGAGAACTATGCCCTGCATGCTGGAGTCAGGTGGATGTGGAGAATGGTGTCCAGGCCAAGGTTGGATGCATGGAGATGGCACAATGGGGTCTTGGATGACAGTGCCACAAGGTTGTGTTGGGGTAGTGGTCATGGGCTGCATCCTGAGTGTGGGCGTGGATTGTGAAGGTCATCCTGCAGCTGACAGTGATCCATTGCAGCTATTCTCTGTTGGACGGTGATGGGGCTTGGTCGCCGGATGTAGAAGCAGAGCTGTGCAGATGCACCCTGGATGTGGACAAGTATCATGGGAGTTGTAACATACTTGTCCGTAGAGGGCAGGGTAGGATTTGAGACGGATGTTGTAGTTGACCTGGGGGATGGTCTGTCTTGCCTTGAGGTGGATCGAACTGTGGATCTTGTGCAGAATGCAGATTGTGCTGCAGCCTGAGGTACAGATGCTGGTGATCAGCATAGCACATGTGAGCAAGCAATCCATGATGAACACCAGCTCGTGTGCGTGGACACTGTGTGCCTGTGCAGGGCCCTTGCGGGTGGGACACAAGCAGTTGACCCAGCTGTAAGGGGACAATCCGCAGATGGACACCTCAGTCGTGTACAAGTCCAGCATCAGGTGGCCGATGTTCAGCCATCTGCCAATGGATACCATGCATTATTCAATATGAGAACTGGCAAGGACTGCGTCTTTGGGGAGGGTGTGGAGCACCTGGCTGTCAATGGGGCACCAGATGATGATGAGATGCAGTACGCATGTCAGGGTGTAGAGGGGGATCCTGGACACATTGTAGACTGACACGCTGAGACATGATACCTGTGCCATGTGTCCCACAACGACACTATACTACATGTAGAGGCCTGGAGTACCACTCCCATGGCCTTGTTGGGGTACAGAGCCGGTGGGGAGTAAGAGGGACATGACCTGGTTGGTGTGACAGGGCCTAGAAGGCGTGCCAGCGCTGTGTAGCCACTTTGAGTTGCACACTCATTATGCAAAGGTGTTGTGTGGCCGATTAGTGCATGCAACAGATGTATTGGATGGACATTGCTTGGTGGGTGGCATCAACATCATGGTGTAGCGTGATGTGGCACATGCAAGGACATGAGGCACGTGCAATGTGCACGTAGCATGTGCAGACGGTCCAGCCTTTGCCCCCGCAACTGTGTCACACACAAGCTGATTACACCCAAATGAATGGGTGGAGGGAGGAAGGGGGGTGCATCTTAGAGGCGTGTGTGTGAGGCCAAATATAGAAACTCTGTGTGACATTGCTGCAGGGCCTGCAGCAGCATGCGCCATGTCCTGAAAACCATGCCACAAGTTGCACACAAAGACAAGGATGTCAGAAAGGACAACTGCAAAAGGTGTATGTTAAGGAAGGAGTGTCTTGTTCAACATGGCACACACACAGACAATGGATGCACATGCAGCAAAGTGGCCGTTGTGGGGACTGACATGGCAAAATACCTACACAGCCATGGACATCATGCACAATACAGATTCTAATCCCTGACAAACAGCTTGCATCTTGCTACTCTACACATAGACTCATATGAACAATCTGTGATAACTATGCCAGACATGCCGCATGCACAGTGGCAAGAGACCTGCATTGACAGAGTTGAGGCACCTTGGAGGCTGAGGGACACCTTTATTAGTCATGTTCGCACGAAGGCATATGCATCTACATTAACTGATGCACAGGTCATGTGGATGAACATGTGGGACCGATACTGGCACGTCCCTTTGCACCACAGATGCTGGAAATCCATAGAACTGGCACACAAGTGACGGCTTTGAGCTAAACACCCCCTGCTGCTCACGGAGAGGCTGCTATTCACCATTGAGCCTCTAATGGGGATATCCCACACTATGTCAACCCGGTGCATCCCGTATGTTTCCGAGGGCAGTATTACACACATTGATGCCTTCATCACAATCCACAATCCCATTACAGATGACTGTCACCAAGTGTGACTATCAATTCAGGTGAATCCAGCTCCATGTCATGTGGCCCATGGTGATTCTACATGTATGCAAAGTTACCAAACATGAACAGGAGCAGTGCACACACATTCCAAACAAATACCACACCCAAAAAGACGTGCTGCATCCCTTACCCTAAGGAGAATTCTCAACATGTCTGTGCATGTAACGCTGATTCAGCACACGTTGCTGTATTCATGAGGAATAGCAGGAGCACAACAATGCCACCAGCAGACAGCATGCACAAATACCTGGGGTTGAGAGACACACAAGAAGTCAGCTAAAATAAGCACATCCGCATGCATGGGCATGTACTCGACACGTATAAGGGTGTCAACATGCTAGGTGAAAATAGTGTCTCAGGAAAGACATTCTTCTATTGCACCATCACTCGAGTGACACATCCAAACACACCTCTGACTCACTTGCCAGACATGCAGATGGACCCACACATTGCAACACATGCCACACAAGGCTCAATGCGTGCACACTCAGACACTGGAACTCACCACTAAGCAAAGAAGTTGCGTATGAGCCGACTCCGGATGTCCTCTTCCTCCTCCTCCTCCACATCACTTGCCTCGTCACCAAGCCCCTCATCCTCCACGGGTGCATGTTCCTGCTCATCCGGATCCAGGATGAGTGGCACAGCTTTCTCCACTGCCATGTTGTGCAGCATGCAGCACACGAGGAAGATTTTGCAGACCTTCACCGGTGCATATGGGAGTGCGCCGCCGGTCTTGTGGAGGCACCGGAATCAGCTCTTCAGGAGGCCAAAAGTCCTCTCTATCACTCGCCTGGTCTGCCCATGGGCATTGTTGTAGCGGTGATCGGCAGCCGTTCTGGGGTTGCGGAGAGGCGTCATCAGCCATGGCATGTTGGGATAGCCAGAGTCCCCTACATGGAAACATCATGGACAGAAGTGGTTCAGGAGAAGCAGTAAGACGTAAAGATGACGCTAAGTACAGGAGAAACAGAGTCTACCCACCAACAAGACATGCTCGTTCGTTGCGCAGCTGCAGCATCATTTCAGGCACCCTGCTACGCCTCATGATGTAGGCATTGTGTGCTGATCCTGGATAACGAGCACAGACATGGGAAATCACCATGTTAGCAAGACACACCACAAGGGCATTAATGGAGTGGTAATGTTTACGGTTGCGAAAGGCTACATCCTGTGCCTGTGGTGGTACCAAAGCCACATGTGTCCCATCAATAGACCCAATGACATTGGGCATCCCTCCCAGGGCATAGAAGTCACCCTTGACACCTGTCAACTGCTCAGGAGTTGGGAAATGTATAAACTCATCCAGGTGAACCAACATGGCCTCTAAAAAATCATGCAGGACATGGCTGAACATGGTCTGGGACATGCCACCAACATGAGCTATGGTATATTGAAACGTACCCGTGGCAAAGAAATGTAGGGCTGCCATCACCTTCATCTTGGGTGTCAGTGCAGTAGGATACCTGTGTAGCGGTTGAAGGTGTGGTGCCAGCCTTGCGGTCAAGTTCTCAATCAACCGTCAGGTGAAGCGGTAGCGGCGTATACAGTCACGTTCCCTCAGGGCAGCCAAGTCTGGCATTGGTCGGGGGAGAGGCGGAGCCCTGCAGTAATTTGGAAGGGACAACGAAGAGTGAGTACAGTACATCAACAATGTCAATGTACTGAGCACATGTTCAACAGCCAATACACATATGTTACATACAGAGTCAGGTCTGTGCAATATATCCTGGACACATATGCCAGGCAGGTGACACTCCTACCAAGAGCCAGCTACAAACGTGGATTCTCAAGCTCAACATGACATGGCATGAAACTAGCTGTGGGCCAGTGTAAGTGAACAGGCAGACGCATTACAGGAGTGACAGACATCCACATATGTGCAGAAGAAGAATGTTTATCATACAGACAGGTTGCGGGATACTAGAGGCACAGGTCACATGTCCTTGAAAAAAGTACAGACCACACACCTTGCCATGAAGGGGTACATGTCAAGACTGATCACACATACATTGAGACTATGCAGATATGTCCTTGTCTCGCAAGTCCATGTCCGATGCATACATACACACGTTACGTCTGATTCCACATGTGTCCTGGTGTGCATAATAGTGTGCCATACCCATCTACACACAGACACATGTTGCATGCAGCAACTGCAGATGCATTTGACGGAACACCAACAGCAAGCTGATGGGAACACATGACATAGTCACATTGTGCAATGCCGGTAGTCACATGTCAGGTGTAATTATCCGTGTACCGGGCATCAGGGGACAGTTGCGGGTGTTGGTGACTGTGCCATGCCAGTGACGCATTGCTCAACGAGTCTGTGCTACATGCACACATGTCAAAGGTGTGAAGGGGATGTGTGGGAAATAGTGCACCATCACACATGACATGTGTACACAGCTCATCACACATCTATTGGGTTCAAACATGAGGAGATATGTGCCACATCACAGCCTGACACACCTATGCCCGAGACATGTAGGACTGCACTGACAATGACTTGATGTCCAGCCTTGGCCAAGTATGACAGCTCAATTACTTTCTGTGTGCCGCCTGTCACCAGTGTAAGGTGTGAAACGCACGGTACACACGCTCTGAGGGCGTGTGTAGGGTCCGTATCACTATGGCGTACACCTACGGCCACACTAGCATAGTGATACGGTCCGTACAAGCGTGTGTAGGGTCCGTATCACCATGGCGTACACCTACGGCCACACTAGCATAGTGATACGGTCCGTACACACGTGTGTAGGGTCCGTATCACTATGGGAGTGTTGCTGTAGGCGTACGCCATAGTGATACGGTCCGTACACGCGTGTGTAGGGTCCGTATCACCATGGCGTACGCCTACGGCCACACTAGCATAGTGATATGGTCCGTACACGCGTGTGTAGGGTCCGTATCACCATGGCGTATACCTACGGCCACACTAGCATAGTGATACGGACCATACACACGTGTGTACGGACCGTATCACTCTGGCGTACACCTACGGCCACACTAGCATAGTGATACGGTCCGTACACGCGTGTGTAGGGTCCGTATCACCATGGCGTACGCCTACGGCCACACTAGCATAGTGATACGGTCCGTACACGCATGTGTAGGGTCCGTATCACCATGGCGTACGCCTACGGCCACACTAGCATAGTGATATGGTCCGTACACGCGTGTGTAGGGTCCGTATCACTATGGGAGTGTTGCCGTAGGTGTACGCCATAGTGATACGGTCCGTACACGCGTGTGTAGGGTCCGTATCACCATGGCGTACGCCTACGGCAACACTCCCATAGTGATACGGACCCTACACACGCGTGTACGGACCGTATCACTATGCTAGTGTGGCCGTAGGCGTACGCCATGGTGATACGGTTCGTACACGCGTGTGTACGGACTGTATCACTATGCTAGTGTGGCCGTAGGCGTACGCCATGGTGATACGGACCCTACACACGCATGTACGGACCGTATACTTGTGGCGTACGCCTACTGCAACACTCCCATAGTGATACGGACCCTACACACACGTGTATGGACCGTATCACTGGAGTAGTGGTGCCCTAGGGGCGTAGAACGCACCGTACCTGTTTGTGTATAGTGAAATTACATAGGGGACACATGAGGGAGAAGTATAAGGGCCTAAATGCATGCTGGTTGTCATGGAGACCGAGTTTCAAGTTCAAATTTTTTCCTCAGGTGTCCAGCAAAAGTCGGTTGGAGACAATATACTTTGTTGCAAAGTTGTTGTTGACTTGACATCATGCTCATTTTTTAAACCATGCAAAGGCACCCACTGGGGTAGGTTTAAAGGGATTGGAGGAAACGTAGGATACAAATGAGATTGACCAATCACTCTGTACTCCTGTACATGAAACAGGGCAGCAAGGCAGATATAAGGCAGGCAGGTCCCATGAGAGAGCACTTGCCTGCACAACCTTTCATTCCACACCACTGCTGCTGCTCGTGATTCCTCTGATTCCTCCGGGCTGGACTGTTCCCATGAGGCACAGGGTCAAGACTGATTTGCATATGGCCATGTCTAAACTGGGGTGGCATAGTGGGCAAAAGAACGATGGATTTAACCCAGATCTCTTGACTGGGGGAGAATGTCTGCATTGTCAGCATTCCGTCCATCATTTGTTTGTTGTAATGCTTTTCGCCCTAAGTGGGATGGGTATTCCCAGACGTGGGACCCGTGCTCACTACGCCACTGGAGTCAAGCTATCCTGGCTGATGACGGCTGATAGCCAGAAACCGGTCCTAGGATGCTTGATTCCGGTCCAGGGAAGACATGGCTTGGCAGTTCGGGCTGGACTGTTCCCATGAGGCACAGGGTCAAGACTGATTTGCATATGGCCATGTCTAAACTGGGGTGGCGTAGTGGGCAAAAGAACGATGGATTTAACCCAGATCTCTTGACTGGGGGAGAATGTCTGCATTGTCAGCATTCCGTCCATCATTTGTTTGTTGTAATGCTTTTCGCCCTAAGTGGGATGGGTATTCCCAGACGTGGGACCCGTGCTCACTACGCCACTGGAGTCAAGCTATCCTGGCTGATGACGGCTGATAGCCAGAAACCGGTCCTAGGATGCTTGATTCCGGTCCAGGGAAGACATGACTTGGCAGTTCGGGCTGGACTGTTCCCATGAGGCACAGGGTCAAGACTGATTTGCATATGGCCATGTCTAAACTGGGGTGGCGTAGTGGGCAAAAGAACGATGGATTTAACTCAGATACCTTGACTGGGGGAGAATGTCTACATTGTCAGCATTCCGTCCATCATTTGTTTGTTGTACTGCTTTTCGCCCTAAGTGGGATGGGTATTCCCAGACGTGGGACCCGTGCTCACTACGCCACTGGAGTCAAGCTATCCTGGCTGATGACGGCTGATAGCCAGAAACCGGTCCTAGGATGCTTGATTCCGGTCCAGGGAAGACATGGCTTGGCAGTTCGGGCTGGACTGTTCCCATGAGGCACAGGGTCAAGACTGATTTGCATATGGCCATGTCTAAACTGGGGTGGCATAGTAGGCAAAAGAACGATGGATTTAACCCAGATCTCTTGACTGGGGGAGAATGTCTGCATTGTCAGCATTCCGTCCATCATTTGTTTGTTGTAATGCTTTTCGCCCTAAGTGGGATGGGTATTCCCAGACGTGGGACCCGTGCTCACTACGCCACTGGAGTCAAGCTATCCTGGCTGATGACGGCTGATAGCCAGAAACCGGTCCTAGGATGCTTGATTCCGGTCCAGGGAAGACATGGCTTGGCAGTTCGGGCTGGACTGTTCCCATGAGGCACAGGGTCAAGACTGATTTGCATATGGCCATGTCTAAACTGGGGTGGCGTAGTGGGCAAAAGAACGATGGATTTAACCCAGATCTCTTGACTGGGGCAGAATGTCTGCATTGTCAGCATTCCGTCCATCATTTGTTTGTTGTAATGCTTTTCACCCTAAGTGGGATGGGTATTCCCAGACGTGGGACCCGTGCTCACTACGCCACTGGAGTCAAGCTATCCTGGCTGATGACGGCTGATAGCCAGAAACCGGTCCTAGGATGCTTGATTCCGGTCCAGGGAAGACATGGCTTGGCAGTTCGGGCTGGACTGTTCCCATGAGGCACAGGGTCAAGACTGATTTGCATATGGCCATGTCTAAACTGGGGTGGCGTAGTGGGCAAAAGAACGATGGATTTAACCCAGATCTCTTGACTGGGGGAGAATGTCTGCATTGTCAGCATTCCGTCCATCATTTGTTTGTTGTAATGCTTTTCGCCCTAAGTGGGATGGGTATTCCCAGACGTGGGACCCGTGCTCACTACGCCACTGGAGTCAAGCTATCCTGGCTGATGACGGCTGATAGCCAGAAACCGGTCCTAGGATGCTTGATTCCGGTCCAGGGAAGACATGGCTTGGCAGTTCGGGCTGGACTGTTCCCATGAGGCACAGGGTCAAGACTGATTTGCATATGGGCATGTCTAAACTGGGGTGGCGTAGTGGGCAAAAGAACGATGGATTTAACCCAGATCTCTTGACTGGGGGAGAATGTCTGCATTGTCAGCATTCCGTCCATCATTTGTTTGTTGTAATGCGTGATTCCTCTGGCACCATGTCCAGGTCTGTGTAGAGGGCCCAGCCATTCACCCTGGAGGAGAATGTGGCGTTGCTGGACGTCATCCTCCCACAGTACCCCATCCTGTATGGGAGACCAGGGGAGCAGGTGAGTGCTGACTCCACTAGCTTAGACTGTGCCCCTTTTTTGTGACTGTCACTTCTGGCATTGTGTCCAGGTGTGACAGACATGCAATGTTCTTTAGAGTGGGTCCCAGGGGGGGGGGGTATGCCTCATGTCTCCCATGCAGAGCAGGCTGTAGTGCATGTCTGCACTCCTCACTTGCATTGTGCTTACTGTGACAATCACTGCATGGTGCATGCCACATTCAGCCTGGCTAATCCTCTTGGGAATGTTGTTTCTACAGTCCTGATGTGATTCTGTGTTCCACCCAGTGTGACAGGTGACTGTACCCACAGATGTGTGTGAGTTGAGTGTACCTGTGGTGAGAGTGTCCAAATGATGTGTTCGTCCCCTGGACATTGGTGTGTGTGTAAGTCACCTGTCATGTGGGTGAGTGTCTATGTGGAGTGTTTCACCCCAGCTGCATGAGGGATGCATATTCCCTACCCATCAGATGTGAGCAGGGAGCAGTGCTGTGTGTCTGACGTGCAGAGCCAGCCCCACACCTGTGAGCCCCCCCCAGTCTAGTGGCACATGTGCATTGTGAGGTTTGTACCCGCAGTTGGCAATGGCAGGTGATTGTCCTGTGCCTGTGTGTGTCTGTGTACTCTGCTGAGGTTGCGTGAGTGGCCTGGGGCATGTGACTGCTTTGAGGTGCTGTACACAATCCTGGTGTAGCTTGTGATGCACAGTGTGAGCCAGGATCATTGTTTGTGTCGCACCCCTCAACCACCTGTGTACTTTCAATGCCACGTAGTGCATTTGGCCTTCCACAGAGGATAATGTCCCTATGACAAAGGTGCAATGAGTTTGCTGCATACTATGCCCTGTTCAAACCAGCCAAATTGTTCAAATGTGTGTCTCTGTGACATGGAGCAGGTGTATTGATGTTGTCTCACTTTTTCATCCTCACAGGTAGGCGCCTATGCCAAGGGGGAGATATGGAAGCAAGCCGTCAGTGCCGTGAGGTCGGTGGAGGGTCGGAAGCGGCGCCTGGCCCAGGTGAGGAAACGCTGGCAGGATATCCGGTGCTGGACGAGGAGGATCGCCCGGGTCCTGCTGGGGGACTCACCAGAGAGCCATAAGAACCGTGGGCGCCGGCGCCTCTCCCACATCATGAAGCGTGTGCTGGCGGTGGTCTTCCCTGACTTGGAAAGGCGGTTACAGGAGAAGCAGCAGCAGGAAGGGGGTAGGTACATGTGTGTTTGTTGTGTGTCACCAGCTTTTGGAAGCGCGCAGTCGCATGGATACACTGCCAGGGTTTATATGTGCAGTGCATATCCTGTTCCCCAAAGTAAACCGGTGCTGTTCTTCCTCCCTTCCCCTCCTTGCCATGTGTTCCCTGGTCTGTGTGTAGTCACTCTTGCACAAGGTAATCTAGGCTGGCAGTTAATCCAAGTGCCCAATGCATGCAGCATCATGTGTGGGGGTGGTGTGTGACATGTGTTGGGACCTTGCCTGTTCCCTGGCCAGTTCAGTCATTGTGGGGTCCATGTTCGTTGGCACTGCAGCTGAGTCCCAACATGGGAGTGTGTCTTAAAAGTGTATTGCCTTACAGCATGCATGACCAATGTTGTGCCCTCAGACATGATGTGCATGAGTGGGAGATATGCATAGTGCAGGGACGGTCGCTTCTGTTGCAGTCATATCCATACAGGACCATGGAGGAGTGTGGCCACTACAGTCCCCTGGGGCACCTTTTCCTAGGTATCATGTGTGTCATCCAACAATATGGACATTCTCTGTGTCTGCAGCATAGGTTGGGCTCTGTGGCATTGTACCCTGGCCTAATTTGTATTTACGTGAAGTGTGCTACATGTGTCCACTGTACAGGGTGACCCAATTTTGCTTGTGCATACTCACAGTGGCCAGTGCCTGTGTGTCTTGGTACGACTATCTGATGATGGTTGTTTGTCAATTATATGTGTGGACAGGCGCACGAGGGGTAGTTTGTGTACAATCTTGATTTATTGAAGGGCATATTCTTTTATCCCAGAGTAAGAGGTGTAAGTACTTCCTCTGTCTCAATCACATTGTCTCAGGTAGGGGGGGGTTTGTGCGGGCAAGGCCTACATGTCCAAACCTTATGTCTCCTTTCCAGGTCTGGCCTGTGTGTGATGATTGTCTGGACATACACTCAACATGCAGTGACCCAGTCATGTTGGGCATGGTTTAATGTATTTGCTAAGCAGCATGTGCCAAAAGTTAAAAGACATGGTTCCTGCTCATCCCTTTTTTGGTAACGGTGTGTGGTCCAGATGCTGTGCTCGAGTGTCCCCAGAGACTGGCTCCTCTGTCTAATTTGCAATCAAGTTATTTGCTGTTGTATCATGCTCTCCATTGTTTCTCAGTGGCATGGTGGGTCAACCAACTGTGTGGTGCAGGGCCTACATATGTGCCTTGTATTGTAGATGTTACTCATGTTGCTTTTCATGCTATGCACTGTGACCTATGTATTTTTGAATCATGTGTCATATGTATACAGGTTTCACCTTGCCCACAGCATCGTCGGGGGAAACCGAGGGAGACACTGGCATGGACCTTGAGGAGGGATCCAGCACCAGTGCCAGCAGTGCTGTCGAGTCTGGCCAAGCGAGTGGCACAGAGGCCGAGGGGAGTGAGGCGGAGGACCTGTCCAGTCCCACCACCGACTATGACGATGACGGGTCCGAGGCTGAGCTCCCAGAGGGGGCGGAGGCTGCTCCCAGAGCTGAAAGCAGCACTCCATCTCTCCTCGCCCCCTCCATTCCCATCACCGGCCTCCCACTTGCTCGGGTCCCTTCTGTCCGTGCTGGGTGACAACATGTCTCCTTCGTGCCAGGCACCACACCCCCTGTCCCTGTCTCCCCTGCTGCCGTCAATGCCGAGTCTGTGGACATTCTGCGGCAGTTGCAGGTTGGTCAGACATCGCAGCTTAATGTCCTCCATGGCCACACCAGACTGCTGACACAGATGGTGTCGTACATGGAGGGCATGTCAGCAGCGATGTCTGACCAACGGATGTTGCTGAGGTCCATAGACTCGTCACTGACTCCAGCAGTGGGTCTCCTGCAGCACTCCGTCCCCCCCTACCCCTGCACCATCCACACTTCCCACTCCCATGCCTGTCCCAAGCACACCCAGACATACCCATGCACGCACCCCACCAGACACAGGCAGCACACCACCAGGGAAGGGCAAGCGCACAACTCCTGTCACGCACACACGGGGAAGTAGGCACACCCACTGGGTCGGGGGGCAAATGGAAGACACGCAGCCACAGTGGGAGTCCGCAGTCCTCATGACCCACTTCCTCCAAAACCACTCCCCTTAGCTCTCCTGCCAAAGAGTCGGACAAAGAGTCATTCCTGCCCAGTCTGTCCATCAGCCCCAGTGTGGCACCACCCCGCAAGCGGTGGAGGCAGGACCCGGCCAGGGGAGTTGAGTCCCCCCCCTGTCCACACCCTCCCCCAGTAGTGCTGCAACCCATCCCTCCAACCCCCCCCCCTCCTTGGGGCCTGTCGTTCCTTTGGGTGCAGGGGAGACGCTTGAAGAACTTGCGAGTGTGTGCAGCGCCGTGCTAACCACCACCTTTGGCGCTACCCCACCACCTGTGGTAGAGTCATCCGTCCCTGCACCCACAACGCCTGCCCTTGCCCCTCCTGTCCCTGCGGTGCCTGGTCCTTCCCCCCCCACATGATGCCCCCCTTCTGTGGATGAAATGGACATGTGAACTGTGCAGGCAAGCTAGGGGACACACGTCCCGATGTGTACCCCCCAGGACTTTGCTGATTGCCTGGCCCATGGGCCTTGTAAATAGTGAACATTTAAAACAATTTATTTTGAATGCTGAATAAAGCATTTTGTTTTTCTTTTGCACACTTATGCTTTCCTGGACTTGCTGTTGGTGGTGCTGCTCCATGATTTGGGGTGGTGATAATGTGTTAGGTGTCTGGGAAATGTTGTAGTGTGCTGTTCATGGGGTGGACCCTGGTATCTGTGTGCCATCACAAGGGCTCTGCAAATAATCTTTGATCACGTGTGCTCTTACTGTATGGTGATATTGTCCCAAGGTGTGTTCCTTCCTCTGTGGACCCTGACATCTTCCCTGCAGGCTGTTTCCCAATTGTTGTGCTGAGCTGTGTCTACATATCCTGGATCTGTGACGGATCCCTTCAACTTTGGCCATGCCTGCTCAGCAATGTCTCCACCTGCATCATTTGTGGCATCCTTGGTGGTCACTGTACTAGTGTATGGAGTATATTGACATGACTTCATGTGGACATGTTCCCTTTTACGCCCTATGCATGTGTGTACTCCCAGCCTCGCACACATGTGTTACGTGTTCTGCAGGGTCTTTGGTCACCTGACTGACAATTGTGGGCATTGTATCTGTGGGTACTCCACCCTTTTCCTTCCATGGGAGGCAACAACTTGTTGGCTGCCCCAGCACCTGTACATTCCTATCAGTCCTGGAATGTGCGTGACAGTGTGTTCCCTTTCTTAGTTTAGTAGGGTGGCACATGAGTATATAGTCTTGGTGCATGCTCTCATTGTGTGTATTGTGCTGCCAGCACCAGGGGTGGGTATGCATGTGTCATATGTCTGGGCACTGCTGGGGGGACTCTGCACCCACCCCTCCTATGTCTGGGCACTGCTGGGAGTGATAGGCACCCATCCCCATGTCTCTGTCCACTGCTGGGAGTGATATGCACCCACCCCCATGTCTCTGTCCACTGCTGGGAGTGATAGGCATCCACCCCTCATATGTCTGGGCACTGCTGGGAGTGATAGGCACACACCCCTCATATGTCTGGGCACTGCTGGGAGGACTCTGCACCCACCCCTCCTATGTCTGGGCACTGCTGGGGGGACTCTGCACCCACCCCTCCTATGTCTGGGCACTGCTGGGGGGACTCTGCACCCACCCCTCCTATGTCTGGGCACTGCTGGGAGTGATAGGCACACACCCCTCATATGTCTGGGCACTGCTGGGAGGACTCTGCACCCACCCCTCCTATGTCTGGGCACTGCTGGGAGTGATAGGCACACACCCCTCATATGTCTGGGCACTGCTGGGGGACTCTACACCCACCCCTCCTATGTCTGGGCACTGCTGGGAGTGATAGGCACACACCCCTCATATGTCTGGGCACTGCTGGGAGGACTCTGCACCCAACCCTCCTATGTCTGGGCACTGCTGGGGGGACTCTGCACCCACCCCTCCTATGTCTGGGCACTGTTGGGGGGACACTGCACCCACCCCTCCTATGTCTGGGCACTGCTGGGGGGACTCTGCACCCACCCCTCCTATGTCTGGGCACTGCTGGGAGTGATAGGCACACACCCCTCATATGTCTGGGCACTGCTGGGAGGACTCTGCACCCACCCCTCCTATGTCTGGGCACTGCTGGGGGGACTCTGCACCCACCCCTCCTATGTCTGGGCACTGCTGGGGGGACTCTGCACCCACCCCTCCTATGTCTGGGCACTGCTGGGGGGACTCTGCACCCACCCCTCCTATGTCTGGGCACTGCTGGGAGTGATAGGCACACACCCCTCATATGTCTGGGCACTGCTGGGAGGACTCTGCACCCACCCCTCCTATGTCTGGGCACTGCTGGGGGGACTCTGCACCCACCCCTCCTATGTCCGGGAACTGCTGGGGGGACTCTGCACCCACCCCTCCTATGCCTGGGCACTGCTGGGGGGACTCTGCACCCACCCCTCCTATGTCTGGGCACTGCTGGGAGTGATAGGCACCCATCCCTCCTATGTCTGGGCACTGCTGGGAGTGATAGGCACCCACCCCTCCTATGTCTGGGCACTGCTGGGAGTGATAGGCACCCACCCCTCCTATGTCTGGGCACTGCTGGGAGTGATAGGCACCCACCCCTCCTATGTCTGGGCACTGCTGGGAGTGATAGGCACCCACCCCTCCTATGTCTGGGCACTGCTGGGAGTGATAGGCACACACCCCTCATATGTCTGAGCACTGCTGGGAGGACTCTGCACCCACCCCTCCTATGTCTGGGCACTGCTGGGGGGACTCTGCACCCACCCCTCCTATGTCTGAGGACTGCTGGGAGGACTCTGCACACACCCCTCCTGCATCTGGGCACTGCTGGGAGGACTCTGCACCCACCCCTCCTGTGTCTGGGCACTGCGGTAGCGGCGTATACAGTCATTTTCCCGCATGTCAGCCAAGTCCGGAATTGCTCGAGGGAGAGGCGGAGCCCTGCAGTGAATTAGAAGGGACAACGAAGAGTGAGTACAGTACACCACCAATGTCAATGTACTGAGCACATGGTCAACAGGCAATACACATATACTACATACAGAGTCAGGTCTGTGCAATATGCCCTGGACACGTATGCCAGGCAGGTGACACTCCTACCAAGAGCCAGCTACAAAGGTTGATTCTCAACCTCAATATGCCATGCCATGAAAATAACTGTGGGCCAGTGTAAGTGAACAGGCAGACGCATTGCAGGAGTTACAGACAACCAAATATGTGCAGAGGAAGGATGTTTATTGTACAGACAGGTTGCGGAACACTAGAGGCACAGGTCACATGTAATAGAAAAAGGACAGACCACACACCTTGCCATGAAGGATTACATTTCAAGAATGATCCCACATACATTGAGAGGATGCAGATATGTCCTTGTTTTGAAACTCCGTGTCGACGCATACGCACACACCTTACGTCGGATTCCACATGTGGCCTGGTATGCGTAACACTGTGCCATGGCCATCTACACACAGACACATGTTGGTTGCAGCAACTGCAGATGCATTTGACCAAACACCTACAGCAAGCTAATGGGAACACACGACACATACATGACATAGTCACATCGTGCAACGCGGGTAGTCACATGTCAGGTGTGAAAACCCCTGTAGCTGGCATCAGGGGACAGTTGCGTGTGTTGTTGACTGTGCCATGGCAGTGCCGCTTTTCACAAGTGTTCTGTACTACATGCACACATGCCAAAGGAGTGAAGGGGATGTCTGGCACATAGTCCACCATCACACATGACATCTGTACACATCTCATCATACATCTATTGCCTTCACAACTCAGGAGTAATGTGCCACATTACAGCCTGACACACCTGTGCCCCACACATGTAGTACTGCACAGACAATGCCTTGATGTCCAGCCTTGGACAAGCATGTCAGCTCTATTCCTTTCTGTGTGCTGCCTGTGACCACTGTCAGGTGTGAAATGCACCGTACATACGCTCTGAGGGCGTGTGTACGTTCCACATCACTATGGGAGTGCTCCCGTAGGCCTACCCATAGTGAAACGGCCCGTACACGCGTGTGTACGGGGTGTATCACTATGGGTACGCATACGCGAGCAAAGCCATAGTGAAACGGCTCGTACATGCGCGTGTACGGGCCATTTCACTATGGCTTTGCTCGCGTATGCGTACCCATAGTGATACGCCCCGTACACGCGCGTGTACGGGCCGTTTCACTATGGCTTTGCTTGCGTATGCGTACCCATAGTGATACGCCCCGTACACGCGCGTGTACGGGCCGTTTCACTATGTCTTTGCTCGCGTATGCGTACCCATAGTGATACGCCCCATACACGCGCGTGTACGGGCCGTTTCACTATGGCTTTGCTCGCGTATGCGTACCCATAGTGATACGCCCCGTACACACGTGTGTACGGGCCGTTTCTATGCATTTGGGGTGCTCTAGGGCCCTGGAACTCACCGTACCTGTGTGTGAATGTCCAAATTACATAGGGGACACATGAGGGACAAGTATAAAGCCCTACATGCATGCTGGTTGTCATGGAGACCGATTTTAAAGTTTGAATTTTTTTTCATCAGGTGCCCAGCTAAAGTTGGTTTGAAAGAATCTACATTGTTGCAAAGTGGTTGTTGAGTTGACATCATGCTCAATTAAAAAAAAAGCAAAGGCACTGACTGTGGTAGGTTTAAAGGGATTGGAGGAAACATAGGATGCAAATGTGAGTGACCAATCACTCTGTACTCCTGTGAATGAAACAGGGCAGCAAGGCAGATATAAGGCAGCCAGGTCCCATGAGAGAGCACTTGCCTGCACAACCTTTGATTCCACACCACTGCATGTGAATCTGTGGTCCCCCCAGTGTGACAGGTGGCAGTACCCACAGATGTGTGTTTGTTTAGTGTACCTGTGCTGAGAGTGTACAAATGATGTGTTTGTCCCCTGGACATTGGTGGGTGTGTGTAAGTCCCCTGTCATGTGGGTGAGTGCATATGTGGAGTGTAGCACCCCAGCTGCATGAGGGATGGATATACCCTGCCCATCTGATGTGAGCAGGGAGCAGTGCTGTGTGTCTGCGGTGATGGGCCAGCCCCACATCTGTGACACCCCCCAGTCTAGTGGCACATGTGCAGAGTGAGGTGTGTAGCTGCAGTCGGCAATGGCAGGTGATTGTCCTGTGGCTGTGTGTGTCTGTGTACTCTGCTGAGGGCGCCTCAGTGGCCTGTGGCATGTGACTGCTTTGAGGTGCTGCACATAATCCTGGTGTCGCTTGTGATGCACAGTGTGAGCCTGGATGATTGATTGTGTCGGACCCCTCATGCCACCTGTGTACTCTACAATGCCACCTAGTGCATTTTGCCTTCCACAGAGGAAAATGTCCCTATGACACCGGTGTAATGAGTTTGATGCATTCTATGCCCTGTTAAAACCAGCCAAATTGTCCTAATGTGTGTCTCTGTGACATGTCGCAGGTGTATTGATGTTGTCTCACTTTTTCATCCTCACAGGTAAGCGCCTGTGCCAAGGAGCAGATCTGGAAGGACGCCGTCAGTGCCGTGAGGCAGACGGATGGTCGGAAGCGGCGCCTAGCCCAGGTGAGGAAACACTGGCAGGATATCCGGTGCTGGACGCGGAGGATCGCACGGGTCCTGCTGGGGGACTCACCTGTGAGCCAAAAGAACCATGGGCGCCGCCGTCTGACCCACATCCACAAGCGTGTGCTGGCGGTCGTCTTCCCTGACATGGACAGGCGCTTACGGGAAAAGCAGCAGCAGGAAGGGGGTAGGTACATGTGTGTTTGTTGTGTGTCACCAGCATTTGTAAGTGCACAGTTGCATGGATACACTGCCAGGGTTTACATGTGCAGTGCAGTTCCTGGTCCCCAAAGTGTAGCGGTGCTGTCCTTCCTCCCTTCCCCTCCTTGCCATGTGTACCCTGGTCTGTGTGTATTCACACTTGCACAAGGTTATCTAGGCTGCCAGTTTATCGATGTGCCCAATGCTTGCAGCTTCATGTGTGGGGGTGGTGTGTAACAGGTTTTGGGACCTTGCCTGTGCCCTGTCCAGTTCAGTACTTGTGGGGTCCATGTCAGTTGTCACTGATGCTGAGTCCAGACATAGGAGTGTGTCTCAAAAGTGTATTGCTTTACAGCATGCATGTCCTATTTTGTGGCCTGTGACATGATGTGCTTGAGTGTGAGATATGCAGAGTGCAGGGATGGTGGCTTGTGTTGCAGTCATTACCATTCAGGACCATGGAGTAGTGTGGCCACTACTGTCCCCTGGGGCATCTTTTCCTAGGTATAATGTGTGTAATCCAAAAATGTCGACAATCTCCGTGTCTACAGCATAGGTTGTGCTCTGTGCCATTGTACCCTGGCACCATTTGTATTTACGTGAACTCTGCTACATGTGTCCACTGTACAGGCTGACCAAATGTCCCTTGTTCATACTCACGGGGGCCGGTGCCTGTGTGTCTTGGTAAAATGATCAGATGATGGCCATTTGTAGATGATGTATTTGTACCGGCGCACCAGGGGTATTTTGTGTCCAATCAGGATTTCTTGCAGGCCATGTGTTTTTATTCCAGACTAAGAGATGTAAGTGCTTCCTGTGTCTCAAAAAATTGTCTCATGTAGGGGGTGGTTGGTGCGGGCAAGGCCTACATGTCTAAACCTGGAGTCTCCTTGCTAGGTCTGGCCAGTGTGTGATGTTTGTCTGGACATACACTCAAGGTGCAGTGACCCATTAATGTTGGGCATGTTTTTAAGTATTACCTTTGCAGCATGTGCCTACATTTAATAGACATGCTTCCTGCTCATCCCTTTTTACGCCAACGCTGTGTGCTGCAGATGCTGTGCTGGATTGTCCCCAGTGCCTGGCTCCTCTGTCCTAATCCATATCATGTTATTTGCTTTTGTGTCATGCTCTCCATAGTTAGTCAGTGGCATGGTGGGTCAACCAACTGTGTGTAGCAGGGCCTACATATGTACCTTGTATTGTAGATGTTACTCATGTTGCTTTTCAGGCTATGCACTGTGACCTATGTGGATTTGACTCATGTGACATATGTATACAGGTGTCTGATTATTTCCTGTCTCTTCACCTTGCCCACAGCATCGTCGGGGGACACCGAGGGAGACACTGGCACGGACCGTGTGGAGGGAGCGAGCACCAGTGCCAGCAGTGCAGAGTTGTCTGGCACATCGAGTGGCACGGAGGCCGACGGGAGTGCAGCGGAGGACCTGTCCAGTCACACTACCACCGACTATGACGCAGACGGGTCCGAGGCTGAGCACTTCGAGGGGCCGGAGGCTGGTCCCACAGCTGACACCAGCACTCCATCACTACCCGCCCCCTCCATTCCGATCACCGGCCTCCCACTTGCTCGTGTCCCTTCCCACCATGCTCGGTCAGCACGTGTCTCCTTCTTGCCAGGCACCGCACCCCCTGCCCCTGTCTCCACTGCTGCCACCAATGCCGAGTCTGTGGACATCCTGCGGCAGTTACGGGTTGGTCAGACTGCGACGCTTAATGTCCTCCATGGCCACAGCCAAGTGCTGAACCAGATGGAGGCATACTTGGAGGGCATTTCAGCCGCGCAGTCTGACCAACGCAACTTGCTGAGGTCCATAGACTCGACACTGACTGCAGCAGTGGGTCTCCTGCAGCGCTACGTCCCACCCCCTACCCCTGCCCCATCCACACTTCCCACTCCCATGCCTGTTCCACGTCCACCCAGACGTCAGCATGCACGCACCCCACCAGACACAGGCACCACACCAGCAGGGCAGGGCAAGCGCACACCTCCTGGCACGCACACACAGGGTGAGGTAGGCACACCCACTGGGTCGGGGGGCAAACGTAAGTCACGCAGCCAGAGTGGGAGTCGCATTCCGCAAAATACACTCCCTCCAAATCCACTCCCCTCAGCTCTCCTGGCCACGAATCCAGCAAAGATTCCTTCATGGCCGCTCTGTCCCTGAGCCCAACAGTGATACCACCCCACAAGCGGGCAAAGGAGTCCCCGGTCAGGGTAGTTGAGTGCCCCCCCCCCTGTCCACACCCTCCCCCAGTGGTGCTGCGACCCATTCCTCCGCCCCCCCCCTCCTTGGGGCCTGTGGTTCCTTCGGGTGCAGGGGATACGCTGGGGGACCTTGCTGACGTGTGCAGCGCCATCCTCACCACCTCCTTTGGCGCTGCCCCACCCCCTGTGGTGGAGTCCTCCGTCCCTGCACCCACAACGCCTGCCCTTGCCCCTCCTGTCCCTGCGGTGCCTGGTCCTTCCCCCCCACATGATACCCCCCCCCCTGTGGATGAACGGGAACTGTGAACTGTGCAGGCAAGCTAGGGGACACGCGTCCCAATGTGTCCCCCCCCCCAGGAATTCAAATATGGACTGGCCTATGGCCCTTGTAAATAGTGTACATTTCAAATACAATCATTTGGTATGCTGAATAAAGCATTTTGTTTTTCATTTGCACACTAATCCTTTTCTGGTCTTGCTGTTGGTGGTGCTGCTCCATGATTTGGGGTGGTGATAATGTGTTGGGTCTCTGGGAAATGTAGTAGTGTGCTGCTCATGGGGTGTACCCTGGTATCTGTGTGCCATCACAAGGTCTATGCAAATAATCTTTGGTCATGTAAGCTCTTACTGTATGGTGACATTGTCCCAAGGTGTGTTCCTTCCTCTGTGGACCCTGACATCTTCCCTGCAGGGTGTTTCCCAATTGTTGTGCTCAGCTGTGTCTACATTTCCTGGGTGTGTGACGGTTCCCTTCAACTTTGGCCATGCATGCTCAGCAATGTCTCCACCTGCATCATTTGTGGCATCCTTGGTGGTCACTGTACTTGTGTATGGAGTATATTGACATGACTTCATGTGGACATGTGCACTATGCATGTGTGTACTCACAGCCTCACACACATGTGTTACGTGTTCTGCATGGTCTTTGGGCACCTGACTGACACTTGTGGGCATTGTATCTGTGGGTACTCCACCCTTTTCCTTCCATGGGAGGCAACAACTTGTTGGCTGCCCCAGCACCTGTACATTGCTATCAGTCCTGGAATGTGCGTGACAGTGTGTGTTCCCTTTGGGTCTCTTAGTTTAGTATCGTGGCACATGAATATACAGTCTTGTTGCATGCTCTCAGTGTGTGTATTGTGCTGCCAGCGTCAGGGGTGGGAATGCATGTGTAATTTGTCATCACACCCACATGTGGTTTGTCATGCAGTGGGGGATGGACATCCACCCTCATGGGAGTAGGACCCTGCTGTCAGTGATGTGTTGTCATGGCACTCTCAATATAGTCGCACTTTGTGGATGCCTTCATGCACCCATGGAGTTTTGCTAATTGTAGGATGGTGTACACACCACCATGTCTCTGTCCACTGCTGGGAGGCCTCTGCACCCACCCCTCATATGTCTGGGCACTGCTGGGAGTGATAGGCACCCTCCCCTCATATGTCTGGGCACTGCTGGGAGTGATAGGCACCCACCCCTCATATGTCTGGGCACTGCTGGGAGGACTCTGCACCCACCCCTCATATGTCTGGGCACTGCTGGGAGTGATAGGCACCCACCCCTCATATGTCTGGGCACTGCTGGGAGTGATAGGCACCCACCCCTCATATGTCTGGGCACTGCTGGGAGGACTCTGCACCCACCCCTCCTGTGTCTGGGCACTGCTGGCAGGACTCTGCACCCACCCCTCCTGTGTCTGGGCACTGCTGGGAGGACTCTGCACCCACCCCTCCTGTGTCTGGGCCCTGCTGGGACTGATGGCCACACACCCCTATGTGTCTGTCCACTGGCGTGGTACGACCCGTACCCACATTGTAATGGCCTGGGTATGGCCAGTGCCCCTACGTCACCCCACCAATGGCGGTACGGCCCGCAGCCACGTCCCTAAGGCATGGGGATGGGCCGTACCACCATTGTTGGGGTGCCGTAGGGGTACGGCCCGAACCCATGCCTGTGGGACGTGGGTACGGGCCGTACCGCCATTGTTGGGGTGCCTTAGGGGTACGGCCCGTACCCATGCCTTTGGGACGTGGGTACGGGCCGTACCGCCATTGTTGGGGTGACGTAGGAGTGGGCGTGGTACGACCCGTACCCACGCTATTAATGCGTGGGTACGGTGTGTACCAGAATTGTTGTGTTGCCGGTTCGCGTCAACATCCACTTCCGTTGTGGCGGACGCAGGCCTTGGTGGACATGCCCCCACCCCCCGAAGTGACCAGGCCCTGGGGGTCAGGTAAGTACAGGGCATGTATGATTTGTAACTTGGGTGGGGGTTATGTTTCCTGCCCCTGCCCCCCCCTTTGGCCCTGGGTGTTGTTCTGACCTTCTGTGGCGTCTGCGTCGGTTCCTGTACACCAGGTGGACTGCTATGAGGGCCGGGATGACATGTAGGTTGGGGTCCATGGCTGTCCGTCGCGTACAGGTGCTCCTTCTGCACGTCGTCCTGATTTGGCAGCCGTAAAATATTATCCGTGCGGAGTGACGTCGGCACGGATCGTACTTGGTGGTTCGTGAAACGCTGCCTGACTCCGTCCGGACGTCACGTCCGCGGTGTCCCGGATCAGAATTGTGGGTATATTCTTGTCGGTCGGTGGTTTTTACGATTCGTACGGAAATGGTGTTTCCGTACGAATCGTACTTGCATGTTTGTAAGCTTTGCTTCCCGGGTACGAGTCGGACGGAGAATACGCTCCGTCCGACGATTCGTACCCGGTTTCTCCAGGATCGGAATCGGCACCTAAGTGGCCAATACCGACCTCGTCAGGAAAGCCCTCCGGACGACTCCAATCCGGAGAGCTTTCCGAACGACTCGCTCTCCGGGAGTCCGTTTGAACAATTCTGATGTATCCGTATAGTGGAAGACGGGTTCGGTTGGACTCCCAGCCACTGGCTGCCTCATCCTAGACAAAAGAGTAAAGGTCCATAAATTGGCTTGGAAGTCTAGCATTGAAATTAACACTTATGAAAAAGTAGAACCCATGTATAGTTTGATATCAGAGCGCTCATTAAGCAGGTTGTCTATAGCAATATATTACAAAGATGATGGTGCCTGCCGAAGCGTTGGGCAGAGTCACCCTAGAGGCAGCCTCACAGAATGGGAGTTGGTGCATGGACTTCGAATTGGGCTTGGAATCGACGACAGTCAAGTCATCCATGTCGAGGTAAGAAGTTGCTGCCCTGTGAATCAACGGTTCCGAATGGGAACCTCCACATACCAGCCCCTGGAAGTAGGAAGAGGGGTGCACCGCTGGCGTGGAACACCATGACTGGGCTTTAGGGGCGCTGGGGCAGCAGGGCACAGAAAGCACTAGGCCTGCGCATAGTGCTAGGAAGGAGGGAAGTGGGCCAACCTGGTATCAAGAGAAGGGTGATTGATGTTGACGCTTGGCTCTGCTTTGATTCGAGCAAGGTTGGGGGCTGTAATACATAAGCTGTACATCCCCGTTCCTGGAGCATAAACAGTGGTTGCTTGAAATGCTCATAGCATTGTGGCAGCACTGCTCTCGCTGTCCACAGAAGAGTCCCTGGGGTGACTCTCCCTGTGGGGACATACTCAGACCACGCCTCACTGCCAATCCAATCTTAGGGGCTCATTACAATGGCGTACGGACATCGTTGCGGTGCTGGGACCGCCTGCCAGATGAGCGGCAGTCCCACCACACATATTAGGATGCGCCCGCCATTTTGGCGGGTTCATTCCGGGGTCTTAACATTGCGGACAGTGTTGCTGTATGCAGCACCGTTCGCTATGTCATATTGGCATGCACGCATTTCCCTGCACTGCGTGCCAGGCACCATGCGGTGCCTGCGGTACTCACGGTGACCCCCCTGCAAACAAGGGGGTCCATAACGGGCCTCCAAACCCAATCCTAGCCAGCTTTTCCATGGCGGCATCACCTCCATGGAAAGGCCTTTTTCTACCCCCATCCTAATTTGGTGAACGGTGCCTTCTAGGCACCACCACCATTTTAGGAGCCCTGCACCGTGCGCCAGGCAATCGGGACAATTGCCTTTGGCGGTGAAGCGGGGGACAGGCTTTGCGTCTGCCGTGGTACCCACCGCCATCCTAATTGGGCAGTGGGTAAAATGCTTATTGATGGTGGAAGGACCGCCTCCGCCGGCCCCACGGTGGCTGTACTTCTGCCATCATAATGAGCCACTTAGTTCGCAAAACAGACCTAAGGTGTCAGGGTCCGGGGCCACGCCTCTGCTGCTCTCAGCAAAACTGGACTTAGCAGGCTGTGGCCTCAGTCTTGGCCCAGCATTCGGGGTCACCTAGCGCCTTCCTCTAGGAAGCTGGCTCCTTATATACTATATCATAAAGATATATACTTTGCAAAGAGTCCAGGTATTCCTTTGAGTGGACAGGGGCTTGCTCTAGCAATCTCTAGGTGCTCTTCTAGGGGCTAGTGTGTTTGAGCACACTTATGCTTATCAGAGAGGAGTGTTAGACATCTGCAAACACACGATAGTCAATAAATGATACAGACGTCTCAAGGAGATCCACACCAATGTATAGAAAGAATATGTATCTTTATATATGTATATTTATATATATATTCACTGAAAAAACCATAGGTTTCAGGGGTGTTATAGTTAGCTGGACTTTTCACTTGTACAAAACCATTGAAATTCCCCCGTTATAGTTAGTTCAGCTAACTATAACTCGCGCGCCTGCAATGCACTGCTGATGACGTCACATATTACATCACTCATGACATGGTCAGTGACATCACTCATGACATCACTGATGACATCTCAAATGACATCACTGATGACATCATCCAGTGAATGTGTGTTTTTCTGAAAATTAAATATGTTTTATATATGTATATCTCAAGGTCGATGGAAGAATAAATGGGTATATAAGTGTCTAAATGGATGATTTGTTTTTGAAAAATTGATTGTGTAACTGATTGATTAAGTGTATCATAGTGAATACATGGCTTAGTGAGTAATGTTTAAATATGTAAATATCTGTATCAGTCTCTCACTTTGTGTATAAGTGGCTGCATGGGTTGGTGAGTAGCTACATGGGTGTCTATATAGGTTATTAGTTGGTTTTTTGAGTATCAGTCTGAGTGTCTGCATGGTTCAGTGGGGGGTATTACGTAGTGCATAGGTGCATGAATGAGTGACTCACTCTTTGTATGTGTTGAAGACAGCATGTGTGCAGGACTGTATGGGTGGATGAGTGTGTGTATGGGTGTGTTAGTGAGTGAATGACTGTCTCAATAGTGTCTTTATGAGTAACTACATATGTTTTAAACTAGTATATGTGACTATTGGTGTATATAAGTGAGTATATGTGAGAGTGAGAGATTGAAAGAGTTCCTGTATGAATAAGTATGTGTTTCTATAAGTGATTGTTTAAAAGACTAAGTATGTGTAAGTTTCCGTAGAAGTAAGTGTGGTGGTGTGTGTATAACTGTATATGCAAATAAATGTATGTTTGATTCTTTATTAGCATGAGTGACTATGTGTGTGAGTAACTATGGATGAGTGGCATTGTGTAACAGGATGTATAGGTGTATGAGTCCATATGATGAGTGAATACATGTATGAGTGACTGTATAGGACTGTTGGTGAATGAGTGGATGTGTATGTGGATCTTAGAATTACTGAAGAGGTTGTTGTAACTGGTATTGGTATGTCCATTGTTTTGAAAAGTTTAGTCTCTATTTTTGAATGTGTGTATCAAAGGTTATATTAGGGTGAGAGGAGGTCTGCCACTCTATCACAAGGATGATGCCATCAGTGATGTCATCAGTGATGTCATCAGTGATGTCATTTGAGATGTCATCAGTGATGTCATGAGTGATGTCACTGACCATGTCATGAGTGATGTAATATGTGACGTCATCAGCAGTGCATTGCGGGCGCGCGAGTTATAGTTAGCTGAACTAACTATAACGGGGGAATTTCAATGGTTTTGTACAAGTGAAAAGTCCAGCTAACTATAACACCCCTGAAACCTATGGTTTTTTCAGTGAATTTCTGAGGTTTTTTAAATGCTAATTCCTAACTATAACGTGCCTGAAACCTATGGTTTTTTCTGTGAATTTCAAAGGTTTTTTAAATGCTAATTTCTAACTATGCCTACAGAGATAGGACATGTGAAGAAAGAAGAAAAAATGCACAGAAAGAAAAAAAAAGAAGTGCAGAAAGAAGCAACAGAAGTCCTCAAAGACAAAGAAAAGTGCAGGAAGAAGGATAACGTGCAGAAAGAACAAAAAGAAGAGCAGAAAGAAGCCTTGTTGCAAAATCATCCTGTACCCTCAACTTTTTCAGACGGATACTGGTGGTAACTGAGTCTGACTAACCAGTCCTAGAGCCAGTGCTATGTTAAAAGACACTTAGAATACAGTGAAAACACCTACATACACTAGGGAACATTATGCATTGGGGTCTCCCTGTGATTAGCATGACCTCCTCTGTAAGCCCCTAGTATATAATAGGGCAGGGGGATTAAAACTACCTCTTAAAACAGGCCACAGGGCGTTTTTGCACACGTTAACTCAGGCCCCGTCCCCTCCCTTCACCACTGTGTAAACACGCCCTGTGTCCGTTTTTAGTTGGGAGATTAAGTTCATTTGAATCCTGAGGGTCCCTAGGGTCCAACTAGCCCACTAGGTACCTCCAGTAAGTGCCACAGAGCTGCGTTGCAGAGAGGTGTAAAAAGTGGCACGGCCTGAACCACCTCTCTGCAATGCAGCTCAGTGGCGCTTACTGGAAGCACTTGGTGGGCTAGTTAGCCCCCAGGGGCCCTCAGTATTGAAGGAAAATTATATCCCCAATTTAAAACGTGCCATAGTGCGTGTTTGCACACGTCACCTCAGGCCCCGTCCCCTCCCTTCACCACTGTGTAAACGCGCCCTGTGGCTGTTCTAAGTTGAGAGATTAAGTCCCCTTGAATCCTAAGGGTCCCTAGGGTCAAACTAGACCACTAGGTACCTCCAGTAAGCGCCACAGAGCTGCGTTGCAGAGAGGTGTAAAAAGGGGCTTGGCCTTAGAACACCTGTCTGCAGCGCAGCTCCCTGGTGCATACTGGAGATGCCTGTTGGGCTAGTTGGCCCTCAGGGACCCTCAGTATTGAAGAGGAATTAATTCCTCAACTTACAACTCGCCAGGGGGCGCGTTTGCAGAGTGCTGCAAGGAGGGGGCGTGGCCTCCGGCACGATGCCAGTCTTTTATTTATTTTAATTTTTTAAGAAGGGGGGCTGTGTGGTTCCCCTTCTTATTCTAATTTATTGGCCCTGATGACCCCATCCCCCAGGGCCTGTCTCCTAATTATATTTTTTTGACCCCAATCCCCAGGGCCGGCCACTGTTTTTTATTATTTTTAAAATATATATATATATATATACACACCTAGGACATGCTGGACAAACCGTACGTACCTATCACCATGACGATTTGCGTGATATTCATTAAAAGGCGACTATGCATACAATGAATCCACGTGGAATGTATTTACACCACTAGTGAAGCTCTGACATGTCTGATGCCCTACCGTGCCTAATCCCGGTAGACACCCTTGTTGTTTATTTATACAAACATGGGTAGCTATTGACGGGCACATTTAATACACATGCACACCAAGCCATTCCAATGGGATTCGACAAAAATTCGACCAAAACTATGCAAGAAACCCCCCTCACGGTTAATAAAACACACATCCACTGCCGGATGTGTAATACTTTTTATTTTACTCTCTGGAAAGGGGACGAACATCACTTGAGAGTCACAGCGCGCTCCTGGCAGAGCCCAATGCTGTGTTACACCCACCATTGCCTGCTGAGTGCCACACATCTCTGTGTTGTATTCCACTAGCTAGTGCATATGCTATGACACTCTCTAGCCCATGTGCACTGTAGCACCACCCCGTGAATATGTCATGCCACACTTGTCTTCGCACGGGTTATATTGCCCCATCTAACGTGCCTTCCTCGTTGCACAGTGCTATGCCATACATATTACAATCTGGGATCCATATCTTTGTCACAGTGCATATGCAACGTTACACTCCCCAGCACATACTTTATATTACAACCTTAGAGACTAGTTAGGTTACACAACACTGCCCTGTGCATATTACACTCCAAGGCGCATATTGCATAGCACGCGCTAGTGCCTGTGCTATCTCGCGCTCTCCAATGAATCTGTCATTGCGCACAATGCATTGCATATTATATTTCACGCCCGGTTCATCTTATATCACACTTTTTGGTGCATAGTTTATACCATACACTATATCTAGTTTTCATTTTCAATCGTGCTCTCAGGACTATGTTCTATATAACACTGTGTTCACCTACCCTTTTCACGGGCATTACATTTTGCGATAGGGGGTGGAGGGTCAGGGGGTGTTTCTGCCAAGTGAGCCCGGAATCACAGTCACAAACGTCCTCTTCTTCCTGAATAAAAGTGAGATTATGCTGCATACTTATTCATATTTTAAGTAGTTCGCACAGACACACGTTTTAAAAACAATAAAGTTCCTAATACCCGCCTTCTCTGAACGGTTAGCTTGCTGCCCCATCCCCCTCCTCCCTATCCTCTGTTGTGTGAATGCATGGACTAGCCTCCTCCCTCCTGCCATGCATGGTCTGATGTGCTGCCACTGCCCTCAATTTAGTATGATGTACCAGTCCACTCCTCCTGCCCTCCATTACCCAATTCTATGCCCCATCATTGACCTCCTGCTTAAACTCTGTGCTTAGCTTGCTGCCCCTATTCTCCTTCCTCCTGCCCTCCGATGTCTTTGTGTATGCCCCTGCTCCATCCTTTTTGCCCACCATGTTCCATGGACCTGCCACTCCTATCTACTCTGAGTGTTCTGTTGAGCTGCCACTCCCCCCCCACCTGCCTAGCATTGTCAGATGACTGTAACCTGTCCCTGCCACCTCCACCCTGCCTGTCCACATGCCATGCCCCTATCCTCTTCCTCCTGTCCTACATGGTCCATTGTACTGCCACACCCTTCTGCCCTCCCTGGTCTGTTGTGCTGCAACTGCTCCTCCTGCCTGCCCCGTGCGGTCTGTTGTGAGGCCCCTTCCCCTGAACTTTCTTGTCTGTGCACAGGTCCTGACCCTCCCTTCTATCCTCCATCGTCCTTTGTGCATGCCCCTGCACCCTCCTTCTTGCCCATCATAGCCATTGTGCTACCACTAACCCTCCCACTTGCCATGCATGGTCTTCTGTGCTGCCATGGCCCCTCCCACCTTCCCTGTGTGGTCAGTTAGCTGCCCCTGAGCCCCTCCCACCTTCCCTCCATGGTCTGTGTGTATGCCATCACAGTCTCACTGTTGCTCTTCATGGTGGTGTGTCTTGCTTCTAGTGCCCATCCTGCCTGACCTCCATGGCTATCTTGCTGCTCCTGCCCTGCCCCCTTGCCCCCAGCCCTCTGTTTACATGTGCAGACCCCTACTCCCTCCCTCCTGGCTTGTCTGTTCCATTGTAATGCCCCTGATCCATCCCTCCTACCCTTTATGGTCTGTTATGCTGCAGCTTTCTCTCCTGTCTGTCCATTATGGTCCTGCCTCTTGCCCCTCTGTTCTCTGTTGTCCATGTGCATGGTCCTGTCCCCTCCCTCTTGCTTTCTATGGATTGTTGTGCTGCACTCCCGTCCCGCATGCCCTGTGTGGTGTATTGTGCTGCTGCAAACCCTGATGCCTGCCCTGCAGGGTCAGTTTGGTGCACCTCTCCATGTCCCTCCTGTCCTCTGTTATCCAAGTCCATGTCCCTACCCCATTTCCTTCCATGATCCAATGTACCATACTTGCGAACATTTTGAACTTAGTAAGAGGGAGATTTTGAAAAAAAACTGGGGTATTGATTTTCCCCTTTGAGTTACATTGAAAAAGAGGAGATTGTAGACAGGAGACAGATAAAATAAAGCCCATTTGAGCTTAAAAACATTGGACGTTTCCTGGCTGAATCGGGTCTGTTGGCATGTATGGTTGTACTACCATTGCCTCTTCCTTCTGCCCACAATGGTCTATTACATTGCCACAGTCTCTCTTGCAAATCCTGTTTTGTTGGTTTGTTGCCCCTGCCCCCCTTTCCACTGCCCTCCATAGTCTGTTGTGCTGCCACGGCCCTTCCTGCCTGCTCAGTGTGGTTAAATTGTTGCCTTTGCACCCTCCTACCTGCCTTCAATATTCAGAGTCCGTGCCCCTGGCCTCTGCTTCTCAACAGTATCCTAATGAACAACTAGATTGCTAACATTCTATATTTATTACAAAAGTGTGGAACGCCGGACGTCATCTTGATGTAATCAAAACTGTAATACCTAGAGCATTTCCTTTAGAAATTACATATATGAGAGGGTCTTATTGGCATCAAAATTATGGTTAGTGCTCTAAAAGACTAAAATAAGGACATATTTTCTGAGTTTTCAAATAGCGAGAAAGCACTTCTAAATTATTTGTTACCTTTATGTTTTTTTATCCAGTTGACCACTTGATTAAATGTTGCACTTAGGGGAGAGGATGTGGTGTTACTTCCAGAACTGCAGACTTTGCAACTGGGGAACCAGGTTGGAGTTTCTGCTTCAGCTCGACATTCTGTGATTCTGGTCAAATCACTTAGTCTCCCCATGTCTACAACCAAAATGAATTTGTTCTTGTGTGAAGTAACCAATGCTCATGTAAAGCACTCCAATACCTGACAAGTCTGCACTATATAACACTGCAAAAACACAAAATAATAAGTGTTTTGCACACTTCTGTCATTGGGCTATATTTGGGCTACATCTGGGTGATTTTGGGCTACATTTGGGCTCTTTTGTCTCCGGTGGCCATCTTGGGAGATTTATTTGTTATGAAGTTTCCTAATTTCCTCATGTACTGCAGTCTCCTCAGTAGGAAATGCTTTCAGTTTTTTACTTTGATTCCATCATGAAGGTATTCAGATATGTCACACATTTGCCATACATTCTGAATGTTAGCCCTCTAGTTGCTCATTAGATCACTGTAGTAAAACTACTGTTCACCATGGAAGTCTGCTCCTGGTATTAAAAGTACATGTTTCAGTCTGCATGTCAGAATTTTTTTATGAAATAGAAGAGGATTTGAGAAGTCACTCAAAATGTGCCCTCATTTTCTTTCTTCAGCATTAATCATAATTTCTATGGCAAAATGAACCCCCTCATTGTGTTCCTTTTTAAATTAAATGTTTTAAGTGTTACCAGTTTATTCCAATCACGATGGCTTCAGGTGTGCCATACTTTTGTCATAATGAAGACAGTAAGCGCTCTAGTTGTTTTTAAGAACACTCTGGGACATTCTGTCATTGGGCTATACTTGGGCTACATCTGGGTGATATTAGGGCTACATTTGGGCTCTTTTGTCTCTGGTGGCCATCTTGGCAGACTTATTTGTTATGAAGTTTCCTAATTTCCTCATTTACTGCAGTCTCCTCAGTAGGAAATACTTTCAGTTTTTTACTTTGATTCCAAAGGCATTCAGATGTGTCACACATTTGCCATAAATTCAGAATGTTAGCACTCTTTTTGCTCATTAGATCACTGTAGTAAAGCTACTGCTCACCAGGGAAAACTGCTGCTGGTATTGAAAGTGCATGTTTCAGTCTAATTTTTCTTTCTGCAGCACTAATCATACTTTTTATGGAAAAATTAACCCCCTCATTTTGTTCCTTTTTAAATTAAATGTTTTAAGAGTTACCACTTTAATCCAAGCAAGATGGCTTCAGGTGTGCCATACGTTTATCATAAGTAGGACTGTTAGCGCTCTAGTTGTTCTTTGGAACACTCTGGGAAGCTGCAGTAGAACACAAAGGAATCAACTGACAGTCTCTGCCCTTGTTGGATGTACATGTTTTACTGAGAATGTCAGACTTCATTCTCACATGACTGAGAAAGATAATGTGAATTTACAGAAAATAAGCTCTCAGTTTAGCTTATAGATCACCATCCAAACCTCTGTGGGAAAAGCATGAGAAAATATTTTTCTCTCATTCATGATATCCCAGCAGAAGGCTTTTTCACATGGTGAAATCACCTTAGAACATACCACAATTCCTAAAATGAGTATGGTACCATCAACAAATGATTTATAATGTAACTAAAGTCTTAAAACCTTCTATTAACTGCAATGCTTTTTAATGAGGTGCTATCATGTATATTGGTCCCAAGATGGCTGCCAACACTTCTTGGATGAAGTGCTGACAGCCAATCAGATCTCAGGATGAGATGTGTGGTTAGGCTCCGCCCACATATATATATGATTTTACTTTTGATTTTCTCAGGAACTACTGAACAGATTGACACCAGACCTGCAAAAGGCACATCCCTGACCTGAGGACTACCTCTCTGCCAAATTTCAAGTAATTATGTTCAGCCGTTCGGGCTGTACCTTGGACTAAAGGTCCCTATGGAAAATTGCATGGGGAAAACGCGTTTTGGGACCCCCCTTTTTTCTCAGCCCCCGCTTGACGAATCCCCGCGAGACTTTCAGAGTAGGAGCGGAGCGGAGCGCCCCACCTATTTTGAAAATTTCGTCAGGATTCGTCAACCGGCGCCAAAGTTATTCCAAATAGAATGTTGCGGATTTCCTATGGAAACACGGTCCTAACTATAACTATCTACTGGCGACCGCCAGTAGATAATATATATACATATATATATATATTGGCCTGAGAATCAATACGATGAGGTAAGTACATTTTGCAATAGAAACATTTTTGTTTAAAAAGTCAACACTGCAGTTTTCAGAGGCTGCAATGTTGTCATATGGGAGGAGAAACAAATACGGCATACAAGTTCTTTGCTGGGACTTACAAGACCAACCTCCTGTAACTTAAGGCGAGTATAGGGCAAGATCCAAGGCAGAACCAGCAGGTCACCTCCAGCTCCACTAGGGCTCCCAGGTTCAAATGGTACAAAACAGTGTTGGGTGCTCAATGCAAGTTAATGGGGATTGGTCATCATCAAAAGACGCTGCAGGTTTGAACTGGGAAGCCAGTAGGTTTGAACTAACAGGGTGGTTCAGGCTTCACGATGCTCAGGGATTTGAGGGCAACTTTGGTTCTCTTCTCTGCTGGCCACAGGTGACAGGTGCAGAGGTGCCCTTTTGCTTCAGGTTTTTGTCACCGGGAATGGTCACAGTAGAGGGGGCCTGCAAACAGAGGCTGCAGGCGGCTTTGAGTAGTCCACAGCGGGGAAACCCAAGGTAGGCTTCAAGTTGGTATTCAAACAAAATATTGAGTAACAGAAACATTGTGTTTAAAATATGGTAATGTAAAATATCACGATAGGTAATATTGAACTAAAAACTATCGAAATTAGGTTTTGTATCGTATAAAATGTCAATTTATTTAAAAAAAATGTGTATTAATATTTTTTTATGTATTCCTAAAATAATATAAATCTATGTAAATTTTTTGTGTAAATTACTATGTTGTAAATAATTTAAATTATAGAATTATTTGAATTTTGTGTTTATAAATATTTTTAGTAGTGGGATGTTGGGGTTATAGGTGGAAATGATGGGGAATAATTTTTAAAATTAATAATTTTCAATTTTTTCATTAAATTTATATAGAATCTGTAGAAATATAGGAGTGGGATTTGGGGATTTCAGAGGATAAGGTTGAGAAGTAACTTTATCATTTGAAAAATTAATTGTATTTATTTTTTAGCATTTTAATATTTTCAAACTTTATTAAAATTTTAATTAATTAATTTAGGAGTGGAATGTTGGTATTATAGGATAAAAGGAGGGGTAATTCAAAAATATAAAAAAAATTTGTGTTAACATTTAATTTTGTACATTATTTTTAAATGTGATATTTAGAAATTTAGGAACTGATGGTGGGTAATAGTAGAAAGGGATGGGAAGTATTTAAATACATTCCAATTGTTAATTTTTTTAAGGATAGTTATAAACGTAATTATTGTCATGATAGGCAGTAATATCAGATATGACATTTTTTTAAACATATTAAAAATTAAGGGCCTCATTATGATGGCTTATATCCAACCGCCATCATATCGGAAACAGGACCGCCCAACTTGCTGTCAGTGGTCCCGCCAAACAAATCGCAATGTTTATGTTTTGTATTGCGGCGGATGCTGCGTGCTGCAGCACATGCCGCAGCACAAAAAATAAAGATGACATATCTCTGCACTACGTGGCAGGCACCATGCAGTGCCTGCTATGATGCCCCCCTAAACCTAAAACTGAGGGCCAGGGAAGAAGGGGGGCCCGCATTGTCCCTTTCCGCTAGCCTTTTCATGACACGTAAACCGCAATGAAACGGCCGACGGGGAGGGACATCATAATCCCTACGGCAGTGCCTGGCAGTCTCCACCACCATTGTAGTGATCTATAATCCCTCTGACGGTCCCAAGAGCTCTTTGAGCATGTTGGATCCATGGCGGTTCGTCTCTCCGACCACCACCCATCCACCCGCCACCCTAATGTGGCAGGCAGAAAACAATATTGCGATGACCGTGGGACCGCAACTGACGGGCTGTTGGAGGTGGTCGCACCGTTATCATAATCAGGCTCGAAGATTGTTTTTACGGCGATTCATAATATATTTGTTTAAAATAATTAAGTAGTGATATGTATTGTTTCAATGGAAAATATTGAGGTATATTAAATTATAATTTTTTACAAAAATATTTTTTTTCAAAACATTTAGGACTTTTTTGTATACTTGTCAGTTAATTTATGTTTTTAGTTGTAAATTATTATTACATTATTTTATAAGAATCACAATCTTAATTTCTAAGAAAATGAAATTTGTGAAGAAATAAAGTAGTTTTTGAATGTGGGTGTTATGTTTATATTTAAGAATTGTTGGTATTATTAATAATAGGGAGATGATGTGAAGTACATTTTGGGGCTCATTAGGATGTCAGTAGGAGGCTTTCCTAAGACATCCATGGTTTAAAGTATGACCGCCTAACCAGCCCGTAGGCCCGACTGGTTTCCGACAGCTGCACATAATACCCTATGGACGACGTTTCCGCCGTTGTGATTACGTTGTCATTTTCTGACAGGCTTCTCATGTTGGGCTTTCCAACATGAAAAGCATCTCGGAAAGTGACTTTGGGGGCACACTGCAGGACCCCGATGCCTCTGAAGCCTCAGGTTGGAGGCCGGGAGGCAGGTGCCCTCCTGTAAATTCCTGCAAATTGTGGAAGGCCCTGTGAGGGGCCTGCCACATGGTGCAGGGAATTTACACGTCACATTTCTCTATGGGAGCTTGGGGTGCAAGCGGAAAACGCCAGCAGCACAAGCTCCCATACAGAAATGGTAGTTTGTGACCGCACCATGTGTGGTCGCATCATAATACGGTGGCGGAACCACCGTCTTGTGGTCGGTCAGTTTCAACAGCGAAACTGTGTCGGGTGGACTTTATGCGCCCAACATCATAAGGTCCTTTATTGTTTTTTGTTGAAACTTTATAATTTTTTATATTATTTTGTAAGTTTTCCAATTATTGTATATTTTCATATAATTGCTCTATTTTTTTGGTTATTTTTGTCTTATTGTTTTGTAGAAAATATTTTATTTTATAATTAAATAATTCTGTTTGATATCTTTAATTATGTGTTGTATGAACTATTTCATAAAATGTTTGATTAGTTATATCTCAATAATATGTAAAAACGAGGTGATTATTATGCATTAAGTTTTAATATTTAATTGTTAAAAAATTAATATTTAATTGTTTGTATAATTTCTAATAATGTCTTAGTTTTTGTTCATGAGGCGTGTAATAAATGTATATCAGTGAGGGCCCGTGCTGCGGTCTGAAACCTCCCGCAGCACAAGCTCCATTGTACAATGGAAGTTTTTGCACATCCCTGCAACGTGTGATGCCAGCCACACGGTGCAGGATTGTGTATGGTGCCCCCCAGGTCCCCTGCCGGAGTCTGCAGAGGCATTGGGATTCTGCTAGGGTTACGCAGTTTGTTTACACTCCGACCGCCAACATTGTAATTCGGCGGTCGGAATTTAAACCTTCCATGTTGCAGATATATTTTTAATTTGTTATAAACAATATACATTTTAATATACAATAAAATAAATTATATCTCTTTATTTGGACAATCACATTTTTTTTATTTTTAAGAACAAATGATTAACAGCATGAGACATTTATCCAGTATTTCATGGCATTTCCTCATATGTTAGCCTACATTGCATACAAATAAGTGATTTCAATCAGTCACAGCGCATAAACATTGCATTTGTGTACAGAGGTTAACATCGGTACAGTTAATCTAATTGATACGTCCATTTGCCCCAGACCTTTTTATACTTGGTTGGGCAGCCCCGGGCCTCAAAAAAGGGTTGTTCCTGTGCAGCACAACCGTCTACCCCTAGGCCCCATTTGGTTATACTTAGGGGTTTAGAATGCGCCCAAGCAGCTGCAATTTCACGCCTGGCTACCGCGATGGCTGTACCAAGGAATAACCTGTGAGCTCGGGAACCATCTAGGCCGTCCGTTACTCCCAGGATGAGATGGACGGGATCATGGCGAACCTGCCAGCCCAGGACCAGTTTGAGTTCAGACTTTATTGCTGTCCAGTATGGGATAAGGCTAGGGCAGGACCAGATCATTTGGTAAAATTCGTCCAGTACTTGGCCGCAGCATGTGCAGTCTGGAGAGGGATGTAACCCTGCTCTATGCAGGCGTTCTGGGGTGAAGTAGGCGGCTTGCAAGTAGTATAGTTGAATTAGGCGGACTCTGGCTGAGGTTCTGATGGTTTTGGCGGCTGTAAGGGAGTCACACCAGTCCTCTTCCAGGGGGCCCAGCCATCCCTCCCATCTGGTCCTCAGTGGATCGAGTGTTGTAGGGCCGTTATTGATAAGGGTACAATATATCCGGGATACCCATCCTCTCCCCAGGTTTCGCATCATGAACTGGGCTTCCAATGGGATAAATTCAGGAAAAAGACGTGCCTGTTGAGATGTGTGCATTAAGGGCATGATGCTGCCAGTATCTGTAAAATTGTGAGGCATGAAGGGTGTATTTCCCCTGCAGGTCTTGGAACATCCTAATGTGGTTGCCCAACCATACATCACCCAGTAGTGATATGCCAATGTAATCCCATTGTTTCGACCCACATGCCTTGCTAGAGAGGTGTGTGCTGGCTCAGCTGCATAGCAGAGGTGGTGGACTCTTCAAATCCCCCTCTCACCCCCGTTTTGGAATATTATTCTGCAGGTCACCCTGTGGCATGGGGGTGAAAACACCCTCTGCACGAGCAGGCTTGGTTTCTGGCATTCTGAGAGCAAAGGGCCTCAGAAACTAGTCTATAATGGCAGGTTGGTGAAAAATAGCCCAGTGGCTAGTAGAAAATAGCTATCCTGCTCGATTAACTGTGAGGACATAGAACTATTGGGTGCAGAATACTCCCCCTTAGCAGTAAAGTAGACGATTGGTGAACAAGGTGTTTTATTTGTGAACACCCCTTTTCTAAGCCCTAGCAGCTCAACAATTGGCCATCTCCATCTGCTGCAATCCTGCTATTGTGGGCATCTCCTTTGGTGGCTGAGATCATAAGGTTAACTTGTTTTCAGATCATCCCTTGCTTACTTCTTTTCGACCACTACCTCCCTACTGGCTATAGTTGACAGACGTGCCACATTTGCAGCGGTATCGGTTTTCAAAATCACCATTACTAAATCTTGCATGCTCAATCTAACTATAGCCGGGTAAGACCTCCCTACTCTGCAAGCCCTAGCGCAGTTACAATGGGCACCCAACACGATTAGATATTTGTTTGATAATCTAGCCCTACGCTGTCCTCTTGGACACAGGCCAAATGGAAGCAACTCCGAAGATCCATCCTAGCAGATCTAAGTCACTGGAAACCCTTCATTGTTTCTTAACGGGGTTACATTAATGTCATAAAAATCAATGTCATCCCATGGGCCATATATCTATTTCCAGTCCCTGCCTACTCAGATCACCCAAGATTATAACACTCGCATACAGAAGGGCCTTCACTCTTTTATCCAGAATGGGAAGCAGCCAAAGGATCTGTAACTCTTCCCTGATGCGGCCTAGAGAAAGTGGTAGAATGGTCTGCCCTAATATTCTCTAGCACTATTGGGCCGCCCACTTACATCTCTTGGGTGGTCCGCTAGAGTGTGACAAATGGGGTCCACATGGATCTGGCAGTGGCCTGCCGGCCACTCAGGGTTCTAGCATGGCTATGCCAGCACGCTCGACTGTGCAGCACCTATGTGTGTGTGTATATGTCTATGTTGGTAGCACCAAAACAGTCTGAACAGCTATGCCCACTAGGACAGTGCTCAACATATGGGACAGATTGGGAATCATGGAGGGGCTTACTATCTTCTCCTCCCCCTCAGTCGTATTGCATGCAAATTTGATCTTTGTGGGAGCCTCCATAACGTTTTTTGAGCAATGTAAGGATGATTACCATCACCCCGAAACGACCACGCTTGAGTATCGCCAGCTGTATCAATGAGTGTTGCACCCCTCTTATTATTATAGGGCTAACAGATTGAATATTCCTTCAGAAAAATGAGTGCGATCATGACGGTTCTAAGGGACTAATTGCCAACATATACCAGACCATTCAACACTCCACACCCCCTCAAACCCACACATTTCAAACTTTCTTGCAGACTTCCAATATAGAGGGCATTTCGTCTAAGCAATAAGAAACCCTTTGGTGAGACTCCTAAAACTTACCGCAGTTTATCCCACAGGTAAATGGCTTACAAGTTCATGGTTCAATGGTATTATACACCAGCTTATTTGTCCAGCATATACCCATCAACATCTTCCCTCTGCCATCAGTGTGTGCTAGTAGTGGGATATACTTACCACCTCCGGTGCTCCTGCAGCCTCATTACCACATATTGGAAAGTGATTCTGGAACAAGGTCACCATAGGGGAACCATTCCCTGCCTCTTACCTCACAGTTACACTAGGGTGCCGATCACGATCCTGTAAAAACCGGGTACGAACCGTCGGACGGAGCAAATTCTCCGTCCGACGCGTACCCGGTCGTCAAAATGTACAAACATGGAATTACGATTCGCACGGAAACACCATTTCCGTACGAATCGTACAAAACCCCGACCGACGAAAATAAACATACAAATGCGATCCGGGAAAGCGCCGACGTGACGTCGGGACGCACGCAGCCTGCCATTCACGAACCAGGAATTACGATTTGCACCGACGTCATCCCGCACGGTGAATATTTTCCGGCTGCCAAAAACTGCCGGGAAATCAGGACGACGCGAACAAGGAGTACCTGTACGCGACGGACAGACATGGACCCGAACCTACGTGTCATCCCGGCCCTCATAGCAGTCGACCTCCTCTACAGGTTACGACGCAGACGCCGCAGAAGGTCAGAACAACTAAGGGAGGGGGGGAAAGGGGGGGAAAGGGGGGGGGCAGGACCAGGGGCAGGCCACAAAACCACCACCAATGTCACACAGCACACATGCCCTGGACATACCTGACCCCCATGCCCTGGTCACCACGAGGGGGTGGGGGCGTGTCCAGCAAAGCCAGCGTCCGCCACAAAGGAAGTGCCTCACGACCCGAACCGGCAACACAACTATACAGGTACGTCCCGTACCCACGCCTTAAGAGCGTGGGTACGAGTCGTACCACGCCCACACCTACGTCACCCCAACAATGGCGGGACGGCTGTACCCACGTGGCAAAGGCCTGGGTACGGGTCGCACAAGCATCACATAGCGTGGTTACGGATATGTACGTACCGTACCCCCACCACCGTATGCATGGAGCGTACCCACAACCCCAACAGTGTAAGTACGACCCGTACCCTCACCGGCGTACGTATACGTCCCACCCCAACAGTGTAAGTATGACCCGTACCCTCACACGTGTACGTATGGAGCGTACCCCCCACCCCAACAGTGTAAGTACGACCCGTACCCTCACCCGCGTACGTATGGAGCGTACCCCCACCCCAACAGTGTAAGTCGACCCGTACCCTCACACGCGTACGTATGGAGCGTACCCCCACCCCAACAGTGTAAGTACGACCCGTACCCTCACCCGCGTACGTTTGGAGCGTACCCCCCACCCCAACAGTGTAAGTACGACCCGTACCCCCACCCGCGTATGTATGGAGCGTACCTCCACCCCAACAGTGTAAGTACGACCCGTACCCTCACCCGCGTATGTATGGAGCGTACCCCCACCCCAACCGTGTATGTTCGACCGGTCCCCCCACCCCAACCGTGTAAGTATGACCCGTACCCCCACCCGCGTACGTATAGAGCGTACCTCCACCCCAACAGTGTAAGTACGACCCGTACCCTCACCCTCGTACGTATGGAGCGTACCCCCACCCCAACCGTGTATGTACGACCGGTCCCCCCACCCCAACCGTGTAAGTATGACCCGTACCCCCACCCGCGTACGTATGGAGCGTACCTCCACTCCAACAGTGTAAGTATGACCCGTACCCTCACCCGCGGACGTATGGAGCGTACCCCCCACCCCAACAGTGTAAGTACGACCCGTACCCCCACCCGCGTACGTATGGAGTGTACATCCCCCCAACAGTGTAAGTACGACCCGTACCCTCACCCGCATACATATGGAGCGTACCCCCCACCCCAAAAGTGTAAGTACGACCCGTACCCTCACCCGCGTACGTATGGAGCGTACCCCCACCCCAACAGTGTAAGTACGACCCGTACCCTCACCCGCGTACGTATGGAGCGTACCTCCCACCCCAACAGTGTAAGTACGACCCGTACCCCCATGGAGCGAACCCACACACGTGTCTGGACTAAGCGTACATATTGTTAAATAGGAGGGGTGTGTGCTTATCACTCCCAGCAGTGCCCACAGACAGGAGGGGTGGGTGCAGAGTCGTCCCAGCAGTGCCCAGACACAGGAGGGGTGGGTGCCTATCACTCCCAGCAGTGCCCAGAGACAGGAGGGGTGTGTGCAGAGTCCTCCCAGCAGTGCCCAGAGTCAGGAGGGGTGTGTGCAGAGTCCTCCCAGCAGTGCCCAGACACAGGAGGGGCGTGTGCAGAGTCCTCCCAGCAGTGCCCAGAGTCAGGAGGGGTGGGTGCAGAGTCCTCCCAGCAGTGCCCAGACACAGGAGGGGTGGGTGCCTATCACTCACAGCAGTGCCCAGAGACAGGAGGGGTGGGTACCTATCACTCCCAGCAGTGCCCAGAGACAGGAGGGGTGTGTGCAGAGTCCTCCCAGCAGTGCCCAGAGTCAGGAGGGGTGGGTGCCTATCACTCCCAGCAGTGCCCAGAGACAGGACGGGTGTGTGCAGAGTCCTCCCAGCAGTGCCCAGAGTCAGGAGGGGTGTGTGCAGAGTCCTCCCAGCAGTGCCCAGACACAGAAGGGGTGTGTGCAGAGTCCTCCCAGCAGTGCCCAGAGTCAGGAGGGGTGGGTGCCTATCACTCCCAGCAGTGCCCAGAGACAGGAGGGGTGTGTGCAGAGTCCTCCCAGCAGTGCCCAGACACAGGAGGGGTGTGTGCAGAGTCCTCCCAGCAGTGCCCAGAGTCAGGAGGGGTGGGTGCCTATCACTCCCAGCAGTGCCCAGAGACAGGAGGGGTGTGTGCAGAGTCCTCCCAGCAGTGCCCAGACACAGGAGGGGTGTGTGCAGAGTCCTCCCAGCAGTGCCCAGAGTCAGGAGGGGTGGGTGCCTATCACTCCCAGCAGTGCCCAGAGACAGGAGGGGTGTGTGCAGAGTCCTCCCAGCAGTGCCCAGAGACAGGAGGGGTGTGTGCAGAGTCCTCCCAGCAGTGCCCAGAGACAGGAGGGGTGTGTGCAGAGTCCTCCCAGCAGTGCCCAGAGTCAGGAGGGGTGTGTGCAGAGTCCTCCCAGCAGTGCCCTGAGTCAGGAGGGGTGGGTGCCTATCACTCCCAGCAGTGCCCAGAGACAGGAGGGGTGTGTGCAGAGTCCTCCCAGCAGTGCCCAGAGTCAGGAGGGGTGTGTGCAGAGTCCTCCCAGCAGTGCCCAGACACAGGAGGGGTGTGTGCAGAGTCATCCCAGCAGTGCCCAGAGTCAGGAGGGGTGGGTGCCTATCACTCCCAGCAGTGCCCAGAGACAGGAGGGGTGTGTGCAGAGTCCTCCCAGCAGTGCCCAGACACAGGAGGGGTGTGTGCAGAGTCCTCCCAGCAGTGCCCAGAGTCAGGAGGGGTGGGTGCCTATCACTCCCAGCAGTGCCCAGAGACAGGAGGGGTGTGTGCAGAGTCCTCCCAGCAGTGCCCAGACACAGGAGGGGTGTGTGCCTATCACTCCCAGCAGTGCCCAGAGTCAGGAGGGGTGTGTGCCTATCACTCCCAGCAGTGCCCAGACACAGGAGGGGTGTGTGCAGAGTCCTCCCAGCAGTGCCCAGAGTCAGGAGGGGTGGGTGCCTATCACTCCCAGCAGTGCCCAGAGACAGGAGGGGTGTGTGCAGAGTCCTCCCAGCAGTGCCCAGACACAGGAGGGGTGTGTGCAGAGTCCTCCCAGCAGTGCCCAGAGTCAGGAGGGGTGGGTGCCTATCACTCCCAGCAGTGCCCAGAGACAGGAGGGGTGTGTGCAGAGTCCCCCCAGCAGTGCCCAGACACAGGAGGGGTGTGTGCAGAGTCCTCCCAGCAGTGCCCAGAGAGAGGAGGGGTGTGTGCAGAGTCCTCCCAGCAGTGCCCAGAGTCAGGAGGGGTGTGTGCAGAGTCCTCCCAGCAGTGCCCAGAGTCAGGAGGGGTGTGTGCAGAGTCCTCCCAGCAGTGCCCAGACGCAGGAGGGGTGTGTGCCTAACACTTAAAGCAGTTCCCATGTAACGCAAAGGGTGGAGTAGCCACAGATACCATGCCCACAAATTTCAGTCAGGTGCACAAAGACCCTGCAGTACATGTACCACATGTGTGCGAGGCTGGGAGTATACGCATGCATAGCGCAGAAAAGAAAACATGTACACATGAAGTCATGTCAATAGTCCACATACACAAGTACAATGACTATCAAGAATGCCACGAATGATGCAGGTGGAGACATCGCTCAGCATGCATGTGCAAAGTAGAAGGAGTCCGTCACACACCCAGCTATTGTACATACAGCTCTGCGCTAAATATTGGGAACACCCTGCAGGGAAGATGTCAGGGTACACAGAGGAAGGAATACACCTATGGACTATTTCACCATGCAGCAACTGCTTACATGAACACAGAAACCTAGCTAACACCGTGTGATGGCACACAGATCCCAGGGTCCCCCCTATGACCAGCACACTACTACATTTCCCACACAACCAACACATGATCACCACCCAAAATCATGTAGCAGCCCCACCAACAGCAATATCAGAAAAGCAGTAGTGTTCAAAGGAAACAAAAATGGCTTTAATCAGCATGATCAAAAATTGTATGTTCGTAGAAAGTTCAATATTTACAAAGCCCATAGGGCAGTCCAGAAGTCACAGCTGGATGGGGGACACAGTGGGATGCGTGTCCCCTAGCTTGCCTGCACAGTTACATTCCGTCGTCTTCCACAGGGGTGAGGGCATCATGTGGGTGGGAAGAAACAGGCACCGCAGGGACAGGAGGGTGAAGGGTAGGCGTCGTGGGTGCAGGGATGGAGGACTCCACCACAGGGGGTGGGGCAGGGCCAAAGGTGGAGGCCAGGAGCTCGCTGCACACCTTAGCAAGGTCCTCCAGGGAATCCCCTGCACCCGAAGGAACCACAGGCCCCAAGGAGGGGGGGATGTCAGAGGGATGGGTCGCAGCGCCACTGGGGGAGGGTGTAGACAGGGGGGGGGGAATCAACCACCCTGACCGAGGACTTCCTTGACCGCTTGCGTGGTGGCGTCACTGTGGGGCTCAGGGACAGAGCGGCCATGAAGGAGTCTTTGGGGGAGATGTGGACAGGAGAGCTGAGGGGAGGGGATTTGGAGGGAGTGGATTGGGTGGAATGCGGACTCCCACTCTGGCTGCGTGTCACACGTTTGCCCCCCGACCCAGTGGGTGTGCCTACTTCACCTTGTGTGTGCGTGTCAGGAGGTGTGCGGTGGACCTTCCCTGCTGGTGTGGTGCCTGTGTGTGTTGTGGTGGGTGCATGCTGACGTCTGGGTGTACGTGGGACAGGCATGGGAGTGGGAAGTGTGGATGGGGCAGGGGTAGGGGGTGGGACGTAGCACTGCAGTGTCGAGTCTATCGACCTCAGCAAGCTGCGTTGCTCAGCCTGCGATGAGTGAATGCCCTCCAAGTATGCCTCCATGTTGTGCAGCGCTTGGCTGTGGCCATGGAGGACATTAAGGATCGCAGCCTGACCAACCTGCAACTGCCGCTGGATGTCCACAGACTCAGCATTGGCGGCAGCAGTGGAGACAGGGGCAGGGGGTGCGGTGCCTGGCAGGAAGGAGACATGTGGTGACCGGGCACATTGGGAAGGGACACGAGCAAGTGGGAGGCGGCTGATGGCAATGGAGGGGGCGGGGCGAGATGTAGTGCCGCTGTCAGCTGCTGGTGCAGCCGCCGCCCACTCGGAGAGATCATCCTCGGACCCGTCAGCTTCATACTCTGTTGTGCCAGTCGACAGGTCCCCGGCTTCACTCTCCTCTACCTCAGTCCCACTTGATGTGCCAGCCCCGATGTCACCGCTGGCACTGGTGCTCGGTCCCTCTGCTCCGTCTGTGCCCATGTCTCCCTCCGTGTCCCCCGACGATGCTGTGAGCAGGGTGAAGAGACAGAAATTAATCATACACCTGTATACATATGTCACATGAGTCCAATCTACATAGGTCACAGTGCATAGCCTGAAACAAAAGAAGAGTTACATCTACAAAACAAGGTACATATGTAGGGCATGCAAGACACAGTTGTTTGACCCACCATGCCACCGAAAACTATGGAGAGCATGACACAATAGCAAATGAGATGGAATGGAATTTTGACTGAGGAGCAAGGCCCTGGGGACAATCCAGCACTGCATCTGCACCACACAGCGTGGCAGGAAATAGGGATGAGCAGGGACCATATCCAGGAACAAGAGGCACATGCAGCATAGGTTATACTGAAAACATGCCCACCATGACTGGCCAACTGCACCTTGAGTACATGTCCAGACAAACATCACACACTGGCCAGTCCTAGCAAGGAGATATCAGGTTGTGACATGAAGGCCATGCCCGCACCACCCACCCCCTACATGAGACTATTATTTGGAGACACAGGAAGCACTTACATCCCTTAGTCTGGGTGAAATACACATGGGATGCAACAAATCAAGGTTGCACACAAAATACCCAAGGTGCGCCTGTCCAAATAATCATGTACAAATGGGCATCATCAGATGATTGTAACAAGACACACAGGCAATGTCCACCGTGAGTATGAACAAGGAAAATCAGGTCAGGCTGTACAGTGGACACTTGTACTACATTTCACGTCAATATACATTTGGCCAGGGGACAATGGCACAGAGCACAACCTATGCTGTAGACACAGAGATTGTCAACATAATTGGATTACACACATGATACCTAGGAAAATATGCCCCTGGGGACAGTAGTGGCCACACAACTCCATGCTCCTGAATGGGAATGACTGCAACACACGCTACCATCCCCGCACTATGCGTACCGCACACTCATGCACATCATGTCACAGGCCACCACATAGGACATGCGTGCTGTAAGGCCTCACACTTGAGAGACTAACTCCCATGTCTGGACTCAGCATTAGTGCCAACTGACATGGAACCCACAAGACCAGAACTGGACAGGGCACAGGCAAGGTCCCAAAACCTGTTACACACCACCCCCACACATGATGCTGCAGGCATTGTACACGTGGAGAAGGTGCCAGGCTACATAACCTTGTGACGGAGTGACTTCACACAGACCAGGGAACACATTGCAAGGAGGGGAAGGGAGGCAGGAGAGCACTGCAATACTGTGGGTAACAGGATCTGCACAGCACCATTAAACCATGGCAGTGCATCCATGGAACAGTGCACTTACAAATGCTGGTGAAACACAACAAACACACATGTACCTACCCCCTTCCTGCTGCTGCATCTCCTGTAAGCGCCTGTCCAAGTCTGGAAATACCACCGCCAGCACACGCTTCTGGATGTGGGAGAGACGGCGGCGCCCACGGTTCTTATGGCTCTCAGGTGAGTCCCCCAGCAGGACCCGTGCGATCCTCCGCGTCCAGCACCGGATATCCTGCCAGCGTTTCCTCACCTGGGACAGGCGCCGCTTCCGACCATCCGCACTCCTCACGGCACTGACGGCGGTCAGCCAGATCTGCTCCTTGGCAGAGGCGCCTACCTGTGAGGATGAACAAGTGACACTACATCAATACACCTGCAACATGTCACAGAGACACATATGAGAACAAATTAGCTGGTTACAACAAGGCATGTCATGCAGCCAACACATTGCACCTTTGCCATAGGGACATACTCCTCTGGGGAAGGGCAAAAGCAGTACGTGCCAGTGAAAGTACACAGGTGGAATGAGGGCAAAGACACAATCAATTATAAAGGCTCACACTGTGCATCACACCCACCCCTCCTGACTCTGGGCACAGCTGGGAGGACTCTGCACACACCCCTCCTGTCTCTGGGCACTGCTGCGAGTGATAGGCACCCACCCCTCCTGTCTCTGGGCACTGCTGGGAGGACTCTGCACACACCCCTCCTGCCTCTGGGCACTGCTGGGAGGACTCTGCACACACCCCTCCTGTCTCTGGGCCCTGCTGGGAGGACTCTGCACCCACCCCTCCTGTCTCTGGGCACTGCTGGGAGTGATAGGCACCCACCCCTCCTGCCTCTGGGCACTGCTGGGAGGACTCTGCACACACCCCTCCTGTCTCTGGGCACTGCTGGGAGTGATAGGCACCCACCCCTCCTGCCTCTGGGCACTGCTGGTAGGACTCTGCACACACCCCTCCTGTCTCTGCGCACTGCTGGGAGTGATAGGCACCCACCCCTCCTGCCTCTGGGCACTGCTGGGAGACATCAGGCATTCCCCCCCCCCTGGGACCCCCCCTACAGTACATAGCATGTGTGTCACACCTGGACACAATGGCAGAAGTCACAGTCACAAAAAAAGGGACACAGTCTGTGCTAGTAGCTCTGCACTCACCTGATACCCTGGTCGCCCATACAGCAGGGGGTACTGTGGGAGGATCACATCCAGCAATGCCAGGTTCTCCTCCAGGGTGAATGGCTGTGACCTCTCCACAGACCTTGACATGGTTCCAGGGAATCAGGAGCAGCAGCAGTGTGGTAGAATCGAAATATGTGCAGGCAAGTGCTCCCTCATGGGACCTGGCTGCCTTATATCTGCCTTGCTGGCCTGTTTCATGCACAGGAGTACAGAGTGATTGGTCACTCACCTTTGCATCCTATGTTTCCTCCAATCCCTTCAAACCTAGCACAGTTAGTGGGTTCTTATTGTGTTTTTTTCTTCAGCATGATGTAAACCCCACAAACACATTGCAACAAAGTAGATTCATTCCAACTGACTTCTGCTGTGCACCTTCCAGAACAAATTCAAACTTTAAACTTGGTCTCCATGACAACCTGCATGCATGTAGGCCTTAATACTTGTCCCTCATGTGTCCCCTATGTAAAATTGAGCTTCACCCACAGGTACGGTGCGTTCCGGGCCCCTAGGGCACCCCAAATGCATAGCAACGGCCCGTACACGCGTGCGTACGTTCACTATCACTATGGGTGTCCTCGCGTATGAGTACTCGTACTGGTACGGACCGTACACACGCCTGTACGTTCACTATCACTACGAGTACGCATACGCGAGAACACCCATGGTGATAGTGAACGTACAGGCGTGTGTACGGTCCGTACCACTATGGGTGTTCTCGCGTATGCGTACTCGTAGTTATAGTGAACGTACAGGCGTGTATACGGTCCGTACCACTATGGGTGTTCTCGCGTATGCGTACTCGTAGTGATAGTGAACGTACAGGCGTGTGTACGGTCCGTACCACTATGGGTGTTCTCGCGTATGCGTACTCGTAGTGATAGTGAACGTACAGGCGTGTGTACGGTCCGTACCACTATGGGTGTTCTCGCGTATGCGTACTCATAGTGATAGTGAACGTACAGGCGTGTGTACGGGCCGTACCAGTACGAGTACGCATACGCAAGGACACCCATAGTGATAGTGAGCGTACAGGCATGTGTACGGGCCGTACCACTGCGAGTACGCATACGCGAGGACACCCATAGTGGTACGGCCCGTACACACGTGCGTACGTTCACTATCACCATGGGTGTTCTCGCGTATGCGTACTCGTAGTGATAGTGAACGTACAGGCATGTGTACGGTCCGTACCAGTATGAGTACTCATACGCGAGGACACCCATAGTGATAGTGAACGTACGCACGCGTGTACGGGCCGTACCACTATGGGTGTTCTTGCGTATGCGTACTTACTGACCGTACACATGCCTGTACGCTCACCATCACTATGGGTACACATACGGCAGCACTCCCATAGTGATATGGGAACGTACACAGGCCCTCTTAGCAGCAGTACGGTGGTATTCACACATCACAGTGGTGACAGGCAGCACACAGGAAGGAATAGGGCTGACATACTTGTCCATGGATGGACATCAAGGCATTGTCTGGGCAGTACTACATGTGTGGGGCACAGGTGTGACAGGCTGTGATGTGGCACATTACTCCTGAGTCGAGAAGGCACCAGATGTATGATGAGATGTGTACAGATGTAATGTGTGACGGTGCAATGTGTGCCAGGCATGCCCTTGACTCCTTTGACATGTGTGCATGTCGTACTGCACACTTGGGATGAGCGTCACTGGCATGGCACGGACACCAACACACGGAAGTGTCCCCTGATGCCCGGTACAGGGGTTACCACACCTGACATGTCACTACCCACGGTGCACGATGTGACTATGTCATGTATGTGTTGGGGGTTCCCATTAGGTTGATGTTGGAGCACCCTCCCAAAGCTGCAGCTGTTGCAGCAACCAACATGTGTCTGTGTGTAGATTGACATTGCACACTGTTCCGCACACCATGCCACATGTGGTATCGGATGTGAGGTGCATATGTATGCATGGGACACGGAGTAGCGTAACAAGGACATGTCTGCATCCTCTCTATGAATGTGTGGTGAGTCATGACATGTACACCTTCATGGCAAGGTGTGTGGGCTGTCCTAGTGTAATGTCATGTGACCTGTGGCTCTAGTGTTCCGCTACCAGTCTCTGCAATCGACATCCTACTTCTGCTGATGTGTGGATGTATGTCACTCCTGTGTTGCGTCTGGCTGTTCACTTGCACTGGGACACAGCTAATCCCATGCCATGGCATGTGGAGGTTCAGAATCTCCGTGTGTATCTGGGTCTTGTAGGAGTGTCACCTGGCAGCCATACGTGTCCAGGGCATGTGGCACATACCTGACTCCCTATGTAGCATATGTGTATAGACAGATTAACATGTGCTCAGTACATATAAATTGTTGTTGTGGTGCACTCACTCTTCCTTGTCACTTCCAAATTACTGCAGAGCGCCGCCTCTTCCCCGAGCAATTCCGGACTTGGCTGCCATGCGGGAGAATGACTGTATCCGGTGCTACCGCTTCCCCCAACGGTTGATTCTGGATTTGACGGCGAGACTGGCACCACACCTGCAACCGCTGCACAGGTATCCTACGGCACTGACACCCAAGCTGAAGGTAATGGCAGCCCTACATTTTCTAGCCATGGGTACCTTTCAAAATACCATAGCTCATGTTGGTGGCATGTCCCAGAGCATGTTCTGCCGTGTGCTGCATGATTTCTTAGAGGCCATGTTGATTCACCTGGATGACTTCATCCATTTTCCTACCCCTGAACAGTTGACTGTGGTCAAGCGTGGATTCTATGCCCTGGGAGGGATGCCCCATGTCATTGGGTCCATAGATGGGACACATGTTGCTTTGGTACCACCACAGGCACAGGAGGTAGCGTACCAGAATCGCAAGCACTACCACTCCATCAATGCCCTTGTGGTGTGTCTGTCCAACATGGTGATTTCACATGTCTGTGCTCGTTTTCCAGGATCAGCACACGATGCCTACATCATGAGGCGTAGCAGGGTGCCTGAAATGATGACGCAGCTGCGCAACGAACGAGCATGTGTTGTTGGTGGGTACACTCTGGCAGTCCTGTATTTTGCTTACACTTCCAGCACGACCGCTTCTCCTGTCCTGCTTATGTCCATGTGCTTTCCATTTAGGGGACGCTGGCTATCCCAACATGCCATGGCTGATCACACCTCTGCGCAACCCCATCACGCCGGCTCAGCTTCGCTACAACACCGCACATGGCCGGACAAGGCGAGTGATAGAGAGGACGTTTGGCCTCCTGAAGAGCCGATTCAGGTGCCTACACAAGACCGGCAGCGCCCTCCCATATGCCCCGGCGAAGGTCTGCAAAATCTTCATGGTCTGCTGCATGCTGCACAACATGGCAGTTGAGAAAGCTGTGCCACTCATCCTGGATCAAGATGACGAGGACCACCCACCCATGGAGGACGAAGGTCTTGGCAATGGGGCTAGTGATGTGGAGGATGTGGAGCCGCAAGAGGACATCCAGACTCGGCTCATACGCGACTTCTTTGCTTAGTGGTGAGTACCAGTGTCTGAGTGTGCACGCATTGGTCCCCGTGTGGCATGTGTTGTGATGTGTGTCTCCACATGCATGTATGGCACGTGAGTCAGAGGTGTGTGTGGGTGTGTCACTGGAGTGATGGTGCCAGTGATGGTTGTATTTCCCCAGTCATAATTGTGACCTAGCATGTTGTCATCCTTACATGTGTCGAGTACATGCACATGCAAGTGGCTGTGCTTTTTGTGGCTGACTTCTTGTGTGTCTCTCTTCCCCAGGTACTTGCGCATGCCGTCTGCTGCTTGCATTGTTGTGGCACTGCTATTCCTCATGGACACGTCATCGTGTGCTGACTCAGCGTTACAGGCACGGACACGTTTGGAAGTCTCCTTAGGGTAAGGGATGCATCAGGGGTGTATTGGGTGTGGCAGTTGATCACGATGTATGCACACTGCCCCTGTCGATGTTTGGTTCCTCTGCAGACATGTTGCATCACCATGGTACACATGACATGCAGCTGGGTACACCTGAATAGATGGTCAGACTTGTTGACAGTCATCTGTGATGGGATAGTGGATTGTGATGATGGCATCAATGTGTGTAACACTGCCCTCGGGACATACGGTTTGCATTGGCTTGACATGCTGTGGGACTTCCACATCAGCGGATCAATGGTGTATTGCAGGCTCTCCGTGAGCAGCTGGGGGTGTTTAGCTGTTAGCCGACACTTGTGTGCCAGTTCCATGGCTATCACGCATTTGTGCTGCAGAAGGGGGGTGCCAGTGTTGGACCCACATGTTACTCCACATGAACTGTTCATGTGTACTTCAAGTTGCCTCTGCAATCCCGAATACATGACTAATAAAGGTGTCCCTATGCCTCCAAGGTGCCTCTTCTCAGTCAATGCTGGTGTGTTGCCACGGTGCATCCGGCATGTCTGCCATGGTTTTCCCTGATAGTGGCTATGTGTCTATGTGTCGAGTAGCAAGATGCAAGCTGTGTGTGCGGGATGAGACTGTGTATTGTGCATGATGTCCATGACTGTGTGGGTATTGTGACATGTGCCATCCCCATGCATCCAACGTTGGCCAGGCCCCCATTATCTGCATCCACCGGACTCAAGCTTGCAGGACATGGTTCTGCCACCTGTCTACACATACCTGGGTGCCCCCCAGGACACTGGACATGATCCCTGACCTCTGCGCATGACTGTTGCTGTACTCAATATGTCTGTCGGCACGGTTGTGCGGCCACCCCCTCAGCTGGTTGGGCCCATCACGGGTGTGTATGGTGCTCCATGTCTGTCTTGCCTAATACACTGTGACCCGTGTGTCCTGTGCCAGACTCAGGCCCCAGGGTGTGGATGGTTGAAGTCAAAAGAGAACTCAGGCATGTTTAGACTTTACAAGACACATGTAAGGTAATAATGCAACCAGCAGGCATCTTCTCTTCATGGTGTGACTTTTTATTTTAGTGGGGGGGGGGGGGAGGGGGGGTATGACGTGAGGGGCTTTCCGGGAGTTTGGAATCCAAAGTTCAGCAGGGGAGTTGGTGTCCTTGCCATTGGAAATCCTCAGAGTCCATGCCACAGTCTTTGTCAACATTGGTCAGACAGTGACCAGCATGGCCATGTGGCAGAGAATGTCTTTTGATGCTGTGATGCTGTTGCTCCAGTGGGCCAGGTGCCAGGCCAGGTGTCCTGGGAGATGGTGATGTAGCGCCGACCCTCACGGTCTTTTCCGTGGACGACCCGCCCTCCTGCGGGGACCCTCAGAAGCAGGCCATGACGATGTTTGGGATGCTCCATCGGATGTTTCCTCCTCCTCCTCCTGATCCCTCCCTGTGGGTGGTGATGTTCTACGCCTTCTGGCACAGGGAGGGTTGCCCATGTTGTCGGCCATCCGACGGAGTGTAGTGTGAATTCCCGTGAACACCGTCACGAGCTCAGCCTGTCTGTCCTCCATCCTCCGTTGGTGTTGCAGTAGACAGGCATGTAGCTCCGCATGTTGCTGGGCCTGCTGGGTCTTGATCCCCTCGAGGACGGACACAACCTGGGCCATGCCCGTGGTGTCCTGCCGGTATGTGTCTAGGATGTTACGGACATGGGAATATACCGGATCCCCAGCCAACTGGTCAGGCTGGCGCCTCTGCCGTCCTCCACTCCCACCACCCCTGCCCACTTGCACCTGGCCTGCCCTTGTGGGCACATCGGGTCTCCGGGACCCCTGAGGGGTGGCATTGGCATTGTCGCCTGCCTCCTCCTGGGTGCCCGGGACACCGTGTCCCTCCTGGCCAGCCTGGCTGCTTTGTGGTGGTGGGGCAGGGATCCTGGGTGTCTCCTGGGATGTGGCAGGAGTGGGGGTGGTGGTTGGCCCCGTTGTACCTGACGCAGGTGCTGCAGGTCGTTGGACACCAGAGGGGCCAGGTTGGTCGGGGTCGTCCACAGAGTGGTGAGAGTCGTCGCTGCCGGTGGGATCGGCCTCCCGCAGAGCCGGGTCCTGTGAGTCTTCCCCCCCAGTGTTGGGGGGTGAACCACGAGGTTGACCTGTGTGTGAGAGAGACAATGTTAAATTTTGTTCCATGCAACATCCATGTTTCATTAGTTTCAAAGTTGGAACATTTCCTCTGGGAATTTGGATCTGTCTTGCATTCCACTCACAGTGCACTTGTGCATGGGTGTGTCCCTTGGGCACAGCTTTGGCGACTTTAACTATTTGTGGCACAGTCTTACTTGCTGCGTCAAGTGTGACTGCAGTCAGCAGTGGAGTGGGCAGGTGTGGAGAGCCATGCATTGGAGCCTTCCGTGTTGCACTGTACGTGGGCACATGGAGTGGTTCCACACACTTAGATAATGCAGGTAGCTGTCGTTGTGCTCGTGCATAGGTTGTGAAATGGCCCTGTGTTTAGCCATGGAGAAGAGGGGGGGGTTCTGGCACTGGCCACCCTTGTCTACATGCACGCAGTCCACCTGCTGACGAGCAGACATTCCCACACCCCACAAGGCTGATTTGCTCTCCCTGTGTGTCCCTTTCTCGCTCCCTCTCTGTCCCCCTCTTCCTCCCTCTGTGTGTCAGCCTACTCCCTCTGTCCGTCTCCCTGTGTCTCCCTTTCTCCCTCCCTCTGTCACCCTCCTCCCTCTGTCAGCCTCCTCCCTCTGTCCGTCTCCCTCTGTCAACCTCCTCCCTCAGTCCGTCTCCCTTTCTCCCTCCCTCTGTCACCCTCCTCCCTCCCTCTGTCTGTCTCCGTGTCCACCTCTGTCTCCCTCCCTCTCTGTCCCCCTCTCCCTCCCTCTCTGTCCCCCTCTCCCTCCCTCTGTGTGTCAGCCTCCTCCCTCTGTCCGTCTCCCTGTGTCTCCCTCCCTCTCTGTCCCCCTCTCCCTCCCTCTCTGTCCCCCTCTCCCTCCCTCTGTGTGTCAGCCTCCTCCCTCTGTCCGTCTTCCCGTGTCTCCCTCCCTCTCTGTCCCCCTCTCCCTCCCTCTGTGTGTCACCCTCTGTCACCTCAGCCCAGCTTCCTGGGCACACACTGTTAGCAGATCTTTGAATGGCCCTTGGCTTGTTGATGTGAGTTTGTTTCTGATCTCCAGGCACCCATTGGGTGTAGTGTCTGTGTCTGCGCTGCTGCTGTGGTGGTGTGTGCTGCCACTCTTTCACAGTGTTGGCTGTTCATTAGCTGCTGTCATGTGCAAAACAGTGCCTTCACCCCCATGTGTTAATGCAAGGCGTCCGCCATTTGCTGGCGAGTCTTTCCTGTGTGGGGACACACTGTTTGTCTGGCTGTGACCTAGGCCATATGGGCAGAGGGCATTGTTGTCTGCTTCTGAGTTGCACTATGTGATTTTTGGGGCCCACCCTCCCGCCATCCGGCTTATCGTGTCATGTGTTGGTGTCTTCTGTGGCCTGTGACTTGACATTGTCCAGCTGGGTGCATGGGGCATGGTGGCGCCAGTGGCATGTGCGTGTTCATGGAGTGTGGTTGAGTCATGCGATAGCTTGGGGTGGTTGCGTGCCTGTTTGTGAGTTTGGTTGTGGATGACGTTCCCCCCATGTGAGGTGCGTTGTTTGTGTACTCACCCGGGTCTCGGAGTCCTCCTAATCCTTCGACTGCCTCCACCGGCAGTATGGCCATCACCCTCTCCTCCCAGGGATGGTAGTGTACGGGTCTGCGGGACGGCCCTCCTCCAGTGACGTTGGCCTGGTTGTGTTCATCCGTCATCTTGGCTCGGACCCTCCTCCGCAGATCGTACCACCTGGCTTGGCATTCCTGCTTGTTCCTTCTGGTGTCCGCAACAGCATTCACAGCATCGACGATGGTCTGCCACATGGCTGTTTTTGCTGAAATGCTGGTTTGTCTGACCAATGTTCCAAAGAGGTGTGGCTCGACTCTGAGGATTTCATCGACAAGGACCTCCAACTCTCGGTTACTGAACTTTGGATTCTTGTTAGTGGGCATGGTGAGGGGTGTGGGTGTGGATGGGGGGGGTGTATGGATGGTTGTGGGTGTGGTTGTGCAGGTGTGTGTGTGAATGTGATGAGGGGGTGTTTGTGAAGGTGGTTGTGTGAAGGTGTGCAAGTGTAAGGTGTGGTAAAGCTTCTAGTATGGTGCTGTAGGTTGTCTGTGGGGTCTGGCAGCAGTGAGTCTGTTGCAAAGGCTCATGGTTTGTGTGTGTGGGCCCTTTTTATTGGTCCATTGGTGGGTGTGGCTGTGTTTGAAGTTTGGGTGGGTGTGTTATAAGGAGTGGTGGTGTTTTGGGCCTCGGTTTGTTTTTGGCAGTTGCAGGTCAGTGAATGTGTTGTTTTAGTGGTTGTTGGACATGTTTAGTGGCTTTGTGCCATTCGAATGGTGTATTCTTGTGTTGTTTTGGTTTGTCCTGGTTGTGTACGTGCGTTTTTAGCGTGTGTACGGGGTGTACATGGGCCATTTTGTTGTACAGTGCTGTCCTTGTGTGTGGCTTGGTACGACTCGTACATGCGGTTGTGATGTTGGGGCCTGGGGTACGCTCCGTACTTAGGATGTTGTGGTGGGGGTACGACTCTGACGTACACGGGTGTACATACACGGGTGGGGGTACGACTCTAATGTACACGGGTGTACATACACGGGGGGGTACGACACGTACAGGGGTGTACATACACGGGGGTACGACACATACAGGGGTGTACATACACAGGGGGTAGGACACGTACATGGGTGTACATACACGGGGGGTAGGACACGTACACGGGTGTACATACACGGGGGGTTCGACACGTACAAGGGTGTACATACACGGAGGGGTACGACACGTACACGGGTGTACATACACGGGGGGTACGACACGTACAGGGGTGTACATACACGGGGGTAGGACACGTACACGGGTGTACATACACGGGGGGTAGGACACGTACACGGGTGTACATACACGGGGCGTACGACACGTACAGGGGTGTACATACACGGAGGGGTACGACACGTACACGGGTGTACATACACGGGGGGTACGACACGTACAGGGGTGTACATACACGGGGGTAGGACACGTACACGGGTGTACATACACGGGGGTAGGACACGTACACGGGTGTACATACACGGGGGTACGACACGTACAGGGGTGTACATACACGGGGGGTACGACACGTACACGGGTGTACATACACGGGTGGGGGTACGACTCTAATGTACACGGGTGTACATACACGGGGGTAGGACACGTACACGGGTGTACATACACGGGGGTTCGACATGTACACGGGTGTACATACACGGGGGGTAGGACACGTACACGGGTGTACATACACGGGGGGTTTGGCACGTACACGGGTGTACATACACGGAGGGGTACGACACGTACAGGGGTGTACATACACGGGGGTACGACACGTACAGGGGTGTACATACACGGGGGTACGACACGTACAGGGGTGTACATACACGGAGGGGTACGACACGTACACGGGTGTACATACACGGGGGGTAGGACACGTACAAGGGTGTACATACACGGGGGTACAACACGTACAGGGGTGTACATACACGGAGGGGTATGACACGTACACGGGTGTACATACATGGGGGTACGACACGTACAGGGGTGTACATACACGGGGGTACGACACGTACACGGGTGTACATACACGGGGTAGGACACGTACACGAGTGTACATACACGGGGGGTAGGACACGTACATGGGTGTACATACACGGGGGTACGACACGTACAGGGGTGTACATACACGGAGGGGTACGACACGTACACGGGTGTACATACACGGGGGGTACGACACGTACAGGGGTGTACATACACGGGGGTAGGACACATACACGGGTGTACATACACGGGGGTAGGACACGTACACGGGTGTACATACACGGGGGTACGACACGTACAGGGGTGTACATACACAGAGGGGTACGACACGTACAGGGGTGTACATACACGGGGGTACGACACGTACACGGGTGGGGGTACGACTAATGTACACGGGTGTACATACACGGATGGATCGTGATTCCGCGGTCGGACTTCACTTTTCACATTTGTACGGTGATTCGTCCGAGGACGTGTCGGACACTTTTTCCGACCCGAGGACGTGTGGGGACTTATTCCCAATGCGATTCGTATGGTCTTTTTCCCATGCGAATCGTAATTGGCAGTTTGTACGGTACTTGTACGATTCGTACGGTAAAAAGACCGGATACGAGTCGTACTGGGAAATTTTTTACCGGATCGTAATTGGCACCTAGGTGTGCAATACCTTGCCTTGGAGGCGATGACCCACGCTGACTGGAAGCTTAATAGCTACATACTGAATGCTGCACAGCTGGTATTAATATAGTTGAAGAAGACAACTGCCCTCCCAATAACTTAATGTTTCACCGCCCATGGGAGGTGATGGTGATGCAACAACTTTCCCACAACTTACCTCGCATAGAAGTTACATTTCATTAGATTTGGCAACCGCTGATATGCTATCTCACCCGCTTGGAGTTCACCTGTTTCAACCCAGCAAAGCTTGGAGCATTTCAGCTTTTTAATAACTTTTCATCCATGCTTAGCTTCAATCGAAAGGCCATGTCCCCCATCCACCATGAGCGTCAATCCTGCGTTCTCTATTGCACGACTTTGCTTATATTGTGAAGCTGTATGTTAACAACATTGACCTGCAAACCTATGACGATTCCCCTCCCCCACCCCTCAAATGGGACTGGAGACCCTGGTAGATGTTTCGCATGGGAGCCGGCAATTAGGACTTTGTGGAATGTGTTTGTTAGGACCTGCTCTGCAGTCAACAGCTAACACTTGACAGTTTTCATGCTGGCTTCAGTGTCTCACAGAGCCTTCACCTGTTAATGGTGTCCCACTGCCTATATCTGGAAGCATTTGAAGGCATGTTGGATTATGGTTCTATTCCTCTATCATCCATGGAAACTAGGGTCACCTCTGCCTGTCAACCCCAAAAGTAACTGTGACTACCTCCTTCAAGATCACTAGACTCGACAACCCAGGTGTCTGCCCACAGGTAGAGGGGTGTGCCCTTATGGGACATTTGCGTTTACCCTTGTTGTGCCCATATTTGTAGCACACTGTACATTGGGGTGCAACCATCCTTTTCCTATGGTTAAGGAAGCCATTTCAGAGAGTAATCCTTTATTTTAGGTTTTTCTCCTCTGTCTTTATTTTGTTGGAAACCCTGAGCACCTGTGGATGTCACCACAATATACCTTATTTAATCTTTAAACTAAAATATATTTTTGAACTGATGAACATTCACCTTTAGGAAAGGGAATTCATTTTAATACCTGTGTACTAATTAATAGGCTTTTAACTATAATTTTAAATAATTATTAAACATACATTTTTTTAAACGCAACTTTAACACTTTTAGGGACAAAGTGCAAATAATATTAGGGTAACGGGAGATGAAATTGTATTAATACCCAGGCATAACTTTTAATTCTAGTACTAATTACTAGGGGCACGATTACAATGTCAGACACCGCTATTACCATGAGACCGCACCATGCGCGGTCACACTCTCCGGTTTCTCTATGGGAGCTTTTGTTACGCCCGTAAACCGAGCATAACACTACATCCCAATCAGAGATTGTGTTAAACCCTGCACTTCTTGGCAGGAACCTCAAGGTGGAGAGGCAAGGGGGCCCCCAAACTCGCTTTCCATCAGGCTTCCCATGTCAGAAAGACTGTGGGAAACCAAGAATCCTAATACTGAAGGTGGAAACGCCTTCCTATGGGACTACGGCCGGTCTCCGAATGGCCAATGGGCTCCTAGAGCCTGTCTCAATCCAGCTGTAACGACCAGCCAGTTTCAATTCTGACCAGCTGCATTGTAATCAACTGGTCAGAACTGAAACAGGCGATATCGTCGTAAAGCCTCTGACCTAAGGTCGGAGGGTTTACGATCGAGATCGTCATAGGCCCCTTGGTCTTTAAATACATTTCATTTTAGCATTAAACTTCAATAATTTAATTGCACTACTATATTCACCATTAGTGACAGGATATAAGGGATATAGGGGTAATGGGCAGGGTAGTACATTAATACCCAGGTAATACTTAATTTTTACATACTAACAAATTTATTTTAAAGGGAAAAATGAATACAACAGTGAGATTTTAACAGACATTTAAATATTAAACCACAATCATTATGAATAAATAATAATTACAGAGAAACACCTTATTTTAGAGTGAGCAACAGGAAACAAATAAACACTACTTTTTTTTAATCTCTTTGCAATTAGTTGATGAATTGACAATTTGCAAAAATAAATATATGTACACCTTTTAAGAAAAAAAACAAGCCTTTATTGCAATAAAAATGGTAGTAGTTTCCCATGCATTTACATTCTTTAAAATGTTGAAAATGGTCCATTTTTCCGTTGTTACGCAAAGCCAGGCTCTCTTTCTCAGTGATGACGAGGAAAATCACCTTGTCGTTGCATATAAAAATGATTGACACACCCAAGACAGTATAAATGAAAACCACAATTCACTTTTCAAATGTTTACTGTAATCTTTTCACTTTTGTACAAAAAGGGTGCTACAATTGGTAGATAAATATGAAATTAAACTTTTACTTATAAAACCAGAACAATGAGCACAAAAAATATTTATATTATTGTAAACACATTAAGATTCTACCTCCTACGTATCATGATATTTGTATTCGATCCACTGAGAGCATAATGGGGTTATACTTCTGCATTCAATACTCCAAAGATTATTAATAACTACATTGAAAGCCTTATTGCTTTAGTAAGGTTGCCTCTTCTTTTTGAAAGCATTTTAAATGTAACCATCTGAAGAATTAAATACATAGTACCTGCTGGGAAAAGGGAACAAATAAAACAAAAATATGTTAGACAGTTTGCTTATTATGCATAACAAAAGTTTTAGCTTTGCTAACTAAGGGCCTGATTACAAGTCTGGCTGTCTTGCGGTGGCACGGGAGGAGGGTGAGGGATGGGGACGGTTCACTATACTGCAGATTACAACTTACAAAGTCGTAATGGTGCCGGTGGAACACCTGCTGCGCCAGGGAACAGTGGCGGTGGTGCTGCAGCGCCACAACGCAATATACTGAGCAGGGACTTGCGCAGTCCGAGGCAGCATATTTTTAGTTCTTGCACCACCAGCATTTTCATGGCACAGCCCCACCATGAAAAAGCTGGTGCTACAAGTACTACAGGTTGTACATTTGGGGGGCAAATCATGTCCCCCCCCCCACTGTATTTCCCACAGTTCCAGCACAGCATGGAAGTCAACTCCCATGCCATGCTGGAACTTTTTGGCAGTTCCTATTGGGGTGCATCACCATGGAAAAGGCCAAAGAACTGCCGACCATATTACGAGCTGCACGTTTGCAACTCGTAGTACGGTCGGCGGTGCTTGTGCAGTTGCTGCTGCGCTAAAGTTGTAATCAGGCCCCTAGTCATGTTGAGGAGGTTTTTTTTTTTTTAGAAATGCCTATATGGAAGTGCCCCTTTTGGACATGGTTAGCCCCATGATTTGCATGATATTTGATGCATCTTTGACAGAAGAGCACTGGATTCCTGCTAACCAGGTTCCCCAGTGCCGGTATTATTTCCCAAAAATTGATGTAAATGCTTAATTGTGCCACAATTGGCAAGGCCCTTTGCACCGCTGTAAGGGCTATCTTTTGGTATGTAGGGCATGGGTCCTGAGGAAGGCCCCTTATAGCTGCAGCATGTATTGTGCCGCTCTAAAGTTACTGGGTCTCTGAATTTACACAATAAATTACTTGCTAAACTCACGCATGTGCACAACACAGCAGTCAGCATTCCAGTCCACTGTACAGAACGGCTCTCCATAGCTGCTGCTGGTGAATCTGCGTACTAAATTACATGCCTAGACGCGCTTGCGTACCAGATAGCAGTTAGCATTCTAGTCACCGGCCGCTTTCCAGGGTTTTTGAACTATACTGTCAATACAAACCACTGCCAGGTTACCTGACCAGCACGTCACACTCGAACTAAAGAGACCCACTCTGGCGGGAACTTAAGCCGGACTGAGTTTCGCATGAAGTACGTTTTTCTTCCCTTTCCGCCCCTGTCCCCGCAAAGTCCAGACATCTATTGCATGGATACTTTTTTTTTCCCAACATTTTTATTGGCATTTATTTTAATATACATCCAGAATCATATAGTTCAGCAATTAAAGATATATCACTATACAGCACTTATTTGGCATATAGAATATATAAAATCGTCCTGTACTAACTTTATTTACATTTCGAAGAAGCCATAGAGCAGGTTATCCATTAAAGTTCTTACACATGAATCATAGTCTCATATGTTAAAGTCTTATTTTGCCTGTAAGTTTTAGGAAAAGATTATTTCGGTTAATGTATACTATCACATATTATATGCCAGTCTGTAAATATCTCACAGATTTAATAAAAAAACTATACAACTGGTGAATCATACTATGTAATTAACTAACTGTGCAGTGGGGCCAAGGGTTGTGTATTTGCTAATACGTTAAGCAGGCTGTGTGGGGCATGCGCATTGGAGTCGGGGGCCGGGTGGGAGCTAGACCACCAGTGGGTCATTATCCACATGTCGGGCCGTAAGTTCACAGTGTCCCCAAGTTTTATGTGTGAGCTGGGCAGTGTGTGCAGTCCCCATCTGGCCATTGCCGTGTGGTATATCAGGGTCTGTTTGCAGTAGTGTTTTTCTGAAGGTCAACTCAGTGTTTTCATTTAGGCGTCATACCTTTGGTCATCCTCCTCGCCGCTCGTATGTATTCCCTCTTCGCTCCCCTTATGTCGCTCCAGTCTCTGTCTGTGTTTTCCCATGCCTCCAGTATATCTTTCCGGAGGTCGGCAAAGGTGAGTTGCCACAATCCAAGCACCTTTTACCTCGTCAGTACTCTGACTCCTGCCCCCGCCCAATGGGTTACATTGTGTTTCCAGGCTTCCATTGCTGGTCCATTACGAATTTCCAGGCCAGTGCTATTCTTCTCCAGGCTAAGACCAGGGCTAAATTTAGGAATCGGTTTCCCGATTTCCTTTTAGAAGAACAGGGAAAGAGCCCCAACAGGAACACTCCCATTGAAGGTTAAAGTATGCGCCCCACAGCTGCGCACATGAGTTGTATTGTTTCCTCCCAGAACTTGCGTATTGGGGCACAATCCCAAGTCATGTATATAAAGTCTGCGTCTACACGGTCGCATATTTGGCATTTGTATCCAGTGTCTCCAAAGGCAAGCTGAAGTTTGTGAGGTGTCATGTTTATGTAATTGAACTGTGTGTACTTCAATCTAGTATTGCGTGACACTTTCTTAGGGTATGGCAACATTTTGGACCATTCTGGGTCTGTGATGTGTCTATCCAGAGCAGTCTCTCAACAGGTGCGCAGTTTCGTTAGGGTTGTGCAGACCATCTCCAGTTGCGATGTATAGAACCATTTTACCTGGTGCCTTGCAGTGCCTAATGTAAGGACAGAGTGTAATATCGAGTGTGATTTAGACTCCTGTTGGCTCCCTCCCATAGCCCTCCAAAGGTGTGCAGTATTATCTCATAGGTTAAGAATTGGCCTGTTAGTAGGTCGTAGCTCTCAAGTAGGTCTTCAAATGGAGCCAGGGTTGCTTGCTGGTAGCAATCCCCCACAGTTTATGGTCTGCCCTTATTCCAGGGCTTCAACATTGCTGGGGTTAGTATCTTCTTGGTGTTCCCGTGGGGGAGGCCCACCAGGGGCAGGGCCGGGGCATATAGGGGAGATTTCCCTTCTTTAAAGAGACAGCATTTCCAGCAGCGTAGAGCCGTGGTCTGCAGCAGGGATAGATGAGATGGTGATGTCCGCGTCTAGCATCTTTGCCAGCATCAGATCCGTGCGGATCCCTTGGTCAGTGCCTACTGTGCCCGTATCTGCCAACCACTGCACCAGCCACTGGAGTTGAGAATCTAAAAAGTAGAGCTCGAAGTTAAGCACTCAAGAGTCCTCCCTCTGCGGGTGGGCGTTGTAGGATCGACAGGGCTACCGCCTCCTCCCTTTTTACCATTTCAAATCTCGCAGTAGAGCATGTAGTCCAAACCACGAAGCGGGAACGGTTATGGGGAGATTGCTGAAAAAGTACAGCAGGCGAGGCAGCATGACCATTTCTGCAAGGGAAACCCAGGCCATGATCAGCAGTTGTAGAGTGCACCAGAAGGAAACATTTGATCTCGGAGACCGGAGGGCCATGCCAAGATTACCTTCACGTAAGTCGTCCATCGAGTGGAAGACCGGAATCCCCAGATAACTGAAGGTTGTGGGGACCCAATAAAATCTAATGGGTGAATACCATTGGCCGAGATGGGGAAGAGTTAAGTTTTGCCACGGTTAACTTTGAGGCCAGACAGCAATTCAAACTGCTCTATCGGGCGCAGTGCAGTATTGGTACCCAACATTGCGTCACTGAGGTATATCAATAAGTCATCTACATACAGGGAGATATTATGAGTGTTACCCCCTAATGGGATGCCTAGTCCCTCCCCGCCTTGGTGGAATAATGCTGCCAATGGTTCCATTGACAGTGCAAACAACAGAGGTGACAATGGGCATCCCTCGTGTTCCTCGGAAGATCTCATACTGTGGGACAGTTTTCCCGGTCTGTATCCTAGCTGTGGGACTTTCATAAAGCACCCTCACCCAGTTTACCCAGCTTTCCCCCAGGCCCATGCGTCTCATAGTTTCAAGCAAGTAGTCCCATTTCACGAAGTTGAAGGCCTTCTCGAGGTCTATCAACAAGAAGGCTGCATGCTGTAAATAACAAGTTTCTGCATGGTACAGCATCAAGTACATCCTTCGCAGGCTGTATGATGTGTTCCTGGCCGGAATAAATCCATTCTGTTCAGCGAGAACCAGGGTCGGCATGTGGGGTAGGAGGCAGAGCGCCAGAGTTTTACTAACGATTTTGAAATCCATTTTTAACATAGAAAGTGCCCAGAAGTCTTTGACTTATGCCACCTTATGTCTTATGTCGCCTGTGGTCTCTGGCAGGAATCAAAGTTTCAGGGATTCTGCGTAGAGCTTCTCCAATTGCGGCAGAAGCTGTGCAGTGTAAGTTGAGTCGAATTCGTCCGGGAGACAGTCCGGTTCAGGGGTCTTTCCTCACAGCCCGGATCTCGGGGACTGTCAGAGGCCCTACCAGCATATCAATTATGTGGTCGTCAAGGATTTGGGGGCGCAGCAACTTCAGGAATTCCTTCTGTATATCAGGGGAGGTGCCTTAGTGATGACTAATAGTCACAAAATAAGGCATTAAGGGCCTACAGACCATAAAATGGGTCGCCTCAGGAGGAATAATTTGCGTTACTGGGGATCCCCGCGTCTCCGGCTTAAATAGCCAAGCCACAACCTACCCGACCCCCCTCTACTTCTTGCACCTAGGTGAGGTAACTCCTAAAGTCGTGACACAGCTGTCAGTCAAGAGCTTGATATGACGTGCATGTTTGAGGGCGTTGGTTGCGTCCGGTCTAGTTCCTTGTTAGTTTTCCTGTCTATGTAGGTCACCTTCTAAGGTGTCCACTTTCCAGGTGAAGTTCCCTCTGGGCTCCCACTGTTTCCCCCACACATTTCACCCTCTGTCCTACCTTGAAAGCCTCCCACTCTATCAGCGTATTGGAGGCAGTCTGTCTGTTGCTGTCGAAGTAGAAGTCTATAGCCGTGCCTATGGTCACTCTGAAACAAGTATCTTAAAGACCCAGAGTGTTCAACCGCCACACTGGAATTGGCGGGCGGTGTTCCTCCGGCTGGACTACTAGCAAAAGGGGACTATGGTCAGAAAGCGTCCGCACCAAATATTCTGTGTGTAACTAAGCGACTCAGGCCAAGTGTACCCAAGAAGAAGTTCAGTTTTGTTTGCAAGTGATGTATGGGCGAGTAATGAGAAGTCTCGGTCTCTGGCATGTCCTCCAGTGTCCTCTCCAATCTCTGAACCCCGCCGCAGTTTTATGTATTTGGGCACTCGGCAGTGGGGGGTGAGAGCGATCTAGAACCATGTCAGCAACACAATTGAAGCCCCCTCCCAGTAGTACGCTTGGGGTTAGCACCGCAGTCAAGGAGCCTGAAAGCCTATGAGGAACTGCACTTGATCTTGATTAAGGGCATGTATACTACCCAATGTGAGTTCATGTCCATAAATTGTGCACTTCAGCACTACATATCTACCCTCTCTACCAAACAGTACGTGCAAGGGTTCGAATGGTATGCCAGTTCTGATCCAAATCAATGCCCCTTTCGCGTATGCAGAATAAGAGGTCGCAAATACCTGCCCTCTCCATCGTCTGCGCAGCTTCTCACCCTACCCACAGGTAATGTGTGTTTCCTGGAGGATTGCAATCTGCGCCCCCTCCTGCGCAGATATCTGTATATTGTGATGCTTGACGGTAGAGCCCATTCGACTAATGTTCTATGTTACACATTATAGTGTAAGCCTTTCCATGGGCATTGTAAGAATCGAGGCGTCCAGGTCTGCCTCCCCTCCCCCCCAGCCACAGAGGCGATGGGCCAGGGCCCCACTTGCACATAAAAACCCAAAACATAGATATGAAAACTAAAATTCCCACAAACCGAAACTCCCTTCTCCCCAGAGCAGCCTGGCAACGGCCAGCCGCCCAACCTACAGGCCAATTGTCAAAGACTTCGGCAGGCTCCATCCATGGGTGGGTGGAGCTTTCCACAGGGGCAGGCTATTGATGGACAAACCACTGTTTATTTCATGAAGTCCTGTGTCCGACGTAGCCAATGCCAGGCCATGCATTCAACGTTTCCAGCAGTAGTGTCCTTTGTCATGGTGAGACGATTCATGATGTCTTCTCCTTTTGGTCCCCTAATGTGGAAGTTCTTCTTGGCTATAGGTCATCACCTGTTCTACCAGTAACATCTGGCATTATGGCACTATTTGCTTCAGAACTGTCAGAATCTGAGCTATCAGTTCATTTGAGGGATCTAGTTCCGGGCTCTGAGACAGTCAGTTGGTTTCATGAGGTCAGCCACCGCTTGTAGGGCTGCAGCTCTCTCCTTCACAGTTTGGGGAGTGCTCGGTCTTTTTGGTGGTTTCCGTCTTGAATGGGTCTGTGTTTTTCCTGGTTACGCTATAGTTTGTGAGCGCACAGCAAAGACTGTACCTGGGTCTTTATCACCTTTGTAGGATTCAAACCATTCCCAGGCTTCTTCCGGTTGTTCGCAAAAGTAAGTCTTCCAATCTAGTATTATACGAAGCCGAGCTGGGAACTTCAAAGAGTATTGTAAGCCTTCATCTCAAAGTGTTTTCTTTTTTGCCAAATATGAGGCTCATCTTCTCTGTACTTCAGCGGTATAGTCGGGGAAACTTGAGACCCAGGAGTTGTCCACGGTGAATTGGCCATCCGTACATGCCTTCTGCAGGAGGATGTCTATCTTAATAGTTAAGGGGTTTCGCTACCGAAGCCGGGGGGGGGGGGGGGGGGGGGTTTGGGGGGGACCCTGTGCAAGGTAAGTTTGGTGTCCGCTATCGCTTCCAGGATTTTAGTTAGTCGCTCATGTACTGAGTCGGCCATTGATGGTGGTTTATCCACCTTCGTTCTGGGTTTACCCATGTTGGGGTCTTATCGTGTACTTAAGAGTGCCATCAAGCGGGGCTAGTCTCCAGGAACCAAGGGGTTGGTGGTCGACCACGGGGGGGGGGGGGAGGCAATAACTCCAAACAAACAATATGTATCGTGGTCCCCAAGGGCTTATGCGAGTGGACGTGCCCCCAACAATTCAAGCTGACCCTCCTTCGCGGTGTATCCGAGGCAGGGCTAGTTCTCGGTCCTCTGAGCCCGCCCCCCAGTTCCGCAGGTTGTGGGGGTCATGATGGAGATAGAGGTTGAGCAGTATGGGAGGCGCAGGCCTGCCCCTCCAGGCCACGCATGGGGTTGGATGAGTACTCTCACATTCCAGTTACTAGGTCCAATTAAGCACACCGCTGCATTTCCCCACTAGTGGTGTCCAGTGATTTTTCCAGCTTGCAGGCCCCAGTATCTTGCATCTCCCTGAATTTGTGGAGGGCTGTCAGGTCTTGCCTCCCTCCACCTGGGCCAAATTGTCAACTGGGCGGTGAGGTTTGAAGTCTCTAGTGCAGGCCACCTCACCCGCCCCAAGTCCTACTTTCTTTCCGAGGTGTTTGGGGCAGGGCTCAACTTCTCACTCAGTTGAGGGTTGCAGACCAGTACAGGCCTCTCCCCTCAGGCAGATCGGACTGATGCCGTTTTGGGAGGTTGTGCGGCTCCCCAAGGTGCATCACCGTTTTCCGGTGTGGGCGGTGTCGCAGGAGCTAATCGGGTGGCTAATCTCTCCTCCCTCCCGTCGCAGATCCGGTGGTACGCTCCAGCAGCAGGCCTCAGCCCTCCGCTCCCAAACTGGATCTGGGCCAGTGTCCCATTTAGACTCCCAACACTCACGGCCTGCTCTTCGGCAAAGCGTGTGGGTCACGGGATCCAGGCAGTCAGCTCAGCAGTCCTTCAGGCCCTCAACAAGACACAACCTCATGTTACCAGCAGGGAGGGAGGGAGGGCCGCATCTCTACATCCACACATCACTGCCACTATATTGCGATCAATGGCGACCAGGCAGATGAAGCCTCGTAATAATGTGTCTCTTCCTCTCGCCTTGAATCAAAGTGTCTCAATAGATGCAGCAGACTTTCCCTTTCCTGCGCCACAGTTTCAATCTCAGGCGGCGCGGGCTAGGGCTTGATTACGGCATGAAAGTTGTGGGGCCGGCGCGGAGCTACAGGCTCACACGCCGCCATTCGTGGCTCCCAAGACACGCCTTCAACCATCTATTGCATGGATACTTAAACTGAAATATTCAATCCGTAATTCAACTAGTTGCGGCAGAATTAGCTTCAGAAATAGGTGTGTTAAACCTTATCCGTGACGATTAGCACCATGGCTCTCTAATTGGTAACAGGACTGGTGGAGGACTACTCAACGCTCCTCCCGGTTTTGATAACCTTTAAGTAGCAGCCTCATTACGATGTCAGGCGTACAGCCTTCTCCCAACAGTTGGATTCCCCTAGACAGTGTCAGAAACCTTCCGACCACTTACAATGTTCACAGTGGGATTTCAAACCAAATGGTCTTTCCGAATCGGTTATGATCAGCTCTCTGAGCATTCATGTCAGTCAGACCCGCATCATACAGCTCTACAGACTGCATTTCCAGCTGAGCAATTACGATGTTGGCTTCAAACAGCATGTCCGAGTCGGGCCGACACGAAAAGGCTGTGGTAAAGTGACTAGTAGGCCCCCCCTCATCCTGAGTCCTCCGGTTTGGAGTCAAGGGGGTAGACAAAAGACCCCCCTGTAAAATAATGCAGTGTGGTCACCGCCACAGGGTGCAAGGTTTTCTGCAAACACCCATTTTCCCCATAAAGGCACCTGTGCTGTTGGTAGGAACACAGGCTGCCATTTAAGTCAATGGGAGCCCTTCCAAACGGTGTTCGGAAGCATCATAATCAGTCAGGCGTAACAGCTAACCACGAGTCGGTTGGAACCGTATCAGACAAGAAGTCAGGTGGTTTAGTTTCCGACCGAGATCGTAATGTGGCCCCAAGTAAAAAATAAAATAAATTATTTTTAATTTAGCTGCTAAATAACTTCCCATCTTGTTCACCTACAACCACAAAAAAACACCAAACGTACAATGTAAAAAGTGCAAATAGAAATTAGAAAATCATCACTAAATTGAATATTTCAATAAAGATTAATTATTAAATAATTATTGAACTACCTGCCAAGCCATGTTGCCCTACAAACTAAACCTGCAGCTAAAATGTAACTTTAAAAATATGATGGTTACACAATTTACATTTTATTCAATTAAGAATCAATAATTACTTAACTTCCAACCCAAAATCTCCATCACAACCCACATCTAATATAACTTAAAAAATATAATTTCAAAAATTACATAATTATTAATAAATGTTAAATATTTATAATTACAGTTTCACCCTGTACCCCTACAAAACCAAACAAGCTGCGTCTAAAATATAACTAGAAAAATATATTACACAACTGACATAATGATCAATTAAAGAATACATCAATATTTAATTATTAATTATAGTTATTAACTTCCCACTGTTTACCCCTGGAAACCTCACAATCTGCTACCTTACCATAAATTACAATTAGCAATTAAATTAAAATTATAAATAACTTAAAAATACAAATCATATTTAAAAAAAACTTAGTTTATAACCTACAATTAAAATGTAAACTAAAATATATCAAAATAATTTTAAAACGTTTTCCAACTATATCATTGTAAACGATATTTACAACTCAGTTTTGACAACCATATTAGTTACCCTAAAGAATTTTTTTAATTTTTAAATCAATATTTCAGCATCACAATATTTAAGTATCACAATATTAGAAACTTGATATTTGTGTAGCTTCATATTTTGGATTCAATATTTTGTCAAAATACCGATTGAATAATTGGCTGAGTACAGGGACGTAGTTGTAAATGAAAATGGCGGTTTCAGCACTGTACACAGATGAGGGTGCAATAGCAAGTTTGAGTCTGTGCAGAATCTTTATGGTGGAGGTGACTGAGTACAGAGGATAAGGCTTTCTTCCATTGGGAGCGTCTGTTGGTAAGCGTTTTTTGGTAAAAAACAAATTAGATAGTTGATTATCAATTCCTTATTTTAGCAGAAATTTGAATCTATGAATAGTGCTTCTCTATTCAATTTGAGCATTTTTGTGAGATATTTTTTGCTGCATTTCTGGTAAAGTTAGGCGGAAAAATGATTCGGACCGAGATGTGCCCAGCGGGAGATAGTAAGTGGTTCAACATAATGATGGGGAATGACTACATGGTGAGTTCAATGGGAAGGAAGGAGCTAGTGTAGTGAGTGAGGGAATAGTTGTAGGACCGTAATGGAAGAGGACTTGTTCCAGGATGTCTGCCTCCTAAGAGGAGTAGGGAGTTTAGTCCTCTTTCTATTTCTTTTAATGTCTATCCCAAAAGGAAAGGTCCTACCTAGGGAAGAATCCCTCTTGATTTCCATGGCTCATTCATGTAAAAATACCTTAACCTGGGAGTCACAAAATGTCCACTACAAAGAGGACATCCCTGAACCCCAATCAAAGGAACAGGCAAGACTGCACCAACTCGAGGCATTGGATGCAAATGGAGGATAACCCACAGCATCTATGTGGAAGGAGTGGCTCGATCGGGTGTGAGAGGCCTGCAGGCACCGTGCTCATATTCAGTCCTTCATAAAGTGAATCACTGTGATACTAGATTCTGGTAAAGTCTGGTGAGCACTGAGCTCTGCATTAGCCCTCTAGGAAGAACATAATACGTCGGGGCAAGGCTGAGCAGTAAGACATTGAAGATCTTGGCAGGGAGGGGTGGTGCTGGGTTACCCATTAGGCTACAGTTCGGGAATTCATGGGATGGCTGCATACTGCCTTCTGAACCTCAGCAGTCTAAGGACCGGATTACAATTTTGTCGCAGTTGCGCTGACTCTCCGCCAACACAGCAGCGCAAGGACCACCCACCTTATTACGAGTTTAATTTATGTAAGGCAGATGGTACTTCGACTTTCCCATGGCGGTGCCTATAAATGAAGCACCACAATGGGAATGGCAGAAGAGTTCCAGCACAGCATGGGGTGGTGATGTCCATGTTGTGTCGGAACTTCGGGGGAATAAGCAAGGGGGCACCTGTTGTGCCCCCCTAAATGTATCCCCATGGGGGGGCTGTAGGATCCCCTTTGTTCCTCCACCCCCAACTTTTTCATGGGGGGTGGGGGGGTGGGGGGGTCTCCTGCCATGTAATGGCTGGCGTAACTCACAATATGCTGAGTGGGACTTGCGCTAATTCTGCCCAACATGTTACACTGGGACGCAGCTCCACCACTGCCAGGCAACGATGGTTCCATGGCACAGCCGGTGGTCCTCCGCTGCAACTACTTTTGAAGTCGTAATGTGGCGGACGGACCACTGTGAATCTGGGGCTCTTATGACCGCCATATTCGTAATCAGCCCCTAAGACCTCAGCAGGGTCGACTCTATAATGGATTGTTCATCACCCAGATCCACTGCCTAACGCAGAGCCCCACAGTGGGGGATATCGAGCTATGAATTTCTCTGTGGAGTCACAGAAGGAAGGACATGGGGCATTGCTGACATTCAAAATCATAACAAATAGGGGGTCCAAGAAAGGGGAGAAACAGGGATCATCATGCACTGTGCCCAATACCGTTCCATACGACCATGAACAGTTGCCGTGTGACAGCACTGCAAAGCAAAGTGTCGGTCAGATGCAGAAAACAGATGTCGGGCCACAGCCGCTCCCCACCATGCTGTTCCAGTGGGCAGCAGCCACCAGCCTGTTGGACCACCAGCATCGACCAATGGATTCTAGGACCTCTTAAGCCGCCTGTAGAGTAGTGGTCTGCTTTGAGAAAGCCTATGCACAGGCAATCAGAATAAACAGATGTCGCTAGGGTGGGGTGAGGGGGCAGTGCGTACTCTAGGGCACTTTATCCATGCCTCCGGGAGTACAATTCAGACCACTTGATGGACAACGTGGCGATCTTATAGGCGATCAGGTACTGTTGCAGATCTACGCCAGGTCTATAAAACTGCTGAACAGTTAGTAATTGGGTTGCAAAAGTGGGAGGGCACAAAAGGCTGACTTAGTGGGTATTTAATCAAAATAGGTCATCCCTAGCCCTGGAGCCTCTGAAAGTTACATCCCTGTGTTGGCCATCTTGCCCCACGCCAGAACTTGGAGATGCATCCCCTGCTGTCTACATCCCCACCTAGCAGGATCACCTGATCCAACTTGGAAAGAACCTTGAGGGTCTGCAGAGTGCAGGCCGCACTATCAAGGTAAGCAAGTGCCAGATAGGGCAGGGCTATGTTGTATACTTCAGCCACCGTTTCTGCAACCAGAGCTTGTTGAAATACCAGTCAGGACTCCAGCGACAGCACCAACAATCAATCTATGAGTGACATCGGCACCACAGAGGCCAGCACCAAAAGTGGCCCAGCTGTTCATTTTTATTCATTCTTACTGGTCTTGACCAAAACCAGCAAGCGCCTTGACAGACAAGTTCCAGCTGACAAAAACACGCTGCACCTCAGCTGTCCAGCCTAAAGAAACTGCCAGCTTCCCCCATGTGCCCAGACCCTCACGACTCCACCCGATCCCAAGGTGGGAGCTCTCGGAAGTCTCCACTTGCAGCCTTTTTCCAGGTTGTCCCTCTTCCTTTCTAACGAGTCGCACGCAAGGTTACCAACCCGTCTAGCACCTCTGCAACCAGACTCTCCAGGGAATTCAGAAAAAATATTGGAGTTTAAAATATTGATGGGCAAGAATATCGATTCTAAAATATCGTGACATGGAACTATCTATGTCAAGAATATCGATTTTAAGTTGAGTAATGCTGATTTTTTAAAAATATCAAGGTCATTAATATCATTTGCAAAAATATAGTTTTAAATATTTGTTAAATTATTGTTATGCGATTTAGTTTATATTTTATATGCATATGTTGTAATTTTTTGTATAATTGTTTATTTTTTAAAATATATTGGTTACATTTTTAGTAGTTATTCTATCAAATGTATTGAAATTAAATTGTGTTTAATACCGTAGCAGGTTTTGGCTTTTATAGGGAAGGAAGTAATTTAATTATTACACATTTATAATTTTTTTTAAAATAAAAATATTTATTTTATTGTTATTTATGTTAATTGTGTTCTTTTTCTAATGTCAATTTTATGTGCGGGTATGTGGTTTTTTTGGGGTGAAGGGGGAAAGTAATTTATGTTTTAATTATTACTAATTGTTTAATAAATGATAATTATATTAATTGTTTATTTGTAGGGGTTGCAGAGTTATAGGGGTGATGGTTGGGAAGACATTTTTGTTAATTTGAAATAAAAATTAATTATGTTTAATTAATGAAATATTTTTAGGTGAGAGTTGTGGGGTTTATAGGGGTAAAGGGTGGGGAGTAAATTAATGTTAATTATTAGTTAGATACTAAGAATTATTTAATTGAGAATTGTTTTAATTGTGTAAAAAAAAATTACTTTGATTTTAGGTCTGGGTTATGAGGTTTATGTGCGTAAATGGTGGGAAATATAATTAATGTTAATTAATTAATATTAAGGGGCTTATTAAGATGTCGGTTGGAGTTGCCTCCGACCAACACGGTCTCAGGCTCGGGACCGACAGACCTCAGGTCGGCGGTTCCGACCGCCTGATTACGATGCGATCAAACACTGTTCGGTCGGATTTCCACAGTTGTCTATGGGAGCTTGCGTTACAGTTGTAAATGGGCCGTAATACAGTCTCCTACTGAGAAATGGGTGTGTATTTGAGAAACCCTGCACCCTGTCCCAGGCACCCAATGGTGCCTGTAACAGTGCAGGATTTTACAGGTGGGTACCCTTTCGAACACCAACCATAGGCCACAAAGGCAAGGGGGCCCTGTTAGGGGTCTCCAGAGTCGCTTTCTGACATCCTTTCCATGTCAGAAAGGCTGGCACGGAAAGGCTTTCGAAAACCGACATCCTATTCCCGATGGCGGAAACACCATCCATAGGGGATTGCGGTGCAGTTCCGACCGCAGACATCGCAATCGAACGGTCGGAATGCAAACCGACACTGCGGTCGGAAAGCTTCCGACTTGCGTTCGGAAGCTTTACTACCAACATTGTAATCGGCCCCTTTGTTTTAGATATTTAATTGATAATTGTGTTATTAAATTATTTGTTTTAGATTTTGTGTTTGTTTCAGGGTATAGGGTAGGAAGTAAATTATTTAAAGTAAATTATTTTAAAATTATTAATTTGATAATCATGTTTAGGTGCCGATCACGATCCGGTAAAAAATTCCCCCGTGCGACTCGTATCGGGTCTTTTTACCGTACGAATCGTACAAGTGCCGTACGAACTGGCAATCACGATTCGCATGGTAAAAAGTCCATACGAACCGCACCGGGAATCATTCCCCACACGTCCTCGGGTCGGAAAATGTGTCCGACACGTCCTCGGACGATTTACTTTACAAACGTAAAAATCCAAGTCCGACCGAGGAATCACGATCCATCCCGTGCGTCCGAGCCTACAACCGTATGGAAAAAACACCGTCCGCACCGAACACCAATAGCAACCATGGAGACATGTGCCCGCATACGCGCCCAACACTCCCCCCAGCCCCCGTACGTCCGACACGTACCCCCGTATATGTATACCCCCACCCGTCTATGTACACCCCAGTACGTTCCAGTCGCACCCCCACCCCAGTACGTGTCGTACCACCGTCAATGTACACCCCCCCACCCCTGTACGTGTCGTACCACCGTCTATGTACACCCCAGTACGTTCCAGTCGCACCCCCACCCCAGTACGTGTCGTACCCCCCGTGTACCTACACCCCAGTACGTTCGAGCCACACCCCCACCCCAGTACGTGTCACAGCCCGTCTACCTACACCCCAGTACGTTCCAGTCGTACCCCCACCCCAGTACGTGTCGTACCACCGTCAATGTACACCCCCCCACCCCTGTACGTGTCGTACCACCGTCAATGTACACCCCCCCCTGTACGTGTCGTACCCCCGTGTACCCCCACCCCTGTACGTGTCGTACCACCGTCAATGTACACCCCCCCACCCCTGTACGTGTCGTACCACCGTCAATGTACACCCCCCCACCCCAGTACGTGTCGTACCACCGTCAATGTACACCCCCCCACCCCTGTACGTGTCGTACCACCGTCTATGTACACCCCAGTACGTTCCAGTCGTACCCCCACCCCAGTACGTTCCTGGCGCACCCCCAACACAACCTCCTAAGTACGGAGCGCACCCCATGCCCCAACATCACAACCGCATGTACGAGTCGTACAAAGCCACACACAAGGACCAAATCGTACAACCAAATGGCCCATGTACACATCGTACACACGCACAAAACGCACGTACACAACAAGGACAAAACAAAACAACTCAACAATACACCATTCGAAAGGCACACAGAACCAACAACCACTAAAATAACACAATCACTGACCTGCAACTGTCAAAAACAAACAGAGGCCCAATACACCACCACTCCTTATAACACACCCACCCAAAATTCAAACACTGCCACACCCACCCATGGACCAATAAAAAGGGCCCACACACACAAACCATGAGCCTTTGCAACAGACCCACTGCTGCCAGACACCACAGAACCAGACTACAAGCGACACCACATCTTACACTTGCACACCTTCACACGACCACCCTCACAAACACCCTCTCATCACATTCACACACACACAACCATCCACACCCCCCCCAACATCCACACACCCCCCACACCCACACCATCCCCACCCACACCCCTCACCATGCCCACTACCAAGAATCCAAAGTTCAGTCACCGAGAGTTGGAGGTCCTTGTTGATCAAATCCTCAGAGTCGAGCCACAGATCTTTGGAACATTGGTCGGAAGCACCAGCCAGGCAGCCAAAACAGCCATGTGGCAGACCATCGTCGATGCTGTGAATGCTGTTGCGGACACCAGGAGGACCAAGCAGGATTGCCAGAACAGGTGGTACGATCTGCGGAGGAGGGTCAGAGCCAAGAGACAGGAGGAACACGACCAGGCCAACGCCACCGGAGGAGGGCCCTCCCGCAGACCCGTACAGTACCATCCCTGGGAGGAGAGGGTGATGGCCATACTGCCGGTGGAGGCAGTTGAAGGAGTAGAAGGACTCCGAGACCCGGGTGAGTACACAAACAACGCACCTCACATGGGGGGAACTGCAACCACAACCAAAATTAATAACAGGCACGCAACCACCACAAGCCATCGCATTACTCAACCACACTCCATGAGCAGGCACATGCCACTGCTGCCACCATGCCCCATGCACCCAGCTGGACAATGTCAAGTCACAGGCCACAGAAGACAACAACACATGACACGGTAACCCGGATGGCGGGAGGCTGGGCACCAAAAATCACATAGTGCGATTCCAAAGCAGACAACAATGCCCTCTGCCCATATGGCCTAGGTCACAGCCAGACAAACACTGTGTCCCAACACAGGAATGACTTGCCAGCAAATGGCGGATGCCTTGCATCAACACATGGGGGTGAAGGCACTGTTTTGCACATGCCAGCAGCTAATGAACAGCCAACAGTGTGAAAGAGTGGCAGCACACACCACCACAGCAGCAGCGCACAGACACACAGCAGACAAAATGGGTGCCTGGAGATCAGAAACAAACTCACATCAACAGGCCAAGGGCCACTCAAAGATCTGCTAACAGTGTGTGCCCAGGAAGCTGGGCCAAGGTGACAGAGGGTGACACACGGAGGGAGGGAGAGGGGGACACAGAGGGAGGGAGACACAGGAAGATGGACAGAGGGAGGAGGCTGACACACAGAGGGAGGGAGAGGGGGACACAGAGGGAGGGAGAGGGGGACACAGAGGGAGGGAGAGGGGGACACAGAGGGAGGGAGAGGGGGACACAGAGGGAGGGAGAGGGGGACAGAGAGGGAGGGAGAGGGGGACAGAGAAGGAGGGAGACACAGGGAGAGCAAATCAGTCCTGTGGTGTGTGGGAATGTCTGCTCGTCAGCAGGTGGACTGCGTGCATGTAGACAAGGGTGGCCAGTGCCAGAACCCCCCCTCTTCATCATGGCAAAACGCAGGGCCATGTCACAACCTGTACACGAGCACAAGGACAGCCACCTGCATCATATGAGTGTGTGGATCCACTCCATGTGCACATGTACAGTGCTACAAGGAAGGCGCAAATGCATAGCTCGGCACACATGCACACTCCACTGCTGACTGCAGTCACACTTGACGCAGCAAGTAAGACTGTGCCACACATAGTTAAAGGGGCCAAATTGGTGCCCAAGGGACACACACATGCACAAGTGCACTGTGAGTGGAATGCAAGACAGATCCTAATTCCAAGAGGAAATGTGCCAACTTTGTAACGGATGAAACATGGATGTTGCATGGATCCAAATTAACATTTTCTCTCTCACACACAGGTCAACGTCGTGCTGCACCCCCCAACACTGGGGGGGAACACTCACAGGACCCGGATCTGCAGGAGACCGATCCCACCGGCAGCGACCACTCTCACCACTCTGCGGACGACCCCGAGCGACCTGGCCCCTCTGGTGTCCAACCACCTGCAGCACCTGCGTCAGGTACAACCGTGCCAACCACCACCCCCACTCCTGCCACTTCCCAGGAGACACCCAGGATCCCTGCCCCAACACCACAATGCAGCCAGACTCGCCAGGAGGGACACGGCGTCCCGGGCACCCAGGAGGAGGCAGGCGACAACGCCAATGCCACCCCTCAGGGGTCCCGGAGACCCGATGTGCCCACAAGTGCAGGCCAGACGCAAGTGGGCAGGGGTGGTGGGAGTGGAGGACGGCGGAGGCGCGAGCCTGACCAGTTGGCTGGGGATCCGGTATTTTCACATGTCCGTAACATCCTGGACTCATACCGGCAGGACACCACGGGCATGGCCCAGGTTGTGTCCGTCCTCGAGGGGATCAAGGTCCAGCAGGCCCAGCAACATGCGGAGCTAATAGCCTGTCTACAGCTACACCAACGGAGGATGGAGGACAGACAGGCTGAGCAAGTGACGGCGTCCCAGGGGATTCACGCTGAACTCCGTCGGATGGCCGACACCATGGCCGACCCTCCCTGTGCCAGAAGGCGGAGAACATCACCACCCACAGGGAGGGATCATGAGGAGGAGGAGGAAACATCCGACGGAGCATCCCAGACGTCGTCACGGCCTGCTGCTGAGGTTCCCCGCAGGAAGCCGGGTCGTCCACGGAAAGGACCGTGAGGGTGGCTGCTACATCACCATCGCCCAGGACACCTGGCCTGGCACCTGGCCCACTGGAGCAACAGCATCACAGCATCAAGAGACATTCTCTGCCACATGGCCCTGCTGGTCACTGGCTGACCAATGTTGACAAAGACTGTGGCATGGACTCTGAGGATTTCCAATGGCAAGGACACCAACTCCCCTACTGAACTTTGGATTCCCTAATCCCGGAAAGCCCCCCACTTTGTCCCCCCCCCCTAATAAATCACACTATTAAGAGTAGATGCCTGCTGGTAGCATTATTACCTAACATGTGTCTTGTACAGTCTAAACATGCCTGAGTCATCTGTTCACTTCAACCATCCACACCCTGGGGCCTGAGTCTGGCACAGGACACATGGGTCACAGTTTATTAGGCAAGACAGACATGGAGCACCATACACACCCGTGATGTGCAGAACCAGCTGAGGGGGTGGCCGAACAACCGTGCTGACAGACACATTGAGTACAGCAACAGTCATGCGCAGATGTCAGGGAACCTGGCCCGTGTCCTGGGGGGCACCCAGGTACGTGTAGACAGGTGGCAGAACCATGTCCTGCAAGCTTGAGTCCGGTGGATGCAGAGAATGGGGGCCTGGACAACGTTGGATGCATGGGGATGGCACATGTCACACTACCCACACAGTCATGGACATCATGCCCAATACACAGTCTCAGCACACACACACAGCTTGCATCTTGCCACTCGACACATTGACACATAGCCACAATCTGGGAATACCATGCCAGACATGCAGGATGCACCGTGCCAACACACCAGCATTGACTGAGCAGAGGCACCTTGGAGGCATAGGGACACCTTTAATAGTCATGTTTTTGGGATTGCAGAGGCAACTTGAAGTACACATGAACACATCATGTGGAGTAACATGTGGCTCAAACACTGGCACCCCCCTTCTGCAGCACAAATGCGTGATAGCCATGGTACTGGCACACAAGCGTCGGCTAACAGCTAAATACCCACAGCTGCACACGGAGAGCCTGCCATACACCATAGATCCGCTGATGTGGAAGTCCCACGCCATGTCAAGCCAATGTCAACCGTATGTGTCCGAGGGCAGTGTCACACACATTGATGCCATCATCACAATCCACCATCCCATCACTGATGACTGACAACCAGGCAGCCCATCTATTCTGGTGTACCCAGCTGCATGTCGTGTCCCATGGGGATGCCACATGACTGCAGAGGAACCAAACCCCGACCTGGGCAGTGTGCACACATCGTGAACAACTGCCACACCCAATACACCCCAGATGCATCCCTTACCCCATGGAGACTTCCAAACGTGTCCGTGCCTGTAACGCTGAGTCAGCCCACGATGCCATGTCCATGAGGAATAGCAGTGCCACAACAATGCAACCAGCAGATGGCATGCGCAGGTACCTGGGGAAGAGAGACACACAAGAAGTCAGCCACCAAAAGCACAGCCACTTGCATGTGCATTGACTCGACACATGTATGGATGACAACATGCTAGGTCACAATTATGACTGGGGAAATACTACCATCACTGCCACCATCACTCCAGTGACACACCCACACACACCTCTGACTCACGTGCCATACATGCAGGTGGACACACACATCACAACACATGCCACACGGGGACCAAGGCGTGCACACTCAGACACTGGTACTCACCACTAAGCAAAGAAGTCGCGTATGAGCCGAGTCCGGATGTCCTCTTGCGGCTCCACATCCTCCACATCACTAGCCCCATTGCCAAGCCCTTCGTCCTCCACGGGTGGATGGTCCTCGTCATGTTGATTCAGGATGAGTGGCACAGCTCTTTCAACTGCCATGTTGTGCAGCATGCAGCAGACCATGAAGATCTTGCAAACCTTTGCCGGGGCATATGGGAGTGCGCCGCCGGTCTTGTGGAGGCACCGGAATCGGCTCTTCAGCATGCCAAACGTCCTCTCTATCACTCGCCTTGTCCGGCCATGGGCGGTGTTGTAGCGGAGCTGGGCCGGCGTGATGGGGTTGCGGAGAGGTGTCAGCAGCCAAGGCATGTTGGGATAGCCAGCGTCCCCTAAATGGAAAGCACATGGATATCGTTAGAACTGCCGAAGCGGTAGTGCTGCTCGGCCAAACAGAATACAGGACAGACAGACTGTACCCACCAACAACACATGCTCGTTCGTTGCGCAGCTGCATCATCATATCAGGCATCCCGCTACGCCTCATGATGTAGGCATCGTGTGCTGATCCTGGGAAACGAGCACAGACATGTGAAATCACCATGTTGGACAGACACACCACAAGGGCATTGATGGAGTGGTAGTGCTTCCGATTGCGGTACGCCACCTCCCGTGCGTGTGGTGGTACCAAACCTACATGTGTCCCATCTATGGACCCAATGACATGGGGCATCCCTCCCAGGGCATAGAAACCACGCTTGACCTCAGTCATCTGTTCAGGGGTTGGGAACTTGATGAAGTCATCCAGGTGAATCAACATGGCCTCTAAGAAATCATGCAGCACACCGCTGAACATGCTCTGGGACATGCCACCAACATGAGCTATGGTATATTGAAAGGTACCCGTGGCAAGGAAATGTAGGGCAGACATTACCTTCAGCTGGGGTGTCAGTGCCGTGGGATACCTGTGCAGCGGTTGCAGGTGTGGTGCCAGTCTCGCCGTCAGCTCCAGAATCAACGGTTGGGTGAAGCGGTAGAGCCGGATACTGTCATTCTCCTGCATGGTGGCCAAGTCTGGAATTCTTCGGGCAACAGGAGGCGCTCTGCAGTAATTTGGAAGTGACAAGGAAGAGTGAGTGCACTACGATAACAACTCATGTCTACTGAGCACATGTAAATCTGGCAATACACACATGCCACATAGGGAGTCAGGCATGTGCTACATGCCCAGGACACGTATGGATGCAAGGTGACACTCCTTCCAAGACCCAGCTACACACGGTGATTGAGAACCTCCCCATGCCACGCCATGGGAATAGCTGTGTCCCAGTGCAAGTGCACTGCCCGACGCAAGACAGGAGTGACATACACCCACACATCAGCAGAAGTGTGATGCCGATTGCAGAGACTGGCAGCGGAACACTTGAGCCACAGGTCACATGACATTACACTAGTCCAGCCCACACACCTTGCCATGAAGGTGCACATGTCATGACTCACCACACATTCCTTGTGAGTTTGCTGACATGGCCTTGTCACGCTACTCCGTGTCCCTTGCATACATGTGCACCTCACATCCGAGAACACATGTGGCATGGTGTTGGGAACAGTGTGCAATGACAATCTACACACAGCCACATGTTGGTTGCTGCAACGGCTGCAGCTTTCGAGGGTGCTACAACATCAACCTGATGTAAATCCCGGACACATATATGGCATAGTCACATTGTGCACTGTGGGTAGTGATAAGTCATGTGTCATGACCCCTGTACCTGGCATCATGGGACACTTCCGTGTGTTGGTGTCGGTGCCATGCCAGTGACGCTCACCCCAAGTGCGCAGTCCCACATGCACACATGTCAAAGGAGTCAAGGGCATGCCTGGCACACATTGCACCCTCACACAGTACACATGTACACATCTCATCATACATCTGGTGCCTTCTCCACTCAGGAGGCATGTTCCACATCACAGCCTGTGACACCTGTGCCCCACACATGTGGTAATGCACAGACGATGCCTTGATGTCCATTCCTGGACAAGTAAGTCCATCCATGGACAAGTATGTCCGCCCTATTCCTACATGTGTGTCGCCTATCACCACAGTGATGTGTAAAATCCGCCGTACTGCTGCTGAGAGGGCCTGTGCATGTTCCCAAATCACTGTGGGAGTGCTGCCGTATGTGTACCCATCGTGATGGCGAGCGTAGATGCGAGTGTACGGTCCGTGTCACTACGGGTACGCATACGCGTGCAGACCCATAGTGATAGAGAGCGTAGATGCGAGTGTACGGCCCTATCACTATGGGTCTGCACGCGTATGCGTACCCGTAGTGGTACGGACCGTACACTCGCATCTACGCTCACTATCACTATGGGTCTGCACGCGTATGCGTACCCGTAGTGGTACGGACCGTACACTCGCATCTACGCTCTCTATCACTATGGGTCTGCACGCGTATGCGTACCCGTAGTGGTACGGACCGTACACTCGCATCTACGCTCTCTATCACTATGGGTCTGCACGCGTATGCGTACCCGTAGTGGTACGGACCGTACACTCGCATCTACGCTCTCTATCACTATGGGTCTGCACGCGTATGCGTACCCGTAGTGGTACGGACCGTACACTCGCATCTACGCTCTCTATCACTATGGGTCTGCACGCGTATGCGTACCCGTAGTGGTACGGACCGTACACTCGCATCTACGCTCACTATCACTATGGGTGTGCAGGCGTATGCGTACCCGTAGTGGTACGGACCGTACACTCGCATCTACGTTCACTGTCACTACGAGTACGCATACGCGTGCAGACCCATATTGATGGAGAGCGTAGATGCGAGTGTACGGTCCGTACCACTACGGGTACGCATACGCGTGCAGACCCATAGTGATAGAGAGCGTAGATGCGAGTGTACGGTCCGTACCACTACGGGTACGCATACGCGTGCAGACCCATAGTGATAGAGAGCGTAGATGCGAGTGTACGGTCCGTACCACTACGGGTACGCATACGCGTGCAGACCCATAGTGATAGAGAGCGTAGATGCGAGTGTACGGTCCGTACCACTACGGGTACGCATACGCGTGCAGACCCATAGTGATAGAGAGCGTAGATGCGAGTGTACGGTCCGTACCACTACGGGTACGCATACGCGTGCAGACCCATAGTGATGGAGAGGGTAGGCATGCATGTACGGGCCGTTGCCATGCATTTGGGGTGCCCTAGGGCCCCCACACGCACCGTACCTGTGTGTGATGCTCCAAATTACATAGGGGACAAGTATTAAGGCCTACATGCATGCTGGTTGTCATGGAGACCAAGTTCAAAATTCGAAATTGTTCTGGAAGGTGCACAGCAGAAGTCAGTTGGAATTTGTCTACTTTGTTGCAATGTGTTTGTGGGGCTGACATCATGCAGGAGAATGAAACCGATAGAGAACACACAGACTGCTAGGTTTGTAGGGATTGGTGGAAACATAGGATGCAAATGTGAGTGACCAATCTCTCTGTACTCCTGTGCATGAGACTGGGCAGAAGGGCACATATAAGGCAGCCTGGTCCCATGAGGGAGCACTTGCCTGCACATCTTTGCATTCGTCGACCCAGCTGCTGCTACTGATTCCCTGGAACCATGTCAAGGGCTGTGGAGAGGACACAGCCATTCACCCTGGAGGAGAACATGGCTCTGCTGGATGTGATCCTCCCACAGTACCCCATGCTGTATGGGCGACCAGGGTATCAGGTGAGTGCATAGGCCACTGCCACAGACTGTCCCTATGTTGTGACTGTGACTTCGGCCATTGCGTCCAGGTGTAACACACATGCCATGTACTGTTGGGGGGGTCCCAGGGGGGGGGTGCCTGATGTCTCCCAGCAGTGCCCTGAGACAGGAGGGGTGTGTGCCTATCACTCCCAGCAGTGCCCTGAGACAGGAGGGGTGGGTGTGGAGTCCTCCCAGCAGTGCCCTGAGACAGGAGGGGTGTGTGCCTATCACTCCCAGCAGTGCCCTGAGACAGGAGGGGTGGGTACAGTGTGCTCCCAGCAGTGCCCTGAGACAGGAGGGGTGTGTGCCTATCACTCCCAGCAGTTCCCTGAGACAGGAGGGGTGTGTGCCTATCACTCCCAGCAGTGCCCTGAGACAGGAGGGGTGGGTGTGGAGTCCTCCCAGCAGTGCCCTGAGACAGGAGGGGTGTGTGCCTATCACTCCCAGCAGTGCCCTGAGACAGGAGGGGTGGGTGCCTATCACTCCCAGCAGTGCCCTGAGACAGGAGGGGTGGGTGTGATGCACAGTGTGAGCCTTGATCACTGATTGTGACATTGCCATCATTCCACCTGTGTACCCACTATGGCACGTACAGCTTTTTCCCTCACCAGGGGATGATGTCCCAATGACAAAGGTGCAATGCGTTGGCTGCATGACATGCCTTGTTGTAACCAGCTAATTTGTACCCATATGTCTCTCTGTGACATGTGGCTGGTGTATTGATGTGGTGTCACTTGTTCTACCTCACAGGTGGGCGCCACTGCCAAGGAGCAGATCTGGCTGACCGCCGTCAGTGCCGTGAGGCGTGTGGATGGTCGGAGGCGGAGCCTGCCCCAGGTGAGGAAACGCTGGCAGGATATCCGGTGCTGGACGCGGAGGATTGCACGGCTCCTGCTGGGGGACTCACCTGAGAGCCACAAGAACCGCAACCGCCGCCGTCTGAGCCACCTCCACAGGCGTGTGCTGCCGGTGGTCTTTCCAGACCTGGAGAGGCGCTTACAGGCGATGCAGCAGCCGGAAGGGGGTAGGTACATGTGTGTTTGTTGTGTGTCACCGGCATTTGTAAGGGCACAGTAGCATGAATTCACTGGCAGGGTTTGAAGGTGCTGTGCAGATCCTGTTTGCCCCAGTATAGCGCTGTGCCCCTGCCACCCTTCCCCTCCTTGCAATGTGTTCCCTGGTCTGTGTGTAGTCACTCCTCCACAGGGTAATGTAGGCTGGCGCTTTGTCCACGGGAACAATGTCTGTAGCATCATGTGTGGGGGTGGTGTGTAACAGGTTGTGGGACATTGCCTGTGCACTGTCAAGTTCACTGCATGTGGGTTCCATATCAGTTGGCACTGATGCTGACTCCAGACATGGGAGTTGGTCTCTCATGTGTCATGCCTTACAGCGCGCATGTCCCATGTAGTGGCCTGTGACATGATGTGCATGAGTGTGCGATACACATAGTGCAGGGATGGTGACGTGTGTTGCAGTCATTACCATTCAGTAGCATGTAGTTGCGTGCCCACTACTGTCCCCTGGGGCACCTTTTCCTGAGTGGTGTATGTGTCATCATACACGTGGCCACTGTCAGTGTCTACAGCGTAAGTTGTGCTCTCTGCCATTGTCCCCTGTCACCATGTATATAGACGTGCTATTTTGTACAGGTGTCCACTGTGCAGCCTGACCTGATTGTCCTTCTTCATACTCACAGTTGCCAGTGCCTGTGTGTCTTGCTATACTCATCTGAGGATGGGCACTGGTACCACATTATTTGTACAGGCGCACCTTGGCTGTTTGGCGTTCAATCTCGCTTTTTGCCTGCCCCTGTGTGTATCACCCAGACTATGAGATGTTGGTGCCACCTGTGTCTCAACAATTTGCCTCGTGTAGGGTCTTGTTGGGGCGGGCAATGCCTATGTGTAAAATCCTGATTACCACTTGCTGGGTCTGGGCAGTGTGTGATGTGTCTGGACACACACGCAATGTGCAGTGACAGAGTCATGTTGTGCATGTTTTCAGCATTACCTATGCAGCATGTGTCTCAAGTTCATGGATATGGTCCCTGGTCATCGGTATTTTCGCCAACGCTGTGTGGTGCAGATGCAGTGCTGGATTGTCCCCAGGGCCTGGGTGCTATGTCAGACTCCTTTTCCTGTGTTTAGCTATTGTCTCATGCTCTCCATGGTATTTCAGTGGCATGGTGGCTCAACCAACTGTGTGTTTCATGCCCTACATCGGTACCCTGTTCAGTAGATGTTAGGGATCTTCTTTTTCAGGCCATGCAATGTTACCTATGTGGATTGGACTCATGTGACAGATGTGTACAGATGTCTGATTATTTCTGTCTCTCCACCCTGCCCACAGCATCGTCGGGGGACACAGAGGGAGACATGGACACAGACCAGGCGGAGGGACCGAGCACCAGTGCCAGCCGTGACATCGGGTCTGGCACATCGAGTGGTACAGAGGCGGAGGAGAGTGTGGCCGAGGACCTGTCGACTGGCACATCAGACTACGAAGCTGACAGGTCCGGGGACGATGTCTCCGAGTGGGCGGAATCTGCACCAGCAGCTGACAGCGGAACAACACCTCGCACCGCCCCCTCAGTTTCCACCAGCTGCCTCCCACTTGCTCGTGTCCCTTCCCAGCGTGCCCGGTCACAGCATGTCTCCTTCCTGCCAGGCACCGCACCCCCTGCCCCTGTCTCCACTGCTGCCGCCAATGCAGAGTCTGTGGACATCCAGCGGCAACTGCAGGTTGGTCAGGCTGCGATCCTTAATGTCCTCCATGCCCACGGCATAACCCTCACCAACATCGAGGCTTTCTTGGAGGGCATTCATTCATCGCAGGCTGACCAACGCAACTTGCTGAGGTCCATCGACTCCACACTGACTGCAGCAGTGGGTCTCCTGCAGCGCGACCTCCCCCCACCTACCCCTGCCCCATCCACACTTCCCACTCCCATGCCTGTCACACGTACACCCAGACGTCGGCATGCACCCACATCAACAGACACGGGCACCACACCAGCAGGGAAGGTCCACCGCACTCCTCCTGACACGCACACACAGGGTGAGGTAGGCACACCCACTGGGTCGGGGGGCAAACGTGTGACACGCAGCCATAGTGGGAGTCCGCATTCCACCCAGTCCACTCCCTCCAAATCCACTCCCCTCAGCTCTCCTGGCCACATCTCCCCCAAGGACACCTTCATGGCCGCTCTGTCCCTGAGCCCCACAGTTACACCACCACGCAAGCGGTCAAGGAGGTCCCCGGTCAGGGTGGTTGAGTCTCCCCCCCTGTCTCCACCCTCCCCCGGTGGCGCTGCGACCCATCCCTCTGATCCCCCCCCCTCCTTGGGGCCTGAGGTCCCTTCGGGTGCAGGGGACTCCCTGGAGGACCTTGCAAAGGTGTGTAGTGCCATCCTGGCCTCCGCCTTTGGCACTGACCCACCTCCTGTGGTGGAGTCCTCCATCCCTGCACCCACAACGCCTCCCCTTTGCCCTGATGTCCCTGCGGTGCCTGTTGCTTCCCCCCCCCCCTGATGCCCTCACCAGTGTGGAAGACGATGCCATTTGACTGTGCAGGCAATGTAGGGGACACGCATCCCACTGTGTCCCCCATCCAGCTGAGAATCATTGACTGCCCTATGGGCTTTGTGTAGATTGAACTGCCTGCGATCCACGGACATTGTGCTCATGCTGAATAAAGCTTAATTTTGTTTTCATTATCACACTACTGCTATGCTGGTATTGGTGTTGGTGGGGCTGCTACATGGTTTTTGGTGGTGTGTAAGGGTTTGGGTGTGTGGGATGTGTAGTAGTGTACTGCTCATTGGTGGGACCCTGTGATCTGTGTGCCATCACAAGGTGTTGGCTAACTTTCTTTGTTCATGTAAGCAGTTACTGCATGGTGCACTTGTCCCAGGGTGTATTCCTTCCTCTGTGTACCCAGCTTTCTTCCCTGCAGGGTGTTCCCAATGTTTAGCGCAGAGCTGTGTCTACATGAGCTGTGTGTGTGACGGAGCCCTTCTACTTTGGCCATGCATGCAGGGCCATGTCTCCACCTGCGACAATCGTGGCATCCTTGGTGATCACTGTACTTGTGTGTGGAGTCTGTTGACATGAGTTCATGGGGACATGTTCCCTTGTAGCCAGTATGCATGTGGATGATTCTGGCCTCACACACATGTGTTACACCCCTCCTGTCTCAGGGCACTGCTGGGAGGACTCCACACCCACCCCTCCTGTCTCAGGGCACTGCTGGGAGGACTCTGCACCCACCCCTCCTGTCTCTGGGCACTGCTGGGAGGACTCTGCACACACCCCTCCTGGGTCTGGACACTGCTGGGGGGACTCTGCACACACCCCTCCTGGGTCTGGACACTGCTGGGAGGACTCTGCACCCACCCCTCCTGTGTCAGGGCACTGCTGGGAGGACTCTGCACACACCCTCCTGTCTCTGGGCACTGCTGGGAGGACTCTGCACACACCCTCCTGTCTCTGGGCACTGCTGGGAGGACTCTGCACACACACCTCCAATTTCTGGATATGTACGCTTGGGACATACACGGTGTGGGTGCGCTCCATGCATTCGAGGTGAGGGTACGGGTCGTACTTACACTGTTGGGGTGGGGGGTACGCTCCATGCATACGCGGGTGAGGGTTCGTGTCGTACTTACACTGTTGGCATGGGGGGTACGCTCCATGCATACGCGGGTGAGGGTACGGGTCGTACTTACACTGTTGGCATGGGGGGTACGCTCCATGCATACGCGGGTGGGGGTACGGGTCGTACTTACACTGGTGGGGGTGGGGGTACGGTCCGTACGTCCGCGGGTGAGGGTTCGAGTCGTACTTACACTGTTGGGGTGGGGGGTACGCTCCATGCATACGCGGGTGGGGGTACGGGTCGTACTTACACTGGTGGGGGTGGGGGTACGGTCCGTACGTCCGCGGGTGAGGGTTCGAGTCGTACTTACACTGTTGGGGTGGGGGGTACGCTCCATGCATACGCGGGTGGGGGTACGGGTCGTACTTACACTGTTGGCATGGGGGGTACGCTCCATGCATACGCGGGTGGGGGTACGGGTCGTACTTACACTGTTGGCATGGGGGGTACGCTCCATGCATACGCGGGTGAGGGTTCGTGTCGTACTTACACTGTTGGCATGGGGGGTACGCTCCATGCATACGCGGGTGAGGGTACGGGTCATACTTACACTGTTGGCATGGGGGGTACGCTCCATGCATACGCGGGTGGGGGTACGGGTCGTACTTACACTGGTGGGGGTGGGGGTACGGTCCGTACGTCCGCGGGTGAGGGTTCGAGTCGTACTTACACTGTTGGGGTGGGGGGTACGCTCCATGCATACGCGGGTGGGGGTACGGGTCATACTTACACTGGTGGGGGTGGGGGTACGGTCCGTACGTCCGCGGGTGAGGGTTCGAGTCGTACTTACACTGTTGGGGTGGGGGGTACGCTCCATGCATACGCGGGTGGGGGTACGGGTCGTACTTACACTGTTGGCATGGGGGGTACGCTCCATGCATACGCGGGTGGGGGTACGGGTCGTACTTACACTGTTGGCATGGGGGGTACGCTCCATGCATACGCGGGTGAGGGTTCGTGTCGTACTTACACTGTTGGCATGGGGGGTACGCTCCATGCATACGCGGGTGAGGGTACGGGTCATACTTACACTGTTGGCATGGGGGGTACGCTCCATGCATACGCGGGTGGGGGTACGGGTCGTACTTACACTGGTGGGGGTGGGGGTACGGTCCGTACGTCCGCGGGTGAGGGTTCGAGTCGTACTTACACTGTTGGGGTGGGGGGTACGCTCCATGCATACGCGGGTGGGGGTACGGGTCGTACTTACACTGGTGGGGGTAGGGGTACGGTCCGTACGTCCGCGGGTGAGGGTTCGAGTCGTACTTACACTGTTGGGGTGGGGGGTACGCTCCATGCATACGCGGGTGGGGGTACGGGTCGTACTTACACTGTTGGCATGGGGGGTACGCTCCATGCATACGCGGGTGGGGGTACGGGTCGTACTTACACTGTTGGCATGGGGGGTACGCTCCATGCATACGCGGGTGAGGGTTCGTGTCGTACTTACACTGTTGGCATGGGGGTTACGCTCCATGCATACGCGGGTGGGGGTACGGGTCGTACTTACACTGGTGGGGGTGGGGGTACGGTCCGTACGTCCGCGGGTGAGGGTTCGAGTCGTACTTACACTGTTGGGGTGGGGGGTACGCTCCATGCATACGCGGGTGGGGGTACGGGTCGTACTTACACTGGTGGGGGTGGGGGTACGGTCCGTACGTCCGCGGGTGAGGGTTCGAGTCGTACTTACACTGTTGGGGTGGGGGGTACGCTCCATGCATACGCGGGTGGGGGTACGGGTCGTACTTACACTGTTGGCATGGGGGGTACGCTCCATGCATACGCGGGTGGGGGTACGGGTCGTACTTACACTGTTGGCATGGGGGGTACGCTCCATGCATACGCGGGTGAGGGTTCGTGTCGTACTTACACTGTTGGCATGGGGGTTACGCTCCATGCATACGCGGGTGGGGGTACGGGTCGTACTTACACTGGTGGGGGTGGGGGTACGGTCCGTACGTCCGCGGGTGAGGGTTCGAGTCGTACTTACACTGTTGGGGTGGGGGGTACGCTCCATGCATACGCGGGTGGGGGTGCGGGTCGTACTTACACTGGTGGGGGTGGGGGTACGGTCCGTACGTCCGCGGGTGAGGGTTCGAGTCGTACTTACACTGTTGGGGTGGGGGGTACGCTCCATGCATACGCGGGTGGGGGTACGGGTCGTACTTACACTGTTGGCATGAAGGGTACGCTCCATGCATACGCGGGTGGGGGTACGGGTCGTACTTACACTGTTGGCATGGGGGGTACGCTCCATGCATACGCGGGTGAGGGTTCGTGTCGTACTTACACTGTTGGCATGGGGGTTACGCTCCATGCATACGCGGGTGGGGGTACGGGTCGTACTTACACTGGTGGGGGTGGGGGTACGGTCCGTACGTCCGCGGGTGAGGGTTCGAGTCGTACTTACACTGTTGGGGTGGGGGGTACGCTCCATGCATACGCGGGTGGGGGTACGGGTCGTACTTACACTGGTGGGGGTGGGGGTACGGTCCGTACGTCCGCGGGTGAGGGTTCGAGTCGTACTTACACTGTTGGGGTGGGGGGTACGCTCCATGCATACGCGGGTGGGGGTACGGGTCGTACTTACACTGTTGGCATGGGGGGTACGCTCCATGCATACGCGGGTGGGGGTACGGGTCGTACTTACACTGTTGGCATGGGGGGTACGCTCCATGCATACGCGGGTGAGGGTTCGTGTCGTACTTACACTGTTGGCATGGGGGTTACGCTCCATGCATACGCGGGTGGGGGTACGGGTCGTACTTACACTGTTGGCATGGGGGGTACGCTCCATGCATACGCGGGTGAGGGTTCGTGTCGTACTTACACTGTTGGCATGGGGGTTACGCTCCATGCATACGCGGGTGGGGGTACGGGTCGTACTTACACTGGTGGGGGTGGGGGTACGGTCCGTACGTCCGCGGGTGAGGGTTCGAGTCGTACTTACACTGTTGGGGTGGGGGGTACGCTCCATGCATACGCGGGTGGGGGTGCGGGTCGTACTTACACTGGTGGGGGTGGGGGTACGGTCCGTACGTCCGCGGGTGAGGGTTCGAGTCGTACTTACAGTGTTGGGGTGGGGGGTACGCTCCATGCATACGCGGGTGGGGGTACGGGTCGTACTTACACTGTTGGCATGGGGGGTACGCTCCATGCATACGCGGGTGGGGGTACGGGTCGTACTTACACTGTTGGCATGGGGGGTACGCTCCATGCATACGCGGGTGAGGGTTCGTGTCGTACTTACACTGTTGGCATGGGGGTTACGCTCCATGCATACGCGGGTGGGGGTACGGGTCGTACTTACACTGTTGGGGTGGGGGGTACGCTCCATGCATACGCGGGTGGGGGTACGGGTCGTACTTACACTGTTGGCATGGGGGGTACGCTCCATGCATACGCGGGTGGGGGTACGGGTCGTACTTACACTGTTGGCATGGGGGGTACGCTCCATGCATACGCGGGTGAGGGTTCGTGTCGTACTTACACTGTTGGCATGGGGGTTACGCTCCATGCATACGCGGGTGGGGGTACGGGTCGTACTTACACTGGTGGGGGTACGGTCCGTACGTCCGCGGGTGAGGGTTTGAGTCGTACTTACACTGTTGGGGTGGGGGGTACGCTCCATGCATACGCGGGTGGGGGTACGGGTCGTACTTACACTGTTGGCATGGGGGGTACGCTCCATGCATACGCGGGTGGGGGTACGGGTCGTACTTACACTGTTGGCATGGGGGGTACGCTCCATGCATACGCGGGTGAGGGTTCGTGTCGTACTTACACTGTTGGCATGGGGGTTACGCTCCATGCATACGCGGGTGGGGGTACGGGTCGTACTTACACTGGTGGGGGTACGGTCCGTACGTCCGCGGGTGAGGGTTTGAGTCGTACTTACACTGTTGGGGTGGGGGGTACGCTCCATGCATACGCGGGTGGGGGTACGGGTCGTACTTACACTGGTGGGGGTGGGGGTACGGTCCATACGTCCGCGGGTGAGGGTTCGAGTCGTACTTACACTGTTGGGGTGGGGGGTACGCTCCATGCATACGCGGGTGGGGGTACGGGTCGTACTTACACTGTTGGCATGGGGGGTACGCTCCATGCATACGCGGGTGGGGGTATGGGTCGTACTTACACTGTTGGCATGGGGGGTACGCTCCATGCATACGCGGGTGAGGGTTCGTGTCGTACTTACACTGTTGGCATGGGGGTTACGCTCCATGCATACGCGGGTGGGGGTACGGGTCGTACTTACACTGGTGGGGGTGGGGGTACGGTCCGTACGTCCGCGGGTGAGGGTTCGAGTCGTACTTACACTGTTGGGGTGGGGGGTACGCTCCATGCATACGCGGGTGGGGGTACGGGTCGTACTTACACTGGTGGGGGTGGGGGTACGGTCCGTACGTCCGCGGGTGAGGGTTCGAGTCGTACTTACACTGTTGGGGTGGGGGGTACGCTCCATGCATACGCGGGTGGGGGTACGGGTCGTACTTACACTGTTGGCATGGGGGGTACGCTCCATGCATACGCGGGTGGGGGTACGGGTCGTACTTACACTGTTGGCATGGGGGGTACGCTCCATGCATACGCGGGTGAGGGTTCGTGTCGTACTTACACTGTTGGCATGGGGGTTACGCTCCATGCATACGCGGGTGGGGGTACGGGTCGTACTTACACTGGTGGGGGTGGGGGTACGGTCCGTACGTCCGCGGGTGAGGGTTCGAGTCGTACTTACACTGTTGGGGTGGGGGGTACGCTCCATGCATACGCGGGTGGGGGTACGGGTCGTACTTACACTGGTGGGGGTGGGGGTACAATCCGTACGTCCGCGGGTGAGGGTTCGAGTCGTACTTACACTGTTGGGGTGGGGGGTACGCTCCATGCATACGCGGGTGGGGGTAGGGTCCGTACATATCCGTCCCCACGCTATGTGATGCTTGTGCGGGCCGTACCCAGGCCTTTGCCACGTGGGTACGATCCGTCCCGCCATTGTTGGGGTGACGTGTGTGTGGGCGTGGTACGACTCGTACCCACGCTCTTGAGGCGTGGGTACGGGACGTACCTGTCTGGTTGTGTTGCCGGTTCGCGTGGTGACGGACTTCCGTTGTGGCGGTCGCTGGCTTATCAGGACACACCCCCACCCCCTCGTGGTGACCAGGGCATGGGAGTCAGGTATGTCCAGGCCATGTGTGACTTATGTGGTTGTTTTGTGGTCTGCCCTGGTCGTGCCACCCCCACCCCACCCCACTTTCCCCCCTCCCTTAGTTATTCTGACCTTCTGCGGCGTCTGCGTCGGTGCCTGTAGAGCAGGTGGACTGCTATGAGGGCAGGGATGACTCGTAGGTTCGGGTCCATGTCTGTCCGTCGCGTACTGGTACTCCAATCGCGTCGTCCTGTCGCGTACGGGTCCTCCTTGGTGGCGTCGTCCTGTGTGTCCGTCACGTACTGGTCCTCCTTGTTCGCGTCGTCGTCTGTCCGTCGCGTACTGGTGGTCCTTGTTCGCGTCGTCCTGATTTCCCGGCAGTTTTTGGCTGCCGCAAAATATTCACCGTGCGGGGTGACGTCGGTGCGAATCGTGATTCCTGGGTCGTGAATGGCTGGCTGCGAGCGTCCCGACGTCAGGTCGGCACTTTCCCGGATCGCATTGGTAGGTGTTTTTTTGTTCGGTCGGACTTTTTTACGAATCGTACGGTCATGGTGTACCCGTGCGAATCGTAATTCCTTGTTTGTAGAAATTGACGACCGGGTACGCGTCGGACGGAGAATATGCTCCGTCCGACGGTTCGTACCCGGTTTTTACCGGATCGTGATCGGCACCTTAGTGTGTAAATCATTTTTGTTAAATTGCATGAGTAATGTGTGTTTTTTGGGGGTATATTGTGCCAAGTAAAGTACATATAATTAATATTTTATTAATGATATTTGGATAGTTCCACTTTATATTAATAGAATAAATATTCATTTTTAAATTACATTTTATGGTGTAGGTTGAGTTTGATGGGGTTGTATGGTGTGAGGTAAAAAAAATATATATATTTAAAAAAAGAATTTCTATAAAAATTATTTTTTAATTTTTATTTCTAATGATATTTGTGATCTGAATGCAAAATTATAACATGTTTATTTTTTGGATTAATGTTTGTATATTTTTTTAACATATTTATATTTTTTAACATTTGTTTTTGAAGTAAATTAATTTTGTTGAAGATATTTGGTTTCTTTTTATTGTTGCACTAATTGAAGTGGGAATAGTACATTTTACTCCTCCGCAATCCAACACTTTCCCTACTGGTGTTTTTATTGGACTATTACAATTTTACCATTCTGTACTGCAACATTTTCGCTACTGTTGTAGTGTGTCAAATGGTAATAGCAAATAAAACCTATCTGCAATTAAACATTACCTCTACGTCCCTTTAGCTTATCTCCATTACGCAATGAGGTCCCTGTGCCTCGTAGACACCCAGCCCTACCAAAATAAAGGCACCGCCCACTCCACAAAACCTGTTCTTTTGGTTCTAGACACAGTAGGATGTGTGCAGAGCACTCACTCCAGCGTGAGTTTGTTTGGCGGTGTCAGTTGCTAAATTTTTACCGCACTGGGTGGGGTGTGGCTCCTGCTGCAAGAAGTTTATTCTGGGTTGGGCACGCATGACGTTCCTTGTGGCTTGGTTTCCTGCCGCTCTGTGCCGGTGGTGGTGTGGACCGGCTTCCGCGTTCTTCTCTTCTGGTTGTCATGTCTTGAGGCGTGCTGGGTGGAGGGGGGAGAGAGATGTCGTTCAGGTAAGGTGGGGCAGTGGGTCTGCATGCGAGCGTGGGGCACCTCTCTCATTCCCTTTTCTTGCTGGGATGGAGGTCTGCAATGCTTACCTCCGTCTGGCTTGCGGTGGTGTGCAGGGACTCTGTTGTCCCGCTGTGTCGTCCTCACTTCCACATTTTAAAAAAAACCCACAAATGCCTGTTTTTCTTTCTTACATGGAGGTAGACTGCTTTCCTCCGGTCTGGGTGGCCTGTTGCCAGGGCTGGCCTGTGCCTCTCGTTTGGTCACCTTTTTTGTGGTGTGTATAGCTGTGCATTTTTTTTGTGTTGTGTTTGGGTTGTTTCCTAACCTGTCATTTTCCCCCTTGCCTGACGGTTTTCCTGTGCCTTGACTCTGCACCTACGGTGCAGTGCTTGCAGGCCTGGCGCTGCTTCTTCTTGGGCATCCCCCAGGCTGCTGGTTGCAGGGCAGAGTCTTGTGCCAGCCCTTTCCCTGCACTTCCTATGTTTTCAGCTTCCTATGGGATGTGGGTGCCTTTGGGGAGGGGTGCGCTCCTGCCAGGGTCCCCGTTTGTGGCTTTGGTGTCTGTAAGAGCTGTTGCACGTCGTTTTCGGGGCTTCTCTATTGTGCGATTTCTCCCCCCTTGGTATGGCGTGATCATTTTCTTCGGCTTCCCCTGTGCGCTGCTTCATGGGGTGCCATTGCTGCTTCTTTCTGCCTGGTTGTTCAGTCTTGATCCCGCCTGTTGGCTGCTTCTTGTACTGGAGCTCTTTGCCTGCTGTTCCGGTGGTTTGCCAGCGAGTGGTGGCTTGTGCTTCGTTTGCTGACCTCTGGTTTTGGCCTGGTCTGCTTTGTTGTGCCAGTGGGGAGTGTGCTGGTCTCCCATGTGCTGTTGTCCCGTCCTGTGTTGGGGGTGTCTGTGTCCTTTGGCCATACGACCCTGCAAGCACCTGCCCTCGCATGTTCCCGGACGTTCTGCAACATCAGGCCTGGTTCGTTCCTGGTTGGGAATCTGCCTGGGATTGCCGGGGGCTGTAAGCTTCGCTGGCTCCTCTGCCCTCCTGGCCTGAGGGCTGTGTTTTGTGGTTCGGTTTGGGCTTTGCCCTCTTCGGTTCCATGGTGGGGCAGGGGTCTCCAGCTCCTGCTTCTCCAGTTTCTGGGTGGTTGGGGAAGGTGCTGTGGCCTTGTTCAATAAATCAGGGGTTTTAAAGCACGTGGGTAAGGGTCTCAAGGCACCAGGGGTGGGGGAGCAGCTCCAGTCAGTCGAAGAGCCAGGTCTTGAGGGCATTCCTGAAGATGAGCAGAGTGGGGATGCGTCCGATGACATTCATCAGGATGTTGTTCCAGGCTTTGGCCGTGATGTAGAAGGTTCTGACACCCGTTCTTGTTCTATGGATGCGCAGGTGTTCGGTAAGGGTGAGGTCGGCTGTTCGGAGGTTCCTCTAGGGTACATGGAAGGAGATTGTTGTTGAGATTTTGGGGTTCGGTGTTCTGTAGGCATTAGTAGGCGTGGGTGAGCATCTTGAAAGTTACTCTTTTCTCAACGGGGAGCCAGTGGAGGTTGCACAGGTGATGGGTGATGTGTTGTTGTAGGGATGCCAAGGACGAGTCTGGCTGAGGTGTTCTGTATGGTTTGGAATTTGCGGAGCAGAGACTTGTTGATCCCAGCGTAGAGGGCTCTGCTGTAGTCCAGTCTGCTGGTTATGAGTGCGTGGGTGATGGTCTTCCTTGATTTGTGGGGAGATCTATTTGAAGGTCTTTTGGAGAATGCAGAGGGTGTTGAAGCAGGTGGAGGTGACATTGTTGACCTGCCGGGTCATGGAGAGAGAGGAGTCAAGTACGATGCAGAGGTTTCAGGCATGGCCTATCGGGGTGGGGGGGGGCTGCCGTGAGCGGTGGCCCACCAGGTGTTGTCCCATGCAGAGGGGGAGGGTCTGAGGATGAGGACCTCGGTCATCTCCAAGTTAAGCAGTCGCTGCCTGAAGCTCATCCAGGCTGCAACGTCCTTCATTCCTTCCTGGAAGTTGAGTCTGGTGGTGATGGGGTCTTTGGTGAGGGAGGGATGAGCTGAGTGTCTTTGGCATAGGATACTATGTTGATGTGGGGGGCTGAGTGACGATCCCTGGGGTACAGTTGATTTCCGTGGGTTCTGAGAGGAAGGGTGGTAGTTGGACTCTTTGGGTTCTGCCGGTGAGGAAGGAGTGGAGCCAGTTGAGGGCGGTTCCCTGTATGCCGGCGTCGTGGAGTCTTGTTGTGAGAGTGCGGTGGTAGACGGTGTCGAAGGCTGCAGAGAGGTCGAGGAGGATTAGGGCTACGGTGTGTCCCTGGTTGAGGAGGGTGCGGATGTAGTCTGTGGCGGCGAGTAGAGCGGTCTCCGTGCTTTGGTTGCTGCAGAATCCGAATTTGGAGGGGTCGAGGATGGAGTTTTCTTTGATTAATTTTGTGAGTTGGACATTGACGGTCTTCTCGGTGACCTTGGCTGTGAATGGGAGGAGTGAGATGGGTCAGTAGTTTTTGAGGTCCGTGGGGTCTGCAGAGGGCTTCTTTAGTAGTGGTCTGACTTCTGCGCATTTCCAGTGGTCGGTGAAGTGGTCGGTTTCGAAGGTGGCGTTGATGCGTTGGAACAGGGCGATGTGCAGGGGCAGGGGTCCGTGGAGGCTCCTGAGTGGATACTTTTCATGGTCGACACAGTGTCTTCGGTGGTAATTGGGGTCCAGAAGGAGATGGTGGGCTGGATGACATTGCTGGAGGAGGTATGGGGGGGCGTGGAGTGGTTATGGAGTCAGGTGTCTGGTCGTTGAAGTGGTCGTAGAAGCACTTGATTTTCAGATGGAAGTAGGAGCCGAGGTAGTTACCGAGGTCCTGGGAGGGGGTGATGTCTGGTTTTGCTGGGAGTTTTTGTGAATTCATGGACGACGCTGAAGAGTTCCTTGGAGTTGGCGATGATCCTGTTTTAGATTAAGGTCCTTTTGGTGGATTTAATGTAGGGCGGTATTCAGTCATGGCGTTCTTGTATAGTGAGAGCGACATTCCGAGGATTTACTGTTTCTCCAAGTTTTTCCTTGAGACTTCTGCGGGTGAGGCTGGCTTCTTGTAGGTCAGCGGTGAACAAGGTGGCCTTTCTGGGGCGCTGTCGGTCGGGGTTGCGAGCTCGTCAGTGCAGTTGGTGATCCATCTGTAGAGCTCTTTGGTTGCAAGGTTGGCGTCAGTTAGGGTGATGGGGGAATCGCAGTTGAAGGTGGACTTGAACTGCTCCTCAGTGACCTTGCTCTAGTTTCTGCGTGGAGGGCGGGGTGCAGTTTTGGGTGGCATGGGTTTGTTGGTGAGGAAGTGTATGCATTGGTGGTCCATCCATGGGGGTTGCGTGGTGTTGTTCCCACTTGTGAAGATGAGGTCGAGGGTGTGTCCTGCCATGTTGGTGGGGGTGGTGATGAGCTGTCTCAGTCAGATATTGGCTTGGTTGTCCAGGAGGGTGACAGAGTTGGGGGGGGGGTCGCTGGGGCTGTTGAGGTGGAAGTTCAGGTCTCCGATGAGTATGTAGTCCATGGAGGCGATGGCGTGGGGTGCGATGAGGTCGATGATGGTGGTGAATGAAGCTTTAGGTCCGGGGGGTCTGTAGAATAGGGTGCAGCGAAGTGTGGATTTGGGGCCAGTCTGAATTTTTAAGTGGAGGTTTTCAGTGGAGAGTTGGCGGGAGCTCGTGTGTGATATGGAGAGTCCTCCTCCTGGGCAGTTGGGGCAGTCCTTCCTCTGGATCTTGTATTTGTCAGGGTTGGCGGTTGTGATGTTGGGGGCGGAGTCGGTGTTGGTACAGGTTTCTGTTAAGAAGGCGACGCCTGGCGAAATGGTGTCAAGAAGGTCCCAGATTTGTACGGTGTGACTGCAGGGAGCGCACGTTGAGGATACACTTCAGGGCTTCGGTGGTGTTGGGGTCCGACGGGGGGGGGGGGAGGAGACTGTGGGGTTGCGGAGGGTGGTGAAGGTCTGTCAGGAGTGGCAGCAGGACTGGGTGTGTGTGATGTTCGGCGTAGGCAGCTGTTGTTCCTCCCAGGGTTGAGTGCGAGGAGGGCTCCTGAGTCGTAGTGGCTCATGTTCAGAGAAGCAGGGTTCCTGCCGCTGGTCGCAGACGGGCTTGCCTTTGGAACACTTTTGGCACACCAGCAGCGGGCAGCAGTCATTAAACAGGGAAGGTGGAAGGGAAGCGCAGCTGGAAGGCGTGAGTCAGCAGGGAGGAGGGGCTGCGGGGGCAGTTGCGGCAGGAAAGGGTGACAAACTGGCACGGGGGCACAAGGGTAAAAGCTGCATCGCAACAGAAAGATAACAAAATCACTCCTACAATTACAATACAGGAACAATTACGAATTCAGGCAGAACAACGTTCACCGGGCACAACAAGGGAGGCAGGACTCGAACACCAACACACTAGGAGAGGCGGGGGCAGCGGCAGACGAGCAGAGCTGCTGGGGCAGGGGGCAGAGTCCCTTAACAGGAGGTCAGATATCTTGCTTGCACGCCCTAGCAGCGGCTGACATTAAATAGGGAAGGGGGGGGAAAAGCTCAGCTGGGAGGCGGGAGTCTGCAGGGAGGAGGGGCTGCAGGGGCAGCAGCAGCAGGAAAGGGCAACAAACGGACACAACAATGGCAAAAGCAGCGAGGCAACAGAAAGATAACAACAAAATCACAATTACAATACAGGCACAATTACGAATCCATGTGGATCAACGCTCACCAGGCACTACACCTACTCACTAGGTGAGGTGAGGGGGCAGCGGCAGCGGCAGCGACACACTAGCGGAGCTGCTGGGGAAGAGGGCAGAGTCCCTGAACAGGAGTTCAGAGGTCTTGCCCTGGTTTGTTCTGCCTGGTTCCTTCATGGCCCCTCTTGTTGCCACTGCTTCATTCGGGTTCGTGGGGCATCGGTGACCGCCTCCTCTGCTGTCCTGGCCTGCTGGTTCCATGTTTGGTGTCCGGTTGTTTGGTTTACCAGGTTGCCAGGCTTGGTTGCCCTCCTGGTCATGTTGATCTTCTCTCTGCTCTTTTTCTAGCTTGGCTGCCTGCATCCCCTGGGTTTTTCCTGCATGCAGTACCACATTTCTTTTCCTTCTGTGGGGCGGTTTCTGCCCGGATGAGATTGGCGTCTGTTTTTCCGCTGTGCTGCAAGGTCCCTCTGGCTGTGTGCCTAGTCTGGGGTGACCAGTGTGCACCTGTCCTGTGGCTGGTTGGTTGGTTGCCGTGGGTAATACTGCTGGGGGCTTGCCTTTCCTTCTAGTGGGTGTGTTGGATTGTTCGGGTCTCCCGGCTTTTCCTCCAAACTAGTTTGTAGTGCCTCCCTGCTTCCGTACCCTGGCAGGACGCCTTGGTTCCGCCGGCTTTGGGTCAGGGGAGGGACTTTTGCCGTTGGCACTTGGGTCTTCGTTCCTGCTTCTTTTTGCTGGTTACGTTCCTTGCAAGTCCCCGTTGGTCCATGTCTTCTGCGTTTTTTGGGGGTCTGCTGTGATCTCTGAGCCTTTCTGGTTCCTGCCGACCGGGCTATTTCCTGTGATCACCTGGGTGTGGGTTGCCCTAGGGGCTGTTCAGGCGCCTCTTTTACATGGTTTACCGCTTTGGTTTGTGGATGTGGAGGGTTGCTCTGCGGTTTCCTTGACCTGCGGGCCTCTTGGTGGCTTCTCTCTCTAGGACTTGTTCCAGGGTTCTGTTTCAGTGGGATGGGAGTCCGGTTTTCTGGTGCCTCCAGCCTGTCCTGTTCCTTTAGTCCCTCTGTTATTGGAGTTGGTGGTGGGTCTGGAATCTCCGAGTCCGTTGGTGACTGTGGCCCTGTGGTTTCTTTTTTCCTGGTGCCTTCTTGGGTGTTTCCCAAGTGGGCGTCTTGCAGATGGAGCATGGTGGACGATGGTGCCTTGGTCTCTCGGCTTTGGTCGCCTCTTCTGTGAGAGTGCCTTTTGGGGGTCTGTCTGGTCTTCAGGTGCTCTGCGTAGACTATTGGCTGGGATGTGGTGTGCTCGTAGTTCCTTTCTGTTTCTCTGGCACTCCAGCTGGACTTTAAGGGCTTAGCGGTCCTCTTGCTGGGGTCTGTTGATCAGTCTGGGTCTGTTCTACTGGTCCTTTTGGTGCTTTTATCTGTGGGGGTTGCACCTTCTGGTTCTGCTGGTTTTCTTCCTTTTGTTTTCGGGTTGCCTTTTGTGTCGGCTTGCAGGCTCGGGGGTCCTCGGCTCGTTATCTGTGGGTCTTCTTCTTTCCGGTGTTTGAGGCCGGGCGTACCTCCATGATTCGGTCCACTGTGTTGGGACTGGCCTATCTTTTCTGTTTGCTTGCCCTTCATTTGTGCATCTTTTGTGATGCTCTGGGATGATGCTTGGACCCTTGGCCTGGTTTTTTCCTTAGCTTGGTATGGCTCATTGCGTAATGGAGATAAGCAAGAGGGACGTGGAGGTAATGTTATTACTTACCGGTAATTACATTACTCTTAGTCCTGCTCTCGCTTATCTCCACTGCGGCTCACCCTCCCTACTGGTGGCCCGGCCAACTGTCTATGTTGGCTTGGTACATACAGGTATTGTGTACTGGGCGATGTCTTTTTATATTGGTAGGAGAGTGTGTCTACGAGGCACAAGGGCCTCATTGCATAATGGAGATAAATGAGAATAGGACTAGGTGTAATGTGATTACCGGCAGGCAATATAAGCATTTTCACTATTATCGGGAGATTTGTAAAAAAAAAAAAAAAAAAGTTGCGTAAAGTGGGGATTGTACTTTTGACTATATTTATTATAATAGCTAGTGTAGTTTTAAATACATTTTAGTGTGAATAGTATATGTATTAAATGTTATATTTTATTATATATTTTTTCAATTTATGTTTTTTTATTCCAAATGATAGTTTTAATTATTGTTTTTTCATGAGTGAAATATCTTTTACCAAGTTTTAAAAAAGTGGTTTTGTTTTTTAATTAGAATAGTGTTTTTTAAAGATTTTTATTAGTATGTCTTTTTTTATAATATATAATTATTTTTGAAATTGATCTAAATTAAAATTATTAGCTTTAAAAATGATATATAAATATATATTTATTATATATGTGTTTCACTTTGTTGAATGTTATTTAACTTATTTTTTAAATGTCTATAAAATAAATAAATAATATTAAGTATAATGCTAGTAATTACATCAATTTTTTGGGGGGAAATTTCTGTACTTCACATCATGAACATAGGATGAGAATATTTTTGTAATCGATATGTTGGTTGCAATATTTATGTATCGCAATATTTTGTGGTCGATATTCTGTCAGCGAACCCTCACCAGGGCAGATATGACCAACCGGCTGATGAAACTTTGGTCCTGGTCCCTCAACCGTTTCAGGTACGAAATGGGTCCCACGGAATCGCATTACAAGTATCTGTATGCGGTAAATGTTATTCGTCTCATAGGAAAGCATTACACATAATGACGCAATGTATTTTATGTTTGACTTACCTGCTAAAATCAATAACACAAAGTACATACCTATATACGAAGTTTGTGGTATCTAAATTGATATAAATGCTTAGCAATACCCTCTGATAAGCCTAAACTTCCCACCCACACTGACACAAAATAGAGCATGTAGTGGTCGTCATTTGAGCCCTGTAAAGCAAGAAGGGTCATCTTAACTCTACACATTATACCTTACTTTGGTGCACTATATAGAGATCCAGGTTCCTACAATGCCAAATCAAAATAGGTTTAATATTTTCCTAATATTGACTTGTAGATTAATTAAGGCTCTTCACAAGGAGGAGGGAGCATGTCCGACTTCAAAAGCACCATAGGCAACACATCCAGAACCTTACGACGTCTGTGCGACATCCCTGAGTCAGCCAGAATAATCGCCCCTTCTTCAATAGTGATTTTCCATGTAATTTCCAAAGCACAATTCCTTGATTTAATGATGGCTACATTGTGACATTGTGGCAATGACCTAATAGTAGTACAGAAATACTAGGTCTATTTGATTTTTAAATACATTTTTACACAGTCTAAGGAACAGCCCTGGACACTGATCATGTCGTCCTGTGTAGTGTGTTATTAACCCCCTAAGTAGTTATCCAGATGTCCTGGAACCCATCCTTGTTTGCCTGTACTTACACTGAAACCCTTTAAAACGTTTTTAACATCTGAACCCTTGGATGACCATGAAAAACATGCAAAGTATATTTGTAACATTATTATTACTATTGCTATACCACTAATCTACTTCAAGATGAAGTCCTTGAATGTGCTCCTTAATGCAAAAGAGAAAAACTTTTACAAAATGTAGAAAAATATAATGCGGTAACACTGTACATCGGGTAAGGAGCTTTACAATAAAGGGGCCGATTCCGATCCGGGTCGGACAGCACTCCGACCAAGCCAGATCCGGAGTGATTTCCAAACGAGCCGGAGTCCTGCAGTCCGACCGAGCGAGTACTATGCGGCCGTATGCTGTCGGACTCGGTTCGGTCGAACTCCCATAGAAGTCAATGGGAGCCGGTCGTACGACGCGCCCCCTACAGTGGGTACGCGTCGGTGCCATCCGCACCGTACATGCCTGTGTTGGGGAGACCCATGGATCTCTCCCTGTGTCCGAGTTGTAAGACTGCGGGTGACGGGGGGGTCCGACGCGGACCCCCGAAGTCCAACTCCGGGAGCTATTGCGAGCGGGACGCTCAGACTCGATCCGGCTGTCCGAATCGAGCATCATACTAGCTCGGTCGTGTAACATCTCCATTGCGCGCCACGGTTTGCTTGTGACCAAGTTGTACTGAGCGTTTCGGAACCGGAAAAGATTCGGACGGAGATTTCGCGCTTGTTCGCATCGTACTTCGACATCCGGACCCGTGTACGACTCGGACGGAAAATCAGCCATTCGAATCGGATCTGCTAATGCCGTAACCAGATTCGGTGCCCTTCCGACGAGATCGGAATCGGCCCCTAAGCGGTATACCATATACAGAGCAAGCTTCTGCCAACATCCAACTTTTTAAATAGGACCACACTCTGCTCTGGAGATTTTTCGAAATATACACTAGCGAAAAGCAAAAATACTGCTGTTCAGTTTCATATTGTCATGGGAACCCTAGGTCGTTTGGGCAGGTCATATGGTACAGAGCCAGAACATCGTGGTAAAAATATTGTTGGTCAAGAATATCAAAAGAAAAATATCGTGGTGCAGAATATCAATTTTGTGTATTTAATATAAATGTAAAACATATCGAAGTGTTTAATATAGTTTGCAAAAATATAGATGTTAAAAATATCTGTTTTATTAATGTTATGTATTTTAGTATATATGTTATGTTTGTGATGCATGTATTTTTTGTATAAGAATTGTTTGTATTTTTATTATTTGTGTTAAAATTTTAGTACTTATTTAATTATTTTTGGTTTGAATTTTGCATTTTTTGTTCCATTGCTGGTTGTGGGTTTATAGGAGAATAGGGTGGGAAGTAATTCAATTAATTAAGATTTATTGATTATTTATAGTAGTCATTTTTTTCAATTAGAATTTTGCGTTTTGTAGTACTGTAGCAGGTTCTGGGTTTATAGGGGAATAGGGTAGGAAGTAATTTAATTATAGTAAATTTATTGATTCACTCATTTTTTTAATTTAGATGTGTTAAATGTGTAAATTACTTTATTAATTATTTAATCATTAGTTAATTTTAATTAATTAATTGGCAATTTATATTAATTGTGTGAATATTTTGAGGTGTGTTGTGTTTATAGGTGAAAATGGTGAGAAGAGTGGGAAGTAGTTTAATTTTAATTGATAAATTAGTTACCATTTCGAATTATTAGTAATTAATTATGGTAATTGTGCAATTAATGTTAGGTGTGTTGTGGTGTGGTGTTTATAGGTGTAAATGATGGGAAGGGTGAGAAGTAATTTATTTTTAATTTATGAATCAATAATTAGTTAATAAAAATTAATAATTAATTTTGGTAATTGTTTAATTTATTTTCGGTGTGTTGTGCATATTATAGTGTTAAAGAATGTGTATTCAACGAATGTTTATTATTCTTTTTTGATAATTTGTAAAATTCTTAATTGCGTTAAAATTTGAAAGACAAAAACACATTTAAAACATAAATGTATTTATTTTGTTCCCTACCATATAACACCACCACTTTCCCTATGGTTGCACTCACTGGAGTGAGAATAGTAATTTTTCCCCCCTCTGCTATCCAACATTTTCTCTACTGTTGCACTCGCTGGAGTTGGAATAGTAATTTTTTCCCTTCCACTATCCAACACTTTCCCTACTGTTGCACTCACTGGAGTGGGAATATTAAGTTTTACCCCTGTGTTTTCAAACACTTTTCCTACTGTTGCAGTCACTGGAGTGGGAATAGTAATTTTTACCCCTACGCTATCCAACATTTTCCCCACGGTTGCACTATTTGGAGATGGAATAGTAATTTTTACCCCTCCGCTATCCAACATTTTCCCTACTGTTGTATTTATTTTACTGTGAAATGTATGATGTAATTATTTTTATAACAGTTAAATGTTAGAATTACTTATAAAATGGTATTTTTAACTTTTAAATTATTTGATGTAAGAATTAATTTTGTTTATGTAATTTAAAAAAGTTTACAAATTCAATAAAGATAATTGTTAAATTATTTTTAAGTAAATATATGTATAAATTATTGTTTGTGTGTTTATATTTTTTAAATTAAGTTTATTTGTAATATTTAGTTAAAATGTCAATTAAATTTAATTAGCTTGGTTAAAAATAATATTCATATTTAATACACTATATTATTTACATCTATATTTTTGTACTTACCTGTTCAAGTTTTTGGTAGTCGATATTTTTGTATTCAATATTGTTACTGCGATATTTATTATCGATATTTTTTACATCGAATTTTTATCAGTGAACGGGTCATATTCTTCCTCCTTGGACCTTTCTGTAGCTTTCAGCTCCCTATGCAACAGCTTAAACATTCCGACATACAATCCTTGCCAGATCTTTTCTGTGGCGGACAACAGATTGTTTGTCCCCATCTGTTTTGTTACCATGTATGACAACTTTTTTCAAATCCTTTCTTTCTTTGAACTCCGCTATTTTGACCGTACCTTTCTACCTCTCCTCACAATCTGTTCCACAGCATCAGTTCCCGTGTTTGAACTTGCCCCCTCGTTGTTCTCCTGCTGACTTACCTGTCCGTGCACAAGATCCTCCATATCTTTGTGCAGCCCCTTTTTTTTATGTACCTTCTTCTTTTGTATCAGACCTTCGCTCCTCCGTGCCTAACCCAGTGTCCTTAACATACCAGTACATCTGTAGACATGTTGTTTACTACTTTCCATTCCCAGCCTCCACCCCAATTGAAAACATAACAGTGGCAGAGAAAGTGGCACTTACATCCTTACCTGGCATTAAAGTCAGTATCCGCTCCGTAGTCTGCTGCCTTGCTTCTGTTGCCTTGCCAGTAGAAGTCACCTGCCCGCCAACCTTGTGTCAGTGGATCTGACCAATACTGTGTCTTAAACCTGTAAAACACTAGGTGGACACTGATTAACAAATCCAGCCCCCACCACCCACTGACCTTCCTGCCCCTTGCTGCCACCACCTCTGACACGCCTTATCAACTACATCACTGCCCAAGACCTCGTCCTCCTCCAGGCGCTCCTTCTCATAGACAAAGTCCATACAACCCACCAATTCATCTGCCCTTTGCGTAATCAGCGTGTGGTGGTACCTCCATCAGATATTGCACATTATACACCACCTCGGGTCTACCCGCCCCAAAGTCACCTCCACTGGCCACTGTACATGCAGACCTTGCAGCAACTTTCAAGCCACTCTTGCATCCTCAGATGTACCCTCCAACCACTGATCTTCACATCCTACTTTTCTGATATACCAATCCTCTTGGGAAGACCCTTCCACTACCACACCTCTCTCATCTGACATCGCTACACTCAGTGCCTAAAACAGAGATCACCCTTTCAACTCCTGCTTGCTTCTGAATCACTATAAACCAAAGGAGGGACAAAGAGCAGATATAATTGGTCCAGCATCAGAGCTCCTATATGGACATCTAGCACAAAAAGAAGGTGCAGTTCCTCATTGGGGGTGGGAGGGATGTGAAGGATGTCAGAAGGAACTGGCTGGTAGATAAGTGGGATTCTGGGGGGAAGCGAGTGATCAGATCTGAATCCCCTCACACACCCAGAAGGGTCTCATGCTTCAGCATTGGTCTGCTCCGCGGCGGGCCGATCCAGCAATGCCTGACAGGCCCCTCAGTGGGGGCTCTTTAGCATCGATCTTTTGTTCTTAGCCATATTGATGAATTCAAGTAAGGGACTGTAAGTGTATGGTGGTGTATAGGTGACTAAGTCTAAAAAATTGCATCAATGCTTGGTACACCTTGGTTTAGGCTCTCATGAGGAGTTGGAGATAGAAGGCTAACCTTTGGATCAAAATTAGGGTGTCCCAAAAGTCTCATGGTGGGAGTGAGCAAAAGAAAGAGTTTGCTAGTCCCTCAACTAGAAAGATGTGGAACGGTCTAAGAAAAAAAAAGTAAAGAGTCTTCTAAAGTTTCACAAAAAACCTGTTCCGGAGGGTGGGACCAGAGGCACGTCACAATCCCAGGGTGGGTACCATAGTAAGAACTGGGATTTCAAAAAGGCTGATGTTTCAATTCTAAAAGCCAACGGACACCTAACTTGGGGCTGTTCATGTTCCACAAAGGCTTCCACTAGTGCACCCCCAATTACCACTGAGGGATTCAGATGGGATTCTTGGTGTGCACTGACCATGTCAGAGAGCACACTGAAGCTACCTTAATCACAGGGGGCAGGGTTGAGGCAACTGCCCTGGCTGTCTGGCCCAGTAACATGGGGAAATGTAGACAACATCCACATGTCAATGGGGTTAGAGTAGAAGCCTTGAGGGATATAGGTAAAAGGGTCACCAAGGCGACTAAAAGAACTGCTATCCCCAGAGCAGTATTTGGCTGGACAAACTTAACCAGTCACCAATGCTGATAACTATACTAAAGTTCATGTCATGGCTATGGTGTCCTTAATGTGGGGAGGGGTTACTAGCCATAAAAAGGTAGTTGGGTCCTCTGCCATCCCATTACAGTGTCTGCTAGGGAATGACCGGGAGCCCACAGAATGGGCCGAGGTAGAGCCAAGATTCCAAGCAACTATGCTGGGAATACCTGAATGGGTGTGTGTAAAAACAAGGAGAACAGAGCAAAACCCAGGGCGTTGAAACGGGAGTTGTAGCCTGAAATAATGCCCCAACCGTCCAAGAGAAAAGGTAAAAATGTTTGGAAACCTAATTCAGAGCAGCCATAAGTTCAGTTCAGTTCTCCTCTCCTCTCCTCTGGGAGAAGACCTGTCAGCCCTAGAGGGAACTGATCCCTGGCTACCCAGGCCTTCCTCTAGGGAAGAGCAGTGCCATAGACAAAGAACCCGAGACTGCACGCTGCCTAACAGGGAAAGGGATATGTCAGTAGCTCCCACAAAACCTATTGGGAGGAGGGGCGGCCCCTCAGTAATACAGATCTCTCATTCTCATTGGACCATGACATCTCCTTAGCTGGGCATCTTGGCCAGGCAAAGACTTGGAGTAGGAAAGTTGCCCACTTATACTGCCCAAACATGCCCCAGAAGTGAAGGAGTTTTGCAACACCTGTCTTACCCGTCAAGCCAGTGGCAGAACAGGTACCCACCCAAAGAACCCCTTAATTCCACTTCCAGTGGTTGGGGTTCCCTTTGAAAAGGTAAATCATCAACAAACAGATTTATACTGTTGCTGGTGGATAATACCACCAGGTATCCTGAAGCAATTCCTTTTGGGACAGTTACTGCTCCTGCTGGTGACAGGTCCCTAATCAGTATCTTTACTGGAGTGGTCTTTCCTAAGGAGGTGGTGTCAGACAGAGGTAGTAACTAATCTGGCCACATAAAACCCATGTGGGCTGAGGCTGGGTTGACATACGTTTACAACCCATGTCACCCACAAACCAATGGTCTAGTTGAACGATTCAACAAGACCATGAAAGGTATGATCATGGGGGGAGGGAGGGTTTGCCTGGTATCAAGATGGCCGCTTTCTAGGTGTGCTCCGTATGCCACTGTAACTATCCGGCAGGAATCCGGCAACATCCAAGCAACAAATTACATGCTCGCTGCCGCTCTGTAAAGCACTTGAGGTTCATTGCCCATCGGCGTGCTGATCGTGTCTGTCAGAGTTGCTGGTGGACGGGGCAGCGCTGCGGCCTCCAAGGGCCTAGTGAAGACGAGTGCTGCAGTCTATTACCGGCTGAGACGTGGCAGCACGGACACCAGTAGTCTCAGGGCCTGTGGCCTGTACTGACCTCCGCTGGTGAGCGGAGCACATACCTTGCTCTGATGGCATCCTTGGGGCTGGCGGCGTCTGGCTCGTTGCTGACCGGTCTGGGCACGGACAAGCTGCTTGTGCGGCGAGGTGTGGCTTGCTTGTGCATGGCTGCCCTGTAGCCCAATACCGCAACCTTGTGCCCGCGTTGGACGTGAGCGATCTTTGTGCCCAACCGGTGGACGGCGGGTGGTGCTGGGTCCTGGTTGTCAGCGGCTGGGCAATATCCACGAGGGTGCGATGTTGCCCAGATCGAGCGCGCTCATGCTGGCAGACAGGGAGTGCACTGCGAGTCGCCAGCGGACGGCCCCCAGCCGCCTCTCTGACAGCAATTGCAGCAATAGCAACTTGGACCCGGTTATACTGGTTCCGGATTGCTGGGGAGGCCTGGTGAGACTGCTAGGGATCGGTGAGTGGGGACTTAAATTGCTGGCCGGCGGATGAGGGACATGTTTAGACGTTATCGCTGCACACAGAGGGCCTTGTTACTCTGTCCTGTCTGGCACCAGAAGATGGACTGGGGAGTTCCCATGCCCACTATCAACTGCTGTCATCTACTAACGACTCCGGTGTTGGTCTTTCCCCCTATGGTTTTCTCCTGTTTGTATCCCTGCTGTGCTATCCGTGAAGGCTTTTATTAAGCAGAGGACTCTTGCCTGGACCTGAAGATTGAGCTGATTGATTTGTGGACCCTTGCTGACGTGGGCAGAGTACTACGAGACTGGGAGCCTTGTGGCAGCAGTGGTGGGGCTTGGACATTTAAAGACTATTGGCAAGATGGACAAATCACAGTCCAAGCTGCAGTTTGAGCAGCGCAAGTAGAGACAGAGGAATATAGGCGCTGACAAGTCTCCCGATGTGCAGAGTGGTAACACCAAGGAGTCTGAAGGCGATATCTGTCAAATTGTGAGGGCAAGGCAGAAAAGCTTGTCTACGATAAATGGCAAAAGTGACTATCTGGCCTACAGGATGGACCGCATGTCTGGGCATAGTGAGCACCTAAATATGGTGGAGAGACTGGTGTTCGAAGCTGAAGACGCTGAGATGGAAACAATTAATGCCCAGAAACAGATGGGGGAAGCTCATTACAGTCCTGCAGGACAAGGGAGAGGATTTGGAGGCTAGATCAAGGAGATGTAATATCCGCATCACAGGCCTTCCGGAATCTCCAGCAATGGGCAATATGGAGGCGTTAGTTGAGCAGCTCTTGGTGACACTCCTGGGTCGCGACACATTTTCATCCATATTTGCCATCGAGTGTGCCCAAGGCTCCCTGGGTCCTAGGAAACCACCTGGTGCTCCCCCACATCCTGTTATTGCTAAATTATTGATCTAAAGGGACAGGGATGCTGCGTTGAGGCAAGCTAGAGAGAGACTCGATATACAATTTGAGGGTTCCTCGATCTTGCTTTTCCCGGACTTCACCATGAGGGTGCAATGTAGTGAATCAGCCACTTTTGTGGTCTGACACCCTATGATGACCCTCAACCACCACCATTTTGTACTGACTTAAGTGTGTTATGTTACCTTAGCCTTAATGTAGGATGGGTTTGCAAATGCCTGCTTTTCTTCTGTCTTTTAGTGGAATAGTCTTTCCAAGAATAGAAGGTATGGGATGTTGAGGTGCAGTCTTGTGGGTGGTGGTGCACACATGTGCTCAATGTTGTATACTGAGGGATTAAGTGTATAATGTTATTTGGGTTAGGTGAATTATGACTTTGACCTATTGGCTTTGACGTAGTCTAATGTCATTCTGCTTTCTGACTTTACCTTGCTTCAAACTTTTCTGTGTGCACAGTGGTGCTTGTAAGTTGTGTGGATGAGAATTATAGGTGCTGACTATTGCCTTTGACAGGGCCTCATGTCTGACTCTGCCTTGCTGCTGCATGCACAGCAGTGCTTGCAAGTTGTTTGGGTTATTCACATTCAAGGTCTTGGTGTTTTCCTGAGCGATTGTTTTTGTTTAGTGTACTGTGGAAGGCCTTGTCAGAGCTTCGTCAAGACAGAGGCTGGAAGAAGTGCGAATGGAAGAAGAGACTTGAGAGCTCCTTACTGCCATGGAGATGCTTGCTTGGAACTTGGCCAGTTCTGGTAAAATTCCTCTGGCGGTGGGAGGAGGTCTTTCACGAATCTTCTAGTGTGTTTATAGCTGAGGGTTGCAGGCTGAGAAACTGGGAGTTTGGATTCCGAGCGAGGGCAGACGTGTCTATCTCGGATTGAACCCTGGCTTGCTGAGCTCTGATCCCCGGCTGTAATTCCCCCAGTCAGAAGTGGGCAGTGTATGCACCAGGTGATGTATTGAGTTGTGTGGTTCTTTGATCATTGGAGGTGTTTTCTTTGTGGTGTGGGAGGTGCACATCCAGAGTACTCCTCTGTTCTCTATATATGTATATCTTTCTGATCTCTTGCAGGACGTCCAGTGTACCTTATCTTATATCAGTTATTGCTTGTTTATTAATCAGTATTATAGTTTGCTCAGTTATTGATTCATGCCTTTAGATTATAAGTTTGCTACATATATTTGAATCTTATGCATTTGGTATCTGAGACAGCTTTTGTTTAGAGAGTATTATGTAATAAACCCCAAGCCTTATTCTAAAAGTGATAGAGTCTTTGCATTTTGTTATTTGCCTCCCAGGTGGGAGTGCAGGGATTGGGTGTGGCTTATTGGTGAGAAGCTACATTGAAAACACATGAGGAAAGGCAAGTTTGCTCCCTTGAAGAGTTGCCTATGGGAACATAATTGAGGGTCATCGTGGATGGCGGATCAAAGATTTTCACTGACCCAAAGTCACTGCAGCAGGCCAACGAGGAGTACATCAAGACTGATGGGCGGAGAAGAGACACTGAGGAGCTGGCCGGGGCGTTTGGGTTGATCTGGAGGGGCAAGTATAACACGGTTTTCTTACATTTCTCTGAACAGGTATGTAACATATGGACTGTTGTTTGAAGTGCACTGGAGGTGATTCATGGATGTCTCCTGCCCAGAGTTTGAGGGGATAACTTCATATGCTTGTTTGGGGATGCGGTCTGCGTTGATTGAGATCGACATTGAGACTTTATATCTGCCGCAGCTTGCGGATGGTCCTCTCTGGCCTGGCAGGAAAGCCTCTGAGTTGGCGGCAGTGAGACTACCTCAACTTTTAAGGGATCCAGTTAACTGTTGCTCGATGGATGTATAAACAGTGTTCAAATGGCCACGTCTTATTTCTGACTTTGTGGATTTCCAAGCGGTGAGCTGGTAACAGTGTGCATACAGTACTTACATAATTCTGGAGCAATGCACTATTATATGAGAGAGGGGTGGAGACGCATGGATCCTATAGATAGTGCAGATCCAGTTAATGTAGCTTGAAATGACGCAAAGCCAGGGCAATAGAGCTCGCTTCCTCACATGGAACATTTAGGGCCTTAATGATTTTAGACAGACGCGAAAGGTGATAGCTCATCTTACTAGGCACGAGATTGATATCGCCTTATTACAGGAGACCGATTTGCCCATAGATAGTAAAATGCTTACACTTAGGCGTTTACATGGTCCCTTTCATACGGCGGGGTTCACTACGCATGCCATGGGGGTGCTCACCTGGGTCAACCACAGATCAGGGATACATTTGGAGGCGCTTGAGGCAGACCCAAGGGGGCAGGTTTGTGATCTTTAACTGTCTAGGGCAGGGAGCTGACCTACTTATAGCTAAGATCAATGGACCTAACTACAATAATCAGCAATTCTATCACAACTTGTTTGGGGGGTCTGGAAGGGGAGTCCTCTCTACCGCAAATATGGGGTGGGGGATATCGACTGCGTGCTGCACCCGGCATTGGACCGATCCTGGGGACCTGCTCGTTGCCCTTCGGCTGCGGATATTGATTACTGATGTGGGTTGAATATGCTGGATCAATCAATCAATCATGGTATTTGTAAAGCGCGCTACTTACCTGTGAGGGACTCAAGGCGCTGGGGAGGGTGGGGGGGGGGGGGGGCGGAAGTAGCGCTACTGCTCGAAGAGCCAGGTCTTGTGGAGTCTTCTGAAGGCGAGTAAGTCTTCGGTCTGCCGTAGCTGGGTGGGTAGGCTGTTCCTGGTCTTGGCGGCGAGGTAGGAGAAGAATCTGCCGCCGGAGGTTGTTCGTTGGATGCGGGGGACGGCGGCGAGTGCGAGGCTGGCGGAGCGGGCGGGTGGGGGTGTGGAAGCGGAGTCTGCTGTTCAGGTAGGCTGGTCCGGTGTCGTGGAGTGCTTTGTGTGCGTGGGTGAGGAGTTTGAAGGTGATCCTCTTGTCGGATGGGAGCCAGTGTAGGTCTGTCAGGTGGGGGGTAATGTAGCTGCGGCGGGGGACGTTGACGATCAGTTGGGCGGAAGCATTTTGGATTTCTGGCAGACATTCTCACCGGCTGCCGGGGGCTTTATCCACTACTCAGCCCTGCATGACCTCCATACCAGAATGGATTATTGGTTGGTCGCTAGAGCTTTGTATCCACAGATTTGCGCCTGGTTGACTCACCCCCACTCCTTTTCAGATCACTCTCCAATAATGCTGGACATAGAGAGACCTCAGAAGAGGCCTGCTCCCTTCACATGGCGGTTTCCGCCATACTCGTTGTTAGACAGTGTCTTCAAATCCGAGATGGCTGCGGACATAGAGAGCTTCTTTGAAACAAATATTGGCTCCGTTCGCCAGTTTTCTACGGTATGGGAGACTTTAAAAGTCTATATACAGGGGATAGCCATGCCCAAGCATTCTGGGGTCCTCTGTTCTCTTAGAGGGAGACTGGCCGTGAGAAAGTGCCCTCTTTCTGCATGGTTGTCCCCACTTTTTCTGAATAGATGATGTGCTTTGACTGAGTGTGCCCTGGGCTTCTGCTAATCAGGTACCCAGGGACTATATTCTTTCCCTAAAACTGCATTGAAGCCTAAACCCAATTGGCATCTCTGGCCAAAGGTCAGCCCCTGGTAAATGGTACCACAGGTACCCAGGGCACTGTGACCAGAGAAGGCCTCCAAAGGCTGCAGCACTTATTGTGCCACCCTTAGAGGTCCTGTACCATTTCACTCACACACTGTGCAGGCTGTGTGTTTTGGTGCAGAACAAAGTGAAGAGTCGACATGACACACTTCCCTTTGTGCCATGTCTGCAACCCACTGCCATGGCATAGGTCAGCCTCCCCTCTAGCTGGGTGGACTATACCAGTGGTGAGGATACAGGTGCATGTGCCATGTACCCCTACAGTGTCCAAGTCCATTCTTAGACATTGTAAGTGCAGTGCTGCCATTAAGAGTATATGGTGCTGGGAGTTTGTCATTATGAACTCCAAAACGCCATAATGGCCTCACTGTAAACTGAAAAGTTTGGTATCAAACTTCTCAGCACATTAAGCACACACTGATGCCAGTGTGGGACTGAATGAAAAATGCACACAGGGGGAATCTTAAATATGTCCACTGAAAACTAACCTACCACTAGTGTCCAGACTGAGTGGCTGCTTTCAGCTGCCACCACCAGACATGTTTCTGGGCCCCTGGGGCGAGAGCTTACTGCTCTCTGGGGCCTGAAACAATGCACATCCTGAGACGAGGTGCAAAGCCTTCTCCCCCAGGATTGGCAGGGTTCACGAAGAGGAAGCGTCAAAGGCTTGCCGCCTTTGTAAGCTTCCCTAGGCCAATTGCTGCTCTCAGCAACTGGCCCCCACTGGTTTTGACCCCCAATTTGGGCGGGAAAACCGGCAGGAACAACAAGTGAGGAGAGAGGTGTGCCCACCTCTGCCAACTTCACCCCTCAGGTGGGGGAAGCGAGGTGAAGCACAAATCTCAGTCCCCGCCATCTTGCAGATGGGGGGACCCAGCTAACCATGGATAGGCCTATGCCCCCTCCCACTGTAGGGTAGCATAATAGGGGGTGTACCCACCCCAGGGAAGGGAGCCATTGGTCCCAACCTTTTTACCAAACTGTAACGCCCCTGAATCTAGTATTTCGGGGCACTCCTGAACCTTGCTTCCTCAGACAAGATGAAACTACAAGAAGAAGAAAAAGAAGGACTGAACAGCCTTGCAGAACCTCACAAGAGGAAGATGCCCACTGACTTGGCCCCAGCCCTACTGGCCTGTCTCCCCCTCCAACCTGCTCCTGCAAAATCCCGTTGTGTCCTGCAGCCAGCAACCTTGAAAACCCCGGAGGACCTACCTGCCTTCAACCCCAAAGACTTTGTCTCCCCTGAACTCCGGATTTGTTAACCTGCAATCTCTGGCCTCGGCCAAAATTTGTAAATTCGCACAAGTTTGCACCCGCCGTCCACGGCCGGAGCTCGAGTGGGCAAACAGCACGAGGTGGTCCCCCTGGTGATCCTGACCCGAGATCCAGTGATGCCCGACCTGCCTCAAGCCTCCAGCCGACGCCTGCAACCTAAATCTAAAAGGACCCCTCAACCGCGACCAGGAGCTGGTAAGATGATCCAACCCCAAAAGGCATCCCTGCAACCCACGCCGCGTGGCCTTGGGTGGCCCAACAAACAGTGCCTACCCAACCCCCAACTTACCTTTTGAAGCGGTGGTCGCACCCAGAAGACCTTCTTCCCTGCAGTGCCTTTTCAAACCGGAGGTTCCCCATAGCAAACAACAGGGTGCCTGACGTCAAAACAGCACCCGGCCACCCCATTGCCGCTGAGGGTGCACCTTTGTTTCCCTATTTGCCCTGAGCTAAAGTTCAGGAGCTTTGCTCACACAGCCAAGTGGCCTGCTAGCCAGTAGCCACCAACCGGAGAACCCCCATCCCCCATAGGATAATATTGTGCCTCAGCACTCTTAACCCGGCCGCCCTCGTGCCGCTGAGGGTGTAACGAGAGTGAATCCTTGACCCTGGGGGAACCCTTGTTCTAACCCAGAAGCTCAACTCCAAAGACCGATTACTTACCTGGTAACCATTAACTTAATTTCTCTCCATAGGAACCTATTGACTGTTTTTCTCTGAAAAATGTTCCAAGTGTGGAGTTGATTTGTATGGAAACCTGAAAAATAACAATTGTGCAAAACTGACTGAACTTACTTTTTCTCTTGGAAATGTCCCAGTGTGATAGCTAGGCATATCACACTGAGTAGAAAAATTAATCTAAAAAGTAATCTCAAAGTAACGTAAAAGTAACTTGCCTGTAATTTTAACTGCAAGATCGATACAAAGTATATGTACAGCAGTTCCCAGTATTGCATAACCATTAATTCAAACTGTAACCATTCCAAAGTACATTTGCAACGGCATTTCAAACTGTATATTTACTGCAAAGTAATTATCAACTTACCTGTGCCAGGCTTACTTGGTTCTAGGAAATAAAACAAAGAATATTTTTATACAAAACTAATTGGTCTGAAGTTCAGTCTTTGAGTGTGTGAATTAATTTGCTGACTGGGTGTGTGCAACAAATGCTTAACATTGTCCTCTGATAATGCCTTCCTGCTTGACCACACTACCACAAATAGAGAGTGAGGTGCTATCTAACTTTACCTCTGCCTACCTTTGGGGTTCCACTGGACTGTGCACATTATACCTCACTTTGGTATAGTATATACAGAGCCAGTTTCCTACACTGGCTAGCCTTGAGAATAGTTTGGTTGATCGAGATGGAGCAAGAGGCTTTGGTGAGTTGGGATGCTCAGGTAGCGGAAGAATTAAATTCATTGGAGGAGTACCATGAAATCGCTGACATCGAGGTTAAACACATGGGGAAATACGCAGTTGCCAAAACATATGGGGAGGGGAAAGGCCGGGCTCAGTGTAAGAAGCTGTGCTGAGAGATTGGTGGGAGTCGGGCTGTGTGTCTGAGTTGCGTGCAGAGAGCGGCGAGCTACTGAGAGACCCAACAGCAATAGCAGATAAGTTTGATCAGTACTGTTCCTATCAGTACCACTCTAGAGTGACTGCTGATGATGCAGCGATCAAAGAATACTTAGAACATATTTGGATGCCCTGGTTGACTGATGAGCATAGGGAGCACCTAATGAAGCCGTTAGATGCAGGTGAAATGCTTGCTGCGCTAAATGCAATGCGTGCTGGAAGCACCCCAGGGCAAGATGGCCTTACTGTTGCTTTCTTTAAGGAGTTGCTTACTCCACAACTGAGTACTCTTTTTGAGGAGATAGGGAGTGGGGGGTGGGGGGGAATGCTCCTCAATAGTTACATTATTAAAGCCAGGCAAACTCCCTAATGAATGTTCATCCTTTAGGCCCCTGTCACTTTTTAATGTGGATACCAAGCTCTTCGCTAAAATCTTAGCTAACCAGCTGGCCCGCTGGTTGCTTTCTTTGTTGGTCCGGATCAATCAGGGTTTGTCCCAGGGCATACCTCGACATACAATCTACCGACTGAGTTTGGAACAAAACAGCATATTAAGCCGGAAAACAAAGCTGCTGCATATTAAGCCGGAAACCAAAGCTGCTGAGGTCTTTCTTGATGCTGAGAAATCCTTTCATGCAGGTAGTGTTGAGGCGGATGGGTGTGGGAGAAGTTTCCCTGCAGTTAGAGGTGGTCCTATACAACTCCCACACAGCCAGGTTAAGAGTCGGGGATACTGTCACTGCCCCTTTCAAGATATCACGGGCACTCTTCAGGGCTGCCCCCTATCACCTTTGCTATACGCTCTGGTGGCGGAGCCCTTGGCACGTGCCTTAAGGGAATATCATGGGAACAGGGTGACCCGCTTCCCAAAATGTAATCTCTGTGTCGTCCTACGCGGATGATACTCTTCTGTACATTAGGGATCTGGTGTCTAATCTGTCCCGAGTGCTGGATAAGGTGGTAAGACAGTGAGCTGTCATGCCTCAAGATTAATTGGGCTAAGTCAACTATTTTCCCATTGTCCCCAGCCATGGAGCCCATTGAATTAGTCTACCCCCTAACATGGACTACTGAGCCTGTGCGCTACTTGGGAGTAAAAGTTGATACAGACTCTGAGCTGGTTCTCAGCAAGGACTATGGCAAAGCGATTGCTAAATTAGAAGAGGTGGAATGCTGGATGCGCTTGCCTTGGTCTCTATTGGGTCGCATATATCTCATGAAGAAGGTGGTGCTCCCAAGGTTTTTATTGTTCCGATGCACACATCTTCAGGATCATTTGTTCATTATTGGTGAAGTCACCCTGGGCCGGGAAACAGGCACGTGTCAAATGGGATATTCTCACACTACCCTACTCCGGTTGGGGGGGGGGGAGGAGGGGGGGGGGGGGGCTTGGGCCACGTAATTAGAATTAGATTATTGTGTGGCGCAAGGTTCACATGCGTACCACAGAATACACCAGCAAGATGGCCTCCCACATGTACAGATTGAAAGGGTTGCGGCTGCGCCCCCTCCTCCCTCATTGTTGTTGTTTCAGGCGAGCTGGTATTTTGGACTCCGTTAATTCGGGTACTCATGCATGTCAAAATTTGTTAAAAAGACAGGCGGGCACTATCTTGTATTTCCCTTCAACCCCGCTGGAGTGATGCCATTGGCTGCTAGCATAGCGTGAAAGAGAGGTGGTCCACGCACTGGTACCAATTAATATTGTTAAAATTGGGGAGCTACTTTCTGAAGGCACGGCTCGAGGATGAGCCGATATTGAGGCGGAAGGGCATGTTCACACACCGCTTGTGAAGTTTCACTTTCACAGGGTGAGGCATGCCCTTCGCAGAACACTTGGGGAGGACATGACGGAACTGCCCGAGATAGCCTCCTTTTCTTTCCTTCTGTGTACGGAATCTCCTAGTAAGATAGTCTCCAGTATTTACAACATATCACAGGACTATCATAGGAATCACTTCACCAAGGCTAGCTGGAATGGCAAAATGATCTTGGGGAGGCTCTCCATGACATCACCTGGCCATATTGCTGTGAGGTCACGCAGAATGTTTCCTTGAATGGGATACACGGTGTCATACATTTTAAGTTCCTTAATACAGTTTATTATACGCTTGACAGGCTGCACAGATATGCCCTCCGTGACACTGCAGAATGTGAGCGGTGTAGAGTCCGGCCAGCTGTGTTCTTGCATATCGCTTGTCGTACCCAGTGATTGCGAACCACTGGAGATTAATTTTTCGCATGCTGAGCGAAATCACAGGGTTGCCACTGCCAGTGGACCCACTATTGGCTGTGCCGGGTTGTACAAGGCGACTGCTGAAAGCCACACGCCGATTAATAGACATGGGTTTACTGCTTGCAAAACGCAGGGTTGCGATGCGCTGGGCTCGAGGACCAGCTCCTACTGTCAAAGACTGATCAAAAGATATGGTTTAATGTACTACACAATCTGAATTGTATAGTGAATTACTATCGCCCTAGAATCACCATAAACGTTTTTGGGGTCTGTATCAGCACTATATAGCTGGAAAAGAGATGGATGTGACGGAAGGGGATGGCCCTGCCTGATGGTGCAGACTGAGACAAGGGTTTCACCCTGTGGGATGATTTGACAACAACCCTGTTATTCACTGCATATGTTGTAGCCCTGTGCGTACTAGATTCTGCTAGTCGTTGATCAAACATCGTGTCTATTTATACACCTAATTGTATTGATGTATCTCCATGTAACATATTGAGTAGATGCTTTGCATTCTTTATATTACTGCGTCGTCTGCTCAACACTGATGTACTACTAGGATTGCTTTCTGTTATCGTATTCACGAAAATGTAAAAAAGGTATGATCACGAGACTCTCTGATGAACTCAGGTTACGGATGTCCTTTTGCCATGTCTATTTTTTACCTACAGAGAAGTGCCACAGAAAGCAGAGGTATTTAGTCCCTTTGAGCTTCTGTTTGGTCATCCTGTGAAGGGACCACCATGTCTAGCAAAGGCTGGGAGAGACCTCTCAAAGAGGCCCACCTAGCTATTGTGGACTATGTGCTTGGCCTACGTCAGGCAGATCCCACGTCACCCTTTTTGAAGCTATCTTGGTACATAATTACCCGTGACAGCTCCATTGTTTTTACTTTGTCAAGGGGACCACTTTAGTAAAAGTCCCCTCGGCACTCCTTAGGCTATTTTCGATCACCGAGACACCACCCTTCTCTTACACCCCCTCACTTGAATTCATCAATACGGCTAAGATCAAAAGATCAAAGCTAAAGAACCCCACTGAGGAGCCGGTCAGGCACTGCAGCATCAGCCCAATGAGGAGCTGCTCAATGATGAAACTGGACACCCTTCTGGGTGTTTGATGGCATTCAGATCTGATCACTTAGACCCCCCCCCCCCTGCAACCGAATCCCAGTACACCCGCCCGTTCCTTCTTACAGCCATATCACCCCCTCACCCTATATGAGGAAGTGTAACCTTATTTTGTGCAACATTGCCTGTGAATTGCTTTAGCCTGCTTTCTTCTGTGGCCGCACCACAATGCATCAGTCTTTGTTTACTACCCTGGGCAAGACACCTCTGTGCCCGGGCTCGCTTGCCATGACTTTTGCCCGACCCCCACATGCGCTTCATTATGCTAGCTATCTCTATTTCTCTGCGGGCCATGAGTCCAAGCGGGAAGCGTCTTGCACTGTAAGTGCATTGAGTTATGCCACTTGTCTGCGATCCTGCCACCCTCACTTCACTCAGACATCTCCCTGCTTTCAGAGGCCCTTCCTGGACCCACAAGCGGCCCACCCAACTACCTAGGCTTCATAATGTCCACTGGCTCTGCCTTAGAGTGCATGCCAATTCTGCGGCGGCTAACCGGACGAACTGACACAGAGATCGCTCCCCTGTCCAACAGGGAATCAAGGCACCCTGCTTCTCGCAATAAGCGTAGCAACTCCTGCACTCTGTCTTCTGCCATGAAGTCTGAAGAGGTCATGTGACAGACTGTAGTCAAAAAAGTCTAATAATAATCAACAGTAAATAACACTAAGTTCAGATGTCAATCAATAAACCTTAAAAATAGAAATGTGGATTGCATTTTCTCACACTGGAAGGGAAAACACTGGGTGAAGGGAGAGCAAGGGTCTGCCCTGCATTTCAAAAGGTAACTCTTTCATTCGTAAGGAATCACTGGTAAAAGGAGGCCTGAGCACATCTGTCGAAGAATATAGGACTGATAAGGGAATCACAACAAGTAGGACCAATGTCACGGGTAACCTTTTAAACCACATATCACTGATGAAAACATCAAGTTGGCCTGTGTTGGGAGCTCCCAACTTTGAAGACTGTTCTTAGTGATAGATGACTTACAGTGTCATAAGATGTGGGCATTTCCAAATAGGCCACCCGTTACAGGAACATGAAAAGCAGAGAGACAAAATCTAACAGTGTATATGGAAAATGTTTAAATAGGAGGCTTGAGACGAAGACTTGGTCAAATGAAGCTGATCATCAGCATGTAAGAACTCAAGAATTCAGCTTGTTGCAACCAGGATTGTGACCCAGAGGGTCGTCCAATCTCCCATGCTTGCTGAGGAAACATCACCCAAGAGGATCAAAAATTCTCACCTAGTGCGCAACCTTCCACCTAACCCAAGACCAGTGAACTCTGTGAGGTTCAGGACAGAGCTAGGCAGTAGCAAGATCTAGAAGTCATGGTGCAAGAATCTGAGAGGCAGAATGAAAGATTAGGGTGCATCGGACCACTGCACCGATCGGACTACCTGTCTGCATGCGAGACATGACCCCTGAATTAGAAAAGGGGGGACTGAAACTTTAGGGCCATCGCGTTTTAACAATACATCAGAGACTATAGGGCTGCCATAAATGTGAGAGACAACCACTGCACAAGAGTGAGCAACAGGAACTTAAGATGTTGAAATAATAGGGCTACAGCTTTGACCCCAAGCGGCTTGCCTCCTTAGGTGAGTAACACAACCTCTGTATACCAGGAAAGGCTCATGGGGATTCAAGGGCCAGCGCTATTGGTACACTGCTGCTGGAGAAGACCGGTTTGTCACCCTAGGCAGTGATGTGACCAGAATTGGGACGTCGTCTTGAGTGTGTGAAAGACACCTCAGATTTGCAAGAGGAGATCTTGAACACCAGCGTGGCTCGAGACTCACACAATAAGTGCATCTGCTCAATCAACTTTGTAAACACTGACGCACTCAAAATCTTTGTCAGAAACCAAAGGAACTTACTGTCAACTCTGAAGAGCAGCGTGAAGATCCAAGTCCAGAGATGGTTGCAAATAGGCGGGTATTCTTTTCCAGCACCAGCCGCTGTAGATTTGTAAGCCAGACGATGTTTCTGGGCCTGCTGCTAGGGCTCCTGTGGTGCAGGCAAGATAAAACTTTGTGGTGCACAGCCCATGGGTGGCAGCTACTTTAACTTTAGCACTGCCGGCACTAGGACACATTGTCCTTATCCAGAAAACTGTGGGACTTTAAAGCATCATTCTTTTTTTGATACCCAAGTTCTCAGATTTCGTCATTTTCCACAAAATTCTACAAGACTACGAAAAAATGCATTATAGACATAGTAAATACATTATCATCAACATCATTACCCATTCAGGCCATGATTTATCCACCACCCGCTCCACATCTTATAACTTCGGTGGTAAAATACGGCCTCATTGATCGGCTTCTCATGGCTGGCACACCAGTCCACCCACCCCCTCTACCCCTCGAATGAGGCATGGTTCCAGCGACTTCCAGTTACGGGCTATATCTTGTTTGCCCAAGAATGTGGCCATGCCGATAAAGGTTCCCTACAGTCTCAGTCAACCAACTTCCTCCAAAAGGCACAACAGGGCTGTCCTCGAAGGATTGTGTGATGGAAGTTCACAATGACATACAAAAAGCGGGAGGCACATCTTCTTAAATAAAGCTACCCGCCCCATAGCGCTTAAAGGCAGGAGGCCCCATTTCTACAGGTCCCTAGTCAAGGTTTTAGTAAAGGGGCTGAAAATTAAGAGTCCAGGCCAGGGCTGGGAGGTGTAGAATATACAGACATCAAACTATTTGAAGGCGTAAGCATATCGGGATCGCAGGGCACCAAAAATGTCCTCCTGTGTCTGTACCAACAGTGACTTGTTCATGTTTATCTGCAGACCAGAGGCTTCACCATATAGGTGGAGGTTTCTGGGGCCGAAAGACTGCATGTAAACCAGAAGTAATAGGATGTAATCCACATACAGAGGTGTGCGCTCTTCAGGATCCTCCTCTTAAAGCCATCCAGAATTTGGGAGTCGCATCTGATAAGACGTGCCAAGAGTTCAATTACTAAGCCAAGAAATGAAGGCAGAGGACAGCCCTGGTTGGAGCCTCTGACTACTGGGAAGGGCGGGTATAGGACTCAGTTTACCTGGACTTGGATGCAGGGGCATTGTATGGCAGGCTGATGAGCCCAAAGTAGTAAGTTTAAAAAACTGCATGCTTCAGCACAGCTTCCAAGAAGGTCCACAAAACAGAGTCAAAGGCCGTTTCAAATTAAATTCGGTAGGGGGGGCTGCTCAAACGGCACGCCTGGGGCAGGGTGAGTTGTACCCTCCGTATGCAACAGCGGGTGCTCCTGCCCGGCATGAACCAACATTTGGTCTGGGTAGACTAGGTAACTCAGTGTCTGACAATGTAGTCACTAGGACATTCGAAAAAATGTGATGTCTGCGTTTTTGAGAGAGATAGGCATATACGAGGAGCAATGTTCTGCGGCCTGGTTGGCCTTAGAAATCACCACAATAATGGCAGTGCCAGGTCTGGGGGTGAATGATCAATGCTCTGCCCCCTTAGTTTAGAGGGCCAGTAGGTGAAGGAGCGAACGGGTCGGGTAACTTTTAAGGAATTCCATGCTGAACTAGTCTGTGCCAGGGGTCTTTCCCAAATTGAGATCTGAAATGGCCATGTTTATCTCCTCAGTTGTGATCGTTTGGTCAAGTTTTTTGGCTAGAAAAGGCAGGGAATCGAGTGCATGGGAAATCTCCTTTAGCAGTGGGAATGCAGACTCCTGTGGGGGTACAGGGGTTGCACCATAGAAGTCTTTTTTACGCTGCAATGACATGAGCAACCTCGGGCATACTTTCATGAAGGGTTCCATGAAAATTGCGAATGGCCGGTACAGTTCTAGTCGAGGCAGCATAGGCTGCCAGCCAAAATAAGAGCTTGCTAGATTTGTATCTATGCTCGTAGACCAGCTGGGCCAACCCTCTCCCACACTCCCTCTAGGAAGATCTGTTTCAGGGTGGGCAGTCCAGATCCTCTATCTAGAGTGGTGGACTTGCAGCTGTCGCTTAATGTCGCCGAGGTGCAGCCACAGGTCCACCACTCCAAGGAGAGGATATGGGCTCCTAAATCCATTACCTGTACCAGTTGGCGTGTCTTCTTTCCCCCTACATATCCTTTGGTCAGACCCCCTCAGGGTGGGTTTACTGGACGCCCATAGGGGTTCCAGCAGAGGGCACAGTATTACAGCTGAGCTTAAGAAAGATCTTTAGTGCTCTATAAAGTCAATACAGTCTTGGTCTACTAGATGCCAGGCGTTGATGCGCTACATAGGTCATAAGGTGCACAAAAGGGTTTCCATTTTAAAGAGGAGGGGTGTGTGTTCTGAGAGGCCTCAGGTCAGGATCTTTTTGCATTGTAATACAAGGGAGGTCACCGGCTGGGAGCCAAATCAGACGGATTAAATCAATCATGATTTGTAGAACACAGGTGCTTCACCTCTGAGGGTCTCAAGGTCTTTGACCCAGTTTATGAGCTGCTGACACGCAAGTGTACAGCCCTTGTGAGGGGTTACAAAATCTCCAAGCATCGCATAGGCCAATTGAGTTGGCCTACAATGTAAGTTGTGATGATCGCGCAATTCGGCCTGGGCGAAGGGCCTCGAAAATATCAAGAATGGGGTCTGGGACGGCATTAAAAATAACCCACACCCCCAATCAGATAGCCCAGGGGGTTGGGAGGCACCACAATGTCCTGGAGAGCCTGTAGTGTCCAGTGCAACCTCTGTTGGAGAACGTAGGCCGATATGAAGTACTGGTGTCTAGTCTCTAGCGGGCCCTCCATCCCCATGTACCTCCCCTGCGGGTCAATGTATGAGGAGGATACCGCAACTAGGAAGGACATATGCAGCAGGATCACGACCCCTCGTGAACCTCTTAAGAAGCCAACATGAAAAACTAAGTCATAGCCAAACATGATGCGAAGGGACAGTGGGAACCTAAAAGATGCGTTTCTTAAAGCAGGACCACATCGTTGCTAAACCGCTTTATATAGCTAAGTACTGCCGATCTCTTATAAACTGAGGACATGGTTTACATTACAGGAAATTACCGTAGCCATTTGGGGGCTGTACTGGAAAGTGGTGAACTGACCCCTCTCCTCATGAGAGGCCTCCTGGTCCAAAGGGGGATAGACTTAGTGGAGCCGTAGAGCATTTTGTATGCGAGTGCCCACAGTGGACGAAATTTGTTGTAAATGCCTGCAAAAGAAAGCCAGAATAAAAGGAAAACAGAACAATAACCCATCCAACCCAACAGCCCCACCTCCAACACATACTTACAACTATAAAGTATCTGTCGCCTAACATTTCAACATAAAGAAACTAGTAGGGTGGGTCAGGATCCATCGGAGGCCCCTGTTGCTCAATTGAAGGATCACACTGGCCGACAACAATTTCTAATTCATACAATAAAACAAAAGAACACAGGAAAACACTCCCTCCACCCCACATCCAAAAGATTTTTATGCAATATAGCAATAGAATAGTTCACAGCGTCTGCAGCAATGGTTGGCTATCCATGACCAGGTCATTCTGCACCTCTCCACCTGCCAGGGTTCAAATGAGTGGCTTATGATCGCCATCTTAGTCTGAAAGAGAGTGGGGGTGCCTGAGAGCGACGCCTTTGGGTCCAGAGCTCCTGGTGGACTCACAGCATGAGATGGGTTCAATAACCATAGTCACCTGTGCTGGTTCGGTCTGTCACTCCTTGAGTGGGTTCTCTTTCCCCAGGGGGTACCTGAGAGAACTCACGGGGGACCCAGCTGTCCTAGAGTTTGCTGCCTCCCCAACTCTGGTGGGCCAGAGTACCCATTACTCCATCGCCCACTTCCATGCTTGTTGGTGAATTTCAAAGAAATAGGTGGACGGGTTGAAAATAACTTTCAGATGGACCGAGAATAGGAGCATATATTGTATCTGAAGGGCCACGAGTTCATGTTTAATGACCTAAAGAAAGCATCTGCATTGCTGGGCTGCCAAGGTGTAGTCTGGGAAGACCATGAGCTTGGTGGTGAAGCGCAGATATTGGTAATTTGAGCCTCCTGGAAGATGACATACCGACAGTGGTGGTTGAAGGTGTGGCCAATCATGGGATAAGAAAACCCTTGGGGAAAGACACTTAGCCATGACCCGCTGCGCCCTCTCCTCCACGAAACTAAGAGACAGCTTATCCAATGGGACACAAGAATGGAACCATTGCTCCAGAAAGCAGTCTGTCACTGAGGTCTCAACTCCTTCTGCGAACCCAACGAGCCACAGGTTCTTTCTCAGGCATTCGTTTTCAGCACCCTCTTCTCGTTCTTCCAGTATATCCATTGTGGAGAGCAACTTGGAGGCCTGGAGTTTAAGGATCGTCACTTCATCTTCAACCGTTGAGACCCCGGCTTCAGCCTCAGTCAACCGGTCTGCTATTTTGTGAGTATGTTGGCACAGGAGGCTGACATCCATCTAGACCTCATTCACTTTTGTCTCTACTGCTACCCGGCGCCTTGAATTGCTTTGAGAATGATGGGCATGTCTGTTATTGATGGGGAGGTGCTCTACGGTCCACCGGGTATCTACAGTAGGTTCAATGTACTGGTCCATTTGTCTTTGGGCCAGCTTCGGCTGTGGGAGCTAGTCACGCCCCTCTCCAACAGCATAGCCATATTCACCTTGGGAGGGTATAGGCACACCCCAACCGGCCCGCATGACTCGAGCAGCCTGAAAAGGCATCCAAGAGGTGGACCACAGAGAGTCATTGCTGCTGTGCAAGGCTCTGAGTAGGTACAGAGCAGGATTCAGGCTTCTGCAGTTCCCTACACTTATCCAGGTGCCACGGAGCAATTGAGGGGACAGTCTACGACCTCTTAATCAATCAAGGATTTATAAAGCAAGGCATCTCACCTGTGAGGGTCTCAAGGCACTGGAGTTGCTGAACTGCTTTGTGGTGCTCTTTTCATTTTAACAGCCAGGACTTGAGCCATTTTCTGAATTGCCGGAACGGCCAGAAGGTGTAGGGGAAGGTAATTCCAAGCTTTGGCCACCAGGTGTGAGGAGCGTCCTCGACTATTAACCATGGGGTATCAGAGGGCTTGTCTGCGAGGAAGAGGGAAGTCGATCACAGGTGTCTGGTCTGTTAGTGGAAGGTTATGCTTTTGTTGATGTATACTGGTCCTTCGTTGTGCAGGACTTTGTACGAGTAGATCAGCATCTAGAACCGGAATCTCTTCCGAAACAGGAGCCAGTGTAGTTTCTTGATGTTGAGTGTAATGCTGGTCTGTCTGCGAGATGAGGAAGAGACTTGCTGCTGAGTTTTGTATTGTCTATAGTCTCTTCAGAAGATGTGCGGTGACTCATTTGTAGAGTGTGTTCCCGACTGCTTGTGACAAGGGCCTGCATGACGGTCCTTCTGGTGTTAAATGGGAGCCAACTGAAGACCTTGCCAAGCTGGGTAGGGTGTGGAAGCAGGTGGATGAGACTGCGTTTACCTTTTTCTTCATAGATGGTTTGCTGTTCAAGATGACGCAGAGGTTGCGGGCATGGTCTGTCGGGGCGGGGCATGGGCCAAGTTAAGCACGCCACCATGCATTGTTTCATGGTGAGGTGTTGTCCACAAAGATGAGCTTGGGAGAGCTGCCATTCATCCAATCAGCGGAGTTTCTCATACATCTGTGGAAGTTGTCTCTGTGGGGGAGAGGTCTTCGGACAGTGTGAAGATGATCTGGGTGTCAATGGCATAGGAGATGATGTGCATGTTGAAGAGAGTGGGGCTGATGAACGATCCAAGTGGGATGCTGCATATCTTCTCCGGCTCAGAGGTGACTGGTGGGAGAAGGATTCTCTGAGTTCTTCTGTGAGAGGTGATTCATTTAAGAGCGTCTCACTGGATTCTGATGTGGTGAAGTCTGTTGATCAAGGTGTGATGGGTGACTGGGTTGAAGACAGCTGATACGCCCAAGAGAATGAGGGCCCGATGTCGTTGGTGGCTTCAATGAGGGCTCTCTCTGCTGTGTTTGATTCGGCATCCAGATTCAGAGGAGTCCAGGAGACTGTTGTGTTCTAGGTGTTTGGCGAGTATCTGGTTGAATGTCTTTGAGATCCTTTGCTGGAAACGGGTGCAGAGAGATGGGCCGGTAGACCTTCAGATCTGGTGGATCAACAGATGGTTTATTCTGGAGGGCCTGCACTTGAGCGTGTCTCCAGTCTTCAGGGAAGAATGCTGAGGTAATGAAGGTGTTCAGGACTTTCTTGAGCTTGTCGCCAATAGTCTTGCTCCTGAGGGTGAAGGCGGGGTGGTGACAGTGGTCTGTGGGTAAACCTTTTTACACAGATTTCATAAGGGAGATTGTGGCTTGAATTGTGAAGGTCCAAATTGGTGATCAGGTGTTGGGGGTTTATGTTTGTGGGTGTGAGCAGGCTGATTATGTCGGCAGCTGGGGGTTAGGCTTTTGAAGTTTTCGTTGTTGACTGATCTGGTCATGGAAGTAGTTAGTCAGGGTGTCACATTTCTATGGAGGGGGTGGTGTCGTTCTTGGTGGCTGGGGAGTTAGAGAACTCATTCATGATGTCGAAGAGCTCCTTGCTTCGTTTTGTACTGGCCTCTATGCGGTCAGCTAGAGCGTTCTTTTTTTCTATCAGGAGGGGGTGGTACTGGTTTAGAGCTGTCTTGAAGGTGGTCTGATTCCCCATCTCTTTGCTGATGCGCCACTTCTTTCTACTTGCCAACAGTTGCATGCGGTGGATTTCAGCTCAGCGATTAACCAGCTAGCTCTTCTGACAAGTTATCTGGATCTGGCTTGCTTGGCAGTGGTAATTATGTCGACGGATTCTATGAACCACTGGGAGAAGTTTTTCACAGCTTATTGTGGGAGGTGAGAGTTGAGAGTATTGTTCCACTGTTCTGCTATATTTTTCCAGTTTCTCCGCATGGAGTTGGGGAGCACGGTGCCAGTGTTGGTAAGTCTTGAGATGGTGAAGTGGATGCTGTAGTGGTTGGCCCAGGTAAGCTGCGAGATGTGGCTGAACTTGACCAGGTCTTTGGACGTGAAAATGGGGTCAGGCGTGTGTCCGGCTATGTGGGTAGTGTGAGAAGATGGCCTAGTATATGCTGTCCACTAGTTCTAGTGGGCACCTTGCACCAGTCCAAACAACCCTTATTGACGATAGGTTAAAGACAACCTTTATTGAAAGCTATCCTAGTGGTAGCTATGGTGTGCAGCCTTCAAGCTAAGTTTTGAAGGAATGTAAAGCAGCTTGTTTTACTAGTCTATAATCTCTCAAATAACCAAATGAAAGGAGATCTACACCAGGTGTGTGAGATTATATATGTATTTATTTCTGAACACTCCCTACTAATCTCTTTATGAGATTAGAGGTCAAAGCACATATGGTGCAATCAATACAACAAAGTAAATAAGCACAATATACTACAGGCCCCGGGTGGGGGGGAGGGGGGGGTGGGGAGACCATATCATAATAAAGTGGTATAAGAACCACGACTTGGATAGACACAGTGCCTAGAGCACGCAGACTTGCTGGGACCCCACGGAACCATCCAAGGTAGTGACACAGGGGACCCACAGGGGACGGGTGCAGTGTCTAAACACAGGCGCGAGCCCCGTACAATGCTATGACAAAGTTGCGGTTGAAAAATTAGAGTTTAAGGACACTTAGAGGAGGACTAGGAACAAACCCTTTTGGACTTAGAAGGTTCTAATGTCAACACCCACGGGAGCACCGGAGTACTCGTGTTAACTAACCCAGGGAAGCCGGGTGCATGGGTGTCAAATGGTGTCGGAAGTCGTCCTCGTTTTCAATGGCGAGATGCTGTAAAGTGATGCTGCCGTGAAGAGGAGAAGTGTCCAAGGAGATCCAAGCTTGGATCCGAGATGGGAAGAACCTGAAAGCAGAGGGGACAGAGTCTGGGTCACTAGCCAGTGACCAGGGGCAAGATAGGCGAATGCCCACCGATGTCATGTGCTTCAGTTGAAGACAAGTGAAGCTGGACTCTGCTGCCACGAGGACCAGGATCCGCAGGCGAGCTGTCCCACAAAGGATGTCCAGTGATGGGGTCTCAGTTACCAGATTGGAACCAACAAGCCTTGGCAGTGGCAACCCACGCGGTGAGAGAACAAAGGCTTCGGTGGGGACCAGCGAGGTCCAGGGGACTCCCCAAGCAATGGAGAGTCAGGGAACTTGTGGAGCAACCAGGAAAGCCTGCTATAACGAAAATTGCCCTTCTCAAGGACCCACAAGTCGACGGACAAGAGATCTCGAAGGGGTGTTGAGAGAAAACAGTTGGTACCAGTCCACGGAACACTCGGAGAGTGTAGGCCAGTGATCTTCAGTGCAATCGCTGCTCGGGGTCTGGACTACAAGTAGCCCAAAGCACAGCCTCGGGGAATGCCGGGAAGAGTGTGCAGATGCAAATGGTCACAGTGTCCAGGGGTTCGGGTTGCACGGTCCCCACAAGGGCTACGGGTCTCAGGTTTGCTGAGGAATCATGTCAGCCTCATGGACGCTTGGAAACCCACCTCCTGTGTGGCAACAGTATTCTGTTGGCATCTCCAAAGCTCCTGAGGACTCCGAACAGATGCGTCTTTTTGGTGCCTGACAAGCAGGGGAGTAACTCCTTTACTTCAAGGGAGATTCTTCAGTTATCTAGTCTTGTAGATCGTCGAAGATCCAAGATTCAGTGTCAAAGTTTCTTCCAGGAATATCTAAAGTCCTGTAGCCAGGGGTTCCTACTTTATACCCAAGGAAGGGATTGTACATACTCTGTGGACCCACCTTTGGGAGGGGTGCCTATTTCATTTGTCCAGTTTCGCACCAGAGCAGGGGCTAGTAGCCCCTGGGACCGGTTTGAACTGGACTATGCACAGGGGCACCAAACGTGCCCCAGTGCAGACATCAAAGCACTCTTGGAGTGCACCCACCCAGCCCCAATACAATAAAGCCTGTCTGGGAGGTGGTCACACCTCCCTGTGACAGGGAACCGATCGTCAGGCCTTCCCCTGCCAGAGTTTCGTCCAGCAGCAGGAGGGCAGACTTGTGTCTGCAGCATCCATTTTGTGGTGCCCGGGTTCTGTTAAGCTGGTACCAGTGTAGTCATGTTTCTTCCTTTGAGTAGGGTGGAATCATACCTCCCACGCCAGTTACTGGCAGGGAGGTATGATTCCAAAGTGTTTGACACCAAACACAACATGTTTCTGTGCAGCCATTCCAAAGTTAGCATTTACCAAGAGGTTATAATGCACTTAAGAGTATATGGTCTGGCTGCATCACATACAACCCCGGGGAATAGATTCCGAAGGCTGCAGAGGGGATCTGCTCATGCATGGGCACCCTCTCACATAAAAACCAAGCACCCTGCCTTCAGGATTGTTAAGACTTATAGGTTTATATGTGTGTGATCAAAAGTTATATAGGTAACCTATACTACAGTAAGGGGTGAATGCACCACCTTACCCAGGCTGCAGTAGCAGACCTGTGGTGTCATTTTGGAAGGCTGCTCAGGGGTGGCATAATATATGCTGCAGACCCTGGTAGACCTATGCCCTTGGTACATAGTGTACCATATACTAGGGACTCATAAGGGTACCCCAGTATCCAATCTGGAGCGTACCTAAAGTACATGGAATCAATTTAGAGGGAAATCAGATAGTATGACTGGGATCCTGCCAATCAGGACCCCAGCATAATTAAAAAAACAGTGAAACATCAGCAAAAAGTGGGGGTAACTATAAGAAGCAGATCTTACTCTCCTACAGGTAGAGTTGGTGACAAGGGAGGGGGAAGAGAGAGGGAGGGGTGAGAGAGAGAAATAATGAGGGGACACAATGTACCAGAATTTTAACAAACACAGTCTAACAATAAGGAGTGGAGAGGCTAAAGCACAATGAAGGGGTACACAGTATTACCGTCAGGTCAGTAGGGAGACCACGGAACACTAGGATATCTAATAATCAGGCACGAGAGAACGCGGCACACTTGGGAGGTAACAGCAGTATAGCAAACAGGCAGAGGAAAGAGCGAGGCATAATGCGGATATGCGGTAAGGGGCAGCAGGAGCAGAACCTTGGCAAGGTAGCTGCGTTAGAGCTCAGAATAACTCCTAGAGGGGAGAAGAGACCTGGAGAAGAACAGGGATGGACGCACCACAGCCCTAGCAAGATGACAAGAAAAGTGTCCCAGGTCTTACAGGGCCCTCTCTGGACCCGAGGCAGAGGTCGCTCCGCGTAGCCTCAGTGGTGAATCGAAATCGGCAGCAACTGCCTACGCGTCCGTGCTGGCCTGTGTCTGTGGGCGAAGATGTGCCGATAGAGTGGACCTGCAGGAGCCCACGAGGCATGAATTGCTGAATCAGAGTGCTGCACTCACCCAAGTCATGGCAGGTCTAGGCCCATGACTGCTTAGCTGTCAGTAGTGGACATCCACCAGTCGGGCCACAATGCGAGGCTTGCCAAAATACAACAGGCTGCTAGGGGTCAATTACTAGGGCTCATCTGTGAGGCTGCATAGACATGGTGATATCACTATATCGGGGGGGAACACAAAGCAACAACACAATATAAAAAAGGCAAGAGAAAAATCTAAAACTCTTCATGTGGAATGGGCAAGAGAGAATGTAATGTAAAAAGTTGAAAATACCCATGTTTAAAAAATAAAATTGGAGGAATTTTGAAGATCAATCATCTGCTGCATGTGGATTCTGAACCGTCATGCTCAAACACAAATAAGGTGCAAACGTGAATGTACAACGTGTAGGAGAAAATCTAAGAATAAGGTGAAAATCTCCCGCATTTAAAAGAAATGTAGAGAGAAATACCAAAAAACACGAAATTGTTTTCCATGGAAAACAAAGCAGCAAGAAGTGTGGTTATGCGAATTTTGAAGAGACTTCACCTGCTCCACATGGCTTCTGCCTGCCACACTCAAACCTCACAAAGCAGAATCCCTCAATGTTTAACAGGAGGATGGTAAGCCTGATTTACAAAGCTAAAAATAATATACAGGTTTAGGCCGCATGTTTTAGTACACATATTTACATACATGTTTGAACATCAAAGTAGCATCCTTCAATGTAACACTGGGGTACTGGACTAAGGCCAACTCTAAGGCTGCGCAACTTATGGCCTCCAGCACATCAAGTGGCAAATGTGGGCTCTGGAGCGGGATCGGAAGTCTCAGTGGGCTTAATATCAAGGGGACATCTCAGACTAAATTGATATTTTGGAAGACACTGCAAAAGATCTTCAGTGATTCTTACTGAACTGTGATCGAGTCAGCAGTAGAGCCTTCTTGCCTTCCCTACCCAGAGCTGACAGTGACCAATGCGTTGATTCTGGTTTGAGGGTGGCCATCTGTGAAAGGTGGGGGGGATCAGTGGCCTCTGGCGGAGTCCCAGCCCCACATCAACCTTCTGGAGTAGAGGGCCATCAATCAATCAAGCATGGTAAAGTGCAACTACTCATCCGAAGGGTCTCAAGGCGCTCGGGAGGGGCAGGGGGTACATGCAGGTCCGGGATGTTCAATGAGTCGAAGAGACAGGTCTTGAGGTCCTGCGTGAACTTGGAGAGTGTTGGCGTCTGTTGGAGGTGAGGAGGGAGGATGTTCCATACCCTGGCCACATGGAAGGAGAAGGAACTGCCTCCTGTTCTAGTCTTCTTGATGAGCGGCAACATAGCAAGGGAGAGCTGGGCTGAGCGGAGGGATCTTTGGGGTGCGTAAAACAAGATAGGTAGGTCTGGTGTTGTGGAGGGCTTTGTGGGCGAAGCTTGAAGGGGATTCTATACTCAATGGGGAGCCAATGTAGTGTCCGCAGGTATTGGGTGATGTGGCGAGGTAGGTTGAGTAGTAGTCTAGCGCAGGCGTTCTGGACGTTTTGTTTGGGGTAAGATTCTTGTTGATCTCAGCGTAGAGTGCGTTGCCGTAGTCCAGACTTCTGCTGAGGAGGGCGTGGATGACAGTTTTCCTGTGCTCAAGAGGAATCCAGTTGAAGGTCTTTCGTAGGAAACGATGGGTGTGGAAACAGGAGGAGAAGGCGTTTGTTTGGCGGTTTTGAGTCCAGGATGATTCAGAGGTTCCGTGTGTGGTGGTGGTGGGGGGGGGAGGGTTCCAGAAGGTGGGAGCCACAAGGAGTCATTACAGGCATCTGGGTGTGGGCTTATGAGGAGTACTTCGCTTTTGTCCGCGTTGAGTTGTAGGCAGCTGTTCTTCATCCACCTGGCGACAGCTTCCATTACTTCTTGGAAGTTGTGTTTGGAGATATTGGGTTTATTGGATAGTGAGTCCGTGGGATCCGACGATGGGTGCAAGCGGGGCCATGTAGATCTTGAACAGGGTGGGGCTAATGGAGGATACTTGGGAAACTCCGCAGGTGGTCGGTGTGGGATACGAGAGGAAGGGTGGGAGTCTGACCTGCTGCATACTGACAGATGGGAATGAGCGGATCCAGTAAAGGGACTTGTTCTGGATTTCTGCATCGTGTAGTGTTTGGGCTAGGGAGTGATGAGATACAGTGTGGAAGGCTGCGGAGAGGTCCAGGAGGATGAGGGCCACAGTCTCTTCTCTGTCGAGGAGAGAGAAGATGTCATCTGTCACAGCGAGAAAGGCGGTTTCGGTGCTGTGATTTTACGTGAAGCCAGATTGGGAGGAGTCGAGGATGCTGTTTTCTTCTAGGAAGGAGGCAAGCTGGCTGTTGAAGACGTTTTCAATGACTTTTGCTGGGTAAGGGAGTAAGGAGATTAGTCTGAAGTTTTTGAGGTTGGTGGGGTCCGCTGAGGGTTTTTTAAAAGGAGAGAGTAGATATTGGCGTGTTTCTAGTCACCGGGGAGGGAGGTCTCAAAGGAGCGGTTAATGATTCGTAGAAGCTCAGTGGGTCAATGATGTTGGCAGCTCTGTGGGAGATGTGGTGGGGGCAAGGGTAGGTGGGGCCCCGGAGTGGACTGACTTCATAGTCTTCAGGGTGTCATTGATGGAGAGGGCGGTCCAGCTGTCAAGTGTAGGCCGCATGGGGTAGGGAATGGTGGGTGTAGGTTCCGCGTGTAGGTTGTCCTGGAGGTTGTCCTAATTTTGTGGTGGAAGAAGGCGTGGTTGGGTCGTCGTCCACGGTGGTGGGAGCAGAGCAGATGAGGGATGCGGTGAGCTGTTCATAGGGGATGTGGTTTCCAATTTCTGCATTGGAGCTGGTGTGGACATTTGCGAGTGATGTTGGCTTTGAAGATGAAGTGGACGCAATGATGGTCCATCCATGGGAGTTGAGTGGTGGGGCTGAAGGGGATGGAGTTTCCTGCTGTGAAAATGGGGTCGAGGGTGTGCCCTGCTGAGGGCGTGGGTTCTGGTACAATCTGTTTAAATCCGATGTTGATGAGGTTGTCCAGGAGGGAGGAGGAGTTGGGGTCTTGGAGGTTCTCAACATTGGAAGTTGAGGTGTCCCTGCAAGGTGTAGGTCGGTGGAGGCGATGTCATGCGGGGTGATGTTGGTGATGGAGTCGGAGAAAGGTGTGCGGGTCCTTAGAGGAGGGTGCCTCGGAAGATGGCGGTCAGGTTGGGCTGTATCTTTAAGTGAAGGTGTTCCATCATGTCTGTGGGCCCGTCAGTGTAGGTGCTCAGTCGGAAGTTGGATTTGTAAGCGATGGTGATGCCTCCTCCGTGGCGGTCCTTCCGGGTGATCTTGGAGCCTTCAGGGATTGCGATCACGATGTCCGGTCCCAAGACGGCGCTCGTCCAGTTATCTATGAGGAAGGCGACGTCAGTGGAAGTGCTGTCACAGAGGTCAACAATATGTTTGCGGAGGGAGCCGACGTTGAGGAGGATTCATTGCATGGTTTGGGGTGCGGTGGAGTTGTCGCGGGTGGGTTGGGGTGGGTCCTGGGTCTCAGTGAAGGCGAAGAAGTGTCGACAGTGGCAGCAGGTAAAAGGTCTGTGTGTGTCGATAAGTGAAGAATGCTTGTAGTTGTCTTGGCTGGCGTTGAGTGCGTAGAGGATAGGGGAGCTGTAGTGCTGGTGGGTCGAAGGACCAGGGTCCCTGGCACTGGTCGGGACGCAGACCGGCTTGCCTTTGGTGCGCCCGCTGCTCCCATTAAGTATTGGGACGGTGGGACAGCTGAGAGGCGGGAGCGCCAACACGTGGGGGCAGCAGCAAAGAAAAATGCAGGAAAAAAAAAGAAGAAGGAATTGGGAAGAATAAAGAAAGGAACAAGAAAAAGGCAAAAAAGTACATGAAAAGAAAAATTAAAAAGACAAGAATAAGGAGGAAAGAATCAAGCACAGAAGCGGAGACGAGCGGGAGGAGGCACAGAAGCCTCGAGCACCAACCTTGCAGCGCTCGGGGCAGGCACTCAACGGGGGTGCTGCATGAGGGGAAAAGCAGTATTCTGACCAGGAGGCCAGCGGTCTTGGCGGATTGGCTCAGCAGACAGCACCTAGTGGATCACGAGCGGCAATTACACCTGGAGGCAACAGCAGGTTCTCTTCCACGAATGGGGAGAAACGTGGCTTGATCTATTTGCCACCATCAAGAACGAGCAATGTCAGCACTTCTGCAGAACAATGTTTCCAAGGCATCTCTCACTCAGATGTGCGTTCCGCCTTATGTGGGATGCCTGTTTGCCTTCCTGTCAATACCACTCCTGTCTCACGCTCAACAATATTAGGACCAACTTGGATAACTTGGACCCAGAGGACCCCAATTGGGCACGGAAGGTATGATAATCAGAATTCCTGGGTTTAAGTACCTGTCCTCTGATGTGGCTGTGTCCACAGGAGAACCTGCTATTGCTTTAGCAGGGCTGGGTTCTCAGCCTAGGCATTTGCAAAATCCATGTCCATGCATGGAGATTGAGCGGCGACAGCTGAACACGTTTGATCTTACTCCAGAGGTGGTTGATATCCTCTTGGCAGCCAGGCATCCCTTAACTAAAATTAATAAAGCCAGTTGTTAGGACAAATGTGTCGCCTGGTGCAGTACTTGGAGCACAAGAGAGTGCGGACTTTCTATACAGATTGTACCAAAGACCATCAGGTGAGTCATCAGCTCTTTGTGGAGTTCACTGGAGTGAACAAGCATCAGCATAGCCAATTGGTTGCGCTTATGGGACCTTATATGTGTTCAGTTGTGCAGCACATTATCCGGGGTGCTGTGCCACCAGAGATTGAAGAGCTATACAATTATTACACACTGGGTGATGCAGTTTGATTCAGGAACTCATGCTTGCCTCAGTAAACAATTATGGACACATTGGAAGGCTTTTTAATGCCCTCACAGAAAGGCAAGTGCATTGATGCAAGTCAACCACTCAATAGAATCCTGTGTGCGACTGAATCACAAGAGTATTGAAGAGTTAATGATAGACTTTCCAATGAGGGACTTTCCAATGAGGGAATGAGGGGCCTTCCCCAGGCCCCTATTTATCAGTCGCCCTTCTCAAGAGTTTTCCATTTAAAAGAATGCACGCACCAGCCGCTTACCAGCAGGCCACGCTCCCGCCCTTTGTCCCAATCCCCTCGGTACGGGAGCACTAAACATGGCAACAACATCAAAATGCTCCCATTTGTCAGGTACAGGACAAATAATAAATAAACAGGGGTGGCAATGGCTGGGAGTCCTAAACAATCCAAAGGAAAAGGGGAAAATAAACAACAATGAGAAAAATGGCTTAAAATACCGGACAATCTACAAACATTGCAAAGACCAAGAATTTAGGGAAGTAATGAATCATATCAGCAGACCACATAACTAAAGGGCGGTCTATGTGATCCGTCCCACAGTGGCAGGACCAGTATTTGTAGTTTCACTGCACCCAGTACACACCAGACTGTTCTAGGTGAGTGTTCCCTATAAAATCTGATTTCCTGGCCTACTTTTCCCCTCACAAACAGGGAAGCTAATTAACTCTTTGGCAGTATCCACATTCCCACTGAGTGCAGGTGGTGTGAGATTAAACTAAAATGTGTGCGAGCCACTGAGAGCTCGTTGTGGCTTTTGAATGTCACACACGCTGTAAACTAAAGCGCCACAAATTAAAGAAAAACACATTATTAAAATTAACCTTTAATGTAAAGTATAAGAGGGCAAGACATGATAATCTGGTAGCTGAATGAGGAATGTAAAAAACGGAAAACTTAGTATTTTTTCCTGGCTTCCCTGCTAGAACAATTAGTTAAAAGTGCTTGTGCCTGAAGCTTGCAAGCTTAGATTGGTGTGCGTGCAAATCCTGCATTGCCAATCCCTGGTGAGTTGCACTGCTGAAACAATGCCAATAGAGGTACCAAAGGGTGAGGCGGACTGGCATCAATGGTCCTGTGACCTCAGTGACAGTCACTGTTGCTCTAGGATGTGCCGCTTCGTAGGATTGCCCGGAAGACTGCAGGTCAACTGCGGTACGGATTTTAGTGGACAGGCCTTCAAGGTTAACCCACAATTGCCACCGCTTGTTGGTGCTATGAGACAGCAGCGCTTCTAAGGTGTAGTGGGGCCTTCTAAGGTCTAGCAGGTCTGGTCATGAAGGCTGAACCATAATTCATCCGTTCCAAATTCAACAACTCTGGCCATAGTGCTACATCCTCTCCCCACTGAACACCATACTGCCCCACTGAGAGAAACTTGCAGTTCTTTTAGCTACAACCCTATTGTGCCCCGCTATAAACTAGATGAGACCCTATTCAAATTACGCACTAGACAAAAGTAATATGCTGCCTGAAAGAAAAAAAAAACAGCCTTCGAAAAAGTAAACACTTATAATGAATGCAAGTTTAAGTAACGCGAGTGAAATGTAAGCAGGAACAACGTGGTGAACTTTGTTTTACATTATTCAGAAATCAATGAGTATTCTTGCCTGAAAAGTTAACATGACAGCAGTATGGTTTAAAAAACCACATCCCTGAACAGAGCAGCAGTACACATTTTATAAACTAAAGTACGAAAAACAGCTGACACAGATCACATTAAACAATTTCCACTCCACGCATCAACTAAGTATTTCAGTACCTCCAGGAATGGTGCGCTTCCCCATACGGGGAAAACAATACTGTTCGAACTAACATACCATAAAACAAAAGTTGTGCTTCACGTGCAAATCCGTAAAGTGGCACTAATGTGTTTGGGTGTGAATAATAACCAATCTGGCCAGTTTGCGACCACTCTAGCTTGCTTTACTTAATTATGTTGAACCTTTTTTTCTATCCGTCGCCACGCTGCACTTTGGAATTCAAAACTGTCATGAAAGGACAACAAGTGTTTTTCTGTTTTGGGTCCATTTCATAGGGGAAAGAATAGAGAGAATATTTAGGGTAAGAGTCGGCGGTTTTCACTAAGTAAGGAGCGAGACAGAATTATGGAGAGGGATGGCCAGCGGCAGAAGTGGAGACTGTCCTTGTGTGATCTGGGAAAAAAGGAAGAGACAGACCTTTTTGCAGACATGCCAACATTTCAGAAGAGCAAAGTGGGAGATTTAAAAAAAAAAAAAAAAAAAATCGGGAGAATGGGGCCTTCAATCGGGTTTCTGTCATGTATGGACTTTGGAAGTGTGCTGCTGCAGGATCGGACATTTGAAAGCAAATTCACGTGTTTTTTTTATCACCTTTCAGAAGCATGGAGCACAATGGCAGGCAGAGAAAGAGGGGGATGCAAGAGTCGTGCACTGGCCTGGCAGGTTGCGGTCAGTGCATACACCCCTCCCCCGTCAGCCCGGGCTGAAACAGCTTCCGGGCACACACACAGGTGTTTAAAAGACCATTCGGTTGTTAATGTGGCTTTGTTGGTTTTTCACCCCTTCTAGAGCCCCTGCATCGCCATTCTGACTATTGCTGGAAGAATTAGCACGTTACACATTACTAAGCCCTGTCAGCTGAAACCCCGAGGAATCGGGTTTTTGCTTGCAGGAATCGGGAGGCGGGAGACTAGCCTTCAAATCGGTAGTCTCACACCTGAATCGGGAGTGTTGGCATGTATGCTTTTTGTTCTCAGCCCTCCCCGCCCGTCCTCGAATGGCCACAGCTCACCTGGGTACTGTGATCACTAGGGTGACCGACAGGTAACGCTGCCACCACGCACCAACAACCATAATCACTGGTAGCGGTTAGGTAACGCTGGCACCGGAGCTTCAAATGCATGACAAACTACGCAGTGTTCATGGCGAACAAAATGCATGCGCAGTCGAAAGGCAGAAGACAGGGCAATGCTTCCGCGCATGCGCGTTGACTTGTGCGCTGGGGAGCAGATACTGATAGCCTGAACTATAGCCTGAATGTTAAGTTGATGCATGAGCGCGTGCGCGAAGAAATACGCATGCATTGAGCGCATGCTTAGGGGGAGCGCATAGCCGAGGGGAGCACTGCCTTATGGAACACCTCCGGCTGTTTGGTGTGCAGGCCCACCAGAATCGGATCGGGTCTAAGCCGCACGCATCACCCATTACGCTGAATCAAGGGCTGATGAGTAAGCCCTCGCGACTTACCTGGCACCCTTCCGGTGGCATTGGCAGGCACTGTGAGGGCAGTGCGCAGTGGTTCGAGGGTCATATTGAGCCCAGGCCACCTGCACCGCCTACTGAGGTGGGCTGCCTGGAGGCTTGGGGGGTCTCCGTTCTGGTTCTTCCTGATCAGGCTCCTCTTCGCCTTGAGCTTTGACACTTCGATACTGACATCAGGGTTGTCTTCATGGCCGGCTTTAGGCCGGTGCGATCGGTGCCACCGCAGCAGGTGCTGACTTCACATGGGGGCGTGTTTGCTTAAAGGCACCTGCTGCTGCGTCCCTGGCCTCAAGCAATTTTCAGTCAACGATTAAAATGTCAAGAAAACTCCAGTGATTATTGTTCTTCCAGGCAAGATCGGAGTTTTTTGTCTTAGAAGTTTTGACTCGTAGAAGTTGTGAAGGTAGCTCAGAGGGTTAATATGCCTGCTGCAAATAACATGTACCATGCAGATAACAAAGTGAATATAATGTAAACAGGTCAGTGGGTTGCTGCTTTTGTCAGAGTCTTCCTTTTGTTAGTTTCAGTTTACAGTGAGCTATTAACTGTCATCAAAGAACTGCGTGCAGACTTCAAGGTATAAATTAGAGCTATGGATTTTTCCCCCAGACTTTCATTATTGTAATGTTGCAAAAAGGGTTCATTTTGGGTACAAACCGTTCTTGCTATTAAAGAGATCCCCATTTCATTGTGTTACATTTCAAATTCAGAGTTTGTGCTTCTTCAGACCGAGTACTCTGCAACATTTACTATACATTGATTTACAGACCTACGATTGATTGTCTCTGTGTAATGCGTGTGTTCTCTGAAATGCTTTGACACCTTTCACTTTTATGAGTGACGCTATAAAATGAATTAAATGCATCTGAGAGAGAGGTTATGGAGACTTAAAGGGTGGTAGTGAGGGCATCCGTGACTGAGGTGGTCGTTGGGGGCGCCAAAAAACATTGTCGCACTGGGCGCCAACAGTGCTAAAGCCGGCCCTGGTTGTCTTGCCTACCTTGGCAGCCCTCGTGCTCTCGATTTTAGCCGCAATTGTGCCCTCTGCTGGCCTAGAAGTAGTGATCAAACCCTCAGAACCCTCCCCTGTCTGGTTCGGACATTGGATGTGGTGCATTGTGGGGTTCAGGCCCAATTATGACAGCCTCCAAAGCTAAGGCACAGCATTCAACTTCTATTCGCGACATGCTTCAGAAGTCTGATCCACCCTCCTCCACGAGGGGTGCTTCCAAGACCATAGGGCCGGCTCTAGGGCGGTGCGACCGGTGCCACTACACCAGGTGCTGACTCTTCGAGGGGGCGCCGCGTTTGGAAGTATTTTATGGCTTTAAAAGCACCTGCTGCTGCATTGCTGGCCTCCGCTGTTTTCATACATAAATAAAAATGTCAAGATAACACAGTGATTAATGTTCTTCCTGGAAAGAGAAGGAGTTTTGTCAAGTGGAAGTTTTAACTCATTTTATGGTAGCCCAGAGAGTTAAATGTGCCTGCTGCAAAGAATGTGTACCATGCAGATCACAAAGGGCATATAGTTTAAATAGATCAGTGCTTTTGTCAGAGAGATCCTTTTCTTATTAGCAGTGTAGATGTTAAAATCGTAACATGGAACAGTGAACTAATACCTGTCATCAAAGAGCTGCATGCAAACTGTAAGGTATAGATTGGAGTATTATGATGTTTTCCTCCGTCTTTCATTATTGTAATGTTTCAAAAAGGGTTCATTTCGGTAAACAAAACTCCTTGTTATTAAATGTAACCCCCAACCATGGGGTTATGCTTTAAATTCTGAGTCTGTGCTTCTCCAGAGTAAGCTCTCTTAAACTATATTGTCTACTAGTATGGATGACATGTGACTCGCCTTGTAGTCTTCTGTCTTATGTAACATTTGCTATACACTAATTTACACACACATGATTGATTGTCTCTGTGTAATGTGTGTGTGATGTAAAGTGCTTTGACACTCTACACTGGTATAGGTGGCACTATATAACTAATTAAATGCATCTGAGAGGGAGCAGTTATGGAGACTTGAGGGGGCATTGTTAAAGGGTGGTAGTTAGGGAGTCTTTAGGGGGCGCCCATGGGGGCGCCAACAAAGTTTGTCGCACAGGGCGCCACCAGCGCTAAAGCCGGCCCTGCAAGACCAAGCCTAAAACCTTAGTCGTGGGCTCAGATCCACATGCTCCAGCTACCAAGGAAGACATCCAGCTCCTGCTTGCTGAATTTCATAAGGACCTCACCTCTTAGCATCAAGATTTCACAATGGGCCATCTCTGACCTCGAGCAATCCCTGCGTCAGAAGGATGCCCGCTTGACCACAAAGGAATCAATGGTGGCAGATCACATCCTGGACAATGTTGATCAGACGGCCCGTATTGAAAAACTGGAGAGGGGATACCTCACTTTACAGGATAAGATAGACGAGCTGGTGAATCACTCCAGACACAACAATATCAGCTAATGAGCGGTCTAGCTGCTTCTATCTCACTAGCTGTTTCGGAATCCCATGTTAAGGCTTTATTTGCTCACCTCTTGCAGGTTATGGATGATTCTCCAGTTCTCCTAGACCGAACTCACAGGGTGTATTCTGCTTTCCAACAGCAGAAGAATTTGTCTCCAGATACGCTGACCCGGGTTCACTATTTTCATCAGAAGGAGCAGATCTTGCAGGCCGCACGCCAGCATGAACCCATCGTCTTTCGTGGTGATTCAATATCTCTGTATAAGGAAGTTTCGGCTTACATGTTAGGGAGTCGCAAAGCCTTTAAGGATGTCACCCAATACTTGCAATGCCACAAGATTTCATATCGCTAGGGCTGTCAGCTGCGTCTCCACTTCACTCACCAGGATAAAAGGGTAGCAGCTCGCAAGACGGAGAAAAACCGTAAGGCACTCGGTGTGTCCCCTCCATCTGATGGGGATGAAGCACGGGACCTAGCGTTGGTTGATGGGGGGGGTGGTTGGCACTTTCAGTCTTCACGCAAGGTCAAGAAGAAAGCCAAGAAGCTCAAGAAACAAGCGGCTAAGGAGCAATATATCCATTATTCAGGTGATAATGAGCTGCTTTGACAGTTTGAATATCCTGAATGGAGAGATGCTTCTGGTGTTGCCTGGGGCTGCGGGGGGTGTACTGCTTTCGCCTTCTTCTTCTTCTTCTTCTTCTTCTTCTTCTTCTTCTTCTTCTTCTTCTCCTTTAAACAATAACTGATTTCCTTTCTGCTTCCTCTAATATCAGTGTGATCCCATATGGGTTTAACTGTGAGCTTGCACCTTCTTTGTTTGCTTGCTATTTCAATGTTTCACATATTTGCTAATTTTCACATTTGGATCTCTTTCTCTTTGCCTTTTCTAACCTACTGTTTTTTGTTTACAGTTGGCTCGCCAGCTGGCCTTTTTGTTGCTGGGGCCTATCTATTTCCGGCTATTGTCATCTATGATATTAGTTGTTTTATTCTCGACACATATGGGCACTCCACACCCTGCTAGACTACAAAAGCCATACATACATTGTTCCTCCATAGACGCCCGGAGAGTTTGTACTCATAACTACTTATGACCTCCCTACATATTGTACCCATTAATACCCAGGGCCTTAACACCCCACTTTAATGTAGGGCGTACATAAATTGGTTACGTCGTGAGGAGGTGGATTTGGCGCTTCTCCAAGAAACGCACCTTCTGTGAACCGACACAAAGCGCCTCCGTTACTACTGGTATCCCACACAATCCAATTCCTGCTACACACGCAAATCTCAGGGGGCGGCCATTTTGCTTCATAGAGACCTCTCCTTTACCCTAAATAGCACATACAGGGACCAATAAGGGACGTCAGATGGGCATATGTCGTGTCTTCGGATCAACGCGACTGACCATTGTCTCTGTGTACAGCCCCTATAGTGATAGAGATGCCTTTTACTCTTACCTTTTTCCTAGAGTTTCCCACTTCGAAAGAGGCAATATTGTGTAGGGAGGGGCTTTTAATATTCCCTTGGATTCGGGCTTGGATCGCTGTCATCCTCGGCGAGAAGAGCCTCAACTACCTCTAGCCTTGACACAGGATATGGTTGAACAAACATTATGTAATGTAATGTAATGTAATGTAATGTAATGTAATGTAAAAAGAACTTATAAAGCGCGGCTAACACCAGACGGTTTCTTGGCGCTGAGGACAGAGAGACAGAAAACAAAACAGTCCGAGAGGCTAAGAAGATTCTAATTGTAAGCTATACGGAATAGATAGGTTTTCAGAAGAGACCTAAAATGGGCTAAAGAGGAGGCCAGTCTCAAACTTAACGGAAGGGCGTTCCAAAAAGAGGGGGCAAGAAATGAGAACCTTAGTCCACCATGTTTTTTACGATTGTACTTAGGGATTTGGAGAAAAGCCAGGGAGGAAGAGCGAAGGGTACGGGAAGGGACATATGGGTGCAGAAGTGAGGAAATAAACAGAGGACCTGTGCCGGCAAGGGATTTAAAGATAATACAGCCCAGTTTAAATTTGCACCGCTCAGAGATTGGGAGCCAGTGGAGGGATTTCAGAAAGGGACGTACGTGCTGGTGTTTGGGTTGATGGTAAATGAGCCGTGCTGCCTGGTTCTGTACCAGTTGGAGCCTCTTAAGTTGGTAGAGGGGTAGACCGACATAGAGAGAGTTGGCATAATCCAGCCTGGAGATGACAAGTGCCAGTAATACCAGGGTGAGGGCCTCGGTGGTCAGGAAGCGGGCGATCTTACGAATTTTTCTCAGTTGAAAAAAACTAGAGGACACAACTGCACTAACCTGTGGTTTCATTGAGAGATCATTGCTGATAATGATCCCTAGGCTCTTTACTGAGCTGACGGGAGTAGGGGGGGTGCCCAGCCTAAGGGGCCAAAAGGTGGAATTCCAGGGGTTGGCTAGGCCCCCGACAAGCAGAAGTTCAGTCTTGTCGGGGTTAAGCTTGAGATGGTTCGCCCCCATCCAGTCACTGATATGACAAAGGGTGGATTGAAAATTGTCAACGGACTGGGCCGTGGAATTAATATTAAAAACCAGCTGGATGTCGTCCGCGTAGTTGAACGCCGTGACACCACAGCCTTGTAACGAGCGGATGAGGGGGGTGAGATATAAATTAAAAAGGAGAGGAGATAAGGAGGATCCCTGCGGGACACCACAGGTAAGTTTAACCTTGTCTGCAGAGAACTGAGAGAGCCGGACCGCCTGGTGGCGGCCGCTCAGAAAGGAGCGGATCCAGGCCCTCGCGAGGCCCTGTATGCCGGCCTCCCCGACACGGCCGATCAAGATATCGTGGTCGACCGTGTCGAAGGCGGCCGACAAATCCAGGAGCACCAGGGCCTGACTGATGTTGGAGTCCGCCCTTATCTGATGCCTGGCACCATCAGCTCCCTCAAGAACAAGACTATACATTTTTTTCAAATGTTCACAGAGCTGACTATTTTTATATATCTCTGTCTTTGTTGCCTTGTCTTCTGGACACTAAAATTGACGTTGGCACTATTCTTGACCACGCCCCAGTGTGGCTGAACCTTAGTTTGGCCCACCCACAATGTAAGTTCACCCAGCCATGGGTCATCAATGAAGTAGCACTTAGGGACCCAGCCCTTCTTGATCGTATTAAAGATGCTATCGAACACTACTTTCCTGAAAATGGCACAGCGGATGTGGCACCTGAGACCGGTGAAAGCGGTGTTTAGGGGAGTACTTATCTCCCACACTGCAGCCTTTGAATGGGCAACAAGAATTAGAGGCTCAGATACGACAGGTGGAGGCACACCACAGAGACGGGGCATCCCGCCGGACTTTGCAGGACTTGCGTCAGGTGCGGGGTGAGTTGAAACATCACTTGATGAAATCAGCCACTAAAAAATTGCTTTATATTAACCAAACATATTATCAAAAAGGGTACAAGGTGGACCGACTCTTAGCGCATACATTACGCATCCATTCCACACTTAATCACATCCGGGAGTTGGTAGATGAAGATGGTTGCCTTCACCGCGAGAGTGAGGAGATCCTAGCAATTTTTAGTAACTACTACCATACCCTTTACTAAGCCCAACAGCTTGACACTCAGCGACAAGATGATTATCTCAGCACCTCTTGCCCTCCAGATAAGACAAAAGAGTTGCGCCTTCTGGAGAATAATATCACCCCATATGATGTTCGGCCGGAAATTAGTAACCTTCCTTCACATAAGGCCCCGGGCCCTGATGGCTTCACTGCCACTCTTTAGAAAGGCTATGCCTCTCTCTTGATCGAGCCTCTCATTCGCGTCTTTAGTTAATTTCTAACATCCGGGGTGGTCAATGACACCATGTTAGAATCACATATAACTCTTTTGTTGAAACCCGATAAGCCTGCCACGCAATGCCGTGCCTATCGCCCTCTTTAATTATGACGTGAAGCTGTTGGCTTCCATTTTGGTTGCTCGCCTCTGTTATGTTTGGCCGACTATAGTTGCCCCCATGCAGTCTGGCTTAATTCGCAATAGGCAAGCAAACGGTAATACCCGGTTGGCGGTGTCCCTCATGGAAGTGGCGGAGCGACAACAACGCCCTATGGTCCTTCTCTCTCTACGCCGAGAAGATGTTTGATAGGGTGGTTTGGGACTATCTCACAAAAGTTCTGGATAAAGTCAAGTTGGGGCCCAAAATGCAAAAGTTTATTTTGGCAAATTTTCAGTAACCTACTGCCAAACTCAAGGACACTAGTTTCTTTTCTCAACCCATCCAGCTTGCGTGAGGCACCTGTCAAGGATGCATGCTTTCCACTGCCATATTCGCTCTTATGATGGAAACAATTAGTGGCACAGATACAAGTCAACCCCCAGATTGCGGTTCTGACTGTTGATGGCGTCGGGTATAAGCTTGCCTTGTTTGCAGATGATATCCTCTGCTTTACTACAAACCCCAGTACTGCGGTCCCCGCTCTAATGGAGGAGCTGGAAGCCTTCTTGCAGGTGTCGGGCTTCAAAGTTAATTTTACCTAGTCACGGGGTCTGGGAGTTGCTGATCCCCACCATAACTTGGAGGGCCCCAATAGTAAGGCTGGCTTTCAGTGGGAGATGTCTGCCATCCCCTACTTAGGGATCTATCTTCCATGCTTGCAATGTTCCACCCCTTCTCACTGCTCTTTTCCAGGACTTATATCGATGGGGACGTTTGAAATTTCATGGCTGGGCCGATTTACCAGCTTGAAAATGAATTTCCGCCAAGTTTGTTATATGTTCTTCAAACTCTTCCGCTGACCCTCCCTCCTTCAGTACGTAAGCATATTCGAGTGAAAATTATAGATTTTGTATGGGGGTAAGTCTCCAAGAAGATCAAAAGCGATCTTGAGCAAGCCATCTCGGAGGATGATTTTGGGTTCCCAGACATTTCCTCTTACATTTTGGCGGCACAACTCCACCCCTCCTCTGACGGAAATTACATCCCGGGCAGGAAACCCTTAGTACAGGTAGAGCACACTTTTTCCCCTTCCCCTTTAGCAGTGATATTGTAGCTGCCCTTGTCTTCCCCGGTTCAGTCGCCTCCCCTGTTGCCCTTGGCATTGTTGCTTTTGTCTTAATGGGGAGAGGTGCATCTGCGTAGGGCATTCCAGACTTACCCGTTTTGCCTGAGCCCCCTGGCTCACAATCTCAATTTTGTCCCAGGCGCGACTGATCCTGGTTTCTTTGACTAGAATCAAGGGCGTACCCCATCCTGGGGATTTTTTTGATGATGGGGATTTGTGGTTGAGGGAATACTTGATTTCTGGGTTTGCCCTTACCAGCCGACATGACTTCAAATTGACACAGGCAATTAATTGGGCAAGCAAACCCCTTGTGCGTTGAGCATGTCAACGTGACATTGTGCCTGTGGAATGCTTCTATTTCAATAATATGCGTCATAAAGGCATCCTGTTGCTTTATTGATGTCTGCTGCAGCTGACTCGCCCTAAGAAGCATGCTAATCTGTTAAGGTGGAAGAGGGATTTGGCTACAGAGTTATCTGATGATGCTTGTGGGGCGATCTGCCAGAGAGCAGCCCGATCGTTGATCTGAATTCATCATAAGGAAAATGCCGACAAGATATTGACTTATTGGTACCTAACACCTGTTCGTTTGGCCAAGATGTTCGGGGGTTCTGCTCTATGTTGGAAAGGCTGTGGTGAGAGGGGAACCTTTTTCCATACTTGGTGGGCATGTCCTGTGATTCAGTCTTTCTGGGTAGAGAAACAAAGTATAATGCAGGCCATCACCAATGTCTACCTTCCCCTTGAGCCCTAGGCATTTTTATTGGGCGATCTAGGGGCCAATGCCATGTTTTCCTCAACAACCCCTTAGGGCCACCTTATGTCCCAACTACTCCTTGCAGCACGGCTTTGTGTGGCACAACTGTGAAAGCAACCACTTTCTCCTTCAGTAAATATGTGGTGGGGGAAGGTCTGGGCTCTCTATGCTATGGGTAAATTGACTGCTGTTATGCGGGATCAGGTGGCAAAATTTGATGCAACCTGGCACCCCTTCACCACCTACGTTAGGCATCTACAACGAACTGGAGGTCTCCATGTGTCAATGCCACGAACATTACGCCCATCTGATATTCATAATATGTCTTCTTCAGACTCAGGCGATGGCTCTGCTGAACTGTGAACACTGTGTGGGAGATCGGGAGTGGTAATTGTTTTAGCTAATGCTGCCTCGTGTACACGGATGTGTGTGATTTGTTCTTTCCATTAGGTGTGAGTCTGATATATTATCTTGGGTGACTCTGTGCAATGTGTCTTGTTAACTATTTTCATTCGAAAATGCAAAATAAAATTGGTCCAAAAACGGACATGTAAAGGTTAATGTTAAACATGTCCACAAGTGACTAGTACCTCAAATATATTTTCACTGTAACAGAGTTTACTAAGCATTCGCAGCAATATTAAGTTTAATACATTTATTTCTGCCTAGGAAACAGCTACAGAAATATTTAAAGGACTCGTTTTAATAGTTAAACAAACCCCAATTAAAAGGTAACGTTGAATTTTGTCTATTACAGAAAGGTACTTTAGAAAAGTATAATTTTACCTGGCTAAAGACTCAGGAGGCCTTTCTGTAAGTATTCAGCGGTCACCTGGCAGCTTGATGGCTCCTGTGTGGTGAGGTGTGAACTGCTTCCAGGAGCAAATAATAGGCTGACCTAAATGGACAGAGATGACTCATCTGAGCCTATAGAATATGCAGGAGAGGCTGTGACGATCCTCTTTGACATTAAAGTGTTAAATCCTGTCTGAATGTCATATCGTGCTCGACAGGTCTACTGGGGCCTTTCATATGACACTTGAAGCACACTTCATAGAGGCCTCCCCTGTCACAGGCAAATGTTAGCTGACACTTGGGCAGGGCACCTCTGTTTTCTTCCCAGCCAGTCAGGCTTCAACCACTGTGGGTCTCTGTGGCGGGGCGCCCTCAGAGGATGGCCGTGGATACCCTGGGGGCACCAAAGAGGCCCAACTACAGCCATCTTCGCTGACGTCAGGAGTGCGGGGCCAGGTTGCGGTGACGAACACGGAAGAAGGTTCATGTGTGAGCAGACTGCGAGAAAAAAACAGAAGGAGAGAGCGAAAGGAAGCACAGATGCGGACCGGAGCGAGGACTGGAGTCCTGGGGAATCACCGGCGATGACTAAACGGGAGAGAAGGAGGAAGCGAGGGAGAACGCGGGAGAACTGGAGGATGAGGAAGCAAACATCCAGCCCCGGGAGAAGGCGTCCCCAGAGGAAGGCTCCAAGGACGAGGCGGCCGAGACCCTGTCAACGGGTCACGACTACAGGCAAGTGATGAGAGCAACAGGGCATGTGCTAGGAGAGTGGTTGCTTTCTCAGGCCATGTATACAGGCTTGTAGGGAGACATTGCAAGACAGAGGGAAGGGAGACAAATCCCTCCCCTTTTCGTTTGTTGTTTTTTCGTGGTTCATACACGCCCTTCTGTAGTTTGTTTTCGGCTCCACCGCACCAGACACCGAACCACAGAGAAGGTGGGCGCTGCGGTCCAAAAAGAAAGGGCATATACAGATAGGGGTCACCTGATGTAAGGCTTCCCCTGACTAACCAGTTTAATCCCATGAACGGTGTGAGCAAACACTGTACATCCTCATATGGCCAAAGCTGTAAGATTATCGAACAGAGGGGTAGAAGGGTGGTGTTAGGAGGAGAACACCGGAACAGAGGACCTATACACTAATTGCCTCTCCTTCTTTTTCTTCTCTCCTAAGGGGACGGTCAACGTCAAAGGGGTGCGGAACTAGAGTCGAAGAGGAAAGGGAGTGAAACCAGAACCCAAGGACAGCAAGGAGTGCTGAGCAAGACAGAACAGTGACCAAACCTCTTAAGAGTTGTAAAACCAGACCGCAGTGTATCAATAAAGGCCATTTCAACAAGCCACATAGTTGGCAATTGTCCTTGGGCCGGTGACAGTCTATTTTAAAATTACAGTGTCACAGCCCGTTTGACAGGTCTACTGGGTTTACATATAATATTTGGGGCATACTTTAAAGGAAGGAAACAGGATGCCTTTGGGCCTGATTATGAGTCTGGCGGTCCGAGGACCACCAGACTCGGGCGGTGGGACTGTCATGGACTGCTGACACCGCCAGGGACCTGCCATTCAATGGAGGTGGTGCAGCAGTCCAGAGGCCGCAATATGCTTGTTGGGACCACCGTGGTCATGCTGGAGTGAGGTTTTCCCTAAGAATCGTATACCTCCTCAATTTTATCATTTTGAATTAAAACGAATAACTGATTAATATTAATAGTATTAATGGTTTGCTGTGTTTGAATAATCAACATTACTAATTAGAAAATACACGTGGGAATCGCATTTGCATGGCCTGATTGATACGTAAACTAATTTTCGTACGCATACTAATGTCAGATATTTAGAATTTGCATGTTATATGTTGCTTTTGTGATGTGATTTGTGAATCGTGCTTTAAATTGTGAGTATAAACCGCAATGCGTGTTGCTTTTGCTAGATAAATACTCACACATAAAGGGTTTAGTAAGGGAATAACATTTTTATAGTCATTTCCATGTATTAATTACGTTTTGTGTCTCTTTGCTTAAGTTGACCTTTCTGGAGTGGCCACAAAATGGCTGCCATCCCTATTTTGACGGACAAATGAGATACAGAAGTCACTGAGTGAAGTGCGCCTGCGCTAAAAGATGAGCAACAATAACCTCGTCCTGACCCCAGGCAGACTGTACTCGTGAAGGTCGCACCGGGAGGAGTGCCAATACTCAGACAATGGACTTCCTTAAACTAAGAACTGTTATAATTGATGACACCATGGACACAAACCCGTATGGGACTCAACATGCTCTGAATGGACTAGAAACTGTTGCAATTTATTAATAAATTGAGAACTACATCTAATGAAACATTGAACGCATGAGAATCAGGAAGAATGATCCTGGTTCCATCAATCAGATTTGTTCTAAAAACATGTATTGTAACATTTTGTTGTTGATTTTACTATAAAAGAAGTAGACTAGACAGGGTCGGTAGGTTCACTTTTACCAGATTTCCTGACGTTATGCTGACGGAGAGGACGGTGACACTGCTGGACAGCTGCTTGCCAGAGACTCTGATGGACTGATCAGATGCCCAATTAATTTACGAACTGATTGATCGATTTATGGGCATAGAGACAAAAGATCTGAATTTGACATAGAGGACGCCATTTAGCCAGATTAGGTAAATATGCGAATCAAAATATTGAATGCTTTATGATTTCCTTATGCTTTAATTAGATAAATATTTCAATTCATTTAAAACTGTGTCAGGTTATTATTGGAAGTGTATTGATGTATATTGTTTAGAAGAATTAGGTGTCGCTTTTCCCAGCAACTAAGCTGATCCATGGCCTATAGTATGGGAGGAATTGCTAGGTTATAATGTATTGAGACCCTGGTGAGGTAGGGAGGAATAGGTAAACTTGTTGTTACTCATTAGGTGATTGGTGCAATTTTCCTCCCATTTCCAGCGCATGGAATAAAGAAAGGAATTCCCCTCTCTCGAGGACCATTGATCTAAAAGTAGAATGAATGATTGGTGTTGTGGGCCCCACCAGTGAATGAGTGAATGAATGTTGGTTGAAGAGGATCTGTGGTCTGTGACGTAGGAAGGGGATTTTGGTATTCAGCGCTGGAGCAGTTTTTCTGGTAGCAGAATGATGGTTAGCTATTGTTTTGGGTTTAGTGACGATTGCTTGTAAATAGCTTATTGATTATTGATTGGTATTGGTTTATGTACTAACATTTTATGTTGAGTCGCGTTGAGTTATATGTTGTTTGCACGGCTTCTGGGATGTAGGAAGTCGGAAGTTTGTAACAGTTCCGTAGTAGAGCAGAGGTAAGTGCTGCTCTTGAGAAAGACGGAATTGTTGTTGCCCTGCAGGTACACAGGGGAAACGTGTGACAAGTGAAGTTGCACGGCGCATTGTCTGGGTTCAATTCGGCGGCATCGTTGTGTGTTGCCATTAGAAATATTCTTGGTGTGAGAGAAGTGTGTATGATAGCGAAGGTTACCTGTGTAAATTTTGGTCTTTAAGTACCAGGAAACCAATTGGCATACCGATAACGCTTATCACTGAAAAGGTAGCAGGTGTTCTCTGAGCTTGTTAGAAGGACAAAGTAGAGGGAAGCGCTGCTTTGTTAACGAATGTCATAATTCTGTAGTAGGACAGACTGTTCGCTATTCTCGGGAAAGACAGGATTCTGTGCGTATGTACTACATTTTCTTGTATGAACGAGTGTGAATGTAAAGGCATTCGGGTTGATTGCGAAACTCTAGGTTTCTTAAATACCAGAGAAACAATTAGCTAATGCTTGCTAGAAGGGTGAAGTAGAGGGATGTGCTACTTTATCAACGAAAGTACTAATTCCGTAGTAGGACAGAGGTAAGCGCTGTTCTCGAGAAAGACTGAATTTTCGTGAGAAAGGTCTTTTGCTGTTCTTTGGCTAGCAAATCAGACAATGGAGATGTTTTAGTGTTGTTACTAACAGAATCGTAAAAGTTACAGTAAGAGTTCACGGAGCGGTCTTGTAAAGGAGGGGTAGACGAGAGCAGAGCAGAGCTGCCGCAGCGGCTGCTGACGTCAGAACGACCGCGCTGGGATTGGACAGTAGAATGGAGGTGTAAAACGCTCCGGATTGGTGCGTTAGTGTAAAGCCGCGCAAAGAGTGGAGGAATACAGAGTGACGTAAACGCTCCCTGATTGGAGTGTTAGTGTGAGTCGCGCTGAGATTGGAGGATTGTGTTAGTGACGTAGACGCTCCTGATTGGTGCGTTAGTAAGAGTCGCGCTGTGAGTGGCCAGAATAGCGGTACCATTGTAAGAAGACTAAACGGCACAAGGAAATCGAGAAAATGTATTACTAACCACCAGAAAAGAAGAAATCGTGGTTTGGGAAAATTAAAAGGTGGTTCAAGAAAGATAAAGTAGTTGAGACTAGGGAAGGACAGTTACTTCCTCCACCGAAAACACCCGCATCTACAATGATTGCGAAATATGGGTATCATACTTGTATTTGGTTAGATAATTGGGTAAAATACACCAAGGACGATGGAGTCCTGGCGTTTCCAGAACATGGTTCCTTTAATTTGGCTGTTTTGAAAAATCTCCGAGACAAAATGATGGACTTAGAACCAAGACCTAGACCGACGCAGTTTGAGGCATTGACGGAATGGGAAGACGAAATGCATGAACGAGAAAAACAGAAGTGGTAGGGGTTATCGATACATGTTCGGTAGATCATACGGACATGAGACACATGATGACAGGATGAAAAGGTGGCGGAATGCAAGTATGACTGAGGGTATGAATTAGGGAAAAGTAACTCTGCAAGAGAGATAGAAAAACAGACAGAAAGTAGGGTAAATGGTGAGAATTCAGTAGAACTGGCCAAAACTACCCTAGAATTAACCGATAAAATAAGAGAATTGACCAAAAATCTAGAAGCCGTAACAGTTCCAGTAACGATAGGTCCAGTAATGCCCATATTTGAGAAACAAAAAGATACTGAACATTGTTTGACAGTGCCGTACAGAAGCCAAAATATAATTGAAAATGCTGAACGGAGTCAAATTGACAATCCGTGGGGACCTACAATAAATATGTTTGAACCGAGCGTTTCAAATAATCCATTTGTAAATCAAATTTGTGCTGTAAAGAGCAGAATGACAATGGAAACATTATTAGAACCACAAAAGGCCCCAGAACAAAATAATGTAGACAACCCAGTAGGGCCTTCTGTAGAAGAATTAAGCGAATGGCTCAGAGAGTTACAGAAAAAGGATCAAGAATCCCAGTCAATAGATGTAGCCAAATTACGAATCGTATTAGAAGAATTAATAGTAGGAACTATCCCTACTGAAAAATTGAAAAACTATCAGGATGAGGAATTGTTGTTTCTCTGCAAGAGTGCAACCTGGAGAGCGAAAAACTTGCATGAAAGATTAGAGGAAATTGCAAACGAAATGGGAATAGATTTTGACAAAGTAAAAGCACTGCAAAAATCTTATCGAGTTGATTTCACTGAGAAGGATATAGAGAATATGAATACTACAGGAAGGATAGGTCAAATTAAGGACATAATCGGTTTGTTGAGAAAATGGGGAGATGTGGACAGATGGAGAAGTAAGTGGTGTAGAGAAGACGCGATAATATCACAGAAAAGACAGTTTCAGCATTTCCCGTTAGAGAGAAAGAAAAGGTAACGACAGAATACCCCATGAGAGAGATTCCAGGAGGAGGGTATGTACATGTTCCATGGACAAGACAGGACATTTTGTCTTTCACAAATGATTTCCCTCGACTACGTGAAAAGCCCGTCGAGTGGTACCGGCAGGTAGACAGATTTGTAAAATTGGCAAAGGTATTATGGATAGATTTGAATAGTCTATTCGATATAATAGTACCAGCAGATTTGTGGACAGAGTGCAAGCTGATGATAAATTGGCCCACTCAGGAGTATCCTAGGGATCCTAAGACAGGAGCTCCTGACCCAGAAGTATTGAAGAAATATGAGCAGGTTATGGCATTTCTGAAAAATAAGGTACCCCCTAAAGAGACTGATTGGGTAAAAATTGACAGAACCCAACAGGAAAGCAAGGAGTCAGTACATGCATATTATGAGAGACTAATTCAGGTTTTTAAACAGTTAAGTGAAGATGAGAACCTGAGTGATAAAGATTTGAGTCATTTCGTATACAGGTTTGTATATGGTTTACGCCCAGAAATTGGTGATATGATAAAGCAGCATACAGTTGATTGGCAAAATAAGAAAATAGATGAAGTTTTGAGACATGCAAAATATTTCAGTGATGAGATTGAGGCAAAACAGCAAAAACTGAAAGAAAAGGCAATGTGGGCACAGGTAAAGGTAGCCGAACGACAGGCAGCTCAGTTGGTAGAACAAGCGAACAATCCAGGAGTGAGACCAAGATTTGGTACAGGGAAAGGTAATATAGAAGAAGCTAAAAAGAAATTCCCATGTCACAATTGCGGTGAGTTAGGGCATTGGAAATCCGAGTGTAAGAACCCTCCAAATACTAATAATGAAAATCGATCGTTGAATCCACAGGTGCAGAAAGAGGTGGGTTGGCAACTGCAGCAACAGCAGCAGGTGGTTACTTCCCAGAATCAGGTGCCAAAACCACCTTTTCCACAGAACAGAAACTCACAGAAGTATAGTAAGGAATCGGGATTCTACAATGAAGAACAGGTAAATAAACCATCACGCGCTCGCACTGTTTCGCAGTATTGGCTGCAACATGATGAGAGTGATTCAGAAATGGATTATTGACGGTGCCGAAGGGAGGAAGAAGAGTGCGTACTTGGCGCAACTCTAGAAGTAGACCAGACAGGACCATTTGTAGATGGGAAGATTAATGATGATAACATTATTTTCCTAGTGGACACTGGCGCTACTCGATCTACTGTTAGATCAGCTGATGTTAAGAATCTTCCTCTTTCGGATGAAACAATCCAAGTAGTTGGTGTATCTAACCAACAGTTAAAAACATACCTTACAGAACCCATAAAGGTTAGTATAGGGAAATTTTCTGAAATGCACCGATTTGTGGTGTGTGACACCAGTCCTGTGAACTTGTTAGGTAGGGACCTGTTGTGCAAGATGAATTGCACTATATTTTGTACTCCAGATGGAATGGCTTTTGAAACACCAGATGAGGATGTATTGTATAAAATGACCATAGCTAACAGAGAATGTGAGAATATTGGAACATATGCAGTATTTAATCCAGATGAACTGCCTAAAGAAGCAGAGGTTTGGGATTTCACCGGAGAAGATGTAGGGCTAATGAGAAACGTAGACCAAGTAAAAATTACTGTCAAAGATGGAGTTAGTTATCCAAACATTCTTCAGTATAGATTGACACCTGAAATAATTGAAGGAGTAACTCCAATAATTGAGAAAATGATCAAGCAAGGAATTCTGAGAGAGATAATGAGCAGTCCATGTAACTCACCCATAATGGGCCTGAAAAAGCCAAATGGGAAATTCAGAATAGTGCAAGACCTGAGAAAGGTAAACAAAATCGTTGTACCATGCTGTCCCATTGTACCAAATCCATCAGTGATTTTGTATCAGATTCCTCATGATGCAGAATGGTATACAGTAATTGATTTGTGCCATGCGTTCTTTTCCATCCCATTGCATCACGACAGTCAGCAAATTTTTGCATTTCGGTTTGGAGACCGTATTTTGGCATGGTGCCGAATCCCACAGGGGTATACAGAAAGCCCCTCAATATTTAATCAATTGTTGAAAAAGTCGTTGGAAAGTATGCAAATGCCCGAGAGTTCAGTATTAGTACAGTATATCGATGACCTCCTTGTGGCGTCGAAAACTCGTGAAGCTTGTGAAGTAGACACTATAGCCTTACTAAATCACCTGGCAGATGGAGGATTAAAAGTGTCCCCAGCCAAACTGCAGTATTGTAAGAAGGAAGTACAGTATTTGGGACATAACATTGAAAAAGGATTGAGGAAAATAACAATAGACAGAATCAGAATCATAAAAGGAATGAGAGCCCCCATGACTCAAAGAGAAGTGAGAATGTTTCTGGGAATGGTAGGGTACTGCCGCCAGTGGATCAGCAACTTTTCGCTGATTGCAAAACCTCTGGTGCGGCTAACAAGGAGTGATGTAAAAGATCCCCTTGAATTGAATAAGGAAGAATTAGCAGCATTCAAACGATTGAAAGATGGATTGTGTGAAGCCCCAGCATTGGGTATGCTTGATTATGAAAAAGAATTTGAGTTATATTGCAGTGAAAGAAATGGATGTGCACTTTCTGTGGTAATCCAGAAGCATGGAAGATTGAGGAGATCAATTGAATATTATTCATCGATGCTTGATCCAGTAGCTGTAGGCTTACCTGGTTGTCTGAAAGCAGTAGCTGCAACATGTCGAAGTTTGGAGCAGAGTGAAGGAATCGTGATGGGATATCCTTTGAAAGTGTTTGTACCTCATGATGTGGCGATTCTTTTAACAAGGAGTCGTACTCAGTATATGACACATAGTCGGCTGACTAAGTATGAGAAAGTCATATTAGGTGCAACGAATGTGAGCCTTGCAAGATGTGTGAATGTGAATCCAGCAACGTTGTTACCAGATGGTGAGAATGTGGAAGTTAGAGATGAAGCAGATCATGATTGTTTCGATGTGCTTGAGTATTGTACGAAACTGCGACCAGACATAAAAGATGTACCTTTGGCAGAAAATGATTATGTAATGTTTGTTGATGGGTCATGTTTGAGAACAGAAGAAGGGATGTTGAGTGCCGCATATGCAGTGTGCACGGTTTCAGCAGTGATGGAAGCATCATATCTAAAAGGAGTAAAATCTGCTCAAGTGGCAGAATTAGTGGCTCTGACTCGAGCATGCAAAATTGTGAAAGGTGTGAGAGTGACTGTGATAACTGACAGCCAGTATGGTTTCGGAGTTGTCCACGATTTTGGCCAGTTGTGGCTACAAAGAGGTTTCCTAACCTCAAGTGGAACTCCTATAAAGAATGCTGTAGTGGTTGGAAAGTTTATTGAGGTGATACAGCTGCCTAAACAATTGGCTGTGGTGAAATGTGCTGCCCTTAACCAAGGGGAGGATTACGTTACTGTCGGCAATAGATATGCCAATGACATGGCACAGTACTTTGCCAGGAATCAATATTCAGTCAATCGGGCAAAGGAGAAAGAAATGACTTCCTATTCCTTAATGTTTACTAACGTTGTAGGAACATGGGAAGGTGTGAGACAATTACAGGAGGAAGCAGGAGATGAGGAATCAAGGCAGTGGGTAAAAGCAGGATGTGCACCAAGGGAAAAGGATCATGTGTGGGTCTATCGAGATGGAAGACCAGTCATGCCTGATAGCATGTTGTCTACCATGGCACGGATGTATCATGGCCAGGGACACATAGGGAGAGATGCTATGATCAGGTCGTTTAAACAGACCTGGTACAACCCAAAATTCAGAATTATGTCAGAGAGTCTATTTCAGAGATGTCTAATTTGTCAGCAATACAATCCTGGGAGAAAGACAGCAGTGAGCCTAGGAACTATAGGCCGAGAAGGAGGGCCGTTTACCAGAATGCAGATAGATTTCATTGAGATGCCAACATGTAACAGATTAAGGTACGTTCTGGTCATAGTCTGCCTATTCTCCAGGTGGGTAGAAGCATACCCAACAAGGAGAAATGATGGATTTACAGTAGCAAAACTACTTTTGAGAGAATTCATCCCCAGGTTCGGGTTCCCAGTGACCCTTGAATCAGACAGAGGAGGGCATTTCTATAATGAGATTGTAAAATTGGTCAGTGAAGCATTGAATGTACAACAGAAACTGCACTGTGCCTACCGACCAGAAGCTTCTGGTGTGGTTGCGCAAATGAATGGTACAATCAAAAACAGAATTGGGAAAATGTGTTTAGCCACAGGAATGAAATGGCCTGATGTCTTGCCTCTAGTTTTGATGACCATACGTGCAACTCCAGATAGAACTACAGGGTTAAGTCCTCATGAAATAATCATGGGACATGCAATGAGGCATGCTTACATACCAGTCAACAAACTGATGACGATTTCTGATGACATGGTGTTGGAGTACTGTAAAGGGCTGGCTGACACAGTTCATTCTGTGTTTCATCAGGTTGGAGCGGATGCCACCACCCTTGAAAAGAAGCAAGCCCATGATCTAAGCCCAGGAGATTGGGTGAGGATAAAGGTCCACAGAAGAAGAAACTGTTTGGTTCCCAGGTGGGGAAAACCAAGACAAGTCATTCTGACCACGATAACAGCTGTGAAGTGTGCTGGATTGAAAAACTGGATCCATGCCAGCCATACCCTGAGAATACCAAATCCAGTGGATTGCAAGGAGAAAGAGTACTATGACGAATCAGAGTCAAGTACTGAATCAGACAACGAAGAACCAAAAACACGAGAAAATCCTGAAAGGGGGGAGAACGAACCAAAACAGATTCTAGTCCCCAGAAGTGTCTCTCTAAGAAGAAGACTGCAGATTTCTGACAGCTCAGACTCTGAAGACGAGCAGAGAAAGAAAGGTCCTAGAAAAGAACCTAAAAAGAAGGAAGGAAAAGACAAAGAAGAAGCAGTAAAAGAAAGTCAAAGAAAACAAATCCCAGATGAAATGATAATAGTGAGTGCCATGATACATACCAAATCATGGGTGGATGGGGATTCAAAGGTGGAAGAGATCCAGTATTTCCTGGAATATATTTTATCTGTGGGAACAGGGCATATTATCGTTTGCCAGACCATTGGTATGGCACATGTTATGTAGGCCTGGTATTTCCAAAAATCTTTCACATGGACAGAGAAGAGGGTGTAAATAGTTTAAATAGTCATTTAGTGCGTAGAAAGAGAGAATCTTGGGCAGAAATTGTGGGTGACATCTTTTGTGCATTGATACCAGCAGTGGGAATAACTCTGAATGCAAATAAACTTAGAAGATTGTCTACAGTAGGGGATCGCTTGTCAACAAGCACTGCTCATGGATTCTTATTGGTTAATACTGAAATGGTTGCCATGCGTGCTATGGTAATGCAAAATCGACTTGCCCTTGACATTCTATTTGCAAAAGAGGGTGGAGTCTGTGGAATGCTGAAAGTTCAACATTGTTGCACTTACATTCCAGACAAAAGTAAAGATCTAAAGGTTTACATTAAAAATATTACTGAATTGCATGATGAACTTGTACCACTGGAGGTTGAAGATGTATGGACAAGAATGGGAAAGAAAATAGCTGCTATTAAAAATTTCTTAGCTAAAATTGGTAGTACTGTTATAGGTAAAATTCTGTTTCCATTAACATGTGTGATAGTTGCAGTATTAGTGATAAGATTAGGGTGTATGTGTTTCAGGAAAAAGAAAACAAATAATAAATTAAAAAGAGATAAACTTAAGAGAAAAGGAAAAGATCCAGAAAAGGATTTAGAAGAAATAGCCTTAGATGAGTGGAAAGACAGTATGTATAAGAAAGTAAAAAGAGATGAATATGAAGAAACTGAATTTTGAGCTATGAGTAAGAAGTCATTTCAAATTTCCGTAAAAGGGTACTAAATTTGGGTGTTTTGTGGTGATAAAATCACCAAAGGGGGGATTGCTGGAGTGAGGTTTTCCCTAAGAATCATATACCTCCTCCATTTTATCATTTTGAATTAAAACGAATAACTGATTAATATTAATAGTATTAATGGTTTGCTGTGTTTGAATAATCAACATTACTAATTAGAAAATACACGTGGGAATCGCATTTGCATGGCCTGATTGATACGTAAACTAATTTTCGTACGCATACTAATGTCAGATATTTAGAATTTGCATGTTATATGTTGCTTTTGTGATGTGATTTGTGAATCGTGCTTTAAATTGTGAGTATAAACCGCAATGCGTGTTGCTTTTGCTAGATAAATACACACACATAAAGGGTTTAGTAAGGGAATAACATTTTTATAGTCATTTCCATGTATTAATTACATTTTGTGTCTCTTTGCTTAAGTTGACCTTTCTGGAGTGGCCACAAAATGGCTGCCATCCCTATTTTGACGGACAGACGAGATACAGAAGTGACTGAGTGAAGTGCGCCTGCGCTAAAAGATGAGCAACAATAACCTCGTCCTGACCCCAGGCAGACTGTACTCGTGAAGGTCGCACCGGGAGGAGTGCCAATACTCAGACAATGGACTTCCTTAAACTAAGAACTGTTATAATTGATGACACCATGGACACAAACCCGTATGGGAATCAACATGCCCTGAATGGACTAGAAACTGTTGCAGTGTATTAATAAATTGAGAACTACATCTAATGAAACATTGAACGCATGAGAATCAGGAAGAATGATCCTGGTTCCACCAATCTGATTTGTTCTAAAAACATGTATTGTAACATTTTGTTGTTGATTTTACTATAAAAGAAGTAGACTAGAGAGGGTCGGTAGGTTCACTTTTACCAGATTTCCTGACGTTATGCTGACGGAGAGGACGGTGACACTGCTGGACAGCTGCTTGCCAGAGACTCTGATGGACTGATCAGATGCCCAATTAATTTACGAACTGATTGATCGATTTATGGGCATAGAGACGAAAGATCTGAATTTGACATAGAGGACGCCATTTAGCCAGATTAGGTAAATATGTGAATCAAAATATTGAATGCTTTATGATTTCCTTATGCTTTAATTAGATAAACATTTCAATTCATTTAAAACTGTGTCGGGTTATTATTGGAAGTGTATTGATGTATATTGTTTAGAAGAATTAGGTGTCGCTTTTCCCAGCAACTAAGCTGATCCATGGCCTATAGTATGGGAGGAATTGCTAGGTTATAATGTATTGAGACCCTGGTGAGGTAGGTAAACTTGTTGTTACTCATCAGGTGATTGGTGCAATTTTCCTCCCATTTCCAGCGCATGGAATAACGAAAGGAATTCCCCTCTCTCGAGGACCATTGATCTAAAAGTAGAATGAATGATTGGTGTTGTGGGCCCCACCAGTGAATGAGTGAATGAATGTTGGTTGAAGAGGATCTGTGGTCTGTGACGTAGGAAGGGGATTTTGGTATTCAGTGCTGGAGCAGTCACACCATGCATATTACGAGTTTCTTCTCTACCAGGGCTTTCATTGTGGTTCCTTCTCCATGAAAGCCCTGGCAGAGAGGAAATAAAGGGAGCCCTACAGGGTCCCTTTGTGCCTCATGCCCCGTGTATGCACTCAGGGGGGCACCACATGTGCCCCTCTGTGGGCATTCACAACAGTTCGTGTACCGCATGGACATTCAAGTCCATGCCAGGCAGGAACTGTTTTTGGCGTTCCCATTGCAGTGCCTATTTTTAAAGGCACTGCCGTGGGAACATAAAAAAAAGCCCGCCAGACACGAGTTTAACTGCTAATCGTGCAGGTGGCCCAACCACAGGTTTGGCAGTGCGGCGGCAGGTTGGACCCGCCGACCCAACGTTAAACTCGTAATTGGGCCCTTAGTGTCTATCTACTGCCTGGTTGCTGAAATCTCGGTTAAGATTTTACCAGACTTCTGAAAATGACCCAGGAACCATTACTCCAATGACTAAGGCGTCACCAGGTGTTATTCCCACCCACTAGCTTGTGCCAGTCATACATTTTGCACATCTAGAAACCCACTTCAGAACACCCCTGGACCTGAGGAAGATCAGAATACCCCTGGACCTAAGGAAGATCAGAAGAGGACTGAAATAGATGTCTGCAATCTGAGAAGAGCGCTGAGAAGAGCCCTGGAGTACTGGACCTACTCTCTGTTGTACCCAAGACAAAGATGTGAACTTCAAGGATCATAGGGCTAACCTCCTGCTACAGCTGCAGAGACCCAAACAAGCCACAAGAGTCCTTTTTCTGCAACTACCCAGCTAGCCAGCAGCAGTTGGACCTGGACTGGTCCCTCCTGTTAACCTCTGCTTGTCACACTGTAAGTCTCTAGGTTCCTCCTGGTCCTGTGGGGGCGGGGGCCTTTAGATCAGAACTCCTGTGATGGATCCGGACATAAAGGGATAAAGTCAGAAGGTAATCCTTGACCAAAATGAATCTGGTTAGTGTCTGACACATGCTCTATCACCAGCAGCACCAAATTGCGCCTGGGTCTTGTTCTGTTGCAACCATTGACTAACATTGGCACTTGGTGCTTCTTGGTGCTATTTCTACTTAAAATGTTTAAAAGTCATAGCTCCAGTTCTACTTATTACATTTTGTTCATTTTGCTGTAATTTTGTTCATTAAAGTTTACTTTATTTTTCTAAATTAGTTTTCTGATTTATATTGTTTCGCATTTATTGCTGTTTAAGTGTGGCATATATATACTTTGCACATTGCTTCTAAGTTAAGCCTGTCTGTTCTGTGCCATAGCTACCAGGGGGTTGAGCTTAGGTTAATTTTGTGACTTTAAGGGTTCGCCATGATAAGGATTGTAATGATTACTTGAAATGGGTACCTACCTACCTCAACTAATGACCTAATTTCTTACACCTTTATAAACAGTATGTGGTGATAGCGGTTGGCAAATTCATGAAGCAGGCATGCTGTTTCCTGCTTGCTACTTTCCCAAAGATTTCATATTCATGAATGATTCTATTCAACAAACCACATGTTTTGGTTTTGCATGTCCTAGAGAATTGTTTATTGCATTGATGCCTATAAAGATTTATTCACACTTTTCAAGATGGGACAGGAAACGAGCAGTGAATAGTGATGACATTAAATTACACCTACTGACTCTAAAATCTATTCTGCATAGAAATGAGTGTCACTAAAGGTCTGCAAAAGGAGTTGCAGGACCACTTGAAAATAGAGTGGATCCTAGATATAGTAAGGATTATGTTAACACTTACAGTGTTGGTAAGCTATGCCAGCATTTGGTTAATGATCACGCATTCGACACGTGCACAAAACATAAAAGCATTTAATGAAGTAATAAATGTGAATGCATTTCTCAAAGGTCCAAAACAAACAAGTAGGTCCAGAAAATATTTAATTTCATGGATTTCCATGACTGTCATTAAAGAATCAACTATTTCTACACAAGATGCAGCAAGACAAGTTAGAGTAGCAGGCACTAATAATATTAAAAGCACAATTCAAACATAAGCATGACAGCAGACCCACTAGTGCAAATCCCAACCATCCTGTTATCCCCAACGAATCAAAAACAAAATATATTTGGTGTGTGCACTCATTTTCAGCACCTGCTGACAAGGTGCAGTCCAAAGAGAGGACTATATAGATTCAAACACACAAAGAGGTGCACCAAATAACCTTATTTCCTTTTGTTTAGAAGTAAAGCAGTAAAAATTATTTCCAAGGTTTGTGCAAATCATCTTTTTATTCTGTATATTGTTCCAAAATTCTTGTATGAAAGATATATGACAGACAACAGCCAATGCGTTTTGTTCAAAACACTGGACTTCTTCAGGGCTCTAAAGACAATTTATATAGACGTACATATAAATACATATCCATAACATATATAACATAAAAACAATATATACAGATACATTAAAATATCTACATATCGAAATAAAACATCAGACCCACATACTTAGTTGTTCAATATATGCACACAAATATGCTTAAATTACACCAAGAACAAAGTTCCATGTTTAAGACTTAACACATCCAAACAAACAAGGAGGAACAAATCATCACATTGGTCAAACAGTTCTTAAACTAGTTATTTAAACAAATAGCACCACATGAGACCTAACGTACACCAAATTAAAAGCCATTCGTGATATTTTAAAACCACACACACATACACCTTAATTCCCATGGATATAAGAAAGGGAGAGAAAGAACAAAAGGAGGATAACATTTGTTTAGGTGTATAAATCCATTTTTTTAAAAACCTACCAGCCAGGAACTAGTGCCCAAAGGGATGAGGACCAAAGGAGAAAAGAGAATCTCGTATGTACAACCAAAGATCAAAAAACAATTTGCATATATAAATAGAATACCTACCAAGAAGCAAGATAATGATATCAGAACTCGTGATATGTGTTCAATGTGCCCGTCGAGAATTCAAGACTGTGTGCAGATATAGTGTAACACATCAAACACGTCCCTAGTAACAAAAACACACACACACATATATATGTATATATATATATAAATGTGTATATATATATATATATATATATATATATATATATATATATATATATATATATATATATATATTACCTACTGGCAGTCGCCAGTAGGTAGTTATGGGTAGGACCTATTTTTCATAGGAAATCTGCAACATTCTATTTGGAATAACATTGGCGTCGATTGATGAATCTTCGCGAAAGTTTCCAAACTTTTGGCCAGCTCCGGTCCGCTCCTATCCTGAAAATATCACGGTGATTCATCAAGCGGGGGCCGAGAAAAAAGGGGGGTCCCAAAACACGTTTTCTCCATGCATTTTCCCATAGGACCTGTGGACGCAGCTACAGCCTGAAGTGCTGAACGTAATTACAACAAATTTGGCAAAGAGGTAGTCCTCAGTTCAGACTCGTGTCTTTTGCTTAAATGGTGTAAATCCGTTCAGTAGTTCCTGAGAAAATGAAAAGTAAAATCACATATATATCTGGGCGGAGCCTAACCACACATCTCATCGTGAGATCTGATTGGCTGTCAGCACTTCATCCAAGAAGTGTTGGCAGCCATCTTGGGACCAATATACATGATAGCACCTCATTAAAAAGCATTGCAGTTGATAGAAGGTTTTAAGACTTTAGTTACATTATAAATCATTTGTTGATGGTACCATACTCATTTTAGGAATTGTGGTGTGTTCTAAGGTGATTTTACCATGTGAAAAAGCCTTCTGCTGTGATATCAGGAATCATGTTTGAGAGAAAACTATTTTCTCATGCTTTTCCCACAGGGGTTTGGAAGGTGATCTATAAGCTAAACTGAGAGCATATTTTCTGTAAATTCACATTATCTTTCTCAGTCATGTGAGAATGAAGTCTGACACTCTCAGTAAAACATGTACATCCAACAAGGGCAGAGAATGTCCGTTGATTCCTTTGTGTTCTACTGCAGCTTCCCAGAGTGTTCTAAAGAACAACGAGAGCGCTAACAGTCCTACTTATGACAAACGTATGGCACACCTGAAGCCATCTTGGTTGGAATAAAGTGGTAACTCTTAAAACATTTAATTTAAAAAGGAACAAAATGAGGGGGTTCATTTTGCCATAGAGAGTATGATTAGTGCTGCAGAAAGAAAAATTAGGGCACATTTTGAGTGACTTCTCAAATCCTGTTCTATTTCATTAACAAATTCTGACATGCAGACTGAAACATGCACTTTCAATACCAGCAGCAGACTTCCCTGGTGAGCAGTAGCTTTACTACAGTGATCTAATAAGCAACTAGAGTGCTAACATTCTGAATTTATGGCAAATGTATGACACATCTGAATGCCTTCTTGATGGAATCAAAGTAAAAAAACTGAAAGTATTTTCTACTGAGGAGACTGTAGTAAATGAGGAAATTAGGAAACATCATAACAAATAAGTCTCCCAAGATGGCCACCAGAGACAAAAGAGCCCAAATGTAGCCCAAATATCACCTAGATGTAGCCCAAGTATAGCCCAATGACAGAATGTCCCAGAGTGTTCTAACGAACAACTAGAGCGCTAATAGTCTTACTTATGACAAAAGTATGGCACACCTGAAGCCATCTTGATTGGAATAAAGTGGTAACACTTAAAACATTTAATTTACAAAGGAACACAATGAGGTGGTTCATTTTGCTACAGAAATTATGATTAGTTCTGCAGAAAGAAAAATTAGGGCACATTTTGACTTCTTAAATCCTCTTCTATTTCATAAACAAATTCTGACATGCAGACTGAAACATGCACTTTGAATACCAGCAGCAGACTTCCCTGGTGAGCAGTAGTTTTACTACAGTGATCTAATGAGCAACTAGAGTGCTAACATTCAGAATTTATGGCAAATGTGTGACACATCAGAATGCCTTCTTGATGGAACCAAAGTAAAACAAGCATTTACAATGCAATGGTCTCGGCATTGTTAAAGTTAAAGCTATTGGCATTGCTCATGACATTATTTTTGTTTATGTTTTTGTTTTTAAAACATTTAAAGAAACGGCATTGTTATTTACAATGTCAATAGCTTAATCACTCTCAAATGCGAGACCTATTGCATTTGCACCCACACACAGAGCCACACACCCAAAGCCACCCACACACACAGAGCCACCCACACAGAGCCACTCACATAGAGCAACCCACACACAAATAGAGCCACCCATAGAGCCACCCACAGAGCCACCTACACACAGAGTTACCCACACACAGACAGACCCACCACGCATAGAGCCACCTACAAAAAAGCCACCCACACACACAGAGCCACGCACACAGAGCCACACACACACACAGACCCTCCCCCACACACACAGAGCCACCCACACACACACAGAGCCACCCACACACACACACAGAGCCAACCCCACACACACACACAGAGCCACACACACACAGAGCCACCCCCACACAGAGCCACCCACACACACACACAGAGCCACACACACAGAGCCACACAGTAACCTCAAAATGTGACACATATTTCCTTTTTGCAGGATCATCTGAAAAACCCCTCAACAGGCTCTATCAAGATTAAGAGAAACCTTCCCCCATCAAGGAGCCCAGGGAACTGGGTTTGAGTCTCGGTAATGACACTGAACAGCGTTCTGATACCTGATTGGATTCGGGTCAAGTTCGCGTTATATAAAATAAAACTCTGCAATATAGGTAATCCAGACAATACTTTTCAAATTTATACATGCATCTTGCTTTTCTTAGGGTGATAGTTTTATCAGACACAATATGTTTTTTTTTATGGTAACGCTCTAGTACCGTGCAGCTCGTTAAACTATTACAAAATGAGTCAAAAATGCCCAATCTAATAAATGGATTTCTATTGATGATGGATGATTAGATGAATAAACAGAGGCCAGCCAATGGAGAGGAGGTAAAAAAAAGGAGGCCTCCGGATCGCCAGGCCCGGCTCCAGGAATTTTTATTTGGGTGGGCCAAGGGTGCAATCGGGTGGGCCACTGCAGGCCCAATTTGTCGCTTCTGGAGGTAGCCTACAAGCCCTGATTACAACATATGTACTTGCAAACAGGCAGCATGATACAATGGATTGCTTCTGTGTGTACACGGAGCATGTGGAGAGTTATTTGAAAGTAAGACCAAGGTTTGGACCTAACTGCAAACCCTCGAATTCCAGCTGGCTAGGCAGTAAGAGTAATGTCTGAACCTAACTGCAAACCCTCGAATTCCAGCAGGCCAGGCTTCAACACAAGTACTTGAATGCTAAGCATAAAATAAAGCGTTCAAGATTAAGGAAGTCCCTATTACTAAACGAAAGCCATGACACCAGTGCCCCTCATCGCTCCAAAGCACCTCCCCTCATGACCTCCTCCTCGGATTCCCTCATTGCCATCCTCCAACACTGCCCTTCATCTCTCCGTAGCCTCTTCCCCTCATTACCTCCTCCTCAGACTCCCTCCCTACCACCCTCCAGCAGTGCCCCTCATCGCTCCATAGCCCCTCTCCCATGACCTCCTCCTCAGACTCCCTCCCTACCACCCTCCACCAGTGCCCCTCATCTCTCTGTAGCTCCTCCCCATGACCTCCCCCTCATACTCCCTCCCTCCATACCTCCCTCCACTAGGGCACCTCATCGCTCCAAAGCCCCTCCCCCCACATGACCTCCTCCTCGCATTTCCTCACTGCCACCCTCCAACCATTGCCCCTCATCGCTCCATAGCCCCTCCCTCATGACCTCCTCCTCAGACTCCCTCCCTATCACCCTCCACCAGTGCCCCTCATCACTCCAAAGCCCCTCCCCATGACCTCCTCCTCAGACTCCCTCATTGCCACCCTCCACCAGTGCCCCTCAGCGCTCCATAGCCCCTCCCCCCATGATGTCCCCCTCGGATTCCCTCATTGCCACCCTCCAACAGTGCCCATCATCTCTCCATAGCCCCTCTCTCGTAGGCATTGTATTTGTTGTATAGCGCTACTCGTAGTGTAGGGTGTCTCAGTACTTTACATCACGCACACATTATGTAGAGACAATGAATCATACAAGTATGTAAATCAGCCTATACGGAATGTCACATAAGCTAATGAGGGTTACCAGGTGTAGGACTCACATGTCATCCATACTGCTGGGAAATATGTTTTAAGAGGGTTAGGTCTAGAGAAGCACAAACACAGGATTTAAAGCATAACCCAGTGGTTGGGGGTTGGCTTTACTGATTAGAATGTATATCTGCCCAAACAAACTCTTTATTGCAACATTAGAATTATGAAAGACTAGGAAAATTTGAACTAATTAGCAATACAAAAAAAAAAGAATCTAATTATACTATTCTGGTTTGAATGCAGGTCTTTGATGACAGTTCATAGGTCACTGTCCTATGTTAGGATTGTAACTTCTGAACTGCAAGTAATCAAACGATCTCTGTGACAAAGCCAGTAACCCACTGAGCTATCCACGTTAACAACAGTTTTTCTGCATTTAAAAACTACAAACAGACAAAAGATTGCTCTCAAGCAGGATCATTAATCCTCAGAGTTATCTGGACATTTTAATAGTTGTCGTGCATCCTTAGCAGAGCCAGTCATGATGATGATACCAAAGATTTAAACAAACTATTTAAGTAAAATATACACAGCACACAAAGTATGTGTCTTGCTCACAGATGAAAAAAACCGCAACAATAGCCACACATTCTCTTACCCGCTCCTTAGGAACTCTGTCACAGCCCATCTGATACACAGCTCAAGTGGTCAGGAAGGCCAGGAAAATGAATCGGCAAAAACAAACTCCTCTTCACCAGCTGAAAAGAATGAAATATCCATGCACAAATCCAGTGCCAAGGAAAGGATTTGTCACCTTCACCATGCCCCTATTGTACCTGCACGAGTGGGTGGGGACACAGCCCACCTTTCTAATAGTAGATGCGTGATTGGGGGTGTGAAACAAGGCCCAATCACGCAACTCCTATGGAAAGAAGAAAAATAACGTTCAGAGAACGTTTTAAATTGCAGTGCCTATTTTCTGTTGGCCTTGCTGATGTCGCTGCCAGGGCCAAGGTTCTTGTTTGGGTTCGCCAGGCTCATGTTTGGGTGGGCCTGGCCTACCCGGCCCACCCTCTAGAACCGGGCCTGCGGATCGCCCTGTCGGGTGCCTTTACACTCCAAAAAGCAGCACTTACCGAAGGAACTATAAACTTTGTCTTGGTGGCTGCCACCGTGTGATAAATGAGGTCACTAATATTTTACCCTTAATTCTTTCCCACCGGGAGTAACGTTACTTCTACTCATATGCAAGGTTGCCTACTGAATATCTGTAGAAAGGCCAATTTCATTTATTTCCCGAAATCGCTCGTGTCAGTCACAGAAAATACTATCTGCCAAGTAACGGAGGCTGAATGCAAATTTGTGTTAGCCACCTTGAAAACGGTCCCTGGGAGTAAACTCGAGAAACAGAAAAGGTTTTATGTTTAGAACTTTTTTCTGTTACTGTGTACATACAGCTCACTAAATAGCGCAATAAGTATATCTTGTTAGAAGCAGTCTGTTTTCTTTGTTTATTAATGTTAGTGTTCTCTGTCACGTAAGAGTTTATTCATAGTGCCACCTCGCCCTAGCTGCACACAGAAAGAGACATCTCTGAAAAGGTAATGAGAGATAAATATGGACGTTGTAGTTTGGAGATCTCAGGAAGTGGTTCTTCTGTTTGTTTTTAGTGCCGTGTGGACGCTAGGCTGTCTCGTACAGTAGTGGTTGTATTGCATGTACTTCATCACAATGGGCCCAGTGCACAGCGTTTTTTGTTGAAGGTAAGTGTAATGTTGCTGGGTCCTGCCAGACTGCCAGAGTCCGCCCCAGACGCGTAAATTCGGTGACTCCCAGCCCAGTGTCCAGGGTCAGACGGCGCGTAGCTTGGCAGAGCCAGGACTCTCCACTGCAGCACAGTGCCATATATCTTTAACCAATTACCGCGCACAAAAGGCCCCCGGGAGCCCCACGCTGGGCCAGCCTGAGAGGACAGGGGGGAGGAGACCAGAGCAGCAGCCGAACACGGGAGCCGACAGCAGGGGGAGAGGACGCCATTAACACCACCGCCTTTCTCCGAGGTCAAGCAGAAATGCCTCGGAGAAACGCAGTGACGTTTTCGGATTCGGGGGCGTGTTTTTCTTTCTCTCCTCTTGCCATTGGCTGGAATGTTTACATTCCAGAGGAGAGAAAGAATCGAAAAAACACGCCCCCGAATCCGAAAAAGACGGGGCTTGTTTGGAGAGACAATGCTCTTCTCCAATGGCTGACCAGTATTTTAGAGGCCAGCCAATGGAGAAGAGGTAAAAAAAAGGGGCGGGTTAAAGCCCCACTCCAAAACGTTAAATCTCGGAGCGAGACTGCGCAAGCGCAGCCTTCGAGCCGAGACCTAAAAACTGAAAGTATTTCCTACTGAGGAGACTGCAGTAAATGAGGAAATTAGGAAACTTCATAACAAATAAATCTCCCAAGATGGCCACGAGAGACAAAAGAGCCGAATGTAGCCCAAATATCACCCAGATGTAGCCCAAGTATAGCTCAATAACAGAATGTCCCAGAGTGTTCTAACGAACAACTAGAGCGCTAACAGTCTTACTTATGACAAAAGTATGGCACACCTGAAGCCATCTTGATTGGAATAAAGTGGTAACACTTAAAACATTTAATTTACAAAGGAACAAAATGAGGTGGTTCATTTTGCTACAGAAATTATGATTAGTTCTGCAGAAAGAAAAATTAGGGCAAATTTTGACTTCTTAAATCCTCTTCTATTTCATAAACAAATTCTGACATGCAGACTGAAACATGCACTTTGAATACCAGCAGCAGACTTCCCTGGTGAGCAGTAGTTTTACTACAGTGATCTAATGAGCAACTAGAGTGCTAACATTCATAATTTATGGACACTCTTGTGACACATCTGAATCCCTTCTTGATGGAACCAAAATAAAAAACTGAAAATATTCCCACTGAGGAGACTGCAGTAAATGAGGAAATTAGGAAACTTCATAACAAATAAATCTCCCAAGGTGGCCACCAGAGGCAAAAGAGCCCTAATGTAGCCCAAATATCACCCAGATGTAGCCCAAGTATAGCCCAATGACAGAATGTCCCAGAGTGTTCTTAAGAACAACTAGAACGCTTACTGTCTTACTTATGACAAAAGTATTGCACAACTGAAGCCATCTTGATTGGAATAAACTGGTAACACTTAAAACATTTATTTTAAAAAGGAACACAATGAGGGGGTTCATTTTGAAATCGAAATGATTAGTGCTGAAGAAAGAACAATTAGGGCACATTTTGAGTGACTTCTCAAATCCTCTTCTATTTCATTAAAAAATTCTGATATGCAGACTGAAACATGCACTTTTAATACCAGCAGCAGACTTCCGTGGTGAGCAGTAGCTTTACTACAGTGATCTAATGAGCAACTAGAGTGCTAACATTCAGAATTTATGGCAAATGTGTGACATATCTGAATACCTTCTTGATGGAATCAAAGTAAAAAACTGAAAGCATTTCCTACTGAGGAGACTGCAGTAAATGAGGAAATTAGGAAACTTCATAACAAATAAATCTCCCAAGATGGCCACCAGAGACAAAAGAGCTCAAATGCAGCACAAATATCACCCAGATGTAGCCCACATGTAGCCCAATGACAGAAGTGTGCAAAACACTTATTTGTTGTGTATTTGCAGTTTTATATAGTGCAGACTTGTCAGGTATTGGAGTGCTTTATATGAGCATTGGTTACATCACACAAGATCAAATTCATTTTGGTTGTAGACATGGGGAGATTAAGTGATTTGACCAGAATCACAGAATGTTGAGCTGAAGCAGAAACTCCAACCTGGTTCCCCAGTTGCAAAGTCTGCAGCTCTGGAAGTAACACCACATCCTCTCCCCTAGGTGCAACATGTAATCAAGTGGTCTACTGGATAAAAAAACATAAAGATTACAAATAATTTAAAAGTTCTTTGTTGCTATTTGAAAACTGAGAAAATATGTCCTCATTTTAGTTTTTTAGAGCACTAACCATAATTTTGATGCAAATAAGACCCTTTCATATATGTAATTTCTAAAGGAAATACTCTAGGTATTACAGTTTTGATTACATCAAGATGATGTCAGGCGTTCCACACTTTTGTAATACATATAGAATGTTAGCAATCTAGTTGTTCATTGGGATACTGTTGAGAGGCAGAGGCCAGGGGCACGGACTCTGAAAATTGAAGGCAGGTAGGAGAGTGCAGAGGCAACAATTTGACCACACTGGGCAGGCAGGAAGGGCAGTGGCAGCACAACAGACTGTGGAGGGCAGTGGAAAGGGGGGCATGGGCAACAAACCAACAATACAGGACTGGCAAGAGAGGCTGTGGCAATATAATAGACCATTGTGGGCAGAAGGAAGAGGCAGTGGTAGTACAACCATACATGCCAACAGACCCGTTTCAGCCAGGAAACGTCCAATGTTTTTAAGCTCAAATGGGCTTTATTTGATCTGTCTCCTGTCTACAATCTCCTCTTTTTCAATGTAACTCAAAGGGGAAAATCAATACCCCAGTTTTTTTTCAAAATCTCCCTCTTACCAAGTTCAAAATGTTTGCAAGTATGGTACATTGGATCATGGTAGGCAGGAGGAATTGGGGTAGGGACATGGACTCGGATAACAGACGACAGAAGGGACATGGAGAGGTGCACCAAACTGACCCTACAGGGCAGGCATCAGGGTTTGCAGCAGCACAATACACCACACAGTGCATGCGGGACGTTAGTGCAGCACAACAATCCATAGAAAGCAATAGGGAGGGGACAGGACCATGCACATGGACAACAGAGAACAGAGGGGAAAGAGGCAATGGTAGCTAGCTGACCATAATGGACAGACAGGAGAGAAAGCTGCAGCATAACAGACCATAAAGGGCAGGAGGGACGGATCAGGGGCATTACAATGGAACAGACAAGCCAGGAGGGAGGGAATAGGGGTCTGCACATGAAAACAGAGGGCTGGGGGAAGGGGGCAGGGCAGGAGCAGCAAGATGACCATGGAGGTCAGGCAGGATGGGCACTAGAAACAAGACACACCATGGAGAGCAACAATGATACTATGATGGCATACACACACACCATGGAGGGAAGGTGGGAGGGGGTCAGGGGCAGCTAGCTGACCACACAGGGAAGGTGGGAGGGGCCATGGCAGCACAGAAGACCATGCATGGCAAGTGGGAGGGTTAGTGGCAGCACAATGGCTATGATGGGCAAGAAGGAGGGTGCAGGGGCATGCACAAAGGACCATGGAGGATAGAAGGGAGGGTCAGGACCTGGGCACAGACAAGAGAGTTCAGGGGAAGGGGCCTCACAACAGACCGCGCGGGGCAGGCAGGAGGAGCAGTTGCAGCACAACAGACCAGGGAGGGCAGAAGGGTGTTGCAGTAAAATGGACCATGGAGGACAGGAGGAAGGGGATAGGGGCATGGCACGTGGACAGGCAGGGTGGAGGTGGCAGGGACAGGTTACAGTTATCTGACAATGCTAGGCAGGTGGGAGGGGAGTGGCAGCTCAACAGAACACTCAGAGTAGATAGGAGTGGCAGGTCCATGGAACATGGTGGGCAAAAAAGATGGAGCAGGGGAATGCACATAGACATCGGAGGGCAGGGGGAAGGAGAATAGGGGCAGCAAGCTAAGCACAGAGGCTAAGCAGGAGGTCAATGATGGGCCATAGAATTGGGCAATGGAGGGCAGGAGGAGTGGACTGGTACATCATGCTAAATGGAGGGCAGTGGCAGCACATCAGACCATGCATGGCAGGAGGGAGGAGGCTAGTCCATGGATTCAGACAACAGAGGATAGGGAGGAGGTGGATGGGGCAGCAAGCTAACTGTTCAGAGAAGGTGGGTATTAGGAACTTTATTGTTTTTAATATGTGTGTCTGTGCGAACTACTTAAAATATGAACAGGTATGCACCATAATCTCACTTTTATTCAGGAAGAAGAGGACGTTTGTGACTGTGACTCCGGGCTCACTTGGCAGAAACACCCCCTTACCCTCCACCCCCCATCGCAAAATGTAATGCCCGTGAAAAGGGTAGGTGGACGCAGTGTTATATAGAAAATAGTCCTGAGAGCACGATTGAAAATGAAAACTAGATATAGTATATGGTATAAACTATGCACCAAAAAGTGTGATATAAGATGAACCGGGGCGTGAAATATAATATGCAATACATTGTGCGCAATGACAGATTCATTGGAGAGCGCGAGATAGCACAGGCACTAGCGCGTGCTTTGCGATATGAGCCTTGGAGTGTAATATGCACAGGGCAGTGTTGTGTAACCTAACTAGTCTCTAAAGTTGTAATATAAAATATGTGCTGGGGAGTGTAACGTTGCATATGCACTGTGACAAAGATATGGATCCCAGATTGTAATATGTATGGCAAAGCGCTGTGCGTTATAACTTAGGCATCGAGGAAGGCACGTTATATGGGGCAATATAACCCGTGCGAAGGCAAGAGTGGCATGACATAGTCACAGGGTGGTGTTACAGTGCACATGGGCTAGAGAGTGTCATAGCATACGCACTAGCTGGTGGAATACAACACAGAGGTGTGAGGCACTCGACGGGCACTGGTGGGTGTAACACAGCATTGGGCTCTGCCAGGGGCACGCTGTGACTCTCAAGTGAGGTTCGTCTCCTTTCCAGAGAGTAAAATCAAAAGTATTACACATCCGGCGGTGGATGTGTATTTTATTAACCGTGAGGGGGGTTTCTTGCATAGTTTGGTCGAATTTTAGTCGAATCCCCTTTGAATGGCTTGGTGAGCGTATATATTAAATGTGCCCGTCAATAGCTACCCATGTTTGTATAAATAAACAACAAGGGTGTCTACTTGGAGAGTACCCACCGGCGGGGGTGCCGGGATTAGGCACGGTAGGGCGTCAGACACGTCAGAGCTTCACTAGCGGTGTAAATACATTCCATGTGGATTCATTCTATGCATAGTCGCCTTTTAATGAATATCACGCAAATTGTCATGGTGTTAGGTACGTACGGTTTGTCCAGCATGTCCTAGGTGTTTCTATAAATATATATTTTTTTTAAATAATAAAAAACAAAGGCCGGCCCCGGGGGATGGGGTCCCCAGGGCCATAAGTGGCCTGAGGAGGGGGGCAACGCAGCCCCCCCCTAAAGAATTTTTTTTTTTAAATGGCCATGACCCGGGGGTTGGGGTCCCCGGGGCCGATTAAGGCCTTGGGAGGGCCAAATTAATTTTTTTCAACAAAAAAAAATAGGGTGCAGGCCCTGGGGGATGGGGTCCCCAGGGCCAGTAAATTAGAAAAAGAAGGGGGGCCACACAGCCCTTCTTCTTAAAAAAATAAAATGAATAAAAGACCGGCATCGTGCCGGAGGCCACGCCCCTTCCTTGCAGCACTCTGCAAACGCGCCCTCTGGCCAGTTGTAAGTTGGGGAATTAATTCCCCTTCAATACTGAGGGTCCCTGAGGGCCAACTATCCCAACAGGTATCTCCAGTATGTGCCAGGGAGCTGCGTTGCAGACAGGTGTTCAGAGGCCACGCCCCTTTTTACACCTCTATGCAACACAGCTCTGTGGCGCTTACTGGAGGTACCTAGTGGGCTAGTTTGACCCTAGGGACCCTTAGGATTCAAGGGGACTTAATCTCTCAACTTAGAACGGCCACAGGGCGCGTTTACACAGTGGTGAAGGGAGGGGACGGGGCCTGAGGTGACGTGTTCAAACACGCCCTATGGCGCGTTTTAAGTTGGGGAAATAATTCCCCTTCAATCCTGAGGGCCCCTGGGGGCTAACTAGCCCACCAGGTGCTTCCAGTAAGCGCCACTGAGCTGCGTTGCAGAGAGGTGGTCCAGGCCGTGCTACTTTTTACACCTCTCCGCAACGCAGCTCTGTGGCACTTACTGGAGGTACCTAGTGGGCTAGTTGGACCCTAGGGACCCTCAGGATTTAAATGAACTTAATCTCCCAACTAAAAACGGCCACAGGGCGCGTTTACACAGTGTTGAAGGGAGGGGACGGAGCCTGAGTTAACGTGTGCAAACAAGCCCTGTGGCGCGTTTTAACTTGGGGAAATAATTCCCCTTCAATCCTGAGGGACACTGGGGCCCAACTAGCCAACCAGGTGCTTCCAGTAAGCGCCACTGCTTTGCGTTGCAGAGAGGTGGTGCAGGCCATGCCCCTTTTTACACCTCCCTGCAATGGCGCTTACTGGACGTACCTAGTGGGCTATTTTGCCCCTAGGGATCCTCAGGATTCAAGGGGACTTAATCTCCCAACTTAAAAACCGGCCACAGGGCGTGTTTACACAGTGGGGAAGGGAGGGGACGGGGCCTGAGGTGACGTGTGCAAACACGCCCTATGGCGCGTTTTAAGATGGGGAAATAATTCCCCTTCAATCCTGAGGGCCCCTGGGGGCTAACTAGCCCACCAGGTGCTTCCAGTAAGCGCCACTGCGCTGCGTTGCAGAGAGGTGGTCTAGGCCGTGCCCCTAAACACGCCCTGTGGCACGTTTTAAGAGGTAGTTTTAATCCCCTGCCCTATTATATACTAGGGGCTTACAGAGGAGGTCATGCTGATCACAGGGGGACCCCAACGCATAGTTTCCCCTAGTGTTCCCTAGTGTATGTAGGTGTTTTCACTGTATTCTGAGTGTCTTTTAACATAGCACTGGCTCTAGGACTGGTTAGTCAGACTCAGTTACCACCAGTATCCGTCTGAAAAAGTTGAGGATTTACAACAAGGCTTCTTTCTGCTCTTCTGTTTGTTCTTTCTGCACGTTATCCTTCTTCCTGCACTTTTCTTATACTTTGAGGACTTGTGTTGCTTCTTTCTGCATTTCTTTTTTTTCTTTCTGTGCGTTTTTTCTTCTTTCTTCACATGTCCTATCTCTGTAGGCATAGTTAGAAATTAGCATTTAAAAAACCTTTGAAATTCACTGAAAAAACTATAGGTTTCAGGCACGTTATAGTGAGGAATTAGCATTTAAAAAACCTTAGAAATTCACTGAAAAAACCATAGGTTTCAGGGGCGTTATAGTTAGCTGGACTTTTCACTCGTACAAAACCATTGAAATTCCCCCGTTATAGTTAGTTCAGCTAACTATAACGCGCGCGCCCGCAATGCACTGCTGATGACATGACATATTACATACCTCATGACATGGTCAGTGACATCACTCATGACATCACTGATGACATCTCAAATGACATCACTGTTGACATCATCCTTGTGATAGAGTGGCAGACCTCCTCTCCCCCTAATACAACCTTTGATACACACATTCAAAAATAGAAACTAAAATTTTCAAAACAATGGACATACCAATATCAGTTACAACAACCTATTCAGTAATTCTAAGATCCACATACACATCCACTCATTCACCAACAGTCCTATACAGTCACTCATACATGTACTCACTCATCATATGTACTCATACACCTATGCATCCTGTTACACAATGCCACTCATCCATAGAGTTACTCACACACATAATCACTCATGCTAATAAGGTATCAAACATCCATTTACTTGCATATACAGTTATACACACACCACCACACTTACTTCTACAGAAACTTACACATACTTAGTCTTTTAAACAATCACTTATAGAAACACATACTTATTCATACAGGAACTCTTTTAATCTCTCACTCTCACATATACTCACTTATATACACCAATAGTCACATATACTAGTTTAAAACATATGTAGTTACTCATAAAGACACTATTGAGACAGTCATTCACTCACTAACACACCCATGCACACACTCATCCACCCATACAGTCCTGCACACATGCTGTCTTCAACACATACAAACAGTGAGTCACTCATTCATGCACCTATGCACTACGTAATACCCCCCACTGAACCATACAGACACTCAGACACTCATACTGATACTCAAAAAAACAACTAATAACCTATATAGACACTCATGTAGCTACTCACCAACCCATGCAGCCACTTATACACAAAGTGAGAGACTGATACAGATATTTACATATATAAACATTACTCACTAAGCCATGTATTCACTAAGATACACTTAATCAATCAGTTATACAATCAATTTTTCAAAAACAAATCATCCATTTAGACACTTATATACCCATTTATTCTTCCATCGACCTTGAGATATACATATATAAAACATAGGTAATTTTCAGAAAAACACACATTCACTGGATGATGTCATCAGTGATGTCATCAGTGATGTCATTTGAGATGTCATCAGTGATGTCATGAGTGATGTCACTGACCATGTCATGAGTGATGTAATATGTGACCTCATCAGCAGTGCATTGCGGGCGCGCGAGTTATAGTTAGTTGAACTAACTATAACGGGGGAATTTCAATGGTTTTGTACGAGTGAAAAGTCCAGCTAACTATAATGCCCCTGAAACCTATGGTTTTTTCAGTGAATTTCTAAGGTTTTTTAAATGCTAATTCCTAACTATAACGTGCCTGAAACATATGGTTTTTTTCAGTGAATATATATATATATATATTATCTACTGGCGGTCGCCAGTAGATAGTTATAGTTAGGACCGTGTTTCCATAGGAAATCCACAACATTCTATTTGGAATAACTTTGGCGCCGGGTGACGAATCCTCGCGAAATTTTCAAAATAGGTGGGGCGCTCCGCTCCGCTCCTACCCTGAAAGTCTCGGGGGGATTCGGCAAGCGGGGGCTGAGAAAAAAGGGGGGTCCCAAAACACGTTTTCCCCATGCAATTTTCCATAGGGACCTTTAGTCCAAGGTACAGCCCGAACGGCTGAACAGAATTACTTGAAATTTGGCAGAGAGGTAGTCCTCAGCTCAGGGATGTGCCTTTTGCATATATGGTGACAATCTGTTCAGTAGTTCCTGAGAAAATCAAAAGTAAAATCACATACATATCTGGGCGGAGCCTAACCACACATCTCATCCTGAGATCTGATTGGCTGTCAGCACTTCATCCAAGAAGTGTTGGCAGCCATCTTGGGACCAATATACATGATAGCACCTCATTAAAAAGCATTGCAGTTAATAGAAGGTTTTAAGACTTTAGTTACATTATAAATCATTTGTTGATGTTACCATACTCATTTTAGGAATTGTGGTATGTTCTAAGGTGATTTCACCATGTGAAAAAGCCTTCTGCTGGGATATCATGATTGAGAGAAAAATATTTTCTCATGCTTTTCCCACAGAGGTTTGGAAGGTGATCTATAAGCTAAACTGAGAGCTTATTTTCTGTAAATTCACATTATCTTTCTCAGTCATGTGAGAATGAAGTCTGACATTCTCAGTAAAACATGTACATCCAACAAGGGCAGAGACTGTCAGTTGATTCCTTTGTGTTCCACTGCAGCTTCCCAGAGTGTTCCAAAGAACAACTAGAGCGCTAACAGTCCTACTTATGATAAACGTATGGCACACCTGAAGCCATCTTGATTGGATTAAAGTGGTAACTCTTAAAACATTTAATTTAAAAAGGAACAAAATGAGGGGGTTCATTTTTCCATAGAAAGTATGATTAGTGCTGCAGAAAGAAAAATTAGGGCACATTTTGAGTGACCTCTCAAATCCTCTTCTATTTCATTAAAAAATTCTGACATGCAGACTGGCACATGCACTTTCAATACCAGCAGCAGACTTCCCTGGTGAGCAGTAGCTTTACTACAGTGATCTAATGAGCAAAAAGAGTGCTAACATTCTGAATTTATGGCAAATGTGTGACACATCTGAATGCCTTCTTGATGGAATCAAAGTAAAAAACTGAAAGTATTTCCTACTGAGGAGACTGCAGTAAATGAGGAAATTAGGAAACTTCATAACAAATAAGTCTCCCAAGATGGCCACCAGAGACAAAAGAGCCCAAATGTAGCCCAAATATCACCCAGATGTAGCCCAAGTATAGCCCAATGACAGAATGTCCCAGAGTGTTCTTAAAAACAACTAGAGCGCTTACTGTCTTCATTATGACAAAAGTATGGCACACCTGAAGCCATCTTGATTGGAATAAACTGGTAACACAAAACATTTAATTTAAAAAGGAACACAATGAGGGGGTTCATTTTTCCATAGAAATTGTGATTAATGCTGAAGAAAGAAAAATGAGGGCACATTTTGAGTGACTTCTCAAATCCTCTTCTATTTCATGAAAAAATTCTGACATGCAGACTGAAACATGCACTTTTAATACCAGGAGCAGACTTCCATGGTGAACAGTAGTTTTACTACAGTGATCTAATGAGCAACTAGAGTGCTAACATTCAAAATTTATGGCAAATGTGTGACATATCTGAATACCTTCATGATGGAATCAAAGTAAAAAACTGAAAGCATTTCCTACTGAGAAGACTGCAGTACATGAGGAAATTAGGAAACTTCATAACAAATAAATCTCCCAAGATGGCCACCGGAGACAAAAGAGCCCAAATGTAGCCCAAAATCACCCAGATGTAGCCCAAATATAGCCCAATGACACTTATTATTTTGTGTTTTTGCAGTTTTATATAGTGCAGACTTGTCAGGTATTGGAGTGCTTTACATGAGCATTGGTTACATCACACAAGAACAAATTCATTTTGGTTGTAGACATGGGGAGATTAAGTGATTTGACCAGAATCACAGAATGTTGAGCTGAAGCAGAAACTCCAACCTGGTTCCCCAGTTGCAAAGTCTGCAGCTCTGGAAGTAACACCACATCCTCTCCCCTAGGTGCAACATGTAATCAAGTGGTCTACTGGATAAAAAAACATAAAGATTACAAATAATTTAAAAGTTCTTTGTTGCTATTTGAAAACTGAGAAAATATGTCCTCATTTTAGTTTTTTAGAGCACTAACCATAATTTTGATGCAAATAAGACCCTTTCATATATGTAATTTCTAAAGGAAATACTCTAGGTATTACAGTTTTGATTACATCAAGATGATGTCAGGCGTTCCACACTTTTGTAATACATATAGAATGTTAGCAATCTAGTTGTTCATTGGGATACTGTTGAGAGGCAGAGGCCAGGGGCACGGACTCTGAAAATTGAAGGCAGGTAGGAGAGTGCAGAGGCAACAATTTGACCACACTGGGCAGGCAGGAAGGGCAGTGGCAGCACAACAGACTGTGGAGGGCAGTGGAAAGGGGGGCATGGGCAACAAACCAACAATACAGGACTGGCAAGAGAGGCTGTGGCAATATAATAGACCATTGTGGGCAGAAGGAAGAGGCAGTGGTAGTACAACCATACATGCCAACAGACCCGTTTCAGCCAGGAAACGTCCAATGTTTTTAAGCTCAAATGGGCTTTATTTGATCTGTCTCCTGTCTACAATCTCCTCTTTTTCAATGTAACTCAAAGGGGAAAATCAATACCCCAGTTTTTTTTCAAAATCTCCCTCTTACCAAGTTCAAAATGTTTGCAAGTATGGTACATTGGATCATGGTAGGCAGGAGGAATTGGGGTAGGGACATGGACTCGGATAACAGAGGACAGAAGGGACATGGAGAGGTGCACCAAACTGACCCTACAGGGCAGGCATCAGGGTTTGCAGCAGCACAATACACCACACAGTGCATGCGGGACGTTAGTGCAGCACAACAATCCATAGAAAGCAATAGGGAGGGGACAGGACCATGCACATGGACAACAGAGAACAGAGGGGAAAGAGGCAATGGTAGCTAGCTGACCATAATGGACAGACAGGAGAGAAAGCTGCAGCATAACAGACCATAAAGGGCAGGAGGGACGGATCAGGGGCATTACAATGGAACAGACAAGCCAGGAGGGAGGGAATAGGGGTCTGCACATGAAAACAGAGGGCTGGGGGAAGGGGGCAGGGGGCAGGGCAGGAGCAGCAAGATGACCATGGAGGTCAGGCAGGATGGGCACTAGAAACAAGACACACCATGGAGAGCAACAATGATACTATGATGGCATACACACACACCATGGAGGGAAGGTGGGAGGGGGTCAGGGGCAGCTAGCTGACCACACAGGGAAGGTGGGAGGGGCCATGGCAGCACAGAAGACCATGCATGGCAAGTGGGAGGGTTAGTGGCAGCACAATGGCTATGATGGGCAAGAAGGAGGGTGCAGGGGCATGCACAAAGGACCATGGAGGATAGAAGGGAGGGTCAGGACCTGGGCACAGACAAGAGAGTTCAGGGGAAGGGGCCTCACAACAGACCGCGCGGGGCAGGCAGGAGGAGCAGTTGCAGCACAACAGACCAGGGAGGGCAGAAGGGTGTTGCAGTAAAATGGACCATGGAGGACAGGAGGAAGGGGATAGGGGCATGGCACGTGGACAGGCAGGGTGGAGGTGGCAGGGACAGGTTACAGTTATCTGACAATGCTAGGCAGGTGGGAGGGGAGTGGCAGCTCAACAGAACACTCAGAGTAGATAGGAGTGGCAGGTCCATGGAACATGGTGGGCAAAAAAGATGGAGCAGGGGAATGCACATAGACATCGGAGGGCAGGGGGAAGGAGAATAGGGGCAGCAAGCTAAGCACAGAGGCTAAGCAGGAGGTCAATGATGGGCCATAGAATTGTGCAATGGAGGGCAGGAGGAGTGGACTGGTACATCATGCTAAATGGAGGGCAGTGGCAGCACATCAGACCATGCATGGCAGGAGGGAGGAGGCTAGTCCATGGATTCAGACAACAGAGGATAGGGAGGAGGTGGATGGGGCAGCAAGCTTACTGTTCAGAGAAGGTGGGTATTAGGAACTTTATTGTTTTTAATATGTGTGTCTGTGCGAACTACTTAAAATATGAACAGGTATGCACCATAATCTCACTTTTATTCAGGAAGAAGAGGACGTTTGTGACTGTGACTCCGGGCTCACTTGGCAGAAACACCCCCTTACCCTCCACCCCCATCGCAAAATGTAATGCCCGTGAAAAGGGTAGGTGGACGCAGTGTTATATAGAAAATAGTCCTGAGAGCACGATTGAAAATGAAAACTAGATATAGTATATGGTATAAACTATGCACCAAAAAGTGTGATATAAGATGAACCGGGGCGTGAAATATAATATGCAATACATTGTGCGCAATGACAGATTCATTGGAGAGCGCGAGATAGCACAGGCACTAGCGCGTGCTTTGCGATATGAGCCTTGGAGTGTAATATGCACAGGGCAGTGTTGTGTAACCTAACTAGTCTCTAAAGTTGTAATATAAAATATGTGCTGGGGAGTGTAACGTTGCATATGCACTGTGACAAAGATATGGATCCCAGATTGTAATATGTATGGCATAGCGCTGTGCGTTATAACTTAGGCATCGAGGAAGGCACGTTATATGGGGCAATATAACCCGTGCGAAGGCAAGAGTGGCATGACATAGTCACAGGGTGGTGTTACAGTGCACATGGGCTAGAGAGTGTCATAGCATACGCACTAGCTGGTGGAATACAACACAGAGGTGTGAGGCACTCGACGGGCACTGGTGGGTGTAACACAGCATTGGGCTCAGCCAGGGGCACGCTGTGACTCTCAAGTGAGGTTCGTCTCCTTTCCAGAGAGTAAAATCAAAAGTATTACACATCCGGCGGTGGATGTGTATTTTATTAACCGTGAGGGGGGTTTCTTGCATAGTTTGGTCGAATTTTAGTCGAATCCCCTTTGAATGGCTTGGTGAGCGTATATATTAAATGTGCCCGTCAATAGCTACCCATGTTTGTATAAATAAACAACAAGGGTGTCTACTTGGAGAGTACCCACCGGCGGGGGTGCCGGGATTAGGCACGGTAGGGCGTCAGACACGTCAGAGCTTCACTAGCGGTGTAAATACATTCCATGTGGATTCATTCTATGCATAGTCGCCTTTTAATGAATATCACGCAAATTGTCATGGTGTTAGGTACGTACGGTTTGTCCAGCATGTCCTAGGTGTTTCTATAAATATATTTTTTTTTTAAATAATAAAAAACAAAGGCCGGCCCCGGGGGATGGGGTCCCCAGGGCCATAAGTGGCCTGAGGAGGGGGGCAACGCAGCCCCCCCCTAAAGAATTTTTTTTTTTAAATGGCCATGACCCGGGGGTTGGGGTCCCCGGGGCCGATTAAGGCCTTGGGAGGGCCAAATTAATTTTTTTCAACAAAAAAAAATAGGGTGCAGGCCCTGGGGGATGGGGTCCCCAGGGCCAGTAAATTAGAAAAAGAAGGGGGGCCACACAGCCCTTCTTCTTAAAAAAATAAAATGAATAAAAGACCGGCATCGTGCCGGAGGCCACGCCCCTTCCTTGCAGCACTCTGCAAACGCGCCCTCTGGCCAGTTGTAAGTTGGGGAATTAATTCCCCTTCAATACTGAGGGTCCCTGAGGGCCAACTATCCCAACAGGTATCTCCAGTATGTGCCAGGGAGCTGCGTTGCAGACAGGTGTTCAGAGGCCACGCCCCTTTTTACACCTCTATGCAACACAGCTCTGTGGCGCTTACTGGAGGTACCTAGTGGGCTAGTTTGACCCTAGGGACCCTTAGGATTCAAGGGGACTTAATCTCTCAACTTAGAACGGCCACAGGGCGCGTTTACACAGTGGTGAAGGGAGGGGACGGGGCCTGAGGTGACGTGTTCAAACACGCCCTATGGCGCGTTTTAAGTTGGGGAAATAATTCCCCTTCAATCCTGAGGGCCCCTGGGGGCTAACTAGCCCACCAGGTGCTTCCAGTAAGCGCCACTGAGCTGCGTTGCAGAGAGGTGGTCCAGGCCGTGCTACTTTTTACACCTCTCTGCAACGCAGCTCTGTGGCACTTACTGGAGGTACCTAGTGGGCTAGTTGGACCCTAGGGACTCTCAGGATTTAAATGAACTTAATCTCCCAACTAAAAACGGCCACAGGGCGCGTTTACACAGTGTTGAAGGGAGGGGACGGGGCCTGAGTTAACGTGTGCAAACAAGCCCTGTGGCGCGTTTTAACTTGGGGAAATAATTCCCCTTCAATCCTGAGGGACACTGGGGCCCAACTAGCCAACCAGGTGCTTCCAGTAAGCGCCACTGCTTTGCGTTGCAGAGAGGTGGTGCAGGCCATGCCCCTTTTTACACCTCCCTGCAATGGCGCTTACTGGACGTACCTAGTGGGCTATTTTGCCCCTAGGGATCCTCAGGATTCAAGGGGACTTAATCTCCCAACTTAAAAACCGGCCACAGGGCGTGTTTACACAGTGGGGAAGGGAGGGGACGGGGCCTGAGGTGACGTGTGCAAACACGCCCTATGGCGCGTTTTAAGATGGGGAAATAATTCCCCTTCAATCCTGAGGGCCCCTGGGGGCTAACTAGCCCTCCAGGTGCTTCCAGTAAGCGCCACTGCGCTGCGTTGCAGAGAGGTGGTCTAGGCCGTGCCCCTAAACACGCCCTGTGGCACGTTTTAAGAGGTAGTTTTAATCCCCTGCCCTATTATATACTAGGGGCTTACAGAGGAGGTCATGCTGATCACAGGGGGACCCCAACGCATAGTTTCCCCTAGTGTTCCCTAGTGTATGTAGGTGTTTTCACTGTATTCTGAGTGTCTTTTAACATAGCACTGGCTCTAGGACTGGTTAGTCAGACTCAGTTACCACCAGTATCCGTCTGAAAAAGTTGAGGATTTACAACAAGGCTTCTTTCTGCTCTTCTGTTTGTTCTTTCTGCACGTTATCCTTCTTCCTGCACTTTTCTTATACTTTGAGGACTTGTGTTGCTTCTTTCTGCATTTCTTTTTTTTCTTTCTGTGCGTTTTTTCTTCTTTCTTCACATGTCCTATCTCTGTAGGCATAGTTAGAAATTAGCATTTAAAAAACCTTTGAAATTCACTGAAAAAACTATAGGTTTCAGGCACGTTATAGTGAGGAATTAGCATTTAAAAAACCTTAGAAATTCACTGAAAAAACCATAGGTTTCAGGGGCGTTATAGTTAGCTGGACTTTTCACTCGTACAAAACCATTGAAATTCCCCCGTTATAGTTAGTTCAGCTAACTATAACGCGCGCGCCCGCAATGCACTGCTGATGACATGACATATTACATACCTCATGACATGGTCAGTGACATCACTCATGACATCACTGATGACATCTCAAATGACATCACTGTTGACATCATCCTTGTGATAGAGTGGCAGACCTCCTCTCCCCCTAATATAACCTTTGATACACACATTCAAAAATAGAAACTAAAATTTTCAAAACAATGGACATACCAATATCAGTTACAACAACCTATTCAGTAATTCTAAGATCCACATACACATCCACTCATTCACCAACAGTCCTATACAGTCACTCATACATGTACTCACTCATCATATGTACTCATACACCTATGCATCCTGTTACACAATGCCACTCATCCATAGAGTTACTCACACACATATTCAGTCATGCTAATAAGGTATCCAACATCCATTTACTTGCATATACAGTTATACACACACCACCACACTTACTTCTACAGAAACTTACACATACTTAGTCTTTTAAACAATCACTTATAGAAACACATACTTATTCATACAGGAACTCTTTTAATCTCTCACTCTCACATATACTCACTTATATACACCAATAGTCACATATACTAGTTTAAAACATATGTAGTTACTCATAAAGACACTATTGAGACAGTCATTCACTCACTAACACACCCATGCACACACTCATCCACCCATACAGTCCTGCACACATGCTGTCTTCAACACATACAAACAGTGAGTCACTCATTCATGCACCTATGCACTACGTAATACCCCCCACTGAACCATACAGACACTCAGACACTCATACTGATACTCAAAAAAACAACTAATAACCTATATAGACACTCATGTAGCTACTCACCAACCCATGCAGCCACTTATACACAAAGTGAGAGACTGATACAGATATTTACATATATAAACATTACTCACTAAGCCATGTATTCACTAAGATACACTTAATCAATCAGTTATACAATCAATTTTTCAAAAACAAATCATCCATTTAGACACTTATATACCCATTTATTCTTCCATCGACCTTGAGATATACATATATAAAACATAGGTAATTTTCAGAAAAACACACATTCACTGGATGATGTCATCAGTGATGTCATCAGTGATGTCATTTGAGATGTCATCAGTGATGTCATGAGTGATGTAATATGTGACCTCATCAGCAGTGCATTGCGGGCGCGCGAGTTATAGTTAGTTGAACTAACTATAACGGGGGAATTTCAATGGTTTTGTACGAGTGAAAAGTCCAGCTAACTATAATGCCCCTGAAACCTATGGTTTTTTCAGTGAATTTCTAAGGTTTTTTAAATGCTAATTCCTAACTATAACGTGCCTGAAACCTATGGTTTTTTTCAGTGAATATATATATATATATATTATCTACTGGCGGTCGCCAGTAGATAGTTATAGTTAGGACCGTGTTTCCATAGGAAATCCGCAACATTCTATTTGGAATAACTTTGGCGCCGGGTGACGAATCCTCGCGAAATTTTCAAAATAGGTGGGGCGCTCCGCTCCGCTCCTACCCTGAAAGTCTCGGCGGGATTCGGCAAGCGGGGGCTGAGAAAAAAGGGGGGTCCCAAAACACGTTTTCCCTATGCAATTTTCCATAGGGACCTTTAGTCCAAGGTACAGCCCGAACGGCTGAACAGAATTACTTGAAATTTGGCAGAGAGGTAGTCCTCAGCTCAGGGATGTGCCTTTTGCATATATGGTGACAATCTGTTCAGTAGTTCCTGAGAAAATCAAAAGTAAAATCACATACATATCTGGGCGGAGCCTAACCACACATCTCATCCTGAGATCTGATTGGCTGTCAGCACTTCATCCAAGAAGTGTTGGCAGCCATCTTGGGACCAATATACATGATAGCACCTCATTAAAAAGCATTGCAGTTAATAGAAGGTTTTAAGACTTTAGTTACATTATAAATCATTTGTTGATGTTACCATACTCATTTTAGGAATTGTGGTATGTTCTAAGGTGATTTCACCATGTGAAAAAGCCTTCTGCTGGGATATCATGATTGAGAGAAAAATATTTTCTCATGCTTTTCCCACAGAGGTTTGGAAGGTGATCTATAAGCTAAACTGAGAGCTTATTTTCTGTAAATTCACATTATCTTTCTCAGTCATGTGAGAATGAAGTCTGACATTCTCAGTAAAACATGTACATCCAACAAGGGCAGAGACTGTCAGTTGATTCCTTTGTGTTCCACTGCAGCTTCCCAGAGTGTTCCAAAGAACAACTAGAGCGCTAACAGTCCTACTTATGATAAACGTATGGCACACCTGAAGCCATCTTGATTGGATTAAAGTGGTAACTCTTAAAACATTTAATTTAAAAAGGAACAAAATGAGGGGGTTCATTTTTCCATAGAAAGTATGATTAGTGCTGCAGAAAGAAAAATTAGGGCACATTTTGAGTGACCTCTCAAATCCTCTTCTATTTCATTAAAAAATTCTGACATGCAGACTGGCACATGCACTTTCAATACCAGCAGCAGACTTCCCTGGTGAGCAGTAGCTTTACTACAGTGATCTAATGAGCAAAAAGAGTGCTAACATTCTGAATTTATGGCAAATGTGTGACACATCTGAATGCCTTCTTGTTGGAATCAAAGTAAAAAACTGAAAGTATTTCCTACTGAGGAGACTGCAGTAAATGAGGAAATTAGGAAACTTCATAACAAATAAGTCTCCCAAGATGGCCACCAGAGACAAAAGAGCCCAAATGTAGCCCAAATATCACCCAGATGTAGCCCAAGTATAGCCCAATGACAGAATGTCCCAGAGTGTTCTTAAAAACAACTAGAGCGCTTACTGTCTTCATTATGACAAAAGTATGGCACACCTGAAGCCATCTTGATTGGAATAAACTGGTAACACAAAACATTTAATTTAAAAAGGAACACAAAGAGGGGGTTCATTTTTCCATAGAAATTGTGATTAATGCTGAAGAAAGAAAAATGAGGGCACATTTTGAGTGACTTCTCAAATCCTCTTCTATTTCATGAAAAAATTCTGACATGCAGACTGAAACATGCACTTTTAATACCAGGAGCAGACTTCCATGGTGAACAGTAGTTTTACTACAGTGATCTAATGAGCAACTAGAGTGCTAACATTCAGAATTTATGGCAAATGTGTGATATATCTGAATACCTTCATGATGGAATCAAAGTAAAAAACTGAAAGCATTTCCTACTGAGGAGACTGCAGTACATGAGGAAATTAGGAAACTTCATAACAAATAAATCTCCCAAGATGGCCACCGGAGACAAAAGAGCCCAAATGTAGCCCAAAATCACCCAGATGTAGCCCAAATATAGCCCAATGACACTTATTATTTTGTGTTTTTGCAGTTTTATATAGTGCAGACTTGTCAGGTATTGGAGTGCTTTACATGAGCATTGGTTACATCACACAAGAACAAATTCATTTTGGTTGTAGACATGGGGAGATTAAGTGATTTGACCAGAAAAACAGAATGTCGAGCTGAAGCAGAAACTCCAACCTGGTTCCCCAGTTGCAAAGTCTGCAGTTCTGGAAGTAACACCACATCCTCTCCCCTAAGTGCAACATTTAACCAAGTGGTCAACTGGATAAAAAAACATAAAGATAACAAATAATTTAAAAGTGCTTCGTCGCTATTTGAAAACTCAGAAAATATGTCCTTATTTTAGTCTTTTAGAGCACTAACCATAATTTTGATGCAAATAAGACCCTCTCATATATGTAATTTCTAAAGTAAATGCTCTAGGTATTACAGGTTTGATTACATCAAGATGACGTCAGGCGTTCCACACTTTTGTAATAAATATAGAATGTTAGCAATCTAGTTGTTCATTAGGATACGGTTGAGAGGCAGAGGCCAGGGGCACGGACTCTGAAAATTGAAGGCAGGTAGGAGGGTGCAAAGGCAACAATTTAACCACACTGAGCAGGCAGGAAGGGCCGTGGCAGCACAACAGACTATGGAGGGCAGTGGAAAGGGGGGCAGGGGAAACAAACCAACAATACAGGACTTGCAAGAGAGGCTGTGGCAATGTAATAGACCATTGTGGGCAGAAGGAAGAGGCAATGGTAGTACAACCATACATGCCAACAGACCCGATTCAGCCAGGAAACGTCCAATGTTTTTAAGCTCAAATGGGCTTTATTTGATCTGTCTCCTGTCTACAATCTCCTCTTTTTCAATGTAACTCAAAGGGGAAAATCAATACCCCAGTTTTTTTTCAAAATCTCCCTCTTACCAAGTTCATAATGTTCGCAAGTATGGTACATTGGATCATGGAAGGAAATGGGGTAGGGACATGGACTTGGATAACAGAGGACAGGAGGGACATGGAGAGGTGCACCAAACTGACCCTGCAGGGCAGGCATCAGGGTTTGCAGCAGCACAATACACCACACAGGGCATGTGGGACGGGAGTGCAGCACAACAATCCATAGAAAGCAAGAGGGAGGGGACAGGACCATGCACATGGACAACAGAGAACAGAGGGGCAAGAGGCAATGGTAGCTAGCTGACCATAATGGACAGACAGAAGAAAAATCTGCAGCATTACAGACCATAAAGGGCAGGAGGGGCGGATCAGGGGCATTACAATGGAACAGACAAGCCAGGAGGGAGGGAGTAGGGGTCTGCACATGTAAACAGAGGGCTGGGGGTACGGGGGCAGGGCAGGAGCAGCAAGATAACCATGGAGGTCAGGCAGGATGGGCACTAGAAGCAAGACACACCATGAAGAGCAAGAGTGAGACTGTGATGGCATACACACAGACCATGGAAGGAAGGTGGGAGGGGGTCAGGGGCAGCTAACTGACCACACAGGGAAGGTGGGAGGAGCCATGGCAGCACAGAAGACCATGCATGGAAAGTGGGAGGGTTAGTGGCAGCACAATGGCTATGATGGGCAAGATGGAGGGTGCAGGGGCATGCACAAAGGACGATGGAGGATAGAAGGGAGGGTCAGGACCTGTGCAAAGACAAGAAGGTTCAGGGGAAGGGACCTCACAACAGACCACACAGGGCAGGCAGGAGGAGCAGTTGCAGCACAACAGACCAGGGAGGGCAGAAGGGTGTGGCAGTACAATGGACCATGTAGGACAGGAGGAAGAGGATAGGAGCATGGCATGTGGACAGGCAGGGTGGAGGTGGCAGGGAGAGGTTACAGTCATCTGACAATGCTAGGCAGGTGGGAGGGGAGTGGCAGCTCAACAGAACACTCAGAGTAGATAGGAGTGGCAGGTCCATGGAACATGGTGGGCAAAAAGGATGGAGCAGGGGCATGCACAAAGACATCGGAGGGCAGGGGGAAGGAGAATAGGGGCAGCAAGCTAAGCACAGAGTTTAAGCAGGAGGTCAATGATGGGGCATAGAATTGGGCAATGGAGGGCAGGAGGAGTGGACTAGTACATCATACTAAATTGAGGGCAGTGGCAGCACATCAGACCATGCATGGGAGGAGGGAGGAGGCTAGTCCATGGATTCACACAACAGAGTATAGGGAGGAGGGGGATGGGGCAGCAAGCTAACTGTTCAGAGAAGGCGGGTATTAGGAACTTTATTCTTTTTAAAACGCGTGTCTGTGCGAACTACTTAAAATATGAACAAGTATGCAGCATAATCTCACTTTTATTCAGAAAGAAGAGGACGTTTGTGACTGTGACTCCGGGCTCACTTGGCAGAAACACCCCCTGACCCTCCACCCCCTATCGCAAAATGTAATGCCCGTGAAAAGGGTAGGTGCACACAGTGTTATATAGAACATAGTCCTGAGAGCACGATTGAAAATGAAAACTAGATATAGTGTATGGTATAAACTATGCACCAAAAAGTGTGATATAAGATGAACCGGGCGTGATATAATATGCAATACATTGTGCGCAGTGACAGATTCATTGGAGAGCGTGAGATAGCACAGGCACTAGTGCGTGCTATGCGATATGCGCCTTGGAGTGTAATATGCACAGGGCAGTGTTGTGTAACCTAACTAGTCTCTAAAGTTGTAATATAAAATATGTGCTGGGGAGTGTAACGTTGCATATGCACTGTGACAAAGATATGGATCCCAGATTGTAATATGTATGGCATAGCGCTGTGCGTTATAACATAGGCATCGAGGAAGGCACGTTAGATGGGGCAATATAACCCGTGCGAAGACAAGTGTGGCATGACATATTCACGGGGTGGTGTTACAGTGCACATGGGCTAGAGAGTCACTAGCTAGTGGAATACAACACAGAGGTGTGTGGCACTCGGCAGGCAATGGTGGGTGTAACACAGCATTGGGCTCTGCCAGGAGCGCGCTGTGACTCTCAAGTGATGTTCGTCCCCTTTCCAGAGAGTAAAATAAAAAGTATTACACATCCGGCAGTGGATGTGTGTTTTATTAACCGTGAGGGGGGTTTCTTGCATAGTTTTGGTCGAATTTTTGTCGAATCCCCTTGGAATGGCTTGGTGTGCGTGTGTATTAAATGTGCCCGTCAATAGCTACCCATGTTTGTATAAAAAAACGACAAGGGTGTCTACCGGGATTAGGCACGGTAGGGTATCAGACATGTCAGAGCCTCACTAGTGGTGTAAATACATTCCACGTGGATTCATTGTATGCATAGTCGCCTTTTAATGAATATCACGCAAATCGGCATGGTGATAGGTACGTACGGTTTGTCCAGCATGTCCTAGGTGTGTCTATAAATATATATTTTTTTAAAATAATAAAAAACAGTGGCCGTCCCTGGGGATGGGGTCCCTGGGGCCGAGTAAGGCCTTGGGACGGGGCCACGCGGCGCCCTTCCAAATTTTTTTTCTCACAAAATATAATTAGGAGACAGGCCCTGGGGGATGGGGTCATCAGGGCCAATAAATTAGAATAAGGAGGGGAACCACACAGCCCCCCTTCTTAAAAAAATAAAATAAATAAAAGACTGGCATCGTGCTGGAGGCCACGCCCCCTCCTTGCAGCACTCTGCAAACGCGCCCCCTGGCGAGTTGTAAGTTGGGGAATTAATTCTTCTTCAATACTGAGGGTCCCTGAGGGCCAACTAGCCCAACAGGCATCTCCAGTATACGCCGGGGAGCTGTGCTGCAGACAGGTGTTCTGAGGCCAAGCCCCTTTTTACAACTCTCTGCAACGCAGCTCTGTGGCGCTTACTGGAGGTACCTAGTGGTCTAGTTTGACTCTATGGACCCTTAGGATTCAAGGGGACTTAATCTCTCAACTTAGAACAGCCACAGGGCGCGTTTACACAGTGGTGAAGGGAGGGGACGGGGCCTGAGGTGACGTGTGCAAACACGCACTATGGCACGTTTTAAATTGGGGATATAATTTCCCTTCAATCCTGAGGGCCCCTGGGGGCTAACTAGCCCACCAAGTGCTTCCATTAAGCGCCACTGAGCTGCATTGCAGAGAGGTGGTCCAGGCCGTGCCACTTTTTACACCTCTCTGCAACGCAGCTCTGTGGCACTTACTGGAGGTACCTAGGGCTAGTTGGACCCTAGGGACCCTCAGGATTCAAATGAACTTAATCTCCCAACTAAAAACGGACACAGGGCGTGTTTACACAGTGGTGAAGGGAGGGGACGGGGCCTGAGTTAACGTGTGCAAAAACGCCCTGTGGCCCGTTTTAAGAGGTAGTTTTAATCCCCCTGCCCTATTATATACTAGGGGCTTACAGAGGAGGTCATGCTAATCACAGGGGGACCCCAATACATAATGTTCCCTAGTGTATGTAGGTGTTTTCACTGTATTCTAAGTGTCTTTTAACATAGCACTGGCTCTAGGACTGGTTAGTCAGACTCAGTTACCACCAGTATCCGTCTGAAAAAGTTGAGGGTACAGGATGATTTTGCAACAAGGCTTCTTTCTGCTCTTCTTTTTGTTCTTTCTGCACGTTATCCTTCTTCCTGCACTTTTCTTCGTCTTTGAGGACTTCTGTTGCTTCTTTCTGCACTTCTTTTTTTTCTTTCTGTGCATTTTTTCTTCTTTCTTCACATGTCCTATCTCTGTAGGCATAGTTAGAAATACAGTGATCAGTGATGTCATTTGAGATGTCATCGGTGATGTCATGAGTGATGTCACTGACCATGTCATGAGTGATGTAATATGTGACGTCATCAGCAGTGCATTGCGGGCGTGCGAGTTATAGTTAGCTGAACTAACTATAACGGGGGAATTTCAATGGTTTTGTACAAGTGAAAAGTCCAGCTAACTATAACGCCCCTGATACCTATGGTTTTTTCAGTAAATATATATATATATATATATTATATACACCACAGTCTCTTCCTTTCTAAGCAGACAATGGGACACAGTGGGGTTTCTTGAGGGTGTTTATTGGTAACACTGGCATGATGCGTTTCGGCGGTGAACATTTTACAAATGCCACAGGTAAAATAGAGTTTCCACTTCAGTGTTTTTTATTTTGCTCCTCCCCTCACAGTGGCGGGAGCACACCTGAACCAAGTGAGTTTGGAGAACACTCTGGCAGTTCCCTGTGAAAAACTGCTGATTCCATCATGCAGTTTGTTAATAGCATGAATACGTGTCTCCATGGGCCAGATTTTGTCATACTCAAGGTGAGTCTGGGCTGCTTGCGAACTAGGTTTGGTGGCGGCCTCGTCGATGATACGGGCCAACAAACAGTCCCTGTTCCCTACTCACAGTCACACTTTCCCATTAGTCGCATGATCGGAGACGCCAGTGTAGTGACTGCATCTGTCCATACAGTGATGGACTGTCACTGGACAGCAGTACCTCTGCTTCCATGGGTCGAGCGGCGGTTCAAGGCAATATCCGATACCTCGGGTCGCTTCTGTTCCAGTTTGCCACTGTATGCTAAGAACGCTTGATGGAAGGGTCCCCCTTGCGTGCCAATGGCTGCACACTGAATAAACACCACAGTCTCCTCCTTCCCAAGCAGGCAAGGGGACACAGCTGGGTTTCTTGAGGCTGTTTATTGGAAATACTGGCATGACGCATTTCGGCAGTGGGCCTTTTTCGAATGCCACAGTTAAAATAGAGTTTCCACTTCAGTGTTTTTTATAGTGCTCCTCCGCTCACAGTGGCGGGAGCACACCTGAACCAAGTTAGTTCGAAGAACAATTCGGCAGTTCCCTGTGAAAGACTGCAGATCCCATTATGCAGTTTGTTAATAGCATGAATACGTATCTCCATGGGCCGGATTTTGTCATACTCAAAGTGAGTCTGGGCTGTTTGCGAGCTAGAGGGCTTATTTATACGCCCTTGCGTCACTTTTGCGCCACCGGTGCGTCACTTTTTGTGACGCACCAGTGGCGTAAAAAGTGAGCCTTGTTGCACCATATTTACAAAGTGATGCATCTACCTAGATGCGTCACTTTGTAAACCCCTGCGTCACATTATACCTGCGCCAGGTATAATGTATTCAGGGGGGGCGTTCCCACGTAAGTAAGCCTCGTAGAAGTGACTTAGTGAAATCTACGAGATTTCACTGCGCCACTTCTAGGACGCAAATGCGTCAATATCTTACGCCTGCCTCGTGGCAGGCGTAAGACTGACGCAGGCCCTTTCACATGGGGGTTTCCCCATTTGAAAGGACACATTGCTGGAGTTGCGTCACTTTTCTCACACACTCCAGCAATGCGTCACTTTTGCGCCTACAGATAGTTCAGAAATACTGACGTATCTGTAGCTCCTTGCAACATGATGAGTCATACTGTAAATATGGCGCATCCATCATGTCGCAAGGAGGGCGCACTGAGAAGTGACGCATCGCTGCTTTCACGCAGCGATGCATCACTTCTCATAAATGAGGCCCCGGTTTGGTGGAGACCTCGGCGAACAAACAGTCTCTGTCCCCTACTCACAGCCACACTTTCCCATTAGTCGCATGACCAGAGACACCAGTGCAGTGATCGTATCTCTCCATACAGTGATGGACTGTCACTGGACAGCAGTACCTCTGCTTCCATGGATCGAACGGCGGTTCAAGGCAATATCCGATACCTCGGGTCGCTTCTGTTCCAGTTTGCCACTGTATGCCAAGAACGCTTGATGGAAGGGTCCCCTTTGCGTGTCAATGGCTGCACGTTGAATATACACCACAGTCTCCTCCTTTCTATGTGTGTTCAATGAATGTATGACGTTACCACACATACATTTACATCGCGGTACTTTACATCGTGTTTGTTACAACGCAAGTTGTTACTGCGACATGCGCTGGAGGGTGCTGGACTTAGGAATTGAATGATTTACTATTCCAACTCCAGTCTATATACAGTAGGGAAGGTGTTGGAATAGTAAAACATACTATTCGTTAGGTTAAAGTGCCATCCAGCACAAGTCGTTGTAACGACTTGCGTTCTAATGCCCACGATGTAAAGGCATTGCGATGCAATGCCCGCGTTGTGAAGGATGTTTCTCGTGTTCAATTGCCCGTCCAGAATTCAAAACCGTGTGCAGATATAGTGTAACACATCAAACACGTCCCTAGTAACAAAAACCTATATATATATATATATATATATATATATATATATATATATATATTTATTCAACAATCAATGTAACGCTATAAGAGGATGGGACCCCATGGTCCAAATTAAAGGTGGAACCTAGGAGATTCCAGTTACTTACTACGAAAAACTGGGTAGATGTGTGATGCTTTGTATAGTCTATCTTAAAAAAATGAAACCTTACATCGAACCACTAGACCTCAAAACTACAGTTCAGGCAATAGTCTTGAGACTTGAATATGGATGTACTACTTTACCAGGACTACCCAAAGTCTCAGCAGCCCGCTTAAAGCCTGTCTTAATGCAGCTGCAAGACTCTTAACAGGATCAAAAAAATTTGACCACATCACCCCACATCTGTAAGCTCTCAACTGGCTGCCTTATGAAGCAAGCATCAAACTAAAGATAGCCTGCATCACTCATAAAGCGATCTATCACAAAACTCCACTGTACCTAGCACAGAAAATTTCGATTTCTGGAGGAAGCAGACTCTCACAGAGCACCGGTACTCTTCTACTAAAACCTCAACTATTCCGTAAGAAAATAACATACGACAGAGCCTTCTCTGGAGCTGCACCAAGAATATGGAACTCGCTCCCAACAAGCATCAGAAAATTCTCATCTACTTCTATATTCAAAAAAGAAACTAAGTCTTTCCTAATGAGCAAATTACTCCCGTAATCCGGAGCAGCCTGTTCACACCATGTTCTAGAAGCCCCATTCAGACATTCACTCTAGCTACTCAAGTCTGCTGAGTGACTCTCTCTGTAAGCTCATCCGTTACCAGACTCTAGATAGAGCTCCTCACTCTATTACTAGGTGCAACCCGCTTGTCCTTACTCACACTGAGATTTCCTCTTGAGGACTGCTACATATATTGTCACCATTGTGAATACCCAGAACAAGCACAAATGTATTATAAGTTAATAACCTATGTTCTTTCTAACTGTATTAGTGATTGTACATATGTTTTTCCTTATTCTACATTGTTATTGAGACAACTACAACTATTTATAGGTTTCAATTGTACTGTTTAAAACTACAATGCTTTATATATGTGAAGCGCTCTGATACCCATTTATGGGTCTTGTTCGCGCTATATATGCAGAAACACATCAGCGCCGCAACAAGAGGAGAAAACTTTCAGAAGAACACATTGAGAAAACGTAAACCCTTCCTGCCCGCAAAGGACTTCAAACTGGCAGTACAAGCACTTGTCATCCCAAAAGTGGAATATGGAAGTGTCTCTCTTTGCGGTCTTCCCAGATCCTCGATGGCCCTTTTAAGAGCGTCGATCAATGCTGCAGCTAGACTCATTACGGGCTCCAAAAGAAACTCTCACATCTCCCTGGACCTCAGAGCCCTTAACTGGCTACCTTTCAAAGCCATAATTCAACAAAAAATCCCATACACCACAACACTCCTAGCTATTTGGCACAGAAATTGGTGCCTTCATGTGGCTCCAGAGCCTCCAGACGTGCTAGTAACCTCTTACCACAAAGATTCAGCAAGAAGAAAACATACAAACGAGCCTTCTCGGGGATGTCACCCAAGATCTGGAATAACTTGCCCCCAGAAACTAGACTAAATCCCTCTACGGCATCTTTAAAAAAAGAAGTGAAATCGCTCCGCATGGCTTAATTCACATGACCTATGTTTATAAGTGTGTACACGACTCTTGATTGTACAGAACAATACGTTATTTATTATATACCTGTTAGTTCCCTATATTTACCCTGTGAAGCGCTCCGATACCTGCAAGGGTCTTGTTCGCGCTATATGAAACCTCCTAAATAAATAAATAAAATATATAAACCACTGAATAAATATAGCAGCAAAATTGTGTGTACATCCGTCGAATATCTTTTCAAAAAGCTTCCAAAAAGAGGTACCTATCAATAATGGAAAACAAAACATTATGTAGTTTTAATCATAAGCAAATGCAATACCTAAAGAACTAACGTGGTATAAGAAAACTAATATGGACTATTCAACAAAGGACCCCTATAAATAAAAAACACCCTGTCCTCAGCAAGAACATGGGCTACAACAACGGAAGTGAAAGGCAAGATATTATCAGTAGGTTAGAGTATACATATATATTTGAGAAAAAGAGCCTCTAAGCCAAAAATGACATATAGCTACGTCATACGTTATACACTAGCTACAACAATTAAACTGAAGCCAAAAAAGGGCAAGCCATATAAGTAACAGAGAAAAATAAACTGCGAGTGTAACACCAGGTAACCAGCAAAAACATGGGAGGCGGACTAAGCCTAGGTATAATAGAGATCTAGTGTGAAGTCAATATGATGCTGTTAAAATCGTAATAGAATGAGCGGGACCTGAGAGAATACCTGACAGGCCTGCATGCTCGTAATACAAATCTAAACCTTGATTTATGTAAGGAGGGTCCTCCGGTTAATAAGGTTTAGATTTGTATTATCCGCTAGGCGTAGTTATCTGTTATTCTTGGCTTAGAGGCGCTTTTTCTAAAATATATATGTATACTCAGTCTTGAATCTTCTCATGGGAACAGTCCATCCCGATCAGCCAAGCCGGATCCTCCCTGGACCAGAAACAAGCATCCTGAGACCGGTTTCGGGGTTTCATCCCATATCAGCCAGGCTAGCTTGAAACCAGTGGCACAGCAAGCAAGGGACCCACTTCTGGGCATACCCATCCCACTTAGGGTGAAAAGTGCTGCAGCAACCAAAGATGGACGGAATGCTGAATGAATCAAACATTCACCCCAGTCAAGAGATCTGGGTTAAATCCATCGTTCTTATGCTCACTACGCCACCCCAGTATGGACCCAGCCATTGGCCAATCATGCTCCTCATGGCAACACTCCAGCCCAAACTGCAAAGCCAGGTCCTCCCTGGACCGTAAACAAGCATCCTGAGACCTGTTTCAGAGTATCACCCCTCATCAGCCAAGCTAACTTGAATTCAGTAGCACAGCGAGCAAAGGGCCCACTTCTGGACATACCCATTCCACTTAGGGTGAAAAGTGCTGCAGCAACAAATGAAGGATGGAATGCTGAATGAATCAAACATTAACCCCCAGTCAAGTCAAGAAATCTGGGTTAAATCCATTGGGGCATATTCTCAAGGAGTCCTCGCCGAGTTATCGGCACTTTATCGCAGCCAAAGTCGCAATAAAACTAACACCCTATTCACAAGCAGGTGATAACAGCCCATATCACCAGTTTACCCGCGATATCAGTCGCAAAAGACATCGCCACAGATGACCCCGGCAACTATCGCTATTGAGATGCAGAGTAGGCGTTCCGGTGCCAAAAGCTGCGACACCACCACTCCGCAACATTCTCAACGACCAGCCAGATCTGCGAAAAGACCACAAAACATACGATAAGGCACGTTAGCAGCAGGAAACTAACACCTGCTCTGACCTGGTACAAAGTCGAACGACAGCCTGCCCACAAAAGGGAGCCCAGCCCAGAGCTACACCTGAAGAGCAACAGATGCAACAGATGCCATGGAGCCACTGATCATGTGGCCCGGACACCCAAGAGGGGCACAACACCCACCGCTACCACCCCCAGGACCACACCCCACCCCCCTGGACCCCCAATGCCCCCCCAGACCAACACTGAGGCAGCGCAGGCAAAGACAGCGACCCCCTGAAAACGCACCAACCTCACACACCCAACACCAGAGAATGACATTACACACCACAGGCTTAAAGGGACAACCAACATCCACCTCAGACAAAGCTGCTGGCCGTGCTGCACCTGTTGGCCTCTGGTACCTACCAACCAACAACTGCCTGAGTTGGAGGAGCCCCATCAAATCTCCTCAAACCTGTCCTGGATGCCATCATCAGCTTGGTACCCCAGTACCAATACTTCCCCCACACTGCCCAGGAACAGCTGGAGACCAAGCAAGGCGTCTACGCCATATCTGGCTTCCCGCACATTTTGGGTGCAATTGAATGCACACGTGTCCTACTGGTGCCCCGGCAACACTGCACACAATAACTGCAACAGAAAGCACACGCATCCCATCAATGTGCAGGCAATAGGGGTCCCCGGGAAATCCCCACCAACGTCGACGACAACCACCCAGGCAGTGTGCATGAATCCGACATCTCCCAACAGTCCATCAGCAACCAGTGCTTCCAGGATGGCCCCTAAGGAAATGCACTGCTCATTGGCAAGTACCAAATGAACACAACACACACCTCAACTCCACAATCTCCACTCCACAATCATGCAACACACAATACTGGGAATGCACACATTACAAACTCACATACAACATGCCAAACAACATGCCCACCCACCTGACAAGACAGCACAACTTACTGTGGCAACCTGGGCTAGCCATGTACATGAGCCATCAACTTCATGGCACATCAGCCACACAATAGCTGAATGTGGGGAGAGGTGGGAACCAGGCATGTGCGAACGAGGCATGAATGAGAATGTACCCATTGCCAAGGGTGGCGTGGATGTGATGGCCAGACTGCAGTATGTAGACCACACACATATCCATGTCGACATTCACCGCTGGTGTATGGAGTACAGTGGACAGTGGACACAACCATGTCACCCCAGCCACTGGGGAAGCTTGCAGAAATGTAGCTTGTGACGCCCCCCCCCCCGGTAAGCGTGAGCGGAGTGGCCTGGCCCGGCGTACACCAGGCCAGCGTAGGGGTGTGAATAAAAAGCATGTAGCCCTGGGCGTGGTTCTCTTCTGGAATGCCCAACGTCTCTGCCAGGGCGGCGCCACAAGGCCTGCCATGAGGCCAACGCCGTTGCCGTTGCCGTGAGTGGTGTGGCCTGTGATCCTGTGCGCCTGTAGCACCCCAGGCCGTTGGTTCCCGAACTTCGACTTGCCAGCCCCTGCGCACCCAGGCCTCACTGCTCACCTGACGACACCGGCGTGTGTCGAAGAGGGCGCACCACATGCCGGTGCAAGCTCCAAGCCCCAGGCACACTTACCTGGCAATCTGCAATACGACCATCACGGCCTCCGCGAGCAAGGCCCTCAGTACTCCTTTCCCATTGACATACTCTACCGGCATACACAGCGGACTAGTAGGTCACACATTTGGAACTGAGTCTTGATTACACTATGGCATATAACTTCATTTATAGCAGATTTGATGTCACTATACTCCCTTCGATGTGGTGCCACCAAGTATTAGTAGTGCATCACAACCACAAGATTCTGTGGGCCCATGCCCACTGCCCTCGGCCTACGCTGCACCCGAGTAGGTCACACTTGGAACTGAGCATCGATTTCTCAATGGCAGAGTACATATCATTGCACGCAAGGAGAGGTGTAAGAGGATAACGCGTTGCAGTCAGGAGGGAAAAAGGATCATCGTTAAGGAGGTGACCGAACACTACCGACAACTGCTCTGGTGTCACTAAGTCTGTGCATCGCAAGCCAACGACACGTGGCTGTGGGCCACTGCTGACAGCTACCTCCGGCCTACACTGCGGTCGAGTAGGTCACACAGTTGGAACTGAGTCTTGATTTAGCAATGGCCGAGTTCATAAAATTGTACCGGCATCATCGCAGACTGCAACCCCTCTCAGCCCCGGTGCCACGAAGTCTGTTCACCGTCATTCATGGGCACTCTCTGTTTGAACTTTGGTGGCGGCTGAGTCTATGGACTGGTGGTTGTCATCATCCTCATGTAGCTGATACCTAAATGGTGGTGAAAACAAGGCTGCAGCATTCCACTCCTCCATTTGCTGCTTCCGGACGGCTTCTGCCCTCTGCATCATGCCCTGAAAGACACCCTCCACTGTCCCCAGCAGCCCTCCGCCACATTCACCTCGGACATCGATGAGGCCCTACCTCAGAGCACCTGGCGGGGTGCCTGTGCCGGCCACTGTGCATCCGGGGCCACTAACTCTGGGCAGCTCAAGTCATGGACCCTGTGTGATAGGATATTGGATGGCCTCTGTGAAGATGGCCTTGGGGTCATCAGCGCCATGTGTCTGTGGCCCTGCGCTGTCCACTGCCTCTGGCCTCAACTGCGGCCCACCAGGGCTCACAAATCAAATCGAGTCCTGACCGGCCCGGACATCACATCACCGTAGGAGGCACACGCCACCACCGCCAGGACCAACTTTAACCGACAACTGCCAGTGTCGAAACGGTCGTACTGGCAGACTGACGCAGTTGCTCACACCTGTCGTGGATGCCATCTTCTGCCTGATCCCCTGCTCAGCACTCCAGGTGCCACTAACTCAGTGCACCACAAATCATCGTCCATTACTGTTTTGGTTATGTGCTGTGGAGAGGTCACGCAGCAATGTCACCTCAGGCAGTGTGGTAGACCTGGGACGATGATGAGGAAGATGATGCATGTGTGACACCCCTCCACTGCAGCTGCATCAGGAATGTCCCAAAGGGACACAATCCTAGACAATTTGTTCACAAGAGCACGCTCCGCTCTAGTGCCCCAATCTCAGTGCACTGCAACTCACGGACACTTCTGTTTGCTCATTGTGTGACCTCTGGACTTGCTCCGGCTACCTCCATGATGCTCCGCAGTTGTCTCTGTAATGCTGATGTTGTCTGTTTCTGTATTCATAGTGTTTACTGCTGTATTAGTTGCCAGCACCAGCAACTCCCTGAGGGCTGGCTTACACTCACCCCACACACATCCAGCACAGGCATCACTGTGCATGTGACCCTGCCAATAAAGGGGCCGGGCGCACGTGCCTGTAGCCAGTTGCAAAAACTATCTGCGTGTGTCCATGTGGTCATGATGTGTGCATGAGGGCCCCAGGCCCTACAACATTACATTGTGCTGTGTACAGCGGACAAAAACCATGTCATCGCAGGCAGCAGGTTAGAGCTTGGAGACGTAGCTTTGTCGTCAGCCACTCGATACATAAGAGGGGTGTACTGGGCCGTCGTACGGAGAACCAGCGTGGGTGTGTGAATTGTCATTCCGGGGCTCTGGGCGTAGTTCAGTACAGGAAATGTGCAGATGCATGTGTCTCTGTCGCAGTGTGGGTCTCCTTTGTGGGGTGTAGGTGGTCCCTGATGGGACTTAGACACCCCGTATGTGATGTAGTTTGGCTTCCATGAGCTCTGAGCCCACCCACACCTGTTCGAACACCTCCTTTTGGCATTCTGGCATTGGAATGCGATGTGTGCCTCGTGGAAGTGTTGGGAGCCAGCCGTGGTGGCGGGTGCTTCCTGCTGTGTGGTCTGTGCAGGGGCTGGGGTCTCCTCTATGTAGCTTGGCTGCCCTGCTCCTGGGGGTGGGTTGCCTGAGATGTCCATGAGCTGTTGTAGGGCGTCGGTGTCGAAGGTGTGGTGGTCATCTCCAGCATCACTGATAGGTTGTCTGTCTGCCCTGCTGGAGGTGTTGTTTGTCCCTCTGCAATGTAAAGGGGAGATGCATGATCCTGGTAATTGTGGGTGTGAAGTGTGCTACACATCATTGTGCATGTGTGCCATTGTGCCCATCTCCCCACGTCCCCCCAGTCCCTGGTCGTTACTCACACTGTTGTTGTGTCAGGTCCTCCCGAGCTGTGTCCGGACTCCCGACTCCTTGCACCGTCTCCACACTGATGACTGTGGCCTACATTTCCTCCAGCTCCTCCTGTGGCTCAGGACTCCCACCCCGTCGCCGTTGCTGCCTTCCTGTTGGCAGCAGCTTTGTGCCTGGTTTAGGTTTTCACATCATGCCAGTGCCTCTTGGCTTCCTCCATTGGCCTCCTCGACACTCTGACTGCCTTCAAGGTAGTCTAGTTGTGGGTCAGTTGATGGTAGTGTTCTGACACCTCTGTGACGCTGATCTGGTTTACCTGCGGACTGCACCCCGTCTTCCTCTCCCTCTTCTCCTTGGCCTTCCCCGACCCCGTTGTTCCTTGCTGGTGGTCTGTGGGGCTTGTGGGGTTCACGTTGGCCTCTGCGCTCGGTCAGGGTGCATCCATGTTACTACGCACATTGGATTGTTTCTGGTGTGTAGTTTTTGTAGCTTTTATAATGCATTTTCCCGCCAGACGTGTGGGATTTGCAAGCCTGTCGCTGGTTTTCGCTGCTTTTTGTATCGCGATTGGCCTCATCGCAACTTTTGTTGCGTACGTGTTTCGCATTTTTACGGGTGGCGCTGTCTGGAGACTATCGCATGGTACCGCCGTGTTGTGAATACTTAGTTAACACGGCGTAATTTTCCAGTGATAGACTGCGATGTTGATTGTTGCGTTAAGTTACTTTTGTGATGGTTATCACACGTTTTCGAGAATATCCCCCATTGTTCTTTTGCTCACTACACCACCCCAGTTTGGACCAGACATATGCAAATCAGTCTTGACCCTGCTTCTCATGGCAACAGTCCAGCCCAAACTGCCAAGCCAGGTCCTCCCTGAACCAGAAACAAGCAACCTGAGACCAGTTTCGGGATATCACCCCTCATCAGCCAAGCTAGCTTGAATCCAGTGAGCAAGGGACTTACATATGGGCATACCCATTCCTCTTAGGGCGAAAAGTGCTGCAGCAACAAATGATGCACGGAATACTGAATGAATCAAACATTCACCCCCAGTCAAGTGATCTGAGATAAATCCATCATTCTTTTGCTCACTACGCCACCCCAGTTTGGACCCAGCCATATGCAAATCAGTCTTGACCCTGCTCCTCCAGCCCGAGTTCGGGCTGGACTGTTCCCATGAGGGCCTGGGTCAAGACTGATTTGCATAGGGTTGGGTTTATGCTGGGATGGCATGGTGGGCAAAAGAACTATGGATTTATCCCAGATCTCTTGGCTGGGGGTGAATGCTTGATTTGTTCCACATTCCGTCCATCATTGTGTGTCTTTTACTTTCTCCCCCTAAGGGCGCCGGGTATGCTCAGACATGAGTCCCAGGCTCACTGTGCCACTGGATTCAAGCTAGCCTAGCTGATATTGGGTGATACCCCGAAACCAGTCCCAGGGTGCTTGTTTCTGGTTCAGGGAGGACCTAGCATGGCAATTCAGGCTGGACTGTCGCGATTAGGACCTGGGTCAAGACAGATTTGCATGTGGCTGGGTCTAAACTGGGGTGGCATGGTAAGCAAAAGAATGATGCATTTAATCTAGATATCTTGACTGGGGGTGAATGTTTGATTTGTTCTGCATTCTGTCCATCATTATGTGTCTGTTGCTTTCTCACCATCATTATGTGTCTGTTGCTTTCTCACCCTAAGTGCACCAGGTATACCCAGACGTGGGCCCCAGGCTCACTGTGCCACTGGATACCAACAAGCCTGTCTGATGAGTGGTGATACCCCAGAACTGGTCCCGGGAAGCTTGTTTCTGGTCCAGGCAGTTTGGGCTGGACTGTTTCCATGAGGTGACGGGTCAAGACTGATTTGCATATGGCTGGGTCTAAACTGGGGTGGCATGGTGAGCAAAAGATCAATGGATTTAACCCAGATCTCTTAACTGGGGGTGAATGTTTGATTTGTTCTGCATTCCGTCCATCAGTGTGTGTCTTTTGCCTCCTTCCATAGCCTTCATTAAGTCCAACACATATCTATACTGCATAATCACACAGTGATTATGCACACATAAACTGCCACAGTGATCAATTAAAGCGCTGCGAGGCCTCCGGGTAGTCTATGCGCTATATAAATATAATTTTTCATTTCATTTCATAATCATCACTCTCATTAATCGCAGCTTTTCCTTGATCGCGTGGCCTTCATCAACTCCCAGCGGGTTATCTGAAGCCAAAGTTAAGTTGCTTGTGCTTGGATGAACGGATGCATGCTTCCAAAGAAGATCTGGCCATCATTGAATAGCTTGAACGCTTGGGGGACATCTTCCCAGGCTGTAATACCATAATAGTCTGCAGCTCTCTTCCTCTGAAGATGATGTAGCAAGGTCATTGGATGGCTTATGAGATGGTCCTGTAGCTCCGAAATATCGACTCCTGGAATAGGAAGTGCGCACAGTGACCAAAGAAAAGAGTCCTTGCCTTCCTGAAGGAAGTAGCATTTATAGTCACTTACCACAACTCCAGTAGAAATTCATTAACCCCTTCGCTGCCAGGCCTTTTCCCCTCCTGTGCCACGCCCTTTTTTGGCTATTTGGGGTAGTGCCCCTGTACCTTTTTGACCACATAAGCAATCCACGCCAAATTTGCGTCCTTTTCTTCCAACATCATGGGGATTCTGAAGGTACTCAGGGTTTGTGGATTCCCCTGGAGGGGTCACAGAAAAGAGCCAAAATACAGCAAAATGTAGGTTTTTTTGGGGAAAATGGGAAAAACGGGCTGCAAATGAAAGCTTCTGAGTTTTCCCCTGCAAGTGTTATCAAAAAAGGGTTTGTGGGGCTGAAATCACCATTTTCCCAGATTTTAGGGGATAACAGACTTTTGTCAGAAACCCAAAAATTTTTACACAGTTTTGGCATTTTTCTGGGACATAGCCTATTTTTGCTATTTTTTGTGCTTTCGACCTCCTTCCAGTTAATGGTAGAAATGGGTACAAAAGCAATAATGGATCCTGGAAAGCTATACATTTTAGAGAAGTAAACAAAATTCTATATTCAGCAAGGGGTCATTTGTGTAGATCCATCAAAGTTTTTTTATAGAAACTAACTGTTAAATAGAGGATAAATTGAAAATTTGTTGAATAAAAAAGACTTTTGTGTCAACGTTTTCACCTGTAACTTCTTCTAATTATGACAGCTCTTTGAAAGCAATATACCGTTACATCTGCTGGACATTACTGGTTGTGGGGATATATAGGACTTGTAGGTTCACCAAGAACCCGACGAACCCAGATCCAAAAACTGAGCAGCAACTTGCAATGGTTTTTTATTATGTACCGGGTATATAGTAATTATTCTGTAAAAATGTGTACATGGAAAAATTGGTATGAAAAACACCTATGTATTTCTGAAATGGGAACAAAATATAGAGTTTAGAAACAGTAGATATTTGCACATTTCCGAAATTGGGAATACTCATACTAGCATGAGAATTATCAGTCATTTTTTAGAACGACTTCTTTTTTACACAATGTCTTTCATTTGGAAGGCAGAAATGCATCGAAAGTCAAAAGGTAATAACAGTTCCTTTACAAATCTGAATTACCCTAAGTCTCCCGATAAAAATGGTACCTCACTTGTAGGGGTAGGCATAGTGCCCACAACAGGAAATGGCTCAAAACCCAACGTGAACACACCACATTTTCACAATGCAAAATTACCCTTTTTTAGCAAAGTGCCTAGCTGTAGTTTTTTAACCCTAGCTCTGCCGGCACCTAGGGAAACCTAGCAAACCTATACATTTTTGAAAACTAGACACCCAGGGGAATCTAAGATGGGGTGACTTGACTGCCTCCCACCAGGTTCTGTTACCCAGAATCCCTTGCAAACCTAAAACATTGCCAAAAAAAAACATTTTCCCCACATTTATCTGGTGGAAAGTTCTGGAATCTGCGTGGATCCGCAAATTTCCACCCACCCCGCGTTCCCCAAAGTCTTCCGAGAAAAATGGTACCTCACTTGTGAGGGTCAGCCTAGTGCCCGCGACAGGAAACGGCGCAAAATGTAACATGGACACACCTCAATTTCGTAGCGAAAAATGACCCTTTTTTGGCAAAGTGCCTAGCTGTAGTTTTTGAACCATACCTCTGCCGGCACCTAGGGAAACCTAGCAAATCTATAAATTTTTGAAAACTAGACACCCAGGGGAATCCAGGATGGGGTGACTTGACTGCCTCCCACCAGGTTCTGTTACCCAGAATCCCTTGCAAACCTCAAAAATTGCCAAAAAAACCACATTTTCCCCATATTTCTGTGGTGGAAAGTTCTGGAGTCTACTTGGATCCCCAAATTTTCACCCACCCAGTGTTCCCCAAAGTCTTTCGAGAAAAATGGTGCCTCACTTGTGTGGGTCGGCCTAGTGCCCGCGACAGGAAACGGCGCAAAACGCAACGTTTACACACCTCATTTTCGCTGTGAAAAATGACCCTTTTTTGGCAAAGTGCCTAGCTGTAGTTTTTTAACCATAGCTCTGCCGGCACCTAGGGAAACCTAGCAAACCTATACATTTTTAAAAACTAGACACCCAGGGGAATCCAGGATGGGGTGACTTGACTGCCTCCCACCAGGTTCTGTTACCCAGAATCCCTTGCAAACCTAAAAAATTGTCGAAAAACCCCATTTTCCCTACATTTCTCTGGTGGAAAGTTCTGGAATCTGCGTGGATCCACAAATTTCCACCCACCCCACGTTCCCCAAAGTCTTCCGAGAAAAATGGTACCTCACTTGTGTGGGTCAGCCTAGTGCCCGCGACAGGAAACGGCGCAAAACGTAACGTGGACACACCTCAATTTTGTATCGAAAAATGACCCTTTTTTGGCAAAGTGCCTAGCTGTAGTTTTTGAACCATAGCTCTGCCGGCACCTAGGGAAACCTAGCAAACCTATACATTTTTGAAAACTAGACACCCAGGGGAATCCAGGATGGGGTGACTTTACTGCCTCCCACCAGGTTCTGTTACCCAGAATCCCTTGCAAACCTAAAAAATTGCCAAAAAAACACATTTTCCCCACATTTCTCTGGTGGAAAGTTCTGGAATCTGCATGAATCCACAAATTTCCGCCCACCCTGCGTTCCCCAAAGTCTTCCGAGAAAAATGGTACCTCACTTGTGTGGGTCGGCCTAGTGCCCGCGACAGGAAACGGCGCAAAACATAACGTGGACACACCTCAATTTTACAGCGAAAAATGACCCTTTTTTGGCATATTGCCTAGCTGTAGTTTTTGAACCATAGCTCTACTGGCACCTAAGGAAACCTAGCAAACCTATACATTTTTGAAAACTAGACACCCAGGGGAATCCAGGATGGGGTGACTTGACTGCCTCCCACCAGGTTCTGTTACCCAGAATCCCTTGCAAACCTAAAGAATTGTCCAAAAAAACACATTTTCCCCACATTTCTCTGGTGGAAAGTTCTGGAATCTGCGTGGATCCACAAATTTCCACCCGCCCCGCGTTCCCCAAAGTCTTCCGAGAAAAATGGTACCTCACTTGTGTGGGTCGGCCTAGTGCCCGCGACAGGAAACGGCGCAAAACGCAACGTTGACACACCTCAATTTCACTGTGAAAAATGACCCTTTTTTGGCAAAGTGCCTAGCTGTAGTTTTTGAACCATAGCTCTGCCAGCACCTAGGGAAACCTAGCAAACCTATACATTTTTGAAAACTAGATACCCAGGGGAATCCAGGATGGGGTGACTTGACTGCCTCCCACCAGGTTCTGTTACCCAGAATCCCTTGCAAACCTAAAGAATCCAGGGATGTATGACTTGCGTGGATCCCCCAACGTTTCCTTACCCAGAATGTTCTGCAAACCTCAAATTTAGCTGAAAAAAATCACTTTTTTCACACATTTTTGTGTGGGAAAGTTGTGGCATCACCGGGCTGACACAAATTTCCTACCACCCAGCATTCCCCCGGGTCTCCCGATAAAAACGCTGCCTCACTCGTGTGGGAGGCCCAAGTACCCGTGACAGGCAAGGGCCCACAACGTAGTGAGGCAACATGAAAATTGCCTATCTCAAAACGACCTGGTTTTGCATGGGGGGTCACTTGGGTTTTTGGCCCGGTGCTCGGCGGCCACCTAGGGAAACCTACCAAACCCACACATTTCTGAAAACTAGACATTCGGGGGATTCCAGGGAGGTATGGCTTGCGTGGATCCCCCAACGTTTCCTTACCCAAGTTAGTCTAGATATAGTCTCATCTCACAGTGACTGATACCTCTGTTATATGCTATTATCAGTCTGGTTTCCTTTCCATAAAGAAAGGGCCCTGCACCCAAATGTAGCACCATGGTACTAATGACCATGAAATTATACTGATCTATTTACTCTGAAATATGTCCTTTCCTGACAATCGTGGGGCCGAAGTGTAGTGGAGTAATTTTTGCAGAGAAGCATAGGATGGAATGACCTTAAAATCCCTGCTGCAAATTTGGAATCAAAGAGCAGACAAAACAAGAAGTATTAGAAGTCTGCATACCTATCTCCGTCATGTGTTGATACCACATATTATCTAATAAACCAGCATGAATACTATGGGATACATTTTTCTGTTCAGATGCTGCTCTCTGCAAGTGCATAATACTTTCACATAAACCCATACAAGAAGTAATATACCATTTCAATGTAGCCGCCAGCATAAGAAGACACAAACAGAAAACAAAACAGCAATACATAACTGTCCGCAAGTAGATTCGACAAAATACTCCAGTCACGCTTTGAAGGGAGACATTGCTACTCTTGTGTCTCGCTTTCTCCCTCTTGTTCTCCTTCTGTCTGTTGAAGTATCTGAGGCAAGGCAGGGTCCAGTCTGACATCTTTAATATGTATCCATGGTTTCCTGCTATCCACCTTCACTGCAGTAGGGGTGCTCATTGTCACTGAGAAGGGGCCACTGTCTTTGCATCTTTTCATTGCCGGACATAGACTTTCTGGCCAACGGGTATCGGACTGTTCTGCTGGGCTAAGGTGGTCTTCTCCATTCGCCATACCTGTTTAGAGAAGAACATGACAGATTTTATTAACTCGAACAAATATTAACTCAATTTATCATCTAAAACTTCAGATGTCTTATTGGCATCTGTCTTTTGCCTCGCTATCATTAAAGGGGTGGGCATGGGACGTCCTGTCACTATTTGACATGGTGTTAAATGGTGATCACTTCCTGGTTGATTTCTGATGGCATACAAAGCCACTGGTAGGCAGTTCAGCCATTTCTTTTGCAGAGTACCACATTGTTTGCTTATTTTATTCTTAAGGAGGCCGTTCATGTGCTCCACTATTCCATTACTTTGGGAGTGATAAGCAGAGGTCAATCTGTGTTTTATTCCTAAAGAGGTGCAAATATGTTGAAATACCGGGTTAACAAAATGTGGTCCATTATCTGAGCTGATCGCCTCTGCCACACCCCATCTCGGTATCACCTCTCTTATCAGGAAATTGGCTGCTGCTTTAGCATCATTATGTACACAGGGTCCTGCCTCAATCCATTTTGAGAATAGACAATCAGCTACTATAAGATACATGTAATTGTTAAATCTTTCTATCATGTCAACAAAATATAAGTGGAGACTTTTAAATGGACCTGTTGGGCGTGGTATTGTTGACCTTTAAGGTCGGCTGGGGGCTAAACTTTTGACATATGGCGCATTCTGCAATGTACATAGTAATCATTTCGGATAGTTGTGGAATAAACCAATCTGCCTGTCATGTCACAAGAAGATACTCTTTTGCCGTGTGTGATGGGAGGTGTAGTTGCTCTAGAGCTGTGTTCAGCAGAGCTTGTGGAAATACTGGTTTACCTGTACTTTCTTTTATTTATTAAATATTTGTATTAAACAATTGCTCAGTGCACATCAAATGGTACAATCATCTACACACAATGTGACTTTTCAAGACAGTGAGGCATAACATTGATACCGTTGCAAGATTGATAGACATGGTAAAGATCACAGAGGTATAATTGTGATTTCATGCAAATATTATTGTTATTAATTACCCTGAGGACCACTAACCTCCCTCTTCACCCTTTAGCTACCCTAATCGGGCCTTTACCTGTACTTTCTTGCCTATAAATAAAATCTGTTGGTGACTGAATGCAAATTCGCTGTTCCCAGAGCTCCCTTTCGTGAGGTAATGCCTGTTCTTTCAATTCACACAAATGCAATTTAGCCGTCTCTGTATATGGCGGTGTTAATTCTGTAGCATCCCGTTGCCTGCTTGTCATCATACCTAATGTCTGTTCATCGCATTAATTGTCATTCAGGGAAGCTTTAATTCCTTCTTTCGCAGCCCAATCTGCCAAAGCATAAGGTCTTGCTGATTGGTGTGCACTGTGCACTTTATCACTGATACCTGAATGGAAGTGTTAAAGTGTTTATTAATTGTGCCAATAAATCTTTAAGCATCACAGGGGATCCATTAGATTTAAGAAATCCCTTCCTTTCCCATCTGTGAATGCTAGAATGTACAGTGGTGGTAACATATGCTGAATCTGAATAAATGGTGCCCTCTCGTCCCCTAGCGCATTGCAATGCGTCAATGATGTCCACTAATTTAGCTGCTTGCGCTGAAAAATAAGAAGGTAGTGGCATCTGGCTAATGATTTGACAGTGGCGGCAAGGGACATTTGAAAGGGGTGTGGCATAAAAGTTTGGTATGATTTTTATGTAGCGAGCGACAAAAGCAAGCTTAACGGAGAAACGTGGGGTCCAGAGTGGGTCCTCCTCCCAAGAAATAATTGAAAAAAGATTGGCAAATGGTGCCTTTTAAAGCAAATTCATTCAGTGATAAAGCATGGCTTATAAAGCAGTGGGAACATATAGTCTTGAAATATTAAACACATTAAAAACTGCCCCATATCTTATTGCATTAATGTGCTCAACAGTTACGGTAATGTTGAAGTTGTACAGCACGACAATTTCAGGCTCTTTAAAGTGTGTGCTTGCCCAGTGTCTTGCACTGCAAGCAGCAACAACTTTGGAAGAAAATGCTCTAACCAGGCTTCGGGAAGCACCCACAGCTGCTGGCTGCAACCACTCATATAGAAATACGTGCACACAGGTCTTCAAGTGGGATGAGAATAGTGGGGGCTCTGCAAATATTTTCACATCCAGGCACTCTTTTCACACACCTTTTCATAGAATTTCAATTGCACCTGGAATACATGACCATTGTTCTGTGTGCTCTGCAGAGAGGCCAACCCACTGACAAGCACTTTGCTTTGCCTACAGCCTCTGTGCCAGATCTCTCAATCAAAGCACCTCTTAAACACTCAGCCCGACTCAAAGTATAAACTATACAACAGTAATAAGATGCTCAAAATAATACAAAAACACAACATGAAGAAATTGCTAACACTCTTGGGGAATGCAAAGATTAAGTAAAACATGTAAAATAAGAGAAGAACGAAATCACTGGCATTCATTGCCTTCACGTTTTTAACATTAATTTTTGGCATTAATGTTAAAGGCATGAACATAGGGACAGTTTCATCACCTTACAGCACATATTTCTCCCTTTGCACTTGACTCAGATATTTGGATATTCCCTACACTGCCGCCAGACTGGTTTCATGAATACGAATATGAGTGCATTTTCACAGCCATCTTCTGATAGTTCAGTATATAACTTTAATTAACATCTGGGGTAAAAAGTGAGGCTATGGTAGACATTCACATTTCTTAATTTTCGGGGATATACCAACCATTATCCATGCCTAAGAAGCATTTTGTGGCTGGCAGATCTTTGTCTCTAATCTACCTTTGGTTGTCATTTCACTGTAACCCTACCCTGGTGCACAGGTTCAGTTCGCTGAACCAGCAGATTATTAATGCGGTGAGCGTCTAACTCACTGACCTACCTACGGTTTTTGAAAAAGGCATTTAATTATGTGATGCATAAGCTGTCATGAAGCTCAGAAAGCATTTACAAACTTCCCCCTACCACTGTTTAGCCAGGGTTACTTTACAGCCCAGAAACTGAAAAAAAGAACTGAGGAAAAAGGCATTTTCAATAATCATGTGCAGATAAGAACATTTGCCCAAAAATGTTAATTTGGATATTAAACGTGTTCTGTGCAGGCCGCCTTGCTACATAGAATCAAACTGGAAGTTGGTGTCTGCTGCAAGGAAGGGCCTAAGGTATAGGGTCCTTATACTAACAGAGAGGGGAAAAATAAAATAGAAGGGCAATTTCAGGGGAAATTAAATGCACAGATAACAAGCATTCAGCAACTAAAGTGAGTGCCCACAAGATATTTGGATTAACTTCGCAAGGGAACAAAAACCCTGCTCGTCTTTTGGATCAATTTTGTGGGACAACATATACAGCAGTTCTATTTCTAAAGGGGCCAGCGACATAAAGCCAGGGCCTGGGGTGTCACAGTGGGGGAGGTTAGCATGGTGAGGGGTCTCAGCGCAATATACATAAACCAAGAGTAGCATGATAACACTTACCATTACTGAGGACAAGGCACCAGATCATACGTACTTGTATCCACTCCTACCTGTGATGAATGGGAAAGTGTGGGATCTATGCAGACCCCCCAGGATTTAGCGATTTTGCAATTTGCTTTTTTTTTTTTTGTCCTCATCTCACCTTTAAACCAAGGCAGATTTTACAAACCGAGAGTTAAGGATCTGGGCGCCCTTCGGCTCACTGCATAGGTCTCTGCCCCCCTTGGGCTTCCTCACGCTGTTGAGGATAGGTGTAATCATTGGACCAGGGCCAGGATTCAGTCACTATAGCTCTACCGATTGATCAGTTGCAAACGGCCTCCCCACTCTAAAAGAGGAGACCAGATGTTTCCATCTACTTCTGTCCTGTCTCCCTGGTCCAAACATGCCATGTTCAGCGCAGCTTTTACCCAGTTTTCTCTGTTGGGGGGAATCGGGTCTTTCCACCTTAGACAGATCTCCCTTCTAGCCAGAATAATAAGATATAGTAATAATCCCATTTCTAGTTGTGACAATGCTTCCTTAATGCGATCATTTGAGCCAAAAATCACAAGAATTACATCAACTTCCAATTCTATGTCAAAAATGGATGTCAAGATATCCCCCACATTCATCCAGAATAGACACAATTCTATACATTCAAAAAACATGTGAATATCGTCAGCTTTGTCATTTTTACATCTAGGGCATTGTGGGGTCGGAGCCGGAGCAAACCTAGCAATTCTGGCCGGGGTATAATAAAGCCTGTTCAGCACAAAAAAATGATTTTTTTTTAGCCTAGCTGGCTTTATAAATCTGTATAGTAATTTAAGAGAGGATTGAAAACGATCTTCCATGGGGTAGGCTTGGGGGAGAGAGCTCCACACCAATGCTTGTGAGGGGATCTCTCTATCCTCCGCTTCCAGCAGGTTTGCATACCAAAGCGATATTTCTTTTTTCCTTGGAAGCGGATCTTGAAATAATTGCTCCAGGTCCCAATTCTCTTTAACTTCACTCACTTCTGCCTCGTACCATGATCTTAACTGAAGGTATTTGAACCTTGAAAGGGTGGGGCCAATCTTGACCTCTAACAGCTCCCATGGGAATACCCCCTCTGAATCAACCAAGTCCGACCATTTCCACAGACCAGCCTTCCTTATAGGGGCCGCTAGACTATCCTTCAAACATTCTGGAGTCCCCGGTGAGTCCCATATTGGAGAAAAGTTGGAAAAATAGCCTATACCCAGAATTCGCCTCATTTTGTACCAATTAGACAAAGCGGTTTTTAAAACTTTGAGGCGTACACGTTTAAAAAATCTGGGGGCTCCAAATTTATACAAAAACCCACCGTGCCCATTTCCTCCCTCTGCCGATACCATTTCCCCCAAAAGCCTACCCCATTTAGTCTCTACCGGAGTTGTTAATAGCATCCTAGTACCCTTAAACTGAAATGCCATTAGGTACCAATTAATATCTGGCAAAGCTAAACCACCTTTCAGAAGCTTCCTTCTTAGTTTCTTCCAAGATAATCTAGCACTCTTTTGCCCCCATATAAAACTTCCAATTTTGCCCTGAATTTTACTGATGATTTTTTGTGGGAAAGTTAGAGGAATCGTGTTAAAAAGATATGTCAATTTAGGAAGGACCGACATCTTTACTAGGTTAACTCTTCCATTGATCGTCATGGGAAGGTTTTTCCACCTAGCAAAGAGGTAATCTATGTCTTTTTCAATTTTGACCAGATTTAAGAGAGGTATTTTCTTCAGATCCTTCACTATTTTTATCCCGAGATATTTAAACTCCCCACTCTCAGGGCCTCGCCTTTAGGCTGTATTCCAACACATTATTTCTGTTTTATCCGAGTTAACTAAATATCCCGACAATAAGCCGAACTCCCGATTTTGCAATTTGCAAACAAATCATGAAATCCGCACTTTTGTAAAAATGCTCTGGTTTTTACAAAAGTGCCCAGAATATATGTTAAAAAATGGTGTTCACCCTCTCTTTATTGGCCCTGTGTTGCCACTGAGCCATTAAAGCGAGGGTGAACAACATGCAGGCAGCAGAGGTGATAAATTCCTCTGTCGCCTGCCTTTGAAATGCATCGCTTCCTCTCCTGAGCAATTAGCCTGCAGACCACCTTACACCTTTGTGTGCCACCTGCGGACCCTGCAGGCCATTTGAAAGCACACGTCTGCAGTATTTTTGTGGCAAGCACATATTTTGCATACTGCAAAAATACTGCTGATTTTGAGATTTTGGACTGCAAAGTTTGCTTTTTTTGGCCGCCAAATTTGCCACCCAAAGCCACAAAATCCTGGGGGTTCTGCCTATGCCTGTGAATGATGGACGGCTGCTCTCACGCAGGAATGGAGACTCCAACACCCGAAACCATGATGCTAAAAGCGTCACTGGCCTTCAGTGGATACTGCCACAGACCACAATGGAAATGAAGGGTTTTAGAATGGTAAGCCTTGCGTCATGCATCACAATGCAGAAAGTTGATTTACTGCCTGGCTTACGTCTCTTGCTTCACAGCGAGGCGGGCAGGCAGCCTAGAACAGACAGCCCAGGCTTAAATAGATCTATCTGCTTAGAGATATGATTGCATCTCTCAATAAATGATCTATTTAATATTTGTATAGGAATGTGTAAGGAATTTCTCTGGGGTGCAGCCCCAGAGCCCTAATGAAGAAACCACCTCTAGTATCAGATGCTCTCTGTTGTTCAGCTCCTACAACTGCTGCCCCTGAATGTCTAATCCATGTTTCCTGATCTATGTAAGAAGCTCCATCAACAAAGAGTAACATGCTCCCTGGGAAGGGTCGTCCCCTACCTTACTTTCTTCATCATGTACTTGTTTATCATTAGTAACTGGTTGTGCAAAAATGTTGCTGGATTAACTGAATGACAGCGAACCACTTGTAAAGCTGGTACTGAAAGTATTTGTGAGAAAGTGCCATCTTTCTTGCATGGTATGCCCCCCCCCACTTTTTGCTGAATTGCTGATGTACTTTGACTGAGTGTGCCCTGGGCTCCTGCCAATCAGGTACCCAGGGCCTGTGTTCCTTCCCTAAAACTGCATGACAACCTAAACCCAATTGGCATCTCTGGCCACAGGTCAGCCCCTGGTAAATGGTACCATAGGTACCCAGGGCACTGTGACCAGAGAAGGCCCCTAAGGGCTGCAGCACATATTGTGCCACCCTTAGGGACCCGGTACCTTTACACACACACACTGCTTTTTCAGGTTGAGTGTCTGGGTGCAGAACCAAATAGGGCGCCGACAGGGCACACATCCCTGTGTGCCATGCCCACAACACACACTGCCCTGCCATACATCAGTCACCCCTCTAGCTGGGTGCCCTATGCCAGTGGTGTGGGCACAGGTACATGAGCCCTGTGCCCCTACAGTACCCAGGTCCATTCCTGGGCACTGTAAGTGCAGTGCTGCCATTTAAGAGTATATGGTGCTGGGAGATCGTCAACACGAACTCCACAGCACCATGGTGGCTGCACTGAAGACTGAGAAGTTTGATATCAACCTTCTCAGCACAATAAACCCGCACTGATGCCAGTGTGGGATTTCATTTACAATGCACGACAGAGGGCATGTTAGAGATGCCCCCTGAACCTAACCTACAATCCACGTCTTGTCTGAGGGGCTGCCTAGGCTGCCACACAGCAGACATGTTGCTGGACCCCTGGGTAGAGAGCCATCGCTCTCCTGGGCCGTCAACGATGCACATCCTGGGTGAGGTGCTAGGTCTCCTCCCCCCGGATGGGCAGGGGAAGCTTCAAAGGCATTCCGCCTTTGTGAGCTTCTCCAGGCCACTTGCTGTACTCAGTAACTGGCCACTACCAGTTCTGACCCCCACTCTGGCGGGAAGACTGGCCGTAAACCCCAAGGAAGGAAAGGGGGTGTGCCAGCCTCTGCAAACCCCACCCCTCAGGTTGGGAAGGCGAGGGAAAGCACATCTCCGGGCTCTCACCATCTTGGAGATGGGAAGCCCTGGCCAATCAGGACTAGGCTACTGCCCCCCTCCCACAGGAGAGTGGTAGGATAGGGGGTGTACCCACCCCAGGGCAGGGACCCATTGGTCCCTGCCCTTAACCTGCTTGTAACGCCCCTAAATTTAGGGGCACCCTGAACCTTCCTTCCTTAGATCCAGATTCTGAAACAGCCATAAAAGATCAAGAAGACCTGCCGTGCAGCTGCTAACAAGAGGAAGACACCAACTGCTTTGGCCCTAGCCCTACCGGCCTGTCGACCCTCGAACCTGCTAAACCTCGGCATCTCCAGTGGCCAACAACCTCACAAACCCCGGAGGACCTGGCTACCTTGTGACTCTGAGCAACTGGGACTCCCACGAGCAGTGGTACTGCTCAAAGGAATTAACTGACCCTTGGCATCAGCCAGGAACCGCGGACCCTGCACTCTCTGCACCCGCCAAGCCTGGCCTGTGTCAGAGTGGACCAAGACCACGAGGATGTCCCCCCGGCGACTATGACCCCGAATCCAGCACCCAAGGACCCACCTCGACGCTCCTGACGACGCCTGCAGCCTCAGAACCAGGAACCCCTCCAACCGCGACCAGCAGAGAGTAGGATTTCCCGACGCCAAAAGGCACCCCTGCTCCCGGCACTCTGTGGCCCCCTGTGCCCCACTCTTGGGTGCCTACCTATCCTTCAGCTACCCAACTTACCTCTCAAAGTGGTGGTCGCACCTGAAGAATCTTCGTCCACAAGCTTGCAGCCTTTGTTCGTTCTTGAGCTTCTCCATTGCAAACCATTGAGCGCCCGACGGCTCAAAAGCACCCTGTACCCAGCCGCCCGAGTGGCCCTGGCAGTGCAGCTTCTACTCTAACCTACTTCCCCATTTGCCCCGAGCAAGTGACTAGGAGCCCAGCTCCGACAGCCGCATGGCCTGCTAGTCAGCAGCCACCAACCACAGGCCCCCTGCCTCCCATAGGATAACATTGGGCCTAACTCACTCTGCACCCGGCTGCCCCTGTGCCGCTGAGGGTGTAACAACTGTACTTACCTGACCCTGGGAGACACCTGAGTCTATGCCCAGAACCTTAACTCTGCCAGTCGAGTACTTGCCCAAAAGCCGATAACTCACTTTTCTTCCATAGGGTAACATCTACTGGTTTCACTGTTTCTAAACTTTAAAATATTCACCTAAAATAAACCGAGTGACGAAAACGAAAATACTCACCTGCTATCAGGAGAGATCCCAGTGCTGGATCTTGGTGGCCAGCACTGACCCTGAAAAGTAATTACAACCATACTTACCGCTAACTCAATTTTCTTCCATAGGAAACCATTGACTGTTTTTCTGTGAAATTTCTTCTGTCGATTTTTGCAAACTACAAATATTCTTTAAAAATCCCACCAACGGTGAAAACGTAATTATTTACCTGTTTTAGATAGATGTCCCAGTGCTGAACCTAGGAGCCCAGCACTGGATTACAAAAGTAACGAGAACATACTTTACCTGTAACTTGAATTTTCTTCCATAGGAAACCATTGACTGTTTTTCTGTGAAATTTCTTCTGTGTCGATTTTGCAAACTTACAAATATACTGCTTACAGGTGGTACACTAGTGCTGGATCCAGGATCCGACACTGAACTAGAAAAAGTAACAATAACCCCACTTACCTGCTAAGTGTTCTCCCATAGGATAACATTGGTGATTCTATTAGAAAAAGTTTCTTTCAACTTTTAAAATACCAAAATATTGCTTATAAATCACAACAGTAACGTATTTACTTACCTGTTTCGAGGAACTGTCCCAGGACTGAATCTAGGATCCAGTCCTGGAGATAGAAAAGTAATCCTTAAAGTAACTAATTGCATTTAACTTGAAATGCCCATTGAGCTCAATGTATTATTGTGTTTGAAATTGTGTTGCCTATTGCAACCACTGTAACTATTATATTTAAAAGTCTATTGCCTATTGAAAAGTGTTAGACCTGGCACCATTGGCGTGGGTCTCCCTTCCATTTTTCGCTGTTCGCTCCTCTGTTTTTGCTGGTGCTCTGGGCGCTGTGCCACTGCCATTCAGTGCCACAGCGCGAATGCTCCCTGTGTAAAGATGACACGTGAATTGGTATATCCATGATTGGCTTATTTGGTTTACCTGTTAGTCCCTAGTAGCGTGGCCTGTGTGTGCCCATGGCTGGTAAACCAAATGCTGCTGGTGGGCCTGCAGCGCTGGTTTGCGCCACCCACAGAAGCAGCTTGTAAAGTGTGTCTCAGACCTGCCACTGCAGTGTCTGTGTGCAGTCTAGAACTGCCATCTTGGCTGTGAAGTGCACCCACTTCACAGCCCCTGAACCTTCCCTTGGCATCATGTAAGCCACCCCTCTGGTAGGGTGCATTGTATGTGTAAGGTAGGACATGCTCTGATGTGTGTAGCATGTCCTGGTAGTGAATTACACCCAATTTCGTTTTTCACTACTGTAAGGCTTCCTGTTCTCCATAGGCTAGAATGGGAGGTTTGTCTATTACATTCTATAGTCCTAACTGACCCACAGAACATGGTAGAAAAACGAATGTAATATGCCTGAGCTCAGAATATTAAAATACATCTTTTAGTGACATTTATTTTTATATTCTGTGTTTGAAAATACCACTTTTAGAAAGTAGGTATTTTCTTGCCTAAGCCTTCCAGTGTGCTCTACTGTTATGTGTATTGGCTGTCCGGTTTTGGAGGGACAGGGCAGGCTGAGTCAGACCTGGGTTGAATAGAGAGATCTGCATTGGAGTATGGGGAGGGGTAGCTCCTGGACCTGAATAGGGCTGTGCCTGGCAAGGTGAATGCTGGCTCCACCTCCCACTGTGCGTCTGATGGCAGACCCCCTCTTTCTGAAAGGAAGGATGCAGCCTGGTAAACAAAGTGCGCCAGGGCTGGGCAGAACTGGTTCTGGCTGGGTTCAGTGACTTGTAGCTTCTGAGAACAAAGACTTTTGGGGTATAATTATCTGTGCTGAAACCCCTACAATTTGTATTGCTCCTGGACAACAAGAAGAACCTCTGTCCGTGTAACTGAAGGAATCTGCAGGAGAAGGACTGTCCTTGTGCTTGTGAGCTGTTTATTGGACTGGCCTGCAGTGGTTACTACTGGACTTGGAAGAAGAGGAAAAGGACTTTGAAGGAACTTTTATTTTTTGCTATAGCAATCAACCAAGGGCTAGAAGAGAGCTAGCCTCCTGCAGGAGTCTCAGGCACACCAGACTCCACCACCAGCCTCCTGTTTCCTCCCAGCGAGGATTTCTATCTGCAGGTGAGGCTCCTGTGAGTTCCAGGTCCTCTAGTTCTACTGTAGAGAAGAGAGTGCTGAAAAATCGTCGCTAACGCCCGTTAGCGAGCCGCTGCAGCTGAAGAGCGTAAGAAAAATCATCGCGCTGCTGCCGCCGAGTGCTCGCTACCGGAGATCATCGCATCACCTGTCTGCGGGCTGCCAAATGCTCGACAACCCGAAGATTATCGCATTACATGTTTGCGGGACTGAAAGCGCTTGCTAACCAAAGATCATCGCATCACCTGTCTGCGGGCTGCCAAATGCTCGCTAACCCGAAGATTATTGCATTGCACGTTTGCGGGCCTGAAAGCGCTCGCTAACCAAAGATCATCGCATCGAGTTCATCACTTCACGACATCGCAGAGCGGACGCCGAGCGTTCGCCATTTTCAACGCATCGCACCAGGATCGTCGCTCCCTCGGGGAGCGCCATTTTATTTCATCGCAACAAGATCGCACACGCAACAGGCTCGGTGCATCATCCTCCCTTCGCGGCAAGGATTTTATCGCATCGCCGGCTTAGCATGCAGAAGTTTGTCGCTTTGTCCTGCACACAAATCAGCGCATCATCCTCCCTTGCGGCAAGGATTCAACGCATCGCTGGTTAGCGTGAGGAAAATCATCGCTACAACTCCTTAGCAACATTTTTGTTGCTTTGCTACAGAATCCAGGTATCTTGTTAGTAAAAGGGTCGCAGAGACCACTGCCTTGAACTGAACTCCTCTTTGCACACCTTGAACTATTTTTGCAGCATTTAAAGGGTAACCCTATTTTTCTAGTATTGTGGATTTTTACTGTTATTGGTCTTGTGTTAAGTCTATATATAAAGATACTTATTTGTATAACTACTTGAGTGGTGTCCCTTTGTAGTGTTCTTCACTGTGTTACTGTGTATGGTCATAAATGCTTCACACACTGCCGCTGAGATAAGCCTAACTGCTCGTGCTACATTACCACAGGGTTGAGCAGGAGTTATCAAAGGGTGTAGTTTGCTTACTCTGACTTAGGAAGAAGGGTCCCTACTTGGACAGTGGCCAGCCATTGCCAACTAGAGACCCCCATTTCTAACATTGGTGGTCAGCGGTGAGGATCTGGACTTGCATTTATGATCGCACACAGCAATTATAGTGTACACTACTATGGAGTGCAGACCATAACATAACCACGTACGTTTTTTGAGGTTTTGATTCTATTTTTGATTGTTATTGCCAGTTATTGCTACAATGGGCAAGCCCAGATCCAATGCCTCTGAGGATCTCTCCTGGGATGAAGAGAAATTAGAAACCTACAATGCCAAGCAGCTCAAATATTTTTGCAAACGCTTCACAGTCCCTATCACAGGCCTCACTAGAAGGGAAGAGTATTACAAGGTGCTGAAGGCCTGGTTAGAAGCCAGGGATGCCCCTAGGAATATGGAAGAGCCTGTGGAGGGGGGAGAAAATGCAGGAGAGCAGCAGGATGAAGTGGTAGATTTGGTGGGAGACAAAGCAGTTTCCAGCCCGGGCACTAGTGTGTTCTCAAGGGGTCTGACTCCAGAAGAGATGGAGGACAGAGAGAGAGATAGGCGGCATAATATGGAGACGGCTAAGCTTAAATTGGATGGTCAGAGGGACCTAGAGAATTAGAAGTTAGAATTTGAGATGGTGAAAGTGAAACTCGAACATGAGAGAATTTTGAGGGAGTTGGAGATTAAAACAAAGAGTATAGAGATCGCCCCCTCTGGTGGCAGCATACCAGTAGTGCATACTGAGAGTAGAGTGTATATACCTAAAGAGGTTATTAAGGATTTCCATATAAGTGAAGATATTGGGCAATGGTTTGCCGCTTATGAATTAGCTATGGTGTTCCACTGGGTCCCTGAGAAGGATTGGGGAGCGGGGTTGTGGGGACGCTTTGTGAGTGAGGGGAGGGATACCTTGTTGGACCTACCTCCAGAAAGTATGATGGTTTATAACCACATGAAGCAAGCTTTGATTACCCGCTATGGTTTGACCCCTGAAATGTACAGGTAGAGATTTAGAACCTGCAAGAAGCTAGAGGGTACCACGTGGGTTGAATATGTGTCTTTTTTTTGCAGAGCAATGGAGCGCTGGGTAAAAGATAGCAAAGTAGAAACTTTTGAGGAACTGTATGATTTGATTGCATGGGAGCATTAATCTAGTAATTGTTTTCCTGAGCTATGCCAACATCTGATATATTGCAAGCTAACTAACCCTAGGAAGCTTGCTGAGGAGGCGGACCGCTGGGTGAGCACCCGGGTTCGCAAGGGTCCAGTGGGAGACTTCGCCAAAGGTGGGCAGGGTCCCCAGCAGAGAAGTGGGGGGGGGCAGGGGTAAACCAAGGGAGTTCCACAGAGGGGCCCAAAGTAATTCCCAAGGGAACCAAGCAGTGGTGTCCCAGTCTCTCCAAGATAAGAAGCCAGTGCCCCCAACAGGTAGGCCTGTTCAGAGGGTGCCCCTTACTTGTTTTAAGTGTGGTCAGGTGGGCCACAGGTACTTTGATCCACAGTGTCCCCAAAGGAATGCTCCTGCACCACCCCGTGCACCACCCCACCAGCTTGCTAGTGTAGCCCTGGGAGGGGAGGAGATGGATGCCCAAGGTGGATGGGATCCCGTAGAATTGACCCTTGTCTCATTATGAGACTTTGAGATGGTCCCTAAGCCTGCACTGCCTGATAACACTAAAAAGTACAGGTAGTGGGTGACCATCAATGGCCATAGAGTGGAGGCTCTAAGGGACACAGGAGCCAGTGTAACTGCTGTCATCTCCCGATTGGTGTCCAAAGAGCAGGTTGTTCCCCATGCATTCTACCCAGTAGTGTCTACAGACAACTCAGAGAGCCAATGTGAGGTGGCTCAGGTTCCCTTTGAGTGGGGGGGGTCTCAGGAATTCTTCAGGTGGCTGTGTGGCCCGCCATGCCTGTAGACTGTCTGTTGGGCAATGATTTAGAGAACTCCCCGTGGGCTACGGTGGAGAGGAAATCTCACTTGGAAATGTTGGGTCTGCCTGAGTGGGCGTGTGCTACCAGTCGGTCCATTGCAGCCAAGGAGGGTGTTGAGAAAGACCTGGAGCCTGAGAGTATGGCTCAGGTCCCTGCCTTAGAGAGAAGGGGCAGGGGGCGCGGGAAGCCGGCCACCTTGGTTCCCACGGCCCAGGAGGGAGCAGACCCTGAGGGGGATGCCCTGGAGCCTACCGGGGAGCAGAGTGCCAACCTGGGGGACCTGCCTGAGCTGACCCATTGGCAGCAGGAAGGAGGGCCCACCAGGGAGGAGTTTTGTGAGCAGCAAAGAGTTTGCCCTTCTCTTGAGGGTATGCGGCGACAGGCTGCAGCCCAGGCAGCAGGTGACATGTCTGGTTCACATCTGATTTATTGGGAGAACCGTCTCCTGTATAGCGAGCCTAAGGCTGCTGAGCCAGGGTCAGCCGAGTGCTTCAGAGCCTTCCTAGTAGGGTTGGCTCATGACATTCCATTGGCAGGACAACTGGGGCAGACCAAGACCTTTGAGAGGCTGGTCACCTACTTTTATTGGCCCCAGATGCGCAAGAGCTCAGATACTTATTGCAGAACCTGTGAGACTTGCCAGGCAAGTGGGAAGATTGGGGGGAAGTACAAGGCCCCACTCCAGCCTTTTCCTGTTGTTAGTACCCCATTCGAGTGAGTGGGCATTGACATTGTGGGGCCTCTGGACCCCAAGACAGCCATGGGCAACAGGTACATCCTGGTCTTGGTGGACCATGCCACCTGGTACCCTGAAGCCATCCCGCTCAGGACAGTGACGGCCCCCGTGGTGGGACGTGCACTGATGGGGACCTTCTCCCGTGTGGGGTTCCCCAGAGAGGTGGTGAGTGACAGGGGGACCAACTTCATCTCCCATTATATGAAGTCTCTGTGGAAGGAGTGTGGGGTAACTTATAAGTTCACCACTCCTGTACCACCCCCAAGGTAATGGTCCGTTTGAAAGGTTCAACCGGACCTTGAAGGGCATGATCATGGGCCTAGAAGAGCCCCTGAGGCATAAGTGGGACATCCTCTTGCCATGCCTGTTGTTTGCATACCGTGAGGTGCCACAGAAGTCCTTGGGGTTCAGTCCCTTTGAACTGCTCTATGGCCATCCGGTAAGAGGGCCTCTGAATCTGGTCAAGGAAGGCTGGGAGCAATCTCCCAGGAAACCTCCCCAAGATGTATTTAGCTACATCTTGGCCTTCAGGAACCAGACTCGGCATTTCAGAAAAATGTCTGAGGCAAATCTGGAAGCCAGCCAGGAGGAGATGAAAAGTTGGCACGACCAGAATGCCACTCTGGTCGAATTTCACCCTGGTCAGAAGGTTTGGGTCCTGGCCCCAGTGGAGCCTTGTGCGCTCCAAGATAAGTGGACCGGTCAATCTGAGGTGGTGGAGCGCAAAAGTCCACTTACCTACTTGGTGGACTTTAAGTCTCCCAGGAATCCCTTACGGGTCCTGCATGTGAGCCGCCTAAAGCCCCACTTTGAGAGGTCTGAAGTGGGCATGCTTCTTATCACAGATGCAGGGATGGAGGAGGAGAGTGAGCCTCTTCCCGACGTCCTGAGTGTAGGAGAGAATGATGGGTCAGTGGAGGGTGTGGTCCTCTCCACCACACTGACCCCTGAGCAGCAGAGAGATTGTCACCAGCTGTTGGGGCAATTTTCTGATTTGTTTTCCTTGGTGCCTGGTGTCACTGATTGATGCGTCCATGAGGTAGACACCGGGGGCAGTCCTCCTGTCAAGCAAAAGGCTTACAGAGTGACTGACAGGGTCAGGGCCTACATCAATGAGGAGGTCTCCAAAATGTTTGCCCTAGGGGTGATTGAGTCCTCTAGCAGCCCTTGGACCAGCCCCGTGGTCTTGGTACCAAAGGCTGCAGCGCCTGGTGACACTCCAAAACTTAGGTTCTGTGTGGACTACCGAGGTCTCAATTCGGTCACAAGGACCGACGTGCACCCCATCCCCAGAGCTGATGATCTCATAGATCGGTTAGGGGCTGCCCGGTACCTCAGCACGTTTGATCTAACGTCTGGGTACTGGCAGATCGTCTTGACTAATGGGGCAAAGGAGAGGTCAGCATTCTCCACACCAGATGGGCACTACCAGTTCTGTGTGATGCACTTTGGGATGAAGAATTCCCCTGCCACCTTTCAGAGGTGGGTCAACCAGGTGTTGGCTGGGCTGGAGGATTTCAGTGCTGCCTACCTGGATGACATTGCAGTGTTTAGTTCCTCTTGGGAGGACCACTTGCACCACCTCTGGGAAGTGTTGATGGCGCTGCGCAGAGCAGGCCTCACAATCAAGGCCAGTAAGTGCCAGATTGGGCAGGGTTCTGTGGTGTACTTAGGACACCAGGTGGGGAGTGGCCAGGTGGCACCCCTGCAGCCCAAGATTGAAACCATCCTGGCTTGGGAGCCCCCAAGGACCCAGACCCAGGTGAGGGCCTTCTTAGGACTCACGGGTTACTACAGGAGGTTTGTCAAGGGGTATGGCAACATTGTTGCACCCTTGACTGAGCTGACTTCCAAGAAGCGGCCAAAGATTGTGAACTGGACTGACACCTGTCAGAAAGCTTTTGATGCCCTCAAGACTGCCATGTGTACAGCACCCAATTTTGCTAAGGAATTTATTGTCCAAACAGACGCTTGAGAGCATGGGGTGGGGGCTTTCCTGTCACAGATGAATGAGGAGGGACTAGACCAACCTGTAGCCTTCATCAGTAGGAGGTTAGTTCCACGGGAACAGAGGTGGAGTGCAATTGAGCGTGAGGCATTTGCTGTGGTCTGGGCACTGAAGAAGCTGAGACCATACCTGTTTGGGACTCACTTCCGGGTTCAGACAGACCACAGGCCCCTCAGATGGTTGATGCAGATGAGGGGTGAGAATCCCAAGTTGTTGAGGTGGTCCATTTCCCTATAGGGTATGGACTTCACGGTGGAACATCGCCCTGGTACAGAACACGCCAATGCTGATTGTCTGTCCAGATATTTCCGCCTTAGTGATGAGAACTTCCAAGGGGATGGGTAGTTCTCCCCACATTTCAGCTGGAGGGGACGCGTGTTAGACCTGGCACCATTGGCGTGGGTCTCCCTTCCATTTTTCGCTTTTGTCTCCTCTGTTTTTGCTGGTGATAGATGCTCTGGGCGCTGTGTCACTGCCATTCAGTGCCACAGCGTGAATGCTCCCTCTGTAAAGATGAAATGTGAATTGGTATATCCATGATTGGCTTATTTGGTTTACCTGTTAGTCCCTAGTATCGTGGCCTGTGTGTGCCCAGGGCTGGTAAACCAAATGCTGCTGGTGGGCCTGCAGCGCTGGTTTGCGCCACCCACAGAAGCAGCTTGTAAAGTGTGTCTCAGACCTGCCACTGCAGTGTCTGTGTGCAGTCTAGAACTGCCATCTTGGCTGTGAAGTGCACCCACTTCCCAACCCCTGAACCTTCCCTTGGCATCATGTAAGCCACCGCTCTGGTAGGGTGCATTGTATGTGTAAGGTAGGACATGCTCTGATGTGTGTAGCATGTCCTGGTAGTGAATTACACCCAATTTCGTTTTTCACTACTGTAAGGCAACCTGTTCTCCATAGGCTAGAATGGGAGGTTTGGCTATTACATTCTATAGTCCTAACTGACCCACAAAACATGGTAGAAAAACGAATTTAATATGCCTGAGCTCAGAATATTAAAATACATCTTTTAGTGAAGTTTATTTTTATAATCTGTGTTTGAAAATACCACTTTTAGAAAGTAGGTATTTTCTTGCCTCAGCCTTCCAGTGTGCTCTGCGGTTATGTGTATTGGCTGTCTGGTTTTGGAGGGACAGGGCAGGCTGAGTCAGACCTGGGTTGAATAAAGAGATCTGCATTGGAGTATGGGGAGGGGTAGCTCCAGCACCTGAATAGGGCTGTGCCTGGCAAGGTGAATGCTGGCTCCACCTCCCACTGTGTGTCTGATGGCAGACCCCCCCTTTCTGAAAGGAAGGATGCAACCTGGTAAACAAAGTGCTCCAGGGCTGGGCAGAACTGGTTCTGGCTGGGTTCAGTGACTTGTAGCTTCTGAGAAAAAAAGACTTTTGGGGTATAAATATCTGTGCTGAAACCCCTACAATTTGTTTTGCTCCTGGACAACAAGAAGAACCTCTGTCCGTGTAACTGAAGGAATCTGCAGGAGAAGAACTGTCCTTGTGCTTGTGTGCTGTTTCTTGGACTGGCCTACAGTGGTTACTACTGGACTTGGAAGAAGCGGAAAAGGACTTTGAAGGAACTTTTATTTTTTGCTACAGCAATCACCCAAGGGCTAGAAGAGAGCTAGCCTCCTGCAGGAGTCTCAGGCACACCAGACTCCACCACCAGCCTCCTGTTTCCTCCCAGCGAGGATTTCTATCTGCAGGTGAGGCTCCTGGGAGTTCCAGGGCCTCTAGTTCTACTGTGGAGAAGAGAGTGCTAAAAATCGTCGCTAACGCCTGTTAGCGAGCCACTGCAGCTGAAGAGCGTAAGAAAAATCGTCGCTCTGCTGCCGCGAGTGTTCGCTACCGGAGATCATCGCATCACCTGTCTGCGGGCTGCCAAATGCTCGCTAAACCGAAGATTATCGCATTGCACGTTTGCGGGCCTGAAAGCGTTCGCTAACCAAAGATCATCGCATTGAGTTCATCGCTTCACGACATCGCAGAGCGGACGCCGAGCGTTCGCCATTTTCATCGCATCGCACCAGGATCGTCGCTCCCTCGCGGAGTGCCATTTTATTTCATCGCAACAAGATCACACACGGAACAGGCTCGGTGCATCATCCTCCCTTCGCAGCAAGGATTTTATCGCATCGCCGGCTTAGCATGCAGAAGTTTGTCGCTTTGTCCTGCACACAAATCAGCGCATCATCCTCCCTTGCGGCAAGGATTCAACTCATCGCTGGTTAACGTGAGGAAAATCATCGCTACAACTCCTTAGCGACATTTTTGTTGCTTTGCTACAGAATCCAGATATTTTGTGAGTAAAAGGGTCGCAGAGACCACTGCCTTGAACTGAACTCCTCTTTGCACACCTTGAACTATTTTTGCAGCATTTTAAGAGTTACCCTATTTTTCTAGTATTGTGGATTTTTACTGTTATTGGTCTTGTGTTAAGTCTATATATAAAGATACTTATTTTTATAAATACTTGAGTGGTGTCCCTTTGTAGTGTTCTTCACTGTGTTACTGTGTATGGTCATAAATGCTGCACGCACTGCCTCTGAGATAATCCTAGCTGCTCGTGCTACGTTACCACAGGGTTGAGCAGGGGTTATCAAAGTGTGCAGTCTGCTTACTCTGACTTAGGAAGAAGGGTCCCTACTTGGACAGTGGACAGCCATTGTCAACTAGAGACCCCCATTTCTAACAAAAAGTATTTATCTAAAGCATCTCAATCTGAGAAAGTATATTTTGATACCTATTGTTGGTTCTAAAATAAAACAACTACCTATTTTTATACAAAAACCATTGGCCTAGAGTTCAGTTCTTGAGTGTGTGAGACCATTTCCTGACTGAGTGTGTGCAACAAATGCTTTACACTGTCCTCTGATACTGCCTTACTGCTCCACCAAGCTACCTCTTTAGAGAATAAGGTTATATCAAACTTTAGCCTCTGCCAAACCTCTGGGGACTGTGGACTCTGTACACACTGTACCTATTTGGGAACAGTATATACAGAGCCACTTTCCTACAGTATTACCCAGAGGCCCACTGAAATGTCAGAGAGCTCTTACTTCGTTGTAAAATAACAAACACCACATGCTCTACATAGTGTTAATGGTGATATAATCACTATGGTGGTGCTATTCTGGACTCCATTTGCTGCTGTAGCCAATGCTTGCTCACATGGTTTGTGATTTTTCATGATAGGATCTCGCAGGCACTGTAGTAGGCAATTGGTTTATATTCCATGGATGTCTTTTCGGTCCATGACAATGACAGAAGAGGTAGAATGGTTTGTTAAGTCAGGTGTACCTAACATTGGAGCATTTGTGATTGCAATGTTCAGCTCCTGAAATGCTGTCTCTCCGTCATAACTCCAGTTAATTTTGTTCCTATTAGTATAGGACTCTATTAGAGCAGATAAATGTGGTTCAGTTATGGTGACATAATCAAATACCCATTGTCTCACATAATTGCAGAGTGCTAGGAACTGCTGCAATTGTGTTGTGGTAGTGAGCTTGGGCATATGTCTGCTCTGTCAGGTATCACCCTCCATCCATCTTTGGATATCTGCCCCAAATAATGAACTTCTTACTGTACATACTGCAATGTATCTTTATCCACTTTGTATCCTTCTTCTGCAAGCATGCAAAGGAGACCGCTGGTATCCTCCCTACATAGGTCTTCAGTGGGACTACACACCAAAATGTCATCCACATACTGTAGAAGGGTGCTTTTACATTTTACATTTGCAAAATCTTTTTTTCCTGTCCTGTTAAAGACACCTGGGGACTCACAATCGCCCTGAGAGAGCCTTCTATAGCAATATTGAATTTGTCTGCATGTGACCCCTGTTAATTATAGACTATCTGGGTGCAGTGGAATGCTGAAAAAAATATTTTTCAACTCAATTACTGAAAAGTAGGCGGCATCCGTTGGAATGTTTGTAAATATGACTAATGGGTTTGGTACCACTGGAAATTCTGGGATTACTATATGGTTCAGGGGAACAAAATCGGGAATCATTCTTCAAGTTCTCCCCTAGCCTTTTTTATTAGGTAAATCAGTGTATTACAGGGTGATGCTCTTTAATAAATTACTACCTGCTCAAGTAATGCCTGTATTGTGGGGGAAGATGCCTTCTTCTGCTTCTTTGGAAAAGGGATACTGACGCACCCCAGGCCGTATTGCTCCGGGTTTCAATGTTATTTTCAAAGGTTCAGTTTCTTTAATCAGTCCCAAATCGTGTGGTCCCTTTGTCCACGGACTCTCTGGTACCTTTGTCAAATCGTTTTCTCTGATTGTACTGTCTCATGGGTGTTTCTGCACTGTGCCCTGTATTGCAGCTGTACTCTAATGGGAATATTCATTTGAAATACCACTGGCTCAATTGACGTGCTGTCATCAAACATTTCTTCACCTGATATGTCTCTCAATTTAACCTCTGGATCTGTAAATACTACTGATGCCCACGTTGCTTGTCTCCTGTCAAATGCTACCAATAATGTATAACGAGGCTTTATTTCAAAGGTCATTATTTCTAACACCATGTCAGGTTCTTCAATGGATCCATAGGCCTCTTGGGTCTGAACAATAGTTATTTTGGTATCTGCGCTGCCTTCCCCAGTAGTGCTATCAAAAAAAAATATATGCCACACATAAAGATCCTTCTCTCACATTGCAGCCAAGACCTGGAATGAGGTACCGGCAGGCATCAGACACGCCTCCTCCCTGAACACCTACAAGAAGATCCTCAGGACCTGGCTCTTCGGCTAAACAGATCTGCGGACCCCCCACCCCCCTCAGCGCCTTGAGACCCTCACTGGTGAATAGCGAGCTTACAATTCCCTGATTGATTGATTGATTGATTGATTGATTGATTGAAAAAGGCCTCTGTATCCACAGAAATTGCTCTGACTTGTCCCAAATCACATGAGCTATGAATGACAACATCCTACCTGGTGTAATACCAGGAGTGTAACATACCATCCACCCATCCTCCAAAAAAGAGATGGTCATAATCAGCTTACTCATTATGTTTCTTCCACGAAGACTGGCCAGTGCCTCTGGGGGGAATATAACAAAGATCCTTCAATCCTTGTGTCTCCTATTATCATGTTCACTGATTCAGTAATGGGAACCCTACTGACAGCCCCAGAAAACCCTTGTGTGTCCAATGAATTCTGAAAAAGTGGTAGTGTTCCTTCCTTTATACAAGATTTAATGGCCCCAGTATCGATTAAAAACCTATAGGGGCGATCTCATACGGCTACCGTCACAGTGGGTTTCTCATCTATTTTGTGGGTTACCGAAGGTAGCTGTTAGTTGGTGTCCCTCCAAACATTCAGCATTATGCAGCAAAGATATTACCTCCTTGTACTGTTACTTCTCCCATTCAGACCTGTGTTGATCCTCCTGCAGTATTTCTGACAATGTGGGGCATATTCTGTTATAGCTTTACCTTATTGTGTGCAATTTAATAATTCTTGAAATCACAATTGGCATAGTTTGCCTTAGCGAACATATTCAGGGCTTTTGAAGTACTTTTTGTTCATTTGCTCCTGTTGTGCGGTCCACTGCGCCTGAGGGACTTGCAGGGGTTGTTGGGGAGCCCATTGCATCTGCTGTGCATCCTGCTGCCTCTGCGGAGCGAATGGTTCGGTGAGGAGCATGGCATACTAAGTTCGATACGGACCAAGGTATCACCTGGGAGACACTATTTCCCAGTATATTATTGGACTAGACGAATACGTCTTTTTGATGGATCCTACCCAGTATTATGGGGTTTATCTGAGTGTAACATTCATTTGATTTAACCTATGAATTTCTTGGACTAATTCTAAAAACTCTCTGCACCAGGAGTATAAAGAATGTGAAAGCAATTGAAGTTCAAAATCATTTTTGAGCGAAACGTGCCGGCTGGATGTCCTTGTGTATGTGAAAATGTTTTTATGAATATGAATTAAAGAAAAAATAAAAATATTTGGAAATGCAACTGAAATTTTGTGAACTATCATATCTCTGGGTGCACCATTCCACTTTCTAATTAATCCAATTTCTGTTGGGCAGTGGTACGTAATGACAGCAGGTACCGAAAAAGAATTTCTGAGTCAAATCTGGAAGCCAGCCAGGAGGAGATGAAATGTTGGCACGACCAGAATGCCACTCTGGTCGAATTTCACCCTGGTCAGAAGGTTTTGGTCCTGGCCCCAGTGGAGCCTTGTGCGCTCCAAGATAAGTGGACCGGTCAATTTGAGGTGGTGGAGCGCAAAAGTCCAGTTACCTACTTGGTGGACTTTAAGTCTCCCAGGAATCCCTTACGGGTCCTGCATGTGAACCGCCTAAAGCCCCACTTTGAGAGGTCTGAAGTGGGCATGCTTCTTGTCACAGATGCAGGGATGGAGGAGGAGAGTGAGCCTCTTCCTGACCTGACGTCCTGTGTGCAGGAGAGAAGGTTGGGTCAGTGGAGGGTGTGGTCCCCTCCACCACACTGACCCCTGAGCAGCAGAGAGATTGTCACCAGCTGTTGGGGTCAATTTTCTGATTTGTTTTCCCTAGTGCCTGGTGTCACTGATTGGTGCGTCCATGAGATAGACACCGGGGACAGTCCTCCTGTCGAGCAAAAGGCTTACAGAGTGATTGACAGGGTCAGGGCCTACATTAAGGAGGAGGTCTCCAAAATGTTTGCCTTAGGGGTGATTGAGTCCTCTAGCAGCCCTTTGTCCAGCCCCGTGGTCTTGGTACCAAAAGCTGCAGCGCCTGGTGACACTCCAGAACTTAGGTTCTGTGTGGACTACCAAGGTCTCAATTCGGTCACGAGGACCGACGCGCCCCCCATCCCCAGAGCTGATGATCTCATAAATCGGTTAGGGGCTGCCCGGTACCTCAGCACGTTTGATCTAACATCTGGGTACTGGCAGATCGCCTTGACTAATGGGGCAAAGGAGAGGTCAGCATTCTCCACACCAGATGGGCACTACCAGTTCTGTGTGATGCCCTTTGGGATGAAGGATGCCCCTGCCACCTTTCAGAGGTTGGTCAACCAGGTGTTGGCTGGGCTGGAGGATTTCAGTGCCGCCTACCTGGATGACATTGCAGTGTTTAGTTCCTCCTGGGAGGACCACTTGCACCACCTCTGGGAAGTGTTGATGGCGCTGCGCAGAGCAGGCCTCACAATCAAGGCCAGTAAGTTCCAGATTGGGCAGGGTTCTGTGGTGTACTTAGGACACCAGGTGGGGAGTGGCCAGGTGGCACCCCTGCAGCCCAAGATTGAAACCATCCTGGCTTGGTTGCCCCCAAGGACCCAGACCCAGGTGAGGGCCTTCTTAGGACTCACGGGTTACTACAGGAGGTTTGTCAAGGGGTATGGCAACATTGTTGCACCCTTGACTGAGCTGACTTCCAAGAAGCAGCCAAAGATTGTGAAGTGGACTGACACCTGTCAGAAAGCTTTTGATGCCCTCAAGACTGCCATGTGTACAGCACCCGTACTCCAGGCGCCCAATTTTGCTAAGGAATTTATTGTCCAAACAGACGCTTCAGAGCATGGGGTGGGGGCTTTCCTGTCACAGATGAATGAGGAGGGACTAGACCAACCTGTAGCCTTCATCAGTAGAAGGTTAGTTCCACGGGAACAGAGGTGGAGTGCAATTGAGCGTGAGGCATTTGCTGTGGTCTGGGCACTGAAGAAGCTGAGACCATACCTGTTTCGGGCTTACTTCCGGGTTCAGACAGACCACAGGCCCCTCAGATGGTTGATGCAGATGAGAGGTGAGAATCCCAAGTTGTTGAGGTGGTCCATTTCCCTACAGGGTATGGACTTCACGGTGGAACATCGCCCTGGTACAGAACACACCAATGCTGATTGTCTGTCCAGATTTTTCCGCCTTAGTGATGAGAACTTCCAAGGGGATGGGTAGTTCTCCCCACATTTCAGCTGGAGGGGACGCGTGTTAGACCTGGCACCATTGGCGTGGGTCTCCCTTCCATTTTTCGCTGTTGTCTCCTCTGTTTTTGCTGGTGATAGATGCTCTGGGCGCTGTGTCACTGCCATTTAGTGCCACAGCGCGAATGCTCCCTCTGTAAAGATGACATGTGAATTGGTATATCCATGATTGGCTTATTTGGTTTACCTGTTGGCCTGTGTGTGCCCAGGGATGGTAAACCAAATGCTGCTGGTGGGCCTGCAGCGCTGGTTTGCGCCACCCACAGAAGCAGCTTGTAAAGTGTGTCTCAGACCTGCCACTGCAGTGTCTGTGTGCAGTCTAGAACTGCCATCTTGGCTGTGAAGTGCACCCACTTCCCAACCCCTGAACCTTCCCTTGGCATCATGTAAGCCACCCCTCTGGTAGGGTACATTGTATGTGTAAGGTAGGACATGCTCTGATATGTGTAGCATGTCCTGGTAGTGAATTACACCCAATTTCGTTTTTCACTACTGTAATGCTACCTGTTCTCCAGAGGCTAGAATGGGAGGTTTGGCTATTACATTCTATAGTCCTAACTGACCCACAGAACATGGTAGAAAAACGAATTTAATATGCCTGAGCTCAGAATATTAAAATACATCTTTTAGTGAAGTATATCTTAATAATCTGTGTTTGAAAATACCACTTTTATGGTTTAAATATTTGTATTGAATATCAGCCAAAAGGACATACATCGGGGCGCAAGTACACATTGCTATGATATAACTACCATCCGAGTTATCGTCATGCTGCTTATAATCCAAGTGCGCTTGCTCCAGCGCTGAATACCACAAATCCCCTCGCTACAGACCAGACCACAGATCTTCTTCAACAACCACATTTCATTCACCCATTCACTGGTGGGGCCCATAGCACCATTCATTCATTCTACTTTCAGATCAATGGTCCTCGAGAGAGGGGAGTCCTTTCTCTATTCCATGCGCTGGAAATGGGAGGAAGATTGCACCAATCACCTGATGAGTAATAACAAGTTCACCTATTCCTCCCTACCTCACCAGGGTCTTAATACCTTTATAACCTAACAGTTCCTCCCATGCTATTGGCCATGGATCAGCTAGTTGCTGGGAAAAACGACATCTTATTCTTCTAAACAATATACATCAAAATACTTCAAATAATAACCTGACACAGTTCTTAAATGAATTAAAAGTTTTATCTAATCAAAGCATAAGGAAATCATATAGCATTCAATGTTTGGTTCGCATATTTACCTAATCTGGCTAAATGGCGTCCTCTATGTCAAATTCAGATCTTTCGTCTCTATGCCCATAAATCAAAGAATCAGTTTGTAAGTTAATTGGGCATTTGATCAGTCCATCAGAGTCTCTGGCAAGCACCTGTCCAGCAGTGTCACCGTCCTCTCCGTCAGCATAACGTCGGGCAATCTGGTCAAGTGAAGGTGTGTTGGCTACCCTCTCTAGTCTACTTTTATAGTAAAATCTCGATAACAAATGTTTCAATACATGTTTTAGAACAAATTCAATTGGTTGAACCAGAATCATTCTTCCTGATTCCCATACATTAAATGTTGCATTAGATGTAGTTCTCAATTTAATAATAAAACTGTAACTGTTTCTAGTCCATCCAGGGCATGGTTATTCCCTTGCGGGTTTGTGTTCATGGTGTCATCAATTATAACAGTTCATTGTTTGAGGCTTGGCACTCCTCCCGGTGCGTCCTTCACGAGTACAGTCTGCCTGGGGTCAGGACGAGGTTATTGTTGCTCATCTTTTAGCGCAGGCGCACTTCACTCAGTGACTTCTGTATCTCGTCTGTCCATCAAAATAGGGATGGCAGCCATGTTGTGGCCACTCCAGAAAGGTCAACTTAAGCAAAGAGACACAAAATGTAATCAATACATGGAAATGACTATTAAAATGTTATTACCTCACTAAACCCTCTATGTGTGTGTATTTATCTAGCAAAGCAACACGCATTGCGGTTTATACTCACAATTTAAAGCAAGATTCACAAATCACATCACAAAAGCAACATATAACATGCAAATTCTAAATATCTGGCATTAGTATGCGTACGAAATTAGTTTACGTATCAATCAGGCCATGCAAATGCGATTCCCACGTGTATTTTCTAATTAGTAATGTTGATTAATTAAACACACAGCAAACCATTAATACTATTAATATTACGCAATTATTCATTTTAACTCTAAATGATAAAATGGAGGAGGTATACAATTCTTAGGGAAAACCTCGCTCCAGCAATCCCCCCTTTGGTGATTTTATCACCACAAAACACCCAAATTTAGTACCTTTTTACGGAAATTTTGAAATGACTTCTTACTCATAGCTCAAAATTCAGTTTCTTCATATTCATCTCTTTTTGCTTTCTTATACATATTGTCTTTCCACTCATCTAAGGCTATCTCTTCAAAATCCTTTTCTGGATCTTTTCCTTTTCTCTTAAGTTTATCTCTTTTTATTTTATTATTCGTTTTCTTTTCCTGCAACACATACACCCTAATCTTATCACTAATACTGCAACTATCACAAATGTTAATGGAAACAGAATTTTACCTATAACAGTACTACCTATTTTAGCTAAGAAATTTTTAATAGCAGCTATTTTCTTTCCCATTCTTGTCCATACATCTTCAACCTCCAGTGGTACAATTTCATCGTGCAATTCAGTAATAATTTTAATGTAAACCTTTAGATCTTTACTTTCGTCTGGAATGTAAGTGCAACAATGTTGAACTTTCAGCATTCCACAGACTCCACCCTCTTTTGCAAAAAGAATGTCAAGGGCAAGTCGATTTTGCATCACCATAGCACGCATGGCAACCATTTCAGTATTAACCAATAAGAATCCATGAGCAGTGCTTGTTGACAAGCGATCCACTACTGTAGATAATCTTCTAATTTTATTTGCATTCAGAGTAATTCCCACTGCCGGTATCAATGCACAAAAGATGTCACCCACAATTTCTGCCCAAGACTCTCTCTTTCTACGCACTAAATGACTATTTAAACTATTTACACCCTCTTCTCTGTCCATTTGAAAGATTTTTGGAAATACCAGGCCTACATAACATGTGCCATACCAATGGTCTGGCAAAAGATAATATGCCCTGTTCCCACAGATAAAATATATTCCAGGGAATACTGGATCTCTTCCACCTTTGAATCCCCATCCACCTATGATTCGGTATGTATCATGGCACTCACTATTACCTACAAACAGGTTATCATATGCAGTTTGATTCCTTCTTATACAAAGTTTTCCTTTCTGAGGCCTATCTAAAGCTATTGTTGGTGTTGACTCTCCTTTTGTCAGGTGTTTCTCCATTTCTATGTCCCAAGCTGTTTTCTCAACCTTTCCTTCTGATACCTTTTTGTGCATCTTATGCCTTCTTTCCTCAACCATATTAAAAAATGTCTTTTTTTCTTTCTGCAAACTGCATGTCAAATTATATTTAAACACAGCTTCTAATGTTAGTTCACTAGTCTCTAGGAAAAATTCACCTAAAACTTTAGCAGGTCTCACCTTATTTAGCTTATTATTAGCAGGCACTAATGCAAAAATGTTATCTACATCTGAAAAATAATACTCTAATTTCCCTATCTCATAAAATAAGCTAGCTATTACACTATGTTATTCCGTAAGTAGCTGGAAGGTGATGATAAATCACTTCCTCTGCCACAGAAGCAGGTAACTGCATGCAGACATAGCAGTCCCTTACGTCCATAGTCTTTACATATTAATACAATAATTTTGAAAATACATTATTAGAGAAATCGTTAATAGACCTATCTTTATGCAAATGAATGTTTGTTTCTACAGTCGTTACTACCTTTGAGATTTTACCTATGTTAGTTTTGTTTTGACCATTTCCTTCTATTGTATCTATTGTGACTTTAAATGATTTTACAAGAGCCAGGATGCTCCATATAAGCATTAATAATCCTGTACAACAGCAACATGTTTTACACCATCTTTTCATGAATGTACATCTACTTTTACTACCATCCGTGTTAGCCATTTTATTAAATAGACCGTGTCTTTTGACTTAGCCTCTTCTACTTTGTGACCAATTTCTACGCCAAAGCTTCTAAGCTTCTACTTGGTTCTACTAGTTTTCTACTTCTTCTCTTTTATTATCTTTCTCCACATCAACAGCTTCTTTGATTATTCAGTTTGGCATCTCATCGTCCTTTGACTCCTTCACCCAATCAGGATACAGAATTTCCTGAATCTCCGCTTCTTCTGCTCCAATGTCGGACAAGAGAACTCTCAGGATTTCTGATTCTTCTTCTTTAACCACTTTCAGTAAAGCCTCCTCTGGATTTCCTTGACTATCTGCCTCTTGGGATTCTTCAGGCAGGGCCACAAACGTCCATTCCAGCGACTTATACTTCTGGTTAGGTTTTCTTGTTCTTCCGGATTCTTTTGTTACAACTGTTTCTTTTTCCTTTAATTTTTCCTGACTTGTGACTTCATTCACCTGTTCAGCTCCTGGTGATTTTACTCGAGACAGTCGATATCTTAGTCTTTTTATTTTGTTCGGCCAAACTTCTGGTTTTACACTTCTTCTCAATTTACTTTCTTTGACAATCTTTTCATTCTTTTCTTCTCTCCAAGCTCTCTTTCTCAGAACTCGACCTTCAGGTATTTCGTTCCCACTCTCTTCTGATTCTGTCCCAACTTGCTTTTCCTTTTCACCAGTTTCTTTATCCACCACTTGTTCTGGTTTCCCTACTTCTTTCCCTCCTCGGATCTCCGGCACGCAATCTTCCTGCTGACTACTTGTCCCTTCACCTAGCTGGATGTTGCAGTTCCCTACACCTCCTCGGGGGTCTTCCGCAATCTGTCCCTCTCTCTCTGTAACTGTCCCTTCTTCATTCAAATCTATCAATTCAGGTGGAATTTCTCTCAAATTTTCATCTGGGATTTGTTCTTTTTGACTTTCTTTTACTGCTTCTTCTTTGTCTTTTCCTTCCTTCTTTTTAGGTTCTTTACTGGGACCTTTCTCTGCTCGTCTTCAGAATCTGAGCTGTCAGAAATCTGCAATCTTCTTCTCAGAGAGACACTTCTGGGGACCAGAATCTGCTTTGGTTCGTTTTCCCCCCTTTCAGGATCTTCACGTGTTTTTGGTTCTTCGTGATCTGAATTAGTACTTGACTCTGATTCGTCAAAGTACTCTTTCTCCTTGCAATCCACCGGATTTGGTATTCTCAAGGTATGGCTGGCATGGATCCAGTTTTTCAGTCCAGCACACTTCACAGCTGTTGTCGTGGTCAGAATGACTTGTCTTGGTTTTCCCCACCTGGGAACCAAACAGTTTCTTCTTCTGTGGACCTTTATCCTCACCCAATCTCCTGGGCTTAGATCATGGGCTTGCTTCTTTTCAAGGGTGGTGGCATCCGCTCCAACCTGATGAAACACAGAATGAACTGCGTCAGCCAGGCCTTTACAGTACTCCAACACCATGTCATCAGAAATCGTCATCAGTTTGTTGAACGGTATGTAAGCATGCCTCATCGCACGTCCCATGATTATTTCATGAGGACGTAACCCTGTAGTTCTATCTGGGGTTGCACGTATGGTCATCAAAACTAGAGGCAAGACATCAGGCCATTTCATTCCTGTGGCCAAACACATTTTCCCAATTCTGCTCTTGATTGTACCATTCATTTGCTCAACCACACCAGAAGCCTCTGGAAGGTAGGCACAGTGCAGTTTGTGTTGTACATTCAATGCTTCACTGACCAGCTTCACAATCTCATTATAGAAATGCCCTCCTCTGTCTGATTCTAGGGTCACTGGGAACCCGAACCTGGGGATGAATTCTCTCAAAAGCAGCTTTGCTACTGTCAATCCATCATTTCTCCTTGTTGGGTATGCTTCTACCCACCTAGAGAATAGGGAGACTATGACCAGAACGTACCTCAATCTGTTACATATTGGCATCTCAATGAAATCTATTTGCATTCTGGTAAAAGGCCCTCCTTCTCGGCCTATAGTTCCTAGGCTCACCGCTGTCTTTCTCCCAGGATTGTATTGCTGACAAATTAAACATCTCTGACATAGGCTCTCTGATATAATTCTGAATTTTGGGTTGTACCAGGTCTGCTTAAACGACCTGATCATAGCATCTCTCCCTATGTGCCCCTGGCCATGATACATCCGTGCCATGGTAGACAACATGCTATCAGGCATGACTGGTCTTCCATCTCGATATACCCACACATGATCCTTTTCCCTTGGTGCACATCCTGCTTTTACCCACTGCCTTGTTTCCTCATCTCCTGCTTCCTCCTGCAATTGTCTCACTTCTTCCCATGTCCCTACAACGTTAGTAAACATTAAGGAATAGGAAGTCATTTCTTTCTCCTTTGCCCGATTGACTGAATAATGATTTCTGGCACAGTACTGTGCCATGTCATTGGCATAACGGTTGCCGACAGTCACATAATCCTCCCCTTGGTTATGGGCAGCACATTTCACCACAGCCAATTGTTTGGCCAGCTGTATCACCTCAATCAACTTTCCAACCACTTCAGCATTCTTTATAGAAGTTCCACTTGAGGTCAGGAAACCTCTTTGCAGCCACAACTGGCCAAAATTGTGGACAACTCCGAAGCCATACTGGCTGTCAGTTATCACAGTCACTCTCACACCTTTCCCAATTTTGCATGCTCGAGTCAGTGCCACTAACTCTGCTACTTGGGCAGATTTCACTCCCTTTAAATAGGATGCTTCCATCACTGTCGAAACCGTACACACTGCATATGCTGCACTCAACACTCCTTCTTCTGTTCTCAAACATGACCCATCAACAAACATTACATAATCATTTTCTGCCAAAGGTACATCTTTTATGTCTGGTCGTGGTTTCGTACAATACTCAAGCACATCCAACAATCATGATCTGCTTCATCTCTCACTTCCACATTCTCACCATCTGGTAACAACGTTGCTGGATTCACATTCACACATCTTGCAAGGCTCACATTCGTTGCACCTAATATGACTTTCTCATACTTAGTCAGCCGACTATGTGTCATACACTGAGTACGATTCCTTGTTAAAAGAACCGCCACATCATGAGGTACAAACACTTTCAAAGGATATCCCATCACGATTCCTTCACTTTGCTCCAAACTTCGACACGTTGCTGCTACTGCTTTCAGAGAACCAGGTATGCCTACAGCTACTGGGTCAAGCATCGATGAGTAATATGCAATCGGTCTCCTCAATCTTCCATGCTTCTGGATTAACACAGAAAGTGCACATCCATTTCTTTCACTGCAATATAACTCAAATTCTTTTTCATAATCAGGCATACCCAATGCTGGGGCTTCACACAATCCATCTTTCAATCGTTTGAATGCTGCCAATTCTTCCTTGTTCAATTCAAGGGGATCTTTTACATCACTCCTTGTTAGCCGTACTAGAGGTTTTGCAATCAGCGAAAAGTTGCTGATCCACTGGCGGCAATACCCTACCATTCCCAGAAACATTCTCACTTCTCTTTGAGTCATGGGGGCTCTCATTCCTTTTATGATTCTGATTCTGTCTATTGGTATTTTCCTCAATCCTTTCTCAATGTTATGTCCCAAATACTGTACTTCCTTCTTACAATACTGCAATTTGGCTGGGGACACTTTTAATCCTCCATCTGCCAGGTGATTTAGTAAGGCTATAGTGTCTACTTCACAAGCTTCACGAGTTTTCGACGCCACAAGGAGGTCATCAATGTACTGCACTAGTACTAAACTCTCAGGCATTTGCAGACTTTCCAATGACTTTTTCAACAATTGATTAAATATTGAGGGGCTTTCTGTATACCCCTGTGGGATTCTGCACCATGCCAAAATACGGTCTCCAAACCGAAATGCAAAAATCTGCTGACTGTCGTGATGCAATGGAATGGAAAAGAACGCATGGCACAGATCAATCACTGTATACCATTCTGCATCATGGGGAATCTGATACAAAATCACTGATGGATCTGGTACAATGGGACAACATGGTACAACGATTTTGTTTACCTTTCTCAGGTCTTGCACTATTCTGAATTTCCCATTTGGCTTTTTCAGGCCCATTATGGGTGAGTTACATGGACTGCTCAATATTTCTCTCAGAATTCCTTGCTTGATCATTTTCTCAATTATTGGAGTTACTCCTTCAATTATTTCGGGTGTCAATCTATACTGAGGAATGTTCAGATAACTTACTACATCTTTGACAGTAATTTTTACTGGGTCTACGTTTCTCATTAGCCCTACATCTTCTCCGGTGAAATCCCAAACCTCTGCTTTTACAGACAGTTTCAATTCTCTGGGCAGTTTATCTGGATTAAATATTTTCATATGTTCCAATAGTTTCACATTCTCTGTTAGCTATGGTCATTTTGTACAATACATCCTCATCTGGTGTTTCAAAAGCTATTCCATCTGGAGTACAAAATATAGTGCAGTTCATCTTGCACAGCAGGTCCCTACCTAGCAAATTCACAGGACTGGTGTCACACACCACAAATCGGTGCATTTCAGAAAATTTCCCTATACTAACCTTTACGGGTTCTGTAAGGTATGTTTTTAACTGTTGGTTAGATACACCAACTACTTGGATTGTTTCATCCGAAAGAGGAAGGTTCTTAACATCTGCTGATCTAACAGTAGATCGAGTAGCACCAGTGTCCACTAGGAAAATAATGTTATCATCATTAATCTTCCCATCCACAAATGGTCCTGTCTGGTCTACTTCTAGAGTTGCGCCAAGTACGCACTCTTCTTCCTCCCTTCGGCACCGTCAATAATCCATTTCCGAATCACTCTCATCATGTTGCAGCCAATACTGCGAACTAGTGCGAGCGCGTGATGGTTTATTTACCTGTTCTTCAATGTAGAATCCCGATTCTTTACTATACTTCTGTGAGTTTCTGTTCTGTGGAAAAGGTGGTTTTGGCACCTGATTCTGGGAAGTAACCACCTGCTGCTGTTGCTGCAGTTGACCACCCACCTCTTTCCGCACCTGTGGATTCAACGATCGATTTTCAATATTAGTATTTAGAGGGTTTTTACACTCGGATTTCCAATGCCCTAACTCACCGCAATTGTGACATGGGAATTTCTTTTTGGCTTCTTCTATATTACCTTTCCCTTTCCCTGTACCAAATCTTGGTCTTACTCCTGGATTGTTCGCTTGTTCTACCAACTGAGCTTCCTGTCGTTCGGCTACCTTTACCTGTGCCCACATTGCCTTTTCTTTCAGTTTTCGCTGTTTTGCCTCAATCTCATCACTGAAATATTTTGCATGTCTCAAAACTTCATCTATTTTCTTATTTTTCCAATCAACTGTATGTTGCTTTATCATATCACCAATTTCTGGGCGTAAACCATATACAAACCTGTATACGAAATGACTAAAATCTTTATCACTCAGGTTCTCATCTCCACTGAACTGTTTAAAAGCCTGAATTAGTCTCTCATAATATGCATGTACTGACTCCTTGCTTTCCTGTTGGGTTCTGTCAATTTTTACCCAATCAGTCTCTTAAGGGGGTACCTTATTTTTCAGAAATGCCATAACCTGCTCGTATTTCTTCATTACCTCTGGGTCGGGAGCTCCCGTCTTAGGGTCCCTAGGATACTCTTGAGTGGGCCAATTTATCATCAGCTTGCACTCTGTCCACAAATCTGCTGGTACTATTATATCGAATAGACTATTCAAATCTATCCATAATACCTTTGCCAATTTTACAAATCTGTCTATCTGCCGGTACCACTCGACGGGCTTTTCGCGTAGTCAAGGGAAATCATTTGTGAAAGACAAAATGTCCTGTCTTGTCCATGGAACATGTACATACCCTCCCCCTGGAATCTCTCTCATGGGGTATACTGTCGTTACCTTTTCTTTCTCTGTAACGGGAAATGCTGAAACTGTCTTTTCTGTGATATTATCACGTCTTCTACACCACTTACTTCTCCATCTGTCAACATCTCCCCATTTTCTCAACAAACCAATTATGTCCTTAATTTGACCTATCCTTCCTGTAGTATTCATGTTCTCTATATCTTTCTCAGTGAAATCAACTCGATAAGATTTTTGCAGTGCTTTTACTCTGTCAAAATCTATTCTCATTTCATTTGCAATTTCCTCTAATCTTTCATGCAGGTTTTTCGCTCTCCAGGTTGCACTCTTGCAGAGAAACAACAATTCCTCATCCTGGTAATTTTTCAATTTTTCAGTAGGGATAGTTCCTACTATTAATTCTTCCAATACCATTCGTAATTTTGCCACATCTATTGACTGGGATTCTTGATCCTTTTTCTGTAACTCTCTGAGCCATTCGCTTAATTCATCTACAGAAGGTCCTACTGGATTGTTTACATTATTTTGTTCTGGGGCCTTTTGTGGTTCTAATAATGTTTCCATTGTCATTCTGCTCTTTTCAGCGTAAATCTGATTTACAAATGGATTATTTGAAACATTCGGTTCAAACATATTTATTCTCAGTCCCCACGGATTGTCAATTTGACTCCGTTCAGTATTTTCAATTGTATTTTGGCTTCTGTACGGCACTGTCAAACAATGTTCAGTATCTTTTTGTTTCTCAAATATGGGCATTACTGGACCTATCGTTACTGGAACTGTTACAGCTTCTAGATCAATTCTCTTATTTTCTCAGTTAATTCTAGGGTAGTTTTGGCCAGTTCTACTGAATTCTCATCATTTACCCTGCTTCCTGTCTGTTTTTCTATCTCTCTTGCAGAGTTACTTTTCCCTAATTCTGGTGACATGGTCTCTGTTTTAATTATTCGTAATGTTTCTCTCATTGGGGCACTTGGTGACAATGCCTCTGGTTCTGGTCGATACGGTGGTGGGTTTATGTACAACACTTCATCAAGAACATCATCTTCTGATTCATTCACTTCATACCCGCTCGAATCCATATTCCGCCTTTTCTCAGTGCATTTTCTCCCTTCATTCTCTCCTATCATTCTCACAGGATACATACCATCAGTCATACTTGCATTCTGTCACCTTTTCATCCTGTCTTCATGTGTCTCATGTCCGTATGATCTACCAAACATGTATCGATAACCCCTAACACTTCTCTGTTTTTCTCGTTCATGCATTTCGTCTTCCCATTCCGTCAATGCCTCAAACTGCGTCGGTCTAGGTCTTGGTTTTAAGTTCATCATTTTGTCTCGGAGATTTCTCAAAACAGCCAAATTAAAGGAACCATGTTCTGGAAACGCCAGGACTCCATCGTCCTTGGTGTATTTTACCCAATTATCTAACCAAATACAAGTATGATACCCGTATTTCGCAATCATTGTAGATGCGGGTGTTTTCGGTGGAGGAAGTAACTGTCCTTCCCTAGTCTCAACTACTTTATCTTTCTTGAACCATCTTTTAATTTTCCCAAACCACAATTTCTTCTTTTCTGGTGGTTGGTAATACATTTTCTCGTTTTCCGTGTCTCCTTACAATGGTACCGCTATTCTGTCCACTCACAGCGCGACTCTTACTAACGCACCAATCAGGAATGTCTACGTCACTATCACAATCCTCCAATCTCAGTGCGACTCACACTAACGCACCAATCAGGGAGCGTTTACGTCACACTATATTCTTCCACTCCTAGTGCGGCTTTACACTAGCGCACCAATCCGGAGCGTTTTACGCCTCCAATCTACTGTCCAATCCCAGCGCGGCCGTTCTGATGTCAGCAGCCACTGCGGCAGCTCGCTCTGCTCTGCTCTCGTCTACCCCTCCTTTACAAGACCGCTCCGTGAACTCTTACTGTAACTTTTACGATTCGATTAGTAACAACACTAAGACATCTCCATTGTCTGCTTCGCTTACCAAAGAACAGCAAAGGACCTTTCTCACAAGAATTCCGTCTATCCCGAGAGCAGCGCTTACCTCTGCCCTACTACGGAATCGTTAATTCTGTTGATAAAGTAGCACATACCTCTACTTCACCCTTCTAGCAAGCATTAGCTAATTGTTTCTCTGGTATTTTAGAAATAACCTAGAGTTTCGCAATCAACCCAAATGCCTTTTCATTCACACTCGTTCATACATGAAAATGCAGTACATACGCACACAATCCCGTCTTTCCCGAGAGCAGCATCTGCCTCTGCTCTACTACGGAACTGTTAAAACTTCCGACTTCCTACATCCCAGAAGCCGTGCAAACAACATATAACTCGACGCGACTCAACATAAAGTGTTAGTACATAAACCAATACCAATCAATAATCAATAAGCTATTTACAAGCAATCGTCGCTAAACCCAAAACAATAGCTAACCATCATTCTGCTACCAGAAAAACTGCTCCAGCGCTGAATACCACAAATCCCCTCGCTACAGACCAGATCACAGATCTTCTTCAACAACCACATTTCATTCACTCATTCACTGGTGGGGCCCATAGCACCATTCATTCATTCTACTTTCAGATCAATGGTCCTCGAGAGAGGGGAGTCCTTTCTCTATTCCATGCGCTGGAAATGGGAGGAAGATTGCACCAATCACCTGATGAGTAATAACAAGTTCACCTATTCCTCCCTACCTCACCAGGGTCTTAATACCTTTATAACCTAACAGTTCCTCCCATGCTATTGGCCATGGATCAGCTAGTTGCTGGGAAAAACGACATCTTATTCTTCTAAACAATATACATCAAAATACTTCAAATAATAACCCGACACAGTTCTTAAATGAATTAAAAGTTTTATCTAATCAAAGCATAAGGAAATCATATAGCATTCAAAATTTTGGTTCGCATATTTACCTAATCTGGCTAAATGGCGTCCTCTATGTCAAATTCAGATCTTTTGTCTCTATGCCCATAAATCAAAGAATCAGTTTGTAAGTTAATTGGGCATTTGATCAGTCCATCAGAGTCTCTGGCAAGCAGCTGTCCAGCAGTGTCACCGTCCTCTCCATCAGCATAACGTCGGGCAATCTGGTAAAGTGAAGGTGTGTTGGCTACCCTCTCTAGTCTACTTTTATAGTAAAATTTCGATAACAAATGTTTCAATACATGTTTTAGAACAAATTCAATTGGTTGAACCAGAATCATTCTTCCTGATTCCCATACATTAAATGTTGCATTAGATGTAGTTCTCAATTTAATAATAAAACTGTGTAGGAAGGTGGAATCTGACTATATGGTTGCCCCCACTTTTTTCCTGGTGTTTGAATGGTTTTTGACTAGTCTGGCTGGGATCCTGCTATCCAGGACCCCAGCCTATCTGCTTACTCCCTTAAATGATTGGTGTGCATATTAGATGTACTAGTGATTGGATACTGTGGTACCTTATGAGCCCCTAGTACATGGTACCTTAGGTACCTAGGGCATTGGTACTTCACAGGCCTACCAGGGGCTGCAGCATGTATTATGCCACCCCTGGGAAGCATTCACAATCTGACAGCCTGTGTGAGGTAGTGTTAGCACTCCTCACTGAGGTATAGGTTCCTATATCTCACCATACACACACATATAAACCTATCAGTCACCCCTATGGCAGGCCCTATCAATCCCAAGGGCAGGGTGCATGGTTTACTATGTGAGGGGGTGCTTCTGCCTGAGCAGGACCCCTCTGCAGCTGGCAGAGTCTATTCTCTGCTGCTGTTTGTGGATGTGGTTAAACCATATACTCTTAAGTGCATTATAACCTCGCGGTAAATGCTAACTTTGGAATGACTGCATCAAAACATGTCGTGTTTGGTGTCAAACAACTTGGAATCCTACCCCCACACCAGTAACTGGTGTGGGAGTAGGATCCCACCCTTCTAGAGGGGACGACATGTACCCACTGTACTACACGGTAGAAATCTTCTAGAGCCCTGGCATCACAAAATGGATGCCACCAGCACAGACACCGGGCTGCCCTCCTGCTGCTGACCGAAACTCGCAGTGGAGGGAGCCCAACAAAGGGTTTCCTGTCACAGGGAGGTGTCACCACCTCCCAGACAGGATTTAGTGTATTGGAGCTGGGTGGGTGCACTCTTAGAGTGCCTTTGAAGTCCTGCACTGGGGGAGCAGTAGGCTCCTCTGTGCATATGCCAGCTCAAACCGGTTCAGGGGCTACCTGCCCCTGCTCTGGCGCGAAACTGGACAAAGGGAAGTATGTATGTATGTATGTGTGCTCTTATATAGCGCTCGACTTACCCTTGGGCATCTCGGCGCTTGCATTGGGAACCCGTCCTGGCTTTTCCCTGTGAGATAACCCGTACTGGGCATCCCCAAGGTGAAAGCCAGGCATCCCGCCGCAGGGGGGGCCTTAGTGGAGATTAAGCAAGCTATTGCCCAGAGTTGCAGAGTGTGAACCCATGATTCGAGTAGGCACCGAAGTGAGAATTATCGAGTCCGTGGACACTTGGGCTCAGACCCTGCCGCGTCGGGAATTGAACCCTGGTCCCGGGTCTGACCTCTGCTTCAGGGTATGCCTCCTCTAACCAGTGAGCCACACTTCTCCCTGACCCTCCTAGAGGAGTGGTCATAGAGCTAGTCCCTCCCATCTTTTCACTATAAGATAACACACATTGCCAATGCAATTTAGATTACACCTGGGCGACGCTCTACGAAGAAGAATCCTGGCCCTTCAACTTTCTACTATCTCTAGAAGACCGAAGGATCTCCCTTGGAGTCAAGGAGTGACTCCCCTGCTTGGCAGGCACCAAAACTACTGAACTACGGTTGCAAACTTTACCGCTCCCGCCGGAGCCCGAAGTTCCTGCGTCCCCTGAAGCAGATTTCCTGACCTCTCGACGGCCATTTTGAGTCCCCAGTGAAGCTGTGGCATCTGGACCCCACGAGTGATGAGGAACAGCAATACCAGGGAACCGTGCACTGATTTCGAGTGCAAGCCCTAAACTACGTCCAACGAAGTTGTGCTTTGGACCACTTGTTGTTCAAGTCCCGAGCAGGTCTAGTACTAAAGATCAGCGGCCTACCTCATCCTGAGTGACCGTGGGCTGTTGGTGAACTTTTCCTGCAAAGGCGTCTTTGCGGTTGCTTGCCCGTTGGCTAGTGACTCTCCAGAAGACTTCCGCATCACCTTCAAGGGCTCGCCTGGTTGCTCTGGGCCTGCCCTCACTTACCCTTGCTGGGTAAGTCCATCAGACCTTGCTGGTCTGCTCCATCGACAATCTTCTATCCACACGAGACTTGCAGTTGCCAAGGCTTGTTGGCTCCAAACCGAGTGCCGACACTGTCAACAGCTGCAGACGTTGTGGGACCCTCCGAATCCAGCTGCTGGTCTTCCTTGATCCCTCCTGGTCCTCATGAGCGAAGAGACAAAACGACATCAGCGACCTGAAGAGACGCGACAGCTGTGGTCATCCATCTTGCTGGCCACCGGTCACTGGCAAGTGACTTTGAACTCTGTCCCCTCAATTTCTAGGTCTTCTGCAACTCCAATCCATCTTCGGATTCCAGCAGACACTTCTCTCGACGACGCAAGCAGCAAGTCTTCAGCGATCTCCATTGAAAACAGCATCGCGACCCGACACCAAAGGACACGTATGCACCCGGCTTCCCTGGGTGAGGTAACTCTTGCATTACGGTGCCCAAGTGTGCATTGGCTCTCGAAGTACTTACCCTGTAAGTTGGTTGCTTGTTGTCCACTCAGAAGTGCCCTAGAACTGTAAAATAGAAACCGCGACATTTTGCCATTGAAACGCATTGAAAACCCGTGTGTGTGTTTAGACACTGCACGCGTCTCCTGTGGGCTGATTCATAGCCTGCTAACACTGCAGAAGTGAAGCCCCAGCGATTCCCAAGGCCCTAGGCCTCTTCATATTGCAAGTCGAGTTTGTTAAACCACTCTTTTAGTATATGGTCTGGTAGGCCCCTAGGGCTACAGCCATAATTGTGCTTAATTTATTGAGAACTGTTGATATTTTGAATGTTTACCTGGCTCTAATCTCATAAAGAGATTAGTAGAGTATATTTAGAAATAAATACATATATATTTGATATATATACCTGTGTGGTGTCTTTTCATTTGGTAATTCAAGAGATTATAAGGTAAAACAAGCTGCTTTACATTCCTCAGAGACTTAGCCTGAAGGCTGCTCTCCACAGCTACCACTAGGATAGCTTTCTTTAAAAGGTTGTCTTTAAACCTATCTACCAAGAGTCGAATTGGACTGGTGCAAGGTGGCCACTATAACTAGTGACCAGCATATGCCAGGCCAACTTCTCACATTGGTGGGCAGCGTGTGGGATTACAGCTTGCCATTGTTTTACCAGAAAATCTCTATTTGAATTACTAACTGAAAACCACTTAAGGTACTCAAGGTACATATAAAGTCAAGCTAGTATCAATAAGTTCTACTGAACTTAGAGCTGTTTGTGAAGGGGCAAGCACACCCTTGCTACAGCTCAAGCTAGGTCCAGTAGGCCTCAACTAGTGTAGGTAGTACAACACTGCACAACACTAGTATGTCTCACCATGGTGGAGCCAGTGGGTCCACCCCATCTCAGTACAAATATATAGCCTACACTGAACTGAAGGCCTTATGCTTTGAAAGACAACTGAGGGTGGGCAGGAGTCCCTCATCACAACACCTGATAGATCTGTTAGTAGCAGATGACCTGAGACAAGCTCTAGGAGCTAGTGGGTCTGCATCAGGGGGTGGGTCACACATAGTCTCTGGGTCTGATGATGGCAATCTAGATGACCTGGACTCTGTGGGTGAAGGGCCAGACCCAGAAGGGTCTGAAGAGAATAGAGGAAATCTCCCTAAGAGAGCTGACAGAGTGGGAGACAGGCCTAGGTCCCTCTCAAGGGACTCTGACAGGTCATATCACTCTGGAAGAGAATCTATTCCACAGAGGAACTCCAACTTTCCCAGGGAGACCTCCTCTGAAAGAAGGATCAAGATGCTCCAGTATGAGGAAGCTAGGCTTGCCCTCAGAACCAAGCAATCGGCCTTAGATAGGGAAGCCTTCGAGCTCCAAAGAGCTTCTAAGAAGGAGGGGTTAGATACCCCTGGTGGCAGCAACAGTGTCCCTAGAGGCAGAGATTACATGCCAGATCATAGGAACCTGTCCAAGGTTGTTCTTCCCTACCAGAGTGGGGATGATATCCACAAATGGATAACTGCTATGGAGAGGGCCTGTAAAGTTCAACAGGTCCCCCAGAAACAGTGGGCAGCAATCTTGTGGCTCTCCTTTTCAGATAAAGGTAGAGACAAGCTCCTCACTGTTAGAGAAGAGGATGCTAATGATTATGAATCCCTGAAGAGTGCATTAATAGATGGGTTTGGATTAACCACAGAACAGTACAGGTTCAAGTTCAGAGACACCCAGAAAGCACAGACTCGGGATTGGGTGGACTTTGTAGATTGTGCTACCAAGGCTCTGGAGGGTTGGATAGTTGGCAGTAGAGTCACTGACTTTAAAGGATTGTATAATTTGATTATGAGAGAGCAGATCCTTAATAATTGTCAAAACCAACTCTTACACCAGTACCTGGTGGACTCTGATCTGACCTCTCCCCAAGAATTGGGAAAGAAGGCAGACAAATGGGTCAGAACCAGGGTTAGGCCCAAGAACCAAGGTGGTGACCAGAAGAAAGATTCCACTAAGCCCAAAGAGAAAGGTGGGGATGATAAAACAGAAAAGTCCTCTGAAGGGCCCCAAAAACCCAGTTCTGGGGGTGGGTCCCAAAATCCTTCCTCTTCCAATAAGAAACCATATTGCCATGTGTGCAAGCAACCTGGACACTGGAAAACTGACTCCAGCTGTCCAAAGAATGGCAATAAAGAAAATGTTCCTCCCTCTGCAGCTCCAACACCTCCTGTTACTACCAGTAGTAATCCCCCAGGTGGTGGGAGTGCACCCAAAAAATTAGTTGGGCTTTCTTGGGGAACTCAGGTGGACTCTGGCCTAACCAGGTCCCCTACACAAGCAACTCTAGTCTGTGATGGTGGCATGGGGTTTGCCAACTTTACCATGAGTCCCAATATCTTGGGCAGGTACAGACAAGAGCCCATGATCAATGGTCAGAAGGCTGTGGCCTACAAGGACACAGGGGCTAGTGTCACCATGGTGACAAAGAGACTAGTGCCCCTAGAACAGCTTTTACCTGAGTTTAGCTACCAGATGACCAATATTGATGGAATTAGGACAGACCATCCCATGGCAGTGGTAAATCTCAGCTGGGGAGGGGTCACTGGCCCAAAGAGAGTGGCAGTGTCCCCAACCTTGCCTGTGGATTGTCTACTGGGGAATGATCTGGAAATCTCAGTCTGGGCTGAGGTAGATCACAATGCCCATTTAAGAATGTTAGGCATCCCTGAGAGAGTGGATGAGACCCTGAGGGCCTCACCTCCACCCCAGGAGAAAGTAAGGGGAGTGAAGCCTGAAACTATGGATCACTCCACACAAACAGAGAGCATAGGGTGTGAGGAACAGTCCTCCCCCCACCAGACTAAAGGTAAGGGTCAAGTTTCTAAGGGAACTGATCCTGCCCCTTGTGAAGTAACTGCCCCAGAAGTGGTCAGGCCTGCCCTGGCCACAACTCTGATGGCAGGGGATCCTTCCAAGGTGGCACTCAGTCTGGAGCAGGTATCCTGCCCCTCTCTACCCTGCCTCAGTCAGCCCAGGGCTGCAGAGGTCAGGGAGGTCAGTGGACCCTTAATGGGCCCCTGTCCAGAGGAACCCCCTCATCAGCAGATTAGGGACACCCAGCAGAGTAGTTCTAGCCAGGTGAATATTCCTCTACAAACTGAGGGATCCCCCTTACCCCTAGGTACAGGTACCCCCCAGATGGACTTTGTTGGGCACAGGGAAACCTGGGGCATAGTTGCCCCAAACATTCCAATGCCCTCCACTACTCCAACCAGAGGGACCCAACCCCCAGCTGTAGGCAGCCAGAGGTTGACTCTTAGGGCCAGATATGACACAGTCATGGACAGAAAGGCTTCCATGGTGACCGGTGTGCTGAGGAAGTTGAGACCACCCCAAATAGGGCCTCACTTCCACACTCAGACACCCCACCAGCCTACTTCTGTACCAGAAAACAATACAGGTAATTTCCCTAGACTTTGGAGAAACTCCAAAACCCCTTGGGGTAGGATTTCTCAAGTGGACCATGAGACAGGGAGCAATCATGCTAGTGCAGGTTCTTCCTTATATGGCCACTCAGGAAATAAAGGCTTAACTGGGCAAGGTTAGCCATATCTCCTTTCGTTTGGGGGGGGGGGGGTTATGTAGGAAGGTGGAATCTGACTATATGGTTGCCCCCACTTTTTTCCTGGTGTTTGAATGGTTTTTGACTATTCTGGCGGGGATCCTGCTATCCAGGACCCCAGCCTATCTGCTTACTCCCTTAAATGATTGGTGTGCATATTAGATGCACTAGTGATTGGATACTGTGGTACCTTATGAGCCCCTAGTACATGGTACCTTAGGTACCTAGGGCATTGGTACTTCACAGGCCTACCAGGGGCTGCAGCATGTATTATGCCACCCCTGGGAAGCATTCACAATCTGACACCACAGGCCTGCTACTGCAGCCTGTGTGAGGTAGTGTTAGCACTCCTCACTGAGGTATAGGTTCCTATATCTCACCATACACACACATATAAACCTATCAGTCACCCCTATGGCAGGCCCTATCAATCCCAAGGGCAGGGTGCATGGTTTACTATGTGAGGGGGTGCTTCTGCCTGAGCAGGACCCCTCTGCAGCTGGCAGAGTCTATTCTCCGCTGCTGTTTGTGGATGTGGTTAAACCATATACTCTTAAGTGCATTATAACCTCGCGGTAAATGCTAACTTTGGAATGACTGCATCAAAACATGTCGTGTTTGGTGTCAAACAACTTGGAATCCTACCCCCACAGCAGTAACTGGTGTGGGAGTAGGATCCCACCCTTCTAGAGGGGACGACATGTACCCACTGTACTACACGGTAGAAATATTCTAGAGCCCTGACATCACAAAATGGATGCCACCAGCACAGACACCGGGCTGCCCTCCTGCTGCTGACCGAAACTCGCAGTGGAGGGAGCCCAACAAAGGGTTTCCTGTCACCGGGAGGTGTCACCACCTCCCAGACAGGATTTAGTGTATTGGAGCTGGGTGGGTGCACTCTTAGAGTGTTTTGAAGTCCTGCACTGGGGGAGCTGTAGGCTCCTCTGTGCATATGCCAGCTCAAACCGGTTCAGGGGCTACCTGCCCCTGCTCTGGTGCGAAACTGGACAAAGGGAAGTGGGTGTAAGCACCCACTACCCTGACCCTCCTAGAGGAGTGGTCATAGAGCTAGTCCCTCCCATCTTTTCACTATAAGATAACACACATTGCCAATGCAATTTAGATTACACCTGGACGACGCTCTACGAAGAAGAATCCTGTCCCTTCAACTTTCTACTATCTCTAGAAGACCGAAGGATCTCCCTTGGAGTCAAGGAGTGACTCCCCTGCTTGGCAGGCACCAAAACTACTGAACTACGGTTGCAAACTTTACCGCTCCCGCCGGAGCCCGAAGTCCCTGCATCCCCTGAACTGGATTTCCTGACCTCTTGACGGCCATTTTGTGTCTCCAGCGAAGCTGAGGCATCTGGACCCCACGAGTGACGAGGAACAGCAATACCAGGGAACCGTGCACTGATTTCGATTGCAAGCCCTAAACTACGTCCAACGAAGATGTGCTTTAGACCACTTGTTGTCCAAGTCCCGAGCAGGTCTAGTACTGAAGATCAGCGGCCTACCTTGTCCCAAGTGACCGTGGGCTGTTGGTGAACTTTTCCTGCAAAGGCGTCTTTGCGGTTGCTTGCCCGTTGGCTAGTGACTCTCCAGAAGACTTCCGCATCACCTTCAAGGGCTCGCCTGGTTGCTCTGGGCCTGCCCTCACTTACCTTCGCTGGGTAAGTCCATCAGACCTTGCTGGTCTGCTCCATCGACAATCATCTATCTACACAAGACTTGCAGTTGCCAAGGCTTGTTGGCTCCAAACCGAGTGCCGACACCGTCAACAGCTGCAGACGTTGTGGGACCCTCCGAATCCAGCTGCTGGTCTTCCTCGATCCCTCCTGGTCCTTGTGAGCAAAGAGGCAAAACGACATCAGCGACCTGAAGAGACGCGACAGCTGTGGTCATCCATCTTGCTGGCCACCGGTCACTGGCAAGTGACTTTGAACTCTGTCCCCTCAATTTATAGGTCTTCTGCAACTCCAATCCATCTTCGGATTCCAGCAGACACTTCTCTCGACGACGCAAGCAGCAAGTCTTCAGCGATCTCCATTGAAAACAGCATCGCGACCCGACACCAAAGGACACGTATGCACCCGGCTTCCCTGGGTGAGGTAACTCTTGCATTACGGTGCCCAAGTGTGCATTGGCTCTCGAAGTACTTACCCTGTAAGTTGGTTGCTTGTTGCCCACTCCGAAATGACCTAGAACTGTAAAATACAAACCGCGACATTTTGCTATTGAAACGCATTGAAAACCCGCGTGTGTGTTTAGACACTGCACGCGTCTCCTGTGGGCTGATTACTTACCTGCTAACACTGCAGAAGTGAAGCCCCAGCGATTCCCAAGGCCCTAGGCCTCTTCATATTGCAAGTCGAGTTTGTTAAACCACTATTTTAGTATATGGTCTGGTACGCCCCTAGGGCTACAGCCATAATTGTGCTTAATTTATTGAGAACTGTTGATATTTTGAATGTTTACCTGGCTCTAATCTCATAAAGAGATTAGTAGAGTATATTTAGAAATAAATACATATATATTTGATATATATACCTGTGTGGTGTCTTTTCATTTGGTAATTCAAGAGATTATAAGGTAAAACAAGCTGCTTTACATTCCTCAGAGACTTAGCCTGAAGGCTGCTCTCCACAGCTACCACTAGGATAGCTTTCTTTAAAAGGTTGTCTTTAAACCTATCTACCAAGAGTCGAATTGGACTGGTGCAAAGTGGCCACTATCACTAGTGACCAGCATATGCCAGGCCAACTTCTCACAAACTGTAACAGTTTCTAGTCCATCCAGGGCATGTTTATTCCCATGCGGGTTTGTGTTCATGGTGTCATCAATTATAACAGTTCATGGTTTAAAGAAGTTCATTGTTTGAGGCTTGGCACTCCTCCCGGTGCGTCCTTTACGAGTACAGTCTGCCTGGGGTCAGGACGAGGTTATTGTTGCTCATCTTTTAGCGCAGGCGCACTTCACTCAGTGACTTCTGTATCTCGTCTGTCCGTCAAAATAGGGATGGCAGCCATTTTGTGGCCACTCCAGAAAGTTCAACTTAAGCAAAGAGACACAAAATGTAATCAATACATGGAAATGACTATTAAAATGTTATTACCTCACTAAACCCTCTATGTGTGTGTATTTATCTAGCAAAGCAACACGCATTGCGGTTTATACTCACAATTTCAAGCACGATTCACAAATCACATCACAAAAGCAACATATAACATGCAAATTCTAAATATCTGACATTAGTATGCGTACGAAAATAGTTTACGTATCAATCAGGCCATGCAAATGCGATTCCCACGTGTATTTTCTAATTAGTAATGTTGATTAATTAAACACACAGCAAACGATTGATACTATTAATATTACTCAGTTATTCATTTTAATTCTAAATGATAAAATGGAGGAGGTATACAATTCTTAGGGAAAACCTCGCTCCAGCACGCTCAGCTGAATAATCATTTAATCAAACACAACTTTCCAACGTCTAGACCCCCCCCCCCCCAACTAAAAAGCACCTCTAAAGAAACCCCCCCCAATCCCCCGAACTCCATCCCCCCCCTCCCTGGCTCCGCATCCTCCCTGTGGCCCCGCCAAATTTTAATGCCCATCTCCCTCCGGGATCTCTGCAATACGTAACAGTCTCAGATACCGGGGACACGTGACCTCCCTAAATTCAGAGGCTAAAAGCGACAAAAAGGGCTTACATAACTCCCCGTATTTGTCCCCTTCCCCTGCCATGGTTAGTGCTAATTTTTCCATTCCTAGGACATACCACAAACGGTGCAGCCATCCCGTGAAGGTCGGTAATTGGGGTTGTACGCCAGTGCGTAAGTATGTTTTGTATAGCAGACCCCAGCGCGATGGCCATCAGCCGGCCTCTACGTGAGCGCAATGGATAGGTCAAAGGGTTGGGCAAACCTAAAATTACGTAAGCTGGGAAACGCGGTATCTCCGTCTCAAAGTGATTGTCCATTTCATCCAACACCTGCTTCCAGTAAGATTGGAGATGTGCTCAGTCCCACAGCACATGCATTAGGCTACCCACTTGACCACAACCCCTCCAGCATGTCGCCTCCCAAGAGTGGTCCATCGCGTGTAAGCGCTCCGGGGTGTAATACCAGTATGTCACAATCTTCGTGAGAGTCTCCGTGAGCCCCATGTGGTATGCCGAGTGCCATGCCCTGTAATAGATGCCCTCCCATTCTTTATGACTCAGTGTTCTTCCCAGTTCTCGTTCCCACCGGCTCCTGCTAGAATTATATGTGTGCTTGTGTTTGATCTGCAATTGTTTATAGAGATCGGAAACGAGGTTCTTGTCTGATGTGCGTGTAATAAGCCATCGCTCGTAGGGGAATAGGCGCCTTTCTGCTCCGGAGCGAACCTGTGACTGGAGCGCCCAGTGTCTCACTTGCATATACCGCAACCTCTCTGTCTCCGGCAGCCCAAAATCTCTCTGCATCTGAACGAACGAGTGTACCCCCCCCTCTCCGTACACATGACACAGGGACCGGCAGCCCAATGCTCTCCAGCTCGCAAAGGCGGCATCTTCTAGTCCTGGGGTGAAATCGGGGTTGCCTATCAGCGGGGTAAGCGGGGACGGGAATGATGTGAGTTCATGTGTGAGATTAGTGTTGTCCCAAACTTCAAGAGGGACCCGCGTAATATGGGAGACATACAGGTTAGGAGGCCGATGCGCTTTGCGTAAGAAAGGAATGTCCTGCAAAGGACGCGCAGCCACCGCCTGATCTTGAAATAGCCAATGTTTCTCGGACTCCCATCTGCTCCACTCCACTAGGTATCTCAATTGGGCTGCTTGAAAGTAGAGCCCCAGATCTGGGACTCCAAGTCCACCCGCTTCCGGTGCTAATGCCACCAGCGCCCGTCACATTCGCGGCTTCCCCCCGTTCCAGATAAACCGGGACAGGTCCGACTCCATCGTTCGAATCCATCCCACTGGTGGACGCAGAGGTATAGTGCGAAAGAGGTAGAGAATCTGCGGGAGAATGGTCATTTTAACTGCTGCGACCCTACCCAACCACGATAGGGGATAGTGCCGCCATCTGTCAAGTTCCCGGCGAATCTTGTCCCATAACAGCGTGTAGTTCGTTTGGACCACTTTAGAGAGCGATGGGGCCAATTGAATCCCCAGATACGGTATTGTTTCTGCCGCCCAACGGATGGGGAGCTGGGTTTGCAAATGATCACGGGTAGGCCGCGATAGCGATAGGTCTAGGGCTAAGGATTTCCCTGCGCTCACTCTAAACCCGGCAGCTTGCGCGAAAACCTCCAATTCTGCCCAGCACGCTGGGAGAGCAGACCTCGGATCAGATAATGATATTAAGACATCATCCGCTTATAGACTGATTGTGTGGACGAAGCCCCCAAACCATATTCCCGTGATCTCTGGGTTTTGTCGCACCCTCTGAGCCAGTGGTTCCATATAAAGGGCGAAGAGGAGGGGGGATAACGGACACCCCTGCCTCGTGCCCCTCTCAATGTGAAATCGAGAGGATGTGTACCCGTTCACTCTGACGGTGGCATAAGGGAATCTATAACAGTTAAAGATATGTGTGCGGAATCGGTCGCCTATTCCTGCCTTCTCCAGGACCTGTTCCAAAAATGGCCAATGTACTCGGTCGAACACCTTTTCGGCATCAATGGCCAGCATCATGAACTTCCCCGGGACCCGAGTAGCTTTTTCTATAAGATGCAAAATCCGCTTCGTATTGTCTGTCATTTGCCGCTCAGGGATAAAGCCTGCCTGGTCCGGGTCCGTGAGGCCCGGCATAAGGGGGCAGAGGCGGGCGGCCAGTATCCCTGTATATAGTTTAAGGTCTGTGTTAAGGAGCGATATCGGGCGGTAAGATCCACATTGTGAGCTATCCTTGCCTGGTTTGGGAATTACTGCTATCGAAGCCTCCAAGAGGTCGCCCGCGATAGCTCCCTGAGTAGCAAAGGAATTGAACAGCTTAGTAAGGATCGGGGCCAACAGGGAGCAAAGTTTCTTTTAAAAAATTGCGGGAAAGCCGTCTGGACCCGGGGCCTTTCCCAGTTTGAGCCGAGAAATGGCAGACACTACTTCCTCCATTTGAATGCTTCTTTCTAGGTGGTCGGCCTGCGCCTGGGACAGTGTCGGCAGTGTGACAGAGTCTAGGAGGGTCAACCCCTCAGAGCGGGCCAGCGGGGTCTCCGCGTACAAGGTCTCGTAAAAATCTCGGAATGCCTCCGCAATATCCCCATCCTCCATTGCTTCCGTGCCATCTTCCCGAGAGATCAATTTAACCCCCTGTCGCTGACGAACCTCTCTGAGCTTATGGGCCAAGAGGCGCCCACACCTGTCCCCACCCGCATAGTAGGCATGTCGCACCCTCAATGCCGCAAACTCTACCCTGTCTTGGTCGAGCGCCGCTAACTGTTGGCGGGCCGCTTTGAGTCGCCGCCATAATCTCGGGGCCCCCGTCCGCTGGTGCATCTGCTCCAATTCCCGCACCTGCTGTGTAAGCTCTTCCCGTGTGCATCCGCGCTCCCTATTGTCCGCCGCCGAGATCGAGATGAATTCCCCTCTAAGAACCGCCTTCAGCGCCGTCCATTGCGTGGCAAGTGTAGTGTCTGTGTTGTCGTTATGTGTGAGATAATCATGTATGTTGTGCCGAATGCGTTGAACCACCTCTTCTCGGTGCAGGAGAGTGTCTCTGAGACGCCACACCCTGGAGGGATGCGATGCGGGCGGGAGGGTGAAAGTCGCCGTCACCGGAGCATGATCTGATAAAGACGGCACTCCTATGTCAACTGCTGTCGAAAGCGCCCGCGCCGATGCCGATACTAAGAGGTGGTCCAGTCTAGCGTAGGTCTTATGCGCATTAGAATAGAAGGAGTATTCCCTGTCGCGGGGGTGCATGGTGCGCCAGAGGTCGCATAGCCCCAAGTCCTGCAAGCGCGCAAGTCCCTCCGCAGAAATGGCCCCGGTTTGATGAGAACACTGACTGGATCTATCCTGGACATTATCGAACACCAAATTGAGGTCCCCCCAAGAATGGCATGGCGGTCAGGTGTAGTCGTGGCCTCTGTGAGTGCAGAGTGCAGAGTGTAAAAATCGCTCAGGTCCCTCGTTCGGGGCATATATGGAGCTAATAGTAAACGGCATCCCCCCTAGGGCAAAGCGATAAGTCAAGAGACGGCCCCTGATCTCGGCAACCCTATGCAGGACCTCCCCCCGAAACCGTTGTGCCACTAGAATCGCCACCCCTGCTGTTTTAGTAGACCCGCAAGAGAAGAACTGGGTGGGAAACCGCCTTGACCGAAGGCGATAGCAATCGCGCGCCAATAAATGGGATTCCTGCAGGAGGCAAAGATCTGCGTGGGAATATTCTAAGTATGATAGAACAGCCCTACGCTTAACTGGGTTGTTAAGACCCCGGACATTCAGGGTCAGTACCTTAAGCGTGGTGGGTGGCATAATGTGCATCACATTGGGGACGCTGCAGCTGTAAAGCATCATGTATCGCGACTCCGGAATTTCCGGTTTGTAAACGAGGCAGGGACACGGAGGCGCAAGTGGTCACCCTAGCCCTAAAGGGAAAACAGACGCGGAGCCCCAGTTCCCCTCCCTCACCCACCCCAACAGGCCCCATCAAAAAAAACAAAATACCATAAACATATAGTCCATCACTCGTCTGTGACTGGTAAAGAGTCATTGGGGTGTATCCACCAACCGTGGGAGGAAGCCGCCCTCCCGCCAGAGGTCTGGATGTGAGAAAAGCAGTCTCTCAGGTACCGTGCTTGTCCGGTCAGCCACTATTAGAACCTGAGAGATCCGTCGACACAGCTTCCAATGCCGAGAGTCGGCCTTTCGTGATCTCCGCAGCTGGTGGTTTCTTGAGACGGCGTCTGTACCCCTGTTGACGCCATCGTGGCCCAGTGTTTCTCGCACCTGATGCGGGGGTTCCTTCACCACCTTCTTCCTCCGGGAGGTTCACCCCCAGCAGCCTACTGGCCTCAGACAGAGAACGCAATTGGTACAGTTTGTCATCTTTACGAAACACTAGGCGGAAGGGGTGACCCCAGCTGTAGGGAATGTTATTGTTTTGGAGGTGCATCGTGATGGGTTTAAATAGGCGCCTTTTTTGTAGCGTGAGAGCGGACAGACACTGGTTTGTGATCACAAAATTGTAAGGGGTGCAGACGGCGTGCTTTTTGTATTATCAGCTCCTTGGTGCGGTAGTCCTGCACGCACACTAGAATGTCCGACGGAGGGGCCGACGGTGCTCTGGGGGGGGGGCCCACTCTGTGTGCCCGATCAATCTCCAAGTTTGGGTCCAGAGGTCGTTCCAGGATGTGGTTGAATAGTTCCTTCACGTAGGTGAAAAGATCCTTTGAGTCTTCGTCCGCTTTCACGCCTCTGATTCGGATGTTATGGCAACGAGAGCGATTCTCGAGGTCCTCAAGGTGGACCTGAAGATCCACCTGTTGATCGTGCAGTCTGATGATCTCCTGTTGTAGATTCGCTATTTCCTCATCCCTTCCATTGCTCTTGCCCTCCAGGTCCGCCACCCTTTCACCAATGCCATCCATGTCGCGGCAAACCTCTTTGAGCTCAGACGTGAACTCTTGCTTGAAGGTTTGGATATCGTCCCGCAGAGCGGCAAACATCGACTCCAGGAAGGCCTTGGTGATGGGCTCAGAACCCCCAGCTTCCGGCTTCCCCTTTCCTGGCCCTCCGGATTCCGCTGCCGCAGCCATCTGTCCAGCCGGGGACTTGGAGAACATATCTTTAATAGTTCTGTCCTGCCGTTTCCTGGAAGTGGACATAGCGTGATCCACGAGACCCCGTGTGTGTCTTGCAGAGATCCTGCCCCTTTCCCACCAGTCCGCCGCCAGGGGGACAAGACCCGGTTGATGCCTGGAGGGAGTTCAAGGCTCGAAGTCTCTGACTCTGCACGAGGCTATTCCAATGCTTCCAGCCCCCTGCGGCGCTCCTGCCCCCGGTCCCTGCAGAGCTGTTGTGTTGCTGGAAGGCCCCCTGCCCCTGTTCGATTAGCCTGTGCTTCCAGGCCGCGTCCACTGCACCGACGCTAGCGTTTGTCTTCGTGTCCCCCTCTGCGAGCCGCTTCCGCCCTTGTGCAGGCGATAGGTGCGTCGCCTGCCCCTCATGCTCTTAGCTCTCCAGTCCGCTCTCCCCTCTATGCGGTGGGGGCCCGGCACTGCACCGCAATTCAGGAAACCCGCCAGGCCGCCGGAGCACGATCTCCAGAGGCCCCACGCCGGTCTCAATCCTGTCCGAGATGTACACACGTCTACCGGGGAGGAAGAGCAGAGTACGCGGCTGGCCTCCGGACTCCGTCGCACCGACCCAGGCCCTGTTCACCGAGACGGCGGCACTCCCTCCGGTGTCACCTGCCTCCGTGCTCCTCCGTGCCCTGCTGCGCCGTGGCCTGCGCCGCCAACCGCGTCTATCCCCAGCTGTGAGGGCCAACCTCTACCTCCCAGTCTGAGTGGGCCGCCGACTGCAAGCCCTAGGCCCCCAGGATCCGCGCACCGACTGCTAACAGTTTTCGGACCGGGGCGCCACCGCTGGGCCGGGGGGAGAAGCGCGCAGCGAGCCCCCGCTCACCGTAGGCCCCGCTATGACGCCTCCCCCTTCAGGTATGCAGCTCATCCCCGCTTTACTTGGCTGCGGGGCCCTCTGCGCTTCCTTCTGCCTCTTTTACAGTCCCGGCGTGGAAGGGCCAAGCGTCTCTCTGCCCGCTGTCCCCCATCGGGGCACCGGAGGCAGGCCCAGGCCCCACAGTTCTCAACGGGCTCTCCGCAGCCCCGCCCCCGCTCTGGCGCTGCTCCTGTCGCTCAAAATGGCGGGCCGGATTCCGCTCGGTCGCCGCACCGCTCCACAGGCTCCCGGGGGCTCCCGCTCCGTCCTAGTCACCGCTCCTGGGGGCCCCCGCTGCTCACCCTCCGTCCCAGGTTGAGCCTTGACCTGAACTCCTCTTTGCACACCTTGAACTATTTTTGCAGCATTTTAAGAGTTACCCTATTTTTCTAGTATTGTGGATTTTTACTGTTATTGGTCTTGTGTTAAGTCTATATATAAAGATACTTATTTTTATAACTACTTGAGTGGTGTCCCTTTGTAGTGTTCTTCACTGTGTTACTGTTTATGGTCATAAATGCTTCACACACTGCCTCTGAGATAAGCCTAGCTGCTCGTGCTACGTTACCACAGGGTTGAGCAGGGGTTATCAAAGGCTGCAGTCTGCTTACTCTGACTTAGGAAGAAGGGTCCCTACTTGGACAGTGGCCAGCCATTGCCAACTAGAGACCCCCATTTCTAACAAAAAGTATTTAGCTAAAGCATCTCAATCTGAGAAAGTATATTTTGATACCTATTGTTGGTTCTAAAATAAAACAACTACCTATTTTTATACAAAAACCATTGGCCTAGAGTTCAGTTCTTGAGTGTGTGAGACCATTTCCTGACTGAGTGTGTGCAACAAATGCTTTACACAGTCCTCTGATACTGCCTTACTGCTCGACCAAGCTACCTCTTTAGAGAGTAAGGTTATATCTAACTTTAGCCTCTGCCAAACCTCTGGGGACTGTGGACTCTGTACACACTGTACCTATTTGGTAACAGTATATACAGAGCCACTTTCCTACAGTATTACCCAGAGGCCCACTGAAATGTCAGAGAGCTCTTGCTTCGTTGTAAAATAACAAACACCACATGCTCTACATAGTGTTAATGGTGATATAATCACTATTGTGGTGCTATTCTGGACTCCATTTGCTGCTGTAGCCAATGCTTGCTCACATGGTTTGTGATTTTTCATGATAGGATCTTGCAGCCACTGTAGTAGGCAATTGGTTTATATTCCATGGATGTCTTTTCGGTCCATGACAATGACAGAAGAGGTAGAATGGTTTGTTAAGTCAGGTGTACCTAACATTGGAGCATTTGTGATTGCAATGTTCAGCTCCTGAAATGCTGTCTCTCCGTCATAAGTCCAGTTAATTTTGTTCCTATTAGTATGGGACTCTATTAGAGCAGATAAATGTGGTTCAGTTATGGTGACATAATCAAATACCCATTGTCTCACATAATTGCAGAGTGCTAGGAACTGCTGCAATTGTGTTGTGGTAGTGAGCTTGGGCATATGTCTGCTCTGTCAGGTATCACCCTCCATCCATCTTTGGATATCTGCCCCAAATAATGAACTTCTTACTGTACATACTGCAATGTATCTTTATCCACTTTGTATCCTTCTTCTGCAAGCATGCAAAGGAGACCGCTGGTATCCTCCCTACATAGGTCTTCAGTGGGACTACACACCAAAATGTCATCCACATACTGTAGAAGGGTGCTTTTACATTTTACATTTGCAAAATCTTTTTTTCCTGTCCTGTTAAAGACACCTGGGGACTCACAATCGCCCTGAGAGAGCCTTCTATAGCAATATTGAATTTGTCTGCATGTGACCCCTGTTAATTATAGACTATCTGGGTGCAGTGGAATGCTGAAAAAAATATTTTTCAACTCAATTACTGAAAAGTAGGCGGCATCCGTTGGAATGTTTGTAAATATGACTAATGGGTTTGGTACCACTGGAAATTCTGGGATTACTATATGGTTCAGGGGAACAAAATCGGGAATCATTCTTCAAGTTCTCCCCTAGCCTTTTTTATTAGGTAAATCAGTGTATTACAGGGTGATGCTCTTTAATAAATTACTACCTGCTCAAGTAATGCCTGTATTGTGGGGGAAGATGCCTTCTTCTGCCTCTTTGGAAAAGGGATACTGACGCACCCCAGGCCGTATTGCTCCGGGTTTCAATGTTATTTTCAAAGGTTCAGTTTCTTTAATCAGTCCCAAATCGTGTGGTCCCTTTGTCCACGGACTCTCTGGTACCTTTGTCAAATCGTTTTCTCTGATTGTACTGTCTCATGGGTGTTTCTGCACTGTGCCCTGTATTGCAGCTGTACTCTAATGGGAATATTCATTTGAAATACCACTGGCTCAATTGACGTGCTGTCATCAAACATTTCTTCACCTGATATGTCTCTCAATTTAACCTCTGGATCTGTAAATACTACTGATACTCACGTTGCTTGTCTCCTGTCAAATGCTATCAATAATGTATAACAAGGCTTTAGTTCAAAGGTCATTATTTCTAACACCGTGTCAGGTTCTTCAATGGATCCATAGGCCTCTTGGGTCCGAACAATAGTTATTTTGGTATCTGCGCTGCCTTCCCCAGTAGCGCTATCAAAACATATATGCCACACAAAAAGATCCTTCTCTCACATTGCAGCCAAGACCTGGAACGAGGTACCGGCAGACATCAGACACGCCTCCTCCCTGAACACCTTCAAGAAGATCCTCAAGACCTGGCTCTTCGGCTAAACAGATCTGCGGACCCCCCACCCCCTCAGCGTCTTGAGACCCTCACTGGTGAATAGCGAGCTTACAATTCCCTGATTGATTGATTGATTGATTGATTGATTGATTGAAAAAGGCCTCTGTATCCACAGAAATTGCTCTGACTTGTCCCAAATCACATGAGCTATGAGTGACAACATCCTACCTGGTGTAATACCAGGAGTGTAACATACCATCCACCCATTCTCCAAAAAAGAGATGGTCATATTCAGCTTACTCATTATGTTTCTTCCAAGAAGACTGGCCAGTGCCTCTGGGGAATATAACAATGATCCTTCAATCGTTGTGTCTCCTATTGTCATGTTCACTGATTCAGTAATGGGAACCCTACTGACAGCCCCAGAAAACCCTTGTGTGTCCAATGAATTCTGAAAAAGTGGTAGTGTTCCTTCCTTTATACAAGATTTAATGGCCCCAGTATCGATTAAAAACCTATAGGGGCGATCTTCTACGGCTACCGTCACAGTGGGTTTCTCATCTATTCTGTGGGATACCGAAGGTAATGGACACATAATGGTTGTCTGTAGGCTTTCTCAATGTGTATATCTGTTAGTTGGTGTCCCTCCAAACATTCGGCATTATGCAGCAAAGATATTACCTCCTTGTACTGTTACTTCTCCCATTCAGACCAGTGTGGGTCCTCCTGCAGTATTTCTGACAATGTGGGGCATATACAGGTATAGCTTTACCTTATTGTGTGCAATTTAATAATTCTTGAAATCACAAATGGCATAGTTTGCCTTAGCGAACATATTCAGGGCTATTGAAGTACTTTTTTCTCATTTGCTCCTGTATTGCCTTCCCGGTGGACTTTGGAAGCATAAACCCTAAAATTGTATTTGCGAAGGTCTCTCAGCGTCTCCGTGTGGGTTGTTTTAGCGATGGCTACTTGATTTGGGGTGGCCTTGACTGCGTCAGCTTTTTTCGTTAGAGCCGCTAGTGTTTGTTCCGCCTTCTGCAGTGCTTTCTTTAGTGTCCTGCGTACCCCAACTATTTGTTGTATGCAATGACCCCTCGCTACTAATTTGAATGTGTCCCATTCGATCAGTCGAGATGATGCCGTGCCCGCGTTTAATGTAAAGTGCTCTTGGACGTGTTCCCCGTGATCGTGACTGAACACCTGGTCTGTGAGGCAATCCCGTGGCAATTTCCAGGTGGGTGTGGGGGGATGGGACGGTTTCCATCTGAGGATCAATATGTGAGCATCGTGATCCGACAGCACCCTCCCTAAATAGTCCATGTGCTGTACTTTTGGTAGTATTGAGGTGGAGCAGAGAAACCGATCTAGGCGTACTCGCAGGTTATGTGGAATGGAGTGAAAGGAATATAGCCTGGCAGTCGGGCTCCGCGCTCGCCATGCATCCGTTAATGCCCAGTGTTTTACCCATATGTTAAAAACTTCCATCTGCTTATGTGCGGGTGATTGTGCTGGTGGGGGGTGGGATCTGTCTAGGCTAATGTGCAGGGCGCAGTTGTAGTTACCGCCTAATATCCACGGGACTAGCGTGTGGTGGGTTAGCATCCCTGTAAGGCAACTCCAGAAGCGGGTTTGTTCTACATTGGGGGCATATATGCACCCTATCAGTATGGACTGTCCTTCTAATAATCCTTCTAACACTGCATATCGTCCCTCTTTATCTACCATACGTGTCCGCTCCTTGAAGGGAATCACAGGTCGATCCAGACTAGGAATCTGAATATGTTGTGGCACAGATAATACCCCGCCATTTCCTACTCAGTCATTCCACTTCGGGTGCTGTCAGATGTGTCTCCTGCAGGAGAGCTATGTGTGCTTGCTGTCTCTTTATATAAGCATAAACAGCATAGCGTTTACTCGTGGTGTGCATGCCCCGGACATTTAACGTGATTAGTTTTATATTTATATTAGGGATACTAGTGGTCATGTCGTTAGTCGCCTGGACAGGACCGTCTATATGTGATGCTCTGGTGGGCTTCTGGATCCCCCCTATCAGAGTGGCCTCCCTCCGCACATCTTTTATCGTACTGTCCGTTTGCTCCTGTGGGGGTAATGGGTAAATTTGCAGTAAGGGGGAATTTAAACTGAACATTGGGAAACGTTCCCAACTGGAGGGACCTATCGCTCGAGGCAACACGTCCAAACTGTACATCGCATACTGTCTTTAGTTCGTTGTTCATTGAGGGTGGCTGTGCATCTGCGGTGGTTGCCGACGACTCAGCCGCTTCATGATGATGAACTATAAATGCCTGGGAATGCCCTTCATCACTTTCTGTTCTGGTCTTTTATGTAGCTTTGGAATGTTCTGGATACCACTTTGGTGGGTCTCATTGCCCTGTGGAGGTGTTTTCTGGTCAACTATTGTGGTCTCGGGGGGGGGCCCTCCCCTCTCCATCTCTTTCAGTCACTGACTCAGTCATCATATCAATGTGTCCGCGGTCTGAGGGGTCACCATCGGAGGTGTGATCGAGCCGTCTTGGGAGGTTTGTGCGTCACTGACTTCTTCTTCTGAGGTGAACAGATGCGAGCCTCTGTCTCCGTCTGAACTTTCCCCTATCAATCGTGTCACTGCTGCTGCTTGAAGTGCTCTTCTGTGTTCCGCTATGATTTGTTCGAGATCGGGGGAGCTTTTGGTGATGGGATCTGATCTTTGGCTCAGTTGGGCAAGAGTGATTCGTTTGTGTTGCTGTCGCCGCCGGCCAAAGGGCCACTCAGTTTGTGTGTTTCTGAGTCCGTCGAGCTCCCCCAAGTGTTGCCCCACCCAGTTGCCCGCTTCTGTGGGGTCTATAAAGAAGTGTGTGGACCCGCCATGTATGATCTTGAGGCGGGCTGGAAATCAGAGTGCGTATTGTATGTTCTTTTGATGTAGGGTGCGTTTTACTGTTAAAAACGTGGCTCGTTGTCACTGGACGGCTTGGGAGTAATCCGGGAACAACATGACCTGTTTGTCCTCCACTCTGAGTGGCCCCGCCTATCTAGATGCTCAGAGCACGGTGTCTCTGTCTTGGTAATGGAGCAGTTTCAACAAGAACGGTCGGGCGATGATCTCGGAGGTGGTTTGCGGGCCGGGACCCGATGCGCCCTCTCTACTGAAAAGTCAATTCTTGTTCCTGAGTGAAAGTTTTAATCCATGTTTCAACGTATTGGATTGGATTGAATCCTTCTGCCCCCTCTGGTAGGTTCAGGATGCGAATGTTGCTCCGGCAGGAGCGCCCTTCAGGTCATCCGCTTTGTTTTCTAGGGCCTTCACTCTAGTTTGAAGCTCTTAAATGGCTCCCTGGTGCGATTGGATTTGCGGTTCCCCAGTTTGGAGTGTTCTCTCCCCATGTTTGACTTTATCCGCTAGTTTTCTGTGATCGTCCCGCAGTTAAGTTAAGGTCCGTAGCTAACTCTCTGAATTTACTCTCCATGGTCACTCCGGAGTGCTCGATTGTCCCTAGGACTTTATCCAGTTTGGTTGACATGGATTCTGTGGTACCGGTTGCGCAGTTTTGGGACCTTGGGAGGGCTGTCTCGCTATTGATGGTGCCGTTGTTTCCCCGGTTATCCCTTGCCGACCCATGCTGTTCTGGGTCTGTGCTATTGCGTTTCAGCAGGCCTTTATGGGGTACCTTTAGGGTTCACTTCTAGCTGGCAGCGAGATCTGCAGTGTCACTCTTCGCGTGCTAGGATTATTTTCTCCTTGTGTTGTGAAGTCACTTTGGTATCAGCACAGTCTATGGCCGTAATTATTACTGGCCGTGGCTTTGTTGTCTATTTCTGGGCGGTGGAGGAGTCACCAATAGATTTGGGTCTCTGGTGGACCCCCCTGATGATGGTTGATGGTGAGGCCTCTCCTGACTCCTTTTCTCGGTCCTTCGTTACTTCGCGGCCCTCAGTCGTCGCACTGCTGAGCTGGAATGGGGCCTTGCTGTGTGGTGATCTGCGGATTCCTACTCCGGTGAGTGCCCGACTCGGCACCTTCCCTAAACTCCTTGCGCTTCCGGGCCCGGCTCCGTGTACCTGGGGGTGTCTGGTACCCTCTGCAGTCTGCCTGGGGGGCCTCCTCGCTCTGGCTATGTGCACCCCCGTGTTTTACAATCTTCCTCGGCCCTATCCGGTCCTGTGTGTGTCATTAGAAGGGGGGGAAATGGATCCAATGGCGCCTGCTCTCCCCGGTATTCAGCAAAGGCTTCCGATGGCACCCGGGGGAGTCCCCCGCTTACTGGCGCTTTGGCGCTGTCAATTCCACAATGTCCCCGGGTTGGAGGTGAGCCGAGCATCCCCGTGGGTCCCCCCTCCGCGCGCTTCGAGTCCCAGCGCCGTGTGGGGGGGATGCTCACCTTGTCCGGGCAGCTCAGGGGTCAGGGCGGAGCATCCCTCGTTTGGGACAGGAGTTCTTCAGATCGGGCACCTTGTTCGTTCCACCCTAGCTGGGGGTGTTGTTGGGGGGGGAAGGATCTAACGGCGCTGGCAAGGGCTGCCAATGACACCCGGGGGAGCCCCTCCTCACTTGCGTATTGGCGCCGTCAGTTCCGCGGTGTCCCCGGTTTGGAAGCACGCTGCGTGTCCCTGCGAGGCCCCCCTCTGCGCGCCTCGAGTCCTAGCACCGTGCGGGGGGGAAGCTCACCTCATCCAGGCAGCCCAGGGCTCAGGGCAGAGCACCATCTGTTGGGGGCAAGAGTCTTTGAGATCGGGCGCCTAGGTGCGGTAGGATCTCGCCGCTGCGGGCACTGCTCCCGGGGCCTCGCCGATCCCACGGTGGGTTCTCACCTGTTGCTTGTGGCGCCTATCTGGCACTCCAAGAGACTTGCTTGCATGGCCCTTCCACGACACTGTAGCGGTCGCAGGGTCGGTCGCTGGGTTGTGCCTTCCCCGTCTGTTCCGTGGCCGACAGCAGCGGGCGGGCGCTGCCATTTTGATTACGACCCACGCCCGCTGAGCCGACCTCTCCTCACGGTTGTTTCGCCTTTTGGTCCACATTTCACATCTCAGCAGGGGCCCCTGCGGTCATTCGCGACTCCGGTGCGTGTTTCCATTGGGATTTCAGGCATTTATGATAGATAGGCAGCTAATTAGCACGGGCTGCTGAGTGGAGCACTAGGAAGGCGCGCCCGCCATCTTGGCTGGCTTGGCCACGCCCCCTTCCACCAAAGAACTTTACAAGCTTTTAACAGTGCCCAAGGCAAGGTTCACTCCAGTAGTGTGTTCTCAAAGCAGCCTATCCATTTTCCCACTCCCTCAGCCAGCGGAGGTAGTACCCTCTTTAAATTCTCTTTATCCATTTGTGGCCATGGTACATATATGGGCAGCTGTTCGCCCTTTAAAATGAGGGTTAACTGATTTATTGGTCAAGGATTTACAGGTCTTGGGCCTAACCTTGGATCTGGTCAATTACTTCGAATCACTTCAGTTGGTTTGTCTATAGTATATGCCTCCCAAACCATGAGGGACTCTTGCATATAGGGAAGGGTTGTCCTAGTCTGGGTTGCCCTGCCCCTGCCATATACAGTATTCGGTAGTTGCTAAGTACAAAAGACCCTTCACTGGACCATTGTTTCTTCCCCTCCTTTTTAGTCCATTTTGCCAATTCATTAGAAAAGGGTTGACATAGCAACTGCCCCCCTTGTATTCTATTACCTCTATGGGTGTTAGATTTCACCTGCTCTTTTTTTTAAGACTGACTTCTTCGACGTTTCTGAGGTGTCTCTTACTGCCATTAATGACCCCCGCGGAGGACGCAGGTGGAAATTATATGATCTTCGGTTAGTGTACTGTTCATTTGTATCCCTGTTAGGCCTGTCCCCCCACTCCCCATCTCCCTTTACTTTCCCTACATATTGTAACTCATTTGGGGATTCATGATATTGTGGCGTTTATATGTCCCTCTCCCATCCTTCTTCTTCTCTTATTCATTTTTCAGTTGCCTCTCTTAAAGTCTCCACAGAATTGTCTCCCAGGATAAAGAACTACATGTCCAATTGTCCATTGCCCTCAAAGGGAAGCAGAGCTTCTAGAGCGTTCCGCCTGTCTAATGGTGTGGTGCAATTCATTTATGAGTCTGTCTCTTTGGTCTCATTCTGGACAAGCCCAAAGAGTTGTAGGGGTGGGGTCCGAGGGTGCCTTGTTTCCCTGTGACTTTTGTTTCTTCACTTTAAGGTGGAAATCTAACGGGGTATTGGTACCCTGCAGCTTGCAGAGTGGGGTAAAGACCATAAGGTGGGTGCTTCTCTAAGGTCTGTGCCTCTTCGGGTGCTGTTGGTTTCACGTTTTGTTTTGTATCACGGAATACCGGTCATAATGACAAGGTGGCTTCCCTTATCTTCTTTTTCCTTCTATTATACTTAGAGCTAATATAATTCAAGGTGTGTTCAATTATGTCTTTGTCGAATGTCCCAAACTTTGGACATCACTGGTCATGGCCCTTGCTGCCTTTGAACCATTGTTTATAATACATTTGTATTTTCTTCTCATCTGAAGTAAAAGTTTTGTGTTTCACATGTTCTAGTGGGGCCTCCATGGTCCACTAAGGATGTGTGCGTCTCTTAATTGTATATAATAGAAGTGTCACTTTTACTCCTCCTTTGTTCGTTTGCCAACTATCTTGTGTCCCATTTTTTGGACTTTTCTCCTTCACTAATATTTTGTGTTCCGTGAATGTCACTGACCTATACCAATAGTGAATACGTTTTGATATTATACAATGGTACCTGACTTCATATATTCCACGTGAGGACAAAATGGTGAAAATCAAGCACATTTATCAATAGTGTGTATAACACTTCTTCCATAGTTACACCTGAGTCAGGTGCATTTATGGGGTAGTCTAAGAGGATTTGTGCTTGAAGCAATACATGTTACAATATTATTGTGAATATAAACAACTATTCGTGGTGTCCAATTCATATTTCAAACTTCTGAATCCTAAATATCTGTGAGGAATGCATCAAGAAGGGCCTCTACTATGATTGATGACTCTGTTCTTTTTTTTAAACTTGTTTTTATTTCAATACTGTACAGATATCACATTACATGCTGACCCATCAGGCTGCAGCTCGTCGGGGAAGGATGAAAAAAAAAAGCACCAGTTTACATACACTCCAGAGTAGCAGTACAGGGTGTCTCGGCGGTCTACATGTATGCCCATATGCTCCGATCGGCAGCTTCATTGCTGGGCGCACAGTATCTGTGTGGCATACAGAACAGTTCCCATAGAGAAAGATTATGCGCAGTATTAACAATTTAACTGTAATGAAAGAAAAGAAAATGAGAACCTTGGCAGCGACTGGTGGCAGGTGTTGGTCCCAGAAAGGAGAAAAGGAGACTCAAAAAAGGATTAACAAGCAGCAGGTAGATAAACGGGCATGTACAGGTGTAAAGTCCCTGTAGTATGCTCTTCATGAAGAAATCCAACGTGAGATACTCAAAAGTTTAATTGTAGTTTAATGAACAAACAAGACCCACGACCACCTGCTAACAGCTCCACAGCAGGTTCTCAAATAATGCCCACATCAACATTCTATGAAAGAGAATGCTATTACATAGAACATTCCTTACAAAGATTCCTTAAAGAAAACAGAACATAAGAATACGTTACCACATATTACACATCCCCCTTTCCTTAATAAAAATAAAATACAATAAAATGCACAATGCAATTAAAAAACATATTTACATCAAGAATGTCCAATCAATAGTACATGTAATCTCTGGAGTGAATAGGAGCAGATCTTACTCTTGAACTACTTCTGATCTCCACCACAACCAGGAATAGTACTAGATGGTGGTACAACCACATCAGCATTATTTACAACATCACCTCTGTCAAAATTATCGCAACTTTGTCTAAAATGTGTTAATGTATCTAGATCAAACCAATCATGTCTTTCACCCCCTTTAGAGAAATCAATTTTTTGTAAAATGATTTTAGCTTGTTCTTCAGTTACCTTCACTAAAGCGTTACTATTCCACCATCCTTTGTCCTGTAGTAAAACAGCTGTTTTATTAATTTTCAAAACCTTTACAGGTTCAGAGAACTTGGAGTGTCCTTTACAAACCTTCTTAGGTTTTTTAATTAAAACCCAATCACCACTGTTTAATGTTCCTTCTTTTACATGCATTCTCCTATCATAATTCAGTTTATAACTATTCTGTTTCTCTTTGACATGTTCTCTCACAACATGTAAGTCAATATTATGATAGCGATCAACTTTGTCCAATAACCAAGTTGGTCTAATGGAAGAAATTGGTATTCGTCCTCTCAAAAGAACAAAAGGAGCAACATCTGTGGTACTTTGTGGAGTGATATTGTAATTCCACACCTTGACATGTAAATAATCCACAACATCTAGTTTGTTAGCAACTGCTGTTTGAACCCCATCTTTGATTAATCTATTGGCCCTTTCCACAAGTCCGTTAGAAGCTGGACTATACAATGGTACCCTAATATGTTTAACATCAGGTTTACTAAGAAAATTAGTAAATTCTTCAGAAATAAAATGGGACCCATTATCAGTAACTACTTCCTTAACTCTACCTTCAATGCTGAACAGATGTTTCAAAAATAAAACCACAGAAGAAGAATCCGCACAACGTACAAAAGAAAAATATAACCACTTTGAGTAGTAGTCAATGGCAACAACTAGAAATCGTTTGTCACCACCAAAAACATTAAACGGACCTGTGAAATCAAGACCATTTTTTTCCCATGCATTGTTTGGCCAAGTAACAGGACATAATGGAGCTGCTGAAGTTCTCCAATGTTTGTCAGAACATAAACACTCCGCACACGTTTCCACATATCTCTTAACCTGTCCGTCAATTGAAGGCCACCAATAAATCTGTTTGATTTTCTTCACTGTAACTGATATTCCCAAATGTCCCTCATGAGCTATTGAAACAATCTTAGATCTAAGACCAACAGGAGGAACAAATAAATCTTGTCTTACCAAGATATCATTTACAAGGGATAATTCTGATGCAACCTGAGCAAAACATCTTAAATCTGTGGACATGCACCTATCACTTGGCCAACCATCAATGAGAAACTTTTTTACTTGAACCATGCAATCATCTTTGTATTGCTTTCCAATACGTGCTAAGGCCTCTTTAAATACATCCCAAGATTCATCTCGTGAAGATGCAGGAACTATAGGCAAATTATCAAAAACTTCGTGACCAGCGTTGCCCAAATGGTTAAATAATAATGCTTTTTTACGTGATGCAGAATATTTCGTAGCATCTATTGCTTCAAGATAGTTTTCAAAAATTATAAACCATTTATGCCAAGGTTTGATAGGCTTGCCAGGTAATTCCAAAAAATGGAGGTGGTTGCATAACATTGTTACTGCTACTAGAAGCCATGACACTTTAAAAGGGCAAGAATGACCAATGTACACTTCAATTGTAAAACCTTGTATGAATATCTCTATGGTTCTCCAAATATATCGTTATTGTTCATGTGGCCACTGCATAAAGCATTTATTTAAAAAAAAATGTGTTTAAAAGCTGATAAATGCGTAAAAACGTGTTATTATCATGTTTTTGCAGTTGCTAGGTTACCAAAATAAACTTCCTTGCAAAATGGAGGCACGTTGGGTCACGTTGCGTGATCTTGCGTGTGGCCTCACACGTCAATTACGCTTCCACAGAGACGGAGATCATTCAAAGCGCGCACAGCCACTTTCAAAGAATGCAGGTAAAGGAACGCCGCTCGAATAATGCGGCCGAACTGCAGCCACCGATTAAGGTAAGGTATGTTGCACTCCTGAGCAATAGAAGCATCCAAGTACCAGTGAAACTTCGAAAAAGCAGACACTTGATGCAGGAAATCCAATTGTTTACCCACACGCCGGACAGCTGCTCTTATTACCGCTCAAGTCTTTTACCTTCCGCGCAACATACAAAGTAAGCGCTTGGTAAAATTAGGCTATACGCGCCACATAACTTTGAAGAAAGTACATTACCATGCAAATCCTGGTCTTCAAGAAAGTTCAGCAACCAAAAAAAAAAAATATATCCAATTTTCTTTTCTTTCCTTGCAGTAAATGTTACGAATCTCGATTAAATCCCGTGTCGGTGGGTCCAAATTCAATCCCAAATCGTCGCCATAAAATGTAGTATGCTCTTCATGAAGAAATCCAACGGGAGATACTCAAAAGTTTAATTGTAGTTTAATGAACAAACAAGATCCACGACCACCTGCTAACAACTCCACAGCAGGTTCTCAAATAATGCCCACATCAACATTCTATGAAAGAGAATGCTATTACATAGAACATTCCTTACAAAGATTCCTTAAAGAAAACACAACATAAGAATACGTTACCACATATTACAGTCCCTCATTTCCCCAGGGAGGGCCACAGCGGTGCATCTGAGCAGTGTTGGGCTGTGGAGATAACAGTGTATGGCGGCTGCTGTGTCAGGACCCCCATCAGGAGCGTGTGTGTTAAGCTGGCTCTCTTTCATCTTCCCGAACTCACATTCTGAGTCATTAGCCCACCCTGTATTGGCCAAGTTATCAGCACTCTGATTTACTCATCCCACCAGATACAGACTGTACAATAGCTCAGTCAGTCCAACATGGGATCATTCTCCAAGATCGATGCAGGGTTGGCATGGTCCAGTGTCTGCGTGGAAGCCTCAACCCCCTCTACCTGGTCCTCAGCCGGCTGCATGCTCTCCAACATATCTCCCCACATTTCCAAATCACGCTCCGCATTCTCATCAGTGCGCAGTCCTCAGCCACGCCCCATTTGCGCTTGTCTGCCCTCCACTTATCTGGCTGGGGGGTCCATTGTATGGCGATGCGGCGTTTAGCCAGTACAAGGCCTAGAAGAGCAAATTTATATCTCATATGAGTTCCCATCTTGGGAATTGGGAGCACACCTAATAGACACTGCCTGACAGACTTTCAATACACACACCCATGGCTGTTCGTAGTAAACCTAGCACCTCTTGCCAGTATAATTGTAATCTGGCACAAGTCCAGGTCATGTGTATAAATGTCACCGGGGTCACTCTGCACCGGGGGCACATCTAGAGCACCCCGCATTAAGGCATGCAAATCTTTGAGGTGTTAAATACGTGCGATGCAAATAAATAAACTGGGTGATCTTAAACCTTGCGTTACTCACCACCTCCCGAACTTGTGCGAATGCACGCCTCTGTTTACCTTCAGTGAGCGGCGACAGTAAGTCTGCAGTCCATCTGTCTAGTATTTTTGACACCTCAACCTTATGATCCGCCTTCAGGGATTTATTTATGCGGGAGATCAATCCTCTAGTGGAGCCCGGATCAAGCAATAGTGCTAAGGTCCCTGTCTCCTCAGGCTCTTCCGGAAACTAAGTCCATATTTCATGGGCTGTGAGTGATATTTTTGCGTATTGTAAGAAATAAGCGCCCCGCAGTCGGAACCACTCCTTGGCCTCGTCAAAGAATAAGAAGGTCCCATTAATGCACATATCTCTAGCTGTTATACAGTCCCCCTTATACCATATTGTGAGATTCATGACTGTCGCGTACCCGCGGGTTTCCTCTCCTCGGAATGACGCTGATGCTATATGGGGTCCACCTCCCATCTGCCCCTAGTCCGGAGAACGTGTTACACACTCGGACGGAGGAGGCAGGTGAGTGGGGGAAGTGAGACAGGAACGGTGGGGACGGAGATCTAAAAGGAAAAAAACACACAATGAGTGATAGCCGACTGATTCGAGCTCCCCCTTCTGTGTTCCCCCTAAGTGTGGGTCGCTTACCTGCTGTCTCCTCCCACCTACTGAGGTGCGGGGCGGTGAAGTGATGGGGCGGGCGTATGCTAAGTATCTCCACACAGGAGTCCGGTAAGTTCCGCTTAGCGGGGGCAACCCCCAGGGGAGGTGAGTGCTCGGTGAGTGAGGTGAGCGGGACCAAGAGGTCTCTGGTAATCCCCAAGAGCCTGTCTTCCTGCTCACTGAAATGGCGCCCAATTGGCGCGGTAGTATGTGTAGGTAGGTGAAGGCGCTACTACTGCCAGGCTCCGAATCCTTGAGCCGAGGAGCGCAATACCTACTGACGGTGAATGCCCGGAAATCCTTGGGGCAGGTCTGTGAGCAAGGATTACCTCATTGGCTGAATCGCCCGGAATCCTTGGGCGTTGGTGGTCTCTTGGCGCTACGCCTCTTCTCGCGGAGGAGCCGGGAGGCGTGGAGAGCCAAGGCGGAAGTACCCGTTCCGGTACTCCGCGGGTGACGAAGGGCACCGATGGGAGGTGCCTCCACTCCAGTCTCTCGGGGGAGACGGGAGCCAAGAACAGGAAACCTTTCCCCGGTCTGTTCCGAGGGACGTAGGCGGACGCCGGGAAAGGCGGGAGTTTCTAAAGGTCGAAGCGTCGTATCCCAGTGGCCAGGCACAAGGACGAGTTCACGGAGACCCCGTACTGCTGCAGCTCTTCTGGATACGTCCGGGAATAATCGGCCTGGTCGTGAGGGAGAAGACGTGTATTTGTACTTCCCAAGGCACACCCACAACGTGACTCGTGGACTGCCGGGGCGCCTGGGACTTGTAGTTCTTCCTGGTTTCTGGCGGGCTCGTCTCTCTGCGCAGGTATCCAGCCTGATCGTGACAATGACAGACAGGATCCGATGGGACCCTGAAGCCATTGGAGGGGGAGTGACCAAGCATATGGGGCCCTATGCACAACTATGGTACCACCCCGTTCCCAGGCCTCCGTAACCTACCGGATTACAAACGGGCATTCCACAGAGGTCCGGGAGCCCATCATAAGGTATCTCTGCAGTTCCATCCCAGTACCACAGTCCGCCACCAGAGCCTTCTCTACATTGCAGCCCTCAGCAGACCACTGTGCCGCATATTGCAGCAGTCCCGAAAGATAATAGAGACTAAATTCCAGGAGACTTAGGCCCCCCCGAATCCATATCCAATTTGAGCACCTCCGGTTTTACCCTGCTGTGTCCTCCGGCCCATACCAAAGAAACCAGGAAACTATTAAGGGAGCCAAACGTGGATTTCGGGATACCACAAAAAGAGTTCAGGAGGGCATAAAGACAACGAGGAAACATAACCATCCTTGCCAGGGCCGCCTGTCCCATAACCGAGCTGGGCAGTCTGTTCAAGAACCGAATGGATTCCCTCAGACCCGTAATGACTACTCCTATGTTCAGGTCATACTGAGTATCCGGCGAATGGGCCACCTGCATGCCCAGGTAGCGGAAATGATCACACTCCCATCCAAGCCCCACAGCTGGAAGATCAACAGCATCTCCCCGTGCCAAGGCCGCCAGTGGAAATATAACTGACTTCCGGCAGTTAATATATAAGCCTGATACGCTTCCAAAAGAGGCCAATATGCTCAGGAGTGCAGGTACTGTCTCCTCCGGTTGGCAGATGTAAAGTAGTGCATAATTCGCAAACAAAAAGATAACATGGGTATGACCATCCACAGTGATGCCCCACTGAGCCATATCCCGCCGCAGCCAGATCTCCAATGGTTACATTGCCAGGGCAAAAATAAGGGGGGACAGTGGGCACCCCTGCCTCGTGCCCCTCTCAATGGAGAGACTTTCCGATATCAGCCCACCATTATGGGCCCGAGCCCTCGGCTGACAACAGAGGAGGCGGACCCAGGATATAAACTCACAACCCAGCCCCATTCTTCTCAGGACCTACCACAGATACTCCCACCATATAGTATCAAACGCATTCTCAATATATAGGGTGACAACTGCCATCTGGGTGTCGCAGTCTGCCACCGAGGGTAGTACAGATGAGAGTCGACGTACATTCATATGTGTCCCTCTGCCCGGCATGAACCCACATTGGTCCTCATTGACAAGGTGAATTACCACCCTGCTGAGATGTGTCGCCAATAACTTGGCTAGCAATGTGGCATCCAGACCCAACATCGATAAAGGTCTGTAGGAGCCAGGGTCACATACGTCTTTACCCAGCTTTGGGAGCATAACAATCTGTGCCTCCCTCATGGGCAGGCAGAGGAAAAACTCTTTGCCGCTTGGCCTCCTACAAAGTCTCTAATAACCGGGGAAGCAGAAGAGCATGGGCCTGGAAGTACTCTACCAAGAGGCCACCAGGTCCTAGGGACTTACAGCAGGCTATACTCTGCACTGCTTCCCGCAGTTAATTGAGTTGAAGTGTTACGCCCATGTTGGCTGCCTGTTTCTCAGTAAGGCGGGGCATGTCATGCAGAAACCTCGGAATCTTGGTCGGAGAGACACAGGAGCACTCCTTATATATCGCAGCCAGATGGTCCCGCAACATAGAATTAACCCCAACCTGCGTAATGGCCGCGGTTTCATCTGGGCGTCTGAGGGTCAATGTGAGTGGGGGTGGCAGTTCCTACTTCAACAGCCATGTCAAAAGTCTCCCCGATCTGTCACCTTCCCTATGCAATAACTTGCAGTATTCATGCCTAGTGAAACAGTCCAGTCTATCCCCCCCCCCCCCCCAACGCAGCGCTTGGCCTCTAGAAGTGACTCGTCGTGTGGCTCCAGTTCTTGTCCCCTAATCTGCAATCCGGCCAGTACATTCTCTGCCTTGGTGAGCTCCCTCTCCAGGCACTTTGGACAGGCATTCTCCTCGAGTTACCACCTTTAGTGTGTCTCAATCCACTCCCTTCCTAGTGGTAAACGACCAGTTGGTGTCGAAGTATCCCGCAATAGTCCCCCAAATCTGCTCCCAGAACACAGTGTCCCAGAGGGCCTCAGGATGCAGGCGCCACAATGGAACCCTCGGTCTGCTGCGGTCTACCCCCCACTCCAGCAGCACTGGGGCATGTTCAGACAGAAAACAGCCCAACAAGTGGGTCTGTGCTGCAGCCGGAGAGGCTTCCCTTGAAATTATAGAACAATCATGTCTACTAGAAACGTCTCGGGAGGGCGTGTAGCATGTATACCCCAGCACTTCAGGGTGTGTCTCGCGCCAAATGTCGACGCAGTGTAAACGGTCCATCACTTCCTGCAAAGCGGTCAACATATTGGGCTTAGTATGCAGCCTCGGGGTGTCCATATAAAGTACCATTAAGCGCACAATTAAAATCTCCTGCCCATGTTATCGGCACACCTATATAGGGAAACAGCAATTTCTCCAGCTCTAAGTAAAACCCGCCATCATTCACGTTCGGGGTATAGACATTCAGCATACATACCTCCACGCCATCTAGTGTGCCATGCACCACCACAGACCTCCCTTGCATATCTGCTGTGTAGCCACGCACTCGGAATGGGACCTGTGGAGCCACCCAAATCACCACTCCCCTTGCATATGTAGAGTAAGTGGCTGAGAACAACTGTCCCCTCCATTTCCTATGTAGCTTTTGCATTTCAGGGTCTGACAGGTGTGTCTCCTGCAGCACCGCCTCGTGTGTCCCTTATCTGCAGAGGTAGGTCTGTACCCTCTAGCGCTTCACGAAAGAGTTGATCCCCGCACATTCCACGTTACAAATTTAAATTGACCCATCCCTCATTACTGGGGGTCACCTCTGCTCCATCTGTCCACTGCTCTTCCACCATTGCCGCCACCAGATAGCATAATATTAAAAACTGAAACTCCCCCCCCCAACATCAGGTAAACACAGCAAAAACAAGTTGTGCATCCCAAATCATTCTCAACTCCCTTAAAACCCACCCATGTCCCCAATCCCCAATAGCACACATCAGCCATCCCTGTATACCCAACGATGGTGAAGGATGAACAATAAATCACAACCTGTGCAAGGCATAAAACAACACCAGTCACCACCCAGGCACACAATAGTCAGCAAATTGCACTAGTCAACACACTTCCGTACGCTACACAATCAGCCATCCGAAAAAAACGTAGTGCCAGTTTAGGCTGCTGTGTGGTAAAGCCACACAATGGGCCGCCCCGATCACACCTTCCCGGACTTGCCACCACTTGCATACAGGCATACATTGAATCACTCACCTTACATACCCTGTCGCACAGCAATCCTGTCATCAGCTGAAAATAATGAAGAAAGGAAATAGGGGAGAAGAAGGCGAAGACAGGAGAGAAGCAAAGGAAGGGAATAGTGGAAAAAGGAGGAGTGTCCGTCTGTCATATATCGGTACCCATCCCAATCACACCATACACTGGTCATGAACAACAGTCACAACACTGTGTTTTGCAGCATTTGACTCAGTTCCCCACCACCAAGGGCAGGCGCAGGACCCACCCCTCCAAAAAGTAATATCCTATACATATGGATTACAGTCCCGAGCCAATTCAAGGATCATTGAGTTGGGGAGTCTCCTCCACCATTGCCTATACTAGCATTAGAGTTAGAAGAAGTGACTTCCTCCACTAGGGCCCTCGCAGCCTCACACTCAGGCTGTTGTAACAGCGGATCCACTCTGAGCGACCGTCGATCATCGTCAGCAGAGTCAAGCTGTTCCAGATCCAGGGAACCATCATGGCACATCACCACTCATTGGGTCAAACGGGAGGCTCACCTGGCTCTTCTACCCAGTCCATCATCCTTCTGTGCCATTTTTGTTCCAGAGTCCTGTACAGGTGCACCTCCCCGATTCAGAGATCTCCCTTCACCTCACACCTCACACCTCCAACCAATCCCATGCGCCTCCAGGGATGTAAAGATATGGGCACGGTCTCCATGAATGATCTTCAGCTTAGCAGGATATAGAAGAATGAACTAGCGGTTCATCGCCCTCAATTCCTGCTTCACCCCCCCCCCCCAAAGATACCCTCTGTTGTTGCACCAGGAATGTATAGTCTGGCAAAATTTGAGTAGTATAATTTTCAAAAGTGAGGTCTCCATCTCGGGGAGCGGGTCTGAGGATAGAGTCACGATCCCTGTAGTTGAGGACCTATGGAATAAGAGTTTGGGGCAGGGCATCCACAAGGGGTGATGGCACAAGGGACCAATGCACACATTCAATCACAAAGATCGCAGATGGTTCCGCCGTAGGGAATGCATCCTTAATCCATTTTTCAAGAAAAAGTTCCGGGGCTTCCCCCTCTGCCCCCCGGAAAACAAACAAAACGAAGATTGCATCTTCAGGAGCGGCCCTCCGCATCCTCTGCTCGGGGTTACAGAGCCACTGATTTAGCGGACATCACCTTGTAAGTCAGCCCATTCAGTAGCAAGGGATCTTTCCGCTACAGTGCGAAGGTCAACTCGTAAAAGTCCAACATCCAGGGACACTGAATCAATCTTGCCCTGCACAGCGGCACTGGAGGCCACTATGACGGCAAGTATTTGAGCTCCTGTAGGGTCAGACTGCGTTTTCTTACACCCTGGGAGAGACTCACGTGGAGGCTCTACCTTCGAGGCACCCTGCTAGGCCGTGTACTGATCCATCTTAGTTTGTTGTGCCCCCCTCTGAGGTCTGTCTTTGCCCATAACTATGCGTTTGGAATCGCAGAATATGCGCAGGCGGATAAAAATGTCCTATGAATAAAGCACCTCCGTCTCCACAGCACCTCTCAGTGTAGAGACAGGCTGCGTATAAGGGAGGACCGCCTTAGGTGAGCAACCCCAGAGTCCAGTGCAGCCCACCGCGGCAGCCCCCCAATGTGCGACATCCAGACCCCAAAACCCGCATGCGGTAACAGTATTGTTGTAGTAATATACAGGGCACGGGGTTCAACTGTTGTCAAAAAAGCAACACCTGTGTCCTCTTCCCGGCCCCTCCCCCATCAAGCACTTCACCTCTCGCGGCCCCCGCTTCGCGGGTGCCGCTCGCCGCATTTGACCGCAGGACACTTGGAAGCTGGTCATTCTCCCTGCCTGGGACCGCCGATTTTAAAGGACGCTGCATTTGGGGAGGTTGTTCTGTACCATCGTTACCCCGGGACTGCGAGGACCAGGGTGCTCGCTGCTGCACTGATCCAGCACACCTGTGTCCTCTTCCCGGCCCCTCCCCCATCAAGCACTTCACCTCTCGCGGCCCCCGCTTCACGGGTGCCGCTCACCGCATTTGACCGCAGGACACTTGGAAGCTGGTCATTCTCCCTGCCTGGGACCGCCGATTTTAAAGGACGCTGCATTTGGGGAGGTTGTTCTGTACCATCGTTACCCCGGGACTGCGAGGACCAGGGTGCTCGCTGCTGCGCTGATCCAGCACACCTGTGTCCTCTTCCCGGCCCCTCCCCCTTTCTCAACACCTGACCAGTATATGAGCCCCGCCCCTACGCGCTAGCGGAACGCGCCCGGAGCGAAGACCGGGCAAAGAGCGGGCCGTTTGAGGCCGTTCGAGGACGGGAGTGGTCGGGCCAGGGCCTTACCCCTTAGAACTTCTTCGGAGCAAGAGGGATATTATAGGTCCCATTTTGCAGAGATGTCGACAAGAGAAACAAGGAGCAAAAGTGCCACGGCTTCCGCGGCCACTTCAAAGGGAACATTGGACAACTACTTCGTGAAAGCCGGGTCACTGTTAATTGAGGACATCACGCTCCTTGAAAGGCGAATATCCCAAGAGCTGGACTGGGTGCGGAGATCGTCCATGGGCCCCCTGGCTCAGGCAAAGTCTCCTGTGGTAAGCTCAGAAGTTATCACGTTGGACACAATGGTGGATGACATTAATGATATTTCTGAGTCATTGAATATATTAAATTGCATTTCCCAAGCAAGTAGTAAGGACCCTAGTGATTCTGTAGATTTTAGCATGCTAACTCTTCCCCCAGCCCAACCCCACCCCACAACTACTATAATTCCGACGTCAGACCCTGATATTATCAACCCTTTAGGCTCTAAACCAAATAAGCGAAAGGGAATCAGTGAAGGAGCTATTCCGAAAAACGCGGAGGGCCCAAGGGCAAAAGAAATCTAAATACCATAGTTCCATTCACGAACATGCCATCAAAAAGTTCCCGCTCAAACACTAGGGAAAAACTGCAATCAGGCAGAGTTGAGGTTATGTCCTCGAACTCAGCAAAGAAGACAAGAAACCAATCCAAATTTTTACCTGAACATGCTGAGGAGGACGTTACCCTTGCGGACATAGGTGTCCTTATTAGAAACCTTTTAAGCCCGTTGGAAGAAAGGCTAATAAAAATGGAAGCCAGGCTAGTGGTTATAGAAAAATCAACAGTCCAACTAGCCGATAGTCTGAAAATAGCCAATAAAGGTAGAACAAAGGCTCCCGATAGGGTAGCACAAAGGGGATCCCCTCAACCTACAAACCAGGTCAAAAGTGCCTCACATATAGTCCAACAGGCAGCACCCATCTTGTCTATCAGTACTACTACTGACCTGATGGTAGATGTCGCAAACAAACATGTAAATCAGTTTAATCACATATCTTCCCCCCCAATGAGGGTAGTTCAAACTGGGGAGAGTAAATCTGCTCCTACCAATTCATTTAATAATGTGAAATTAACGATGAAGGGTGTGAATGAGAGAACAAATCCTGGACCAATACACCTCCCTCCAGAGGCAGCTCCATATACTGTTGTGTTGGCGGGGGTACCAGAACTGAACGTCACCTCTAAAGAATCCACTATCTCTCTCAAGAACAAGGTGATAAATTGGCTATGTACACATAGGCCGCTCCCGGAAGGTATAGTGAGCCCCGTTCTCATGGTACGAAGGGTCCCGTGGCTGGGTAATTTAACTAAATCCATAAACGGTGACTGCGTTATAGTCAATTTCAAAGACCAAAGGGCCGTCCTACATATATGTGGGTGGCCCATTGAGGAAGAGGGGACCACTATTCAATCTTTACCCCTCTCCTTCTTTTATCCTCCTCTAGCATATGATAGAGAGGATGAGACCTGGGGAGCACAGATACAAAGACCGATCAGGTGGGGAGATTTCAAGAAAAGGGGAGCTACCTACTATCCCAGAAGCCAATATCTAGGGAATCCCGAAATTAATATACACCACACATATCTAGAGAGATTGGGTGAGGGGCTGCCAAGAGGATGAAGAGCACCACCTGACTCTCGTAGGCAGGAGCTTGCCCATTATACTTCCAGTATGGTAGACGAGGGATGGGAAACTTGCCATGGTAGAGGCGGTAACTGGGGTGTAGACATGCAAAACCATCAGTTCCGGAGACCCCCCCAGCATTTCCATCTCCCACTTCAGAATAGATACAGCCAACTAGACATGGTAGATTGACTGCCCAAATATACAAGTGGGAAGTCTAATTCTGCAACAGGGGAGACTGTGGTTGAAACTAGTCAAGAAATAAAGCCGCCCAATCCCCCCGAATACCATGTGGCTTTGAGCAACCCGGCTGACAAGGTATGCCATAATGTGGGGGAAGATATGAGTACCCCACTAATAAACACAGAGACAACGACCAGTAATAAAGGGGATGCTCGTACCCACACCACTATCTGTAGTACTAGGTCCCACTCACTAAAAATACTATCCTGGAATGTGGCGGGTCTGGGAAACAAGTTTGACTCCCAGGATTGGACTGAATATACTGACTCTAAGGATTTATGTATGTTTCAGGAAACATGGGAAAGAGAGGAACATGCGAGGCGGGGCTTCGCAGTATTCTCCATCCCTGCTAAATGGGGGGGAAGAGGGCGCCCATCAGGCGGACTTGAAACCTGGGTCGGAGTCCACTTGGGATGTAAGGCTACGCGTTTCCCAGTGGAATCAGCAGATATACTTGTGGTATTACTGGAATGGCACCATTCTTGTAGACTGGCGCTGGTAAATGTCTATTCGAGGCCGGTCACTATCTCACAGGAGTCTCCTACCATTGACAAATTAGCAGATCTCCTGGCGGAGCTCCCCCAGGGGTTCCCTTTTGTAGTAGGTGGGGACTTGAATTCACATTATGAACCTCTACCAGGCCTTTTAGACGGGGCCTGTCTAGAGGAAGAAGTAAGATGGCGAGTACCATCAATAGTATCTACCCCACCAAAAGCTTGGAGCCCACTGGCAGTGCAGATTACTGCCCTAACTATGAGATACGGGCTCAGGGCTTGTAATGGGCGAGCCAAATCCGACATCCCGAGCAAAGCTACATTTAATCGAAAAGGCAGGGAATCAAGACTAGATTATATTCTAGTGCAGCTCTCTTCCTGGGCATATGTCGCAGACTTTAGGGTCATTGACAGACAAGACAGCGATCATAACGCTTTGGAATTGGACTTTCTCCTCCCTGCCCGGCCCGGTGGGGAAGCAGAATTGCTCCAGCTAAACTCCGACCTAGTCCTTGAGAGTAACAGAAAAAGAATTAAGTGGGAATAATTAGCAGCTAGTACAGATAAGCTTCCTCGGTTTTATAATAATCTTATCCCTATTCTGGAGAAGATGGCGTTCTTAAGCGATAAACCAAGTTCAGAGGCCAATAATGAACAAATTTGGCTGCACCACGAAGAGCTTGTAACGTTTTTATCCGCAGATTTATTTAATAATGGTCCGAGGAGGGGGGGTGGAAGGAATCAGTGCACTTGGTATAATGCGACGTGCCGTAATGCAAGGAGGGATCTCCTGCTGAGTATTAAGAACCGCAAAGACAGGTCGGAGATTCAAACTAAGAGACGAGAATATAAGAGGCTCATTGCTAACGCTAAAACAGAATGGGACCAGAATAAATGGGAAGAACTCGCTAGATCCTTAGCCTCTATGGACTCAAGGAAGTTCTGGCGAATTGTTAGTTCAGGTTCTGGGGATTTAGCTCCGGCAATAGAGCCAAACATTTCCTCTAAGACCTGGCAGGAGCACTTCCAATCTTTGTATACAGAGGCCCCAGGACGTGGGGGCTGTAGCGCCATGCCGTTAGTTCATAATTGCATGGCAGGGGATCCATTCACAATAAAGGAAGTTCGGGTTGCCATAACAGGTTTGTCAACCGGAAAGGCACCCGGACTGGATGGTCTCCCTGGTGATCTTTTTAAACAGGAGACAGATATATGGGCCCCCTACTTTTTGGTCCTATTTAATGCGATTTTAAAGGGCATGCAAGTACCCCGTACTTGGCTGGGCGCAGAGGTGGTCCCGATTTTTAAGAAGGGTTCGCCCCTGCTCCCATCCAACTACAGGCCCATCAGCCTGATAGATGTTTCGCAAAAGCTCTTTGGAAGGCTTATCCTAGACCGCTTGGAGAATTGGATAGAGGAAACTGCCACTATGAGTTCTTTTCAGGCTGGGTTCAGAAAGGGGGTATCCACTACGGACCAAATTTTTCGCCTTAGTCTTATTTACTGGAGGACGGCACTTGTGGAGGGGGGTTGCCTGTACACGATATTCGTGGATTTACGGGCTGCCTTCGACCTGGTGCCTAGATCCAAACTTTGGAGTGTCCTGGGTGATATGGGAGTCCCGCCAGATATCCTGGCTATTCTGATCAAATTACATCAGGACAATTTTGCGCAGGTCAGGTATGGCAGGATGGGAGGCCTAACGGAAAGATTCCCCGTTGACAGGGGGGTGAGGCAGGGATGCGTGCTTGCACCCACCCTGTTTTGCCTCTTTGTCAACGGGGTCGTCGACCACTTGTCCAGGCTAGATGATATCGATGCCCCCAAATTGAATGGCAGCAGGGTGCCTGCCATAATGTTTGCAGATGACACCCTGCTGCTTTCTAAATCCCCCATGGGAATCCAGCGGATACTCGACGGGTTCCTAGAGTTTTGTACTGAGAGGGGCCTTGAAATAAACGCCTCCAAGAAAAAATTTATGATTTTGAACCCTACCCCCTCCACACGCCCCAATCCTTTGTTAGGCACGGCGCGTCTGGAGAGGGTCACCACATTCGAATATCTGGGGGTAACCCTGAATGAGAAAATGACATGGGGGACACACACGACTAGGGCAAATTTGAAGCTATCCCAGAAGGCGGGGGGCGTTTTGAGAATGATGGGCAAATCCACTTACCGCCCACTGGGCCCTATGATACAGATTTACAAATCCCAAGCACGGGGCTCAGTTGTATATGGGGCGGAACTTTGGGGCCATGTCTCTGTAAAAACTCTATCAATTACAGAAAATAAATTTCTTAGACAGTTAGTGGCCCTTCACCTGAGCACACCATTGCTTCCCCTCAGACTGGATCTAGGTCTAAGGCCAATTGCTGAGGAGTTAGGTCTAAAGCCCTTAGCTTTTTGGCGACGAATATGGAGCAGCCAGGACCTTGGTGACTATAGAAATGAGCTTCGAGAGTTCTTGGCTCTACCAAACACCAGTAACATTCCCTGGCTAAAATATATAAGGAGCACATGTGAAAGTTTGGGTCTCCCGGAATTATGGACTGACCCTGCGACCTCAAGTAGGAGGATCTCCAGGAAGGCACTCTCACAACTTTATTACCAGCGGAAGTTGATCATTGATATAGGTAATACACGGGTGGGATCATTGACTCACACATTTTTACAATTTAAAGATTCCTACCAAATGGAAAGTGTATTAGATGGCATGAGTCCTGTGCTGGCAAGAAAACTATATCTCCATTGGAGATATGGCTCTTTGCCATTGAGGGCCTTCACTAGCTCTTGGTCCAATCCACCAGCAGTAGAGCAGTGTCCAGCATGCACACATCCTCATGAGAGTGACCTACATGTGCTCTTCTTCTGCAAAGCCTACCAAAGAGCGAGGAGGTATTGGCTCCTGCCTATTCTTAAAAATGTGGGCTTTAGGAAATATCTCCCCGCGTTTAGAATCCTCAAAACCGACTTGTCACCCCCGATTGTCTTTGCTGTAGCAAAGTATTTAATGGCTATGTGGCACAAACGATCTCGTGTTCTAAAAGAGGGGGATATTGTATAAAGTTCCAAGATAATGGCTTATTTTTTTATGGATTTTAGTGTGTGAACCATGCAATTCTCAAGCTTGTGTGCAATTTAAAATCTTTTTTAACAACATTGTAAAATTTTAAATTTCAAATAATGTTATGTATTTTTATCTTTGATGGTCTAAATGACCGAGAATAAAGATTATTGAATTGAAAAAAAGCAAGGAGGGGAGCAGTCCACCCTGAGCCAGGTAGAGCACGTGTAATAATAAGCAGACACGGCCATGGCGAACTCTCACCTCACGTCTACTGCTTCAGCCCCTCAGTGCAAATCTGCAAGGCCCACAGCTTGCTCACCACATCTGCACAACCGGGGCACAGGTCCTGGGAATCTGGCCGTGGCAGCGGTCCCTGCATCTCTAGGCGATCTTGCAGGATAATGGCTGCCCCAGGAGGCCCTAGGTGCAACCCCGCCGCAGCGGAATCCGTCCGTCGACCACTGTCGTCTAACCAAGCCTGTCATACGGCCCGCGGGTCGCACGCAACTGACCTCCACCTCTGACGTGTGGTCCTCAGGTGCAGTTCAGCCTAGGCCGCAAGCACCAAAAAGTCTTAAATTCAGCGCCCCCTGCTGCTTCACTGCCCAACTCCGCTCAGCAGTGACTCTGTTATTATATGAATTCCAGGGGTATTACATGGACACGGAGTTTCTCCATGGGCCCAAAGAAATATAAATTTTAATTTAATCTCATCTGTTACCTGCCACAGTGAACTATCAGCTTCACTCATAGAGAATTATTATTAATCTTTAAGCTTGTCTCGGGACATTTTATTTTGATTCCCTTTGTTTTTATCTGGGATAATGTTTCCCCACTTCCAGGACACCTTAGGAGTTTGTATCAAACTGCCAAAAATATTGCAAAGATCTTGCTGTCTTTCTTCCTCACTTATACCAGACTGTATAACAGCCGGCGTAGAACCCTACCACTTCTGTACGGTTCGCCCCTTGTACTCTTTATGTTGGCCTTCTTCTTCATGGAGGGATACCCACTTACAACTAACGCACTTTTCAGTTTCACAACCAAGGGTCTGGCTGTGCTCCGGGCACAGTCAATTGAGACCAGCAATTCGCTGTCCTGTTACTCAACTGTCAGACTCTCCAACTGATGCCTCAGTCGCTCTTCCTTAAAGACGCCTTCCAGATGTCTTAAATCTGGGAATTTTGGAGCCGGGCGTCTGACTTATTCAGAGTAAGGCCTGCCAGCGCTGATTAAATGACCGTCTCTTTACCACATAAGACTAACACACACTTGTTACCCAGTCCCGTATCACAATGATTACACTAGCCCTCCAGATCTAACCTGGATACCTCTGGGCATGCCTCGAAGGAATGTTCCTACCAGGATTTTCCTTCTGGGTAATTTAAAATGTTAAGGTATGAAGTTCAATCTCTCCTCCCCCCCTCACAGAATGAGAGCAGCGCCAGGATTGGTCCCTGCACTGCAGCATCCAGTTCATCAGAAGAGGTCTGTAGCGGAGGACGTTGGTTCAGGTAAGTTTTATTTTCAATAATATTTGCGCACGTGCACCTCTCCCCTCCCCATAGATGCCAGCTGCCACTGAATGTAACATAACTAGCAAAGTCAGAGACCTCTTCCCAGAGCTCAGGAAAGGTCACACAACCTCAGGTGAACCCTATGAGAGGGTATTGCACAGATACAGCACTTTCCGGGATTCCAGTCCACAGCTTGCCACCGACCGACGCGAGGAGAACGCGGGAAAAGACGCTGTGACCTCCACCGCTGAAGCCCCGGCCATCCCCCGGCTGATTTTTACACCGCGGGGGGGGGGGGCTCCCGGCCCCTGGTTCCTGGCTCCTGGCTCCTGGTTCCCGAGGTTATCTTGATTCCACTCAACCTGCCTGGACCGGAGCGGTGAGCAGGGTGCAGGGTGCAAGAGATGTCCCGCCAAGCCGAGCCTCCCCAAGCCGCTGAACATTGAACCGCCTGGCAACGTGTGGCGGTGAGTCCTGCGGCGAGGGCTACGAACAGCGGGAGCGAGGGCTGTAAAGGCTGTATGGGCACAGTGGGATCAAGCCAGGACTAACATCAAGTCAAAAGGAGTGCTATAGCAGGGGGGGTGCACAGTGGCACTGGGACATTGGGACACTGGGACGCCGAGCAGTGGCAGCACTAAGGCATTAAGGCACGTCAAGTCGTGGTTAGACGTGGTCAGGAGCGACAGGAGTCAAAGGAGCCATAGGAGCTACAGGAAAGAGAGACCGACGAAGCGTAAGCGTAAGCCACACATCACATTGCACATCCTGACATATCTTGCCACGTTCACCCAGCTGTTGGCCCGCTCCTGGCACTGGTGCTGACAAAGCTGGGACAAAGCCAAGACTAAGCCAGGGCTGGCTGGGACTAACTTGGACTATAACAGGCAGCCGCTGGTCGCTGAGCGCTGACAGTAAAAACAGCTAAGCCTTAATTTAGAACTTGAAAAACCAAAAACCCAAACCCAGTCACTCATCCACGGAGGATGAGATCGGGCAGGGTCAGGCAGACGCCGAAGCAGCCCCAAAAAATCCAAAAGGCGAGCAAAACCTCTAGCGCCAATCAAGGGGACACAAAACAAAACAAAACCGCAAACCATAACTCAATGCAGACAAATAAAGGAACACCAACAGCCGCACGGAGGCCACTAATCTCTCCAATCGCTACCCTGTTCAGGAATCAGGAAAGGAGAGGGACAATGGGAATAAATAAGGCCTTCTTCCTCCTGAAAAACCCAGGGGCCACACTCTTCTCAACCCCACAAGCCCTGCCAGGTCTGCCTGCCCCTCTAACTCCTCAGAGGGCAAACCAAAACAAAGGACCAGATATCCCTCTAAATGCTCAGACATCCTTGGGTCTAACAGCTCCCTCCTTGGACCAAATGGACCCAAGCAGCCAAGACCCATATCAGGACGCTAGCATAGTAAAAAAACAGCCATACAAGGTAACTGAAGGGAACAACCAGATGAAAGAAACTACCCTGACATGGGCTGCCATAGGGGACCTAACAGCGTCAGCAAATGATCTGGAGACACCAGCAGAGGGCCGTGGCAAACTGAAGGCAACAGCCACAACTCCTCCCGTCACAGACAGTAACTGGAGCAAGGAAGGAGAGAAGCAAGGAGAAAGGTCAACCACACCCGAATTAAATGCGACTCCAAAACCGCATCAAGTACCACCACAAAATCCACATCCCCCTGCACACTTATAAAGCCACCTGCTCCTAAACCGGCCCCCAAACAGGCACCGAGAACTGAATCCCAGATACACAGGACACACAGGACAAGTGCAGCTGAAGTGAACGACTTGAATGACTCAGAAAACTCATGGTTGAAGTTCCTAAGCTCCACATCGAGCCCAACAGTAAACAAGGAGAATTCACAGGACGTAAGCAAAACCAAAACAGCAGTGGCCAATAAACTCCCCAAGTTTAATGAAGGGGAGCTGACCATTCTGAGGACAACCAGGACAAAAAACTGGATAAAATCGGAACAGCAATGACATCAACCCTGAACACCAGTAATAGCCTATTGTTTCAAGAGTAGAATTTGGGCACTGGTCATACATCACACCAAGAGATTGCACACAGTGCCGCTACAACCCACCCAGAGCTTCCTACGTCCATAATAGAAACACTCCAGTCATCTGCAAAGGCACTTAATTGGCAATCGGACAAACTGGATGTTTAAATAGATCTAATGAACATTATAGCCCTCCATATAGCAGGGATAGATACTAAACTGGACAAACTGAATAAACTAATAACAACAGCACAATCAAAATACACATTAGAACAAAGTCCCTGTACCTGCGGCCCAATTATAGACAAACTGAGCCTCCTTCCAAATCTTTTAGAACAAATCATAGTGCTCAGACAATCAAGCCTAACACGTTCCAAGCATAAAGAAGTTGAAAACAATACACAACCAACCTCCCCCAAACAGGTGGATAAAGAAAAACAAAAAACGACAAACATGGAAAAGGCAGGCCCCACGTCAAACTTGCCTGTCTCAGCTAACCCAACCAAACTAACAAGACGACAAAAAAAACATGAAAGGAAAGCAAGGAACAAACTATCGGCAGGGAACACGGAGCGCGGTCACAAAGTGTTCCATATGTTTGCCACATCTAGAAAAAAAGATTGCACATTAAACACCACAAGACTGTCTGAGGGCCCGATGGACACATCAACTGAGGCACCAAAAAGCAGTCACCACTTACATCAGGAAGGGACGAACAAACCCCCAAGGAACAAAGAGACTCGATCGCGGACAGCATAGTAGAGCCCGTGCAAGACAGAAAGGAAAAAGTAGCAAAGGCCAAGAAGAGCGCAGGCCCTGCAGTACAGATAAAATTAAAACCAAGCCTACAGAGCTGTATTCACACAGAGGGTGAAGAGGAATTAAGCGCACTCAAAGGCAATATAGGAAACCACACACTACTGGGAAAAGGCAACAAGGAAAAAAAGAGGGGCAAAACAAAAAACTCATGCCGCATGGCCTCAAACCCTGCGCCAAACAGGAGAAGCGGATAGAAGGGACAAAACGTACCTCACCCAGAAAAGAGGTATTAAACTCTCAACAAAGCAAGGAACAAAGTGAGGCACCAGGGAACAAGGACCGGTGCCAGCCTGAATGCACAGGGAACAACCTAGAGGAAATTTTAAAAACTACAAAAGCTCTGCGAGGTAATGACACCAAGATATCCCCAAACAGGACCGTCAAGATCCCACCCTCCATCTCAGCTATAAAGACTGTCCTACAACACGGAGACCGAAGTGCAAGTACAAACAACAAGGGAGAAGCTGCCCTCTGGGATGGTGCACAGGTGACCCATATAAGGGAACTAACACCCGTAAGTAACATCCTCGGTGCAATCAGGAAAGAGAACAATCAGGCCAGTAGGCTACCGTTAACAATAACACTACAAAATGCCAAAACAAGCACTAAGCCTAATGGCAGAAAGCATAGAATAAAAATACCTACCCTGACGGGAACAGACTATGAAGCCAGCTCCTGCAGCAGGACAGACCATGAAGCCAGCCCCTGCAGCAGGACAAGGAAGGATGGACAACATCTCCAACAACTGCTACTAACACCGGAATACAGATCCTAGGGGTTGCACAACACGTTAAATAGGGGCAACATACTCAAATTGTTTGCAACCATCCCAGGGCTACAACACCTAAACTCAGTCCACCTGCTCTCAGTGGAATTTTGTAAGATATGTCATAACAAGACCTCGGAGCAAACTCTCATGACATGGCAAACGGAGGAGATCACTCAGCTAATAATAACCTGTAAACAACAGTTTGACACATGAGGCGTAAGGCTCTCGAGACCAGCAAAATCACGGTACCCCGGCCCACTTAGGGAAACATCAGTGTGGAAGGGAAAAGTGGGGCGCACCCCGGAGACAATGGAAAAGGTTCACTCAATTCTCTGGAATGCAAGGGGGTATAGCCCACCACCAGCAAGACGCAGCGTGAACAACTCCGGAGAACGAGAAAATACTCAAGGGGTCCTAGACCACTGGAGCTGGCTAGCAGGTACGCTGAACAAAGAGAAAGACAATTGACCCTCCCACAAGCACTCAACGAACAACTTTTAAGACACCCTCCACCTCATCTCATGGAATATAGCCGGAGCCAGGAAATGGCTAGAAGACGGTTGGCCCCTTCAAAATTGGGCATCATGCGACATATTCGCCTTATAGGAGACTTGGGCACTAGAGGAGCTGCCGCTTGTCGGGTATACACACTTCAGCACCCCGGCAGAAAAAGGCAGCAGGCACGGCCGCCCAAAAGGGGGGTTACCAGTCTACATCGCGACTGACATCAACATCAGATCTTCGTAAATAGCTCCGCACGGGCCAAACATGCAACTAATAAAACTGTCTTTTCCCGGCAGAGAGGCTGAGTCCAGACAAACCAGCTAATGGCCATAATTAATGCCATACGAAATAGCAACCCCTTCTGGGAAATCATCCTAACAGGTGACTTTAATTCAAACTTAATTTACACTCCAGAAGAGGACGACAAGCTAACAGCAGACAACGAGTTCTGGAATGTGAAACCCCAATACCAGCTCAAATCAGCGCACCCCAATCCAGCAGGACAGCAATTGGTAACAACCCTCGAATACCTGGGCCTGAGGTTCCTAAACGGTAGAACTCCAGAAGACTACCCTCCAAAGTACACCCATCTTGGAGGGACCTCGCTATCTAGGCTTGGCTACACAGCAGTATCACTTCCATTACTGCCTTTTCTCAAACAGTTCTCAATTGAATTTACGACAAAAAGTGACCACTCATACCAGCACACCTATTTCAATCTAAAGCCTCCTAAACACCAAAATAGTAGGACAATTACAGACAGCTCACTCTCAACCGACTTGAAACAACTGAAATGGTCAACAGACAACATTGGAGACCTGCAAGTAAAAGTTCCGAGAATTAAAATGGAAAGTGAAAGATGCGTACATAACCAGATAAAAAACTTATGTCCGTCACAAACAAAAAAGGTAGTGAGTCAAAAAACACCAAGTCACTTTCAATTGAACTGGCTAAACTTAAGTTAGAAATAAGGAAAAACGCAAGGAAATTGAAAAAAACAGTTATGTAACGCCTAGACTGGGACCAAAGACAGAATCTCAAGAAAAAATATTAAAAAGGCAGTGTGGGAACAGAAAAGAAGAAGGGAGGACAACTTCTGGGGAAAATTATTATGCACGGCGAAAAACACCAACTCAAGTGCGTTTTGGAGAATAATAAATGGGCTAAACCACCCCGCAAACTCAACGACCTCAAGCGTATAAGAAGCCGACTGGGCCTCACTACTAACAAAGAGATTTGCAAACACGGAACCACTGAAACACCTAGAATGGAGGCAGAGGACACAAGTGTCGCCCAATGAGCGCGAAGGACAACTAAACTACAACAGGAGGGCCCCACAAAATACAAAGAGTTCCCCAACCTGCCGATGGCCTACACCGCACAATACAGAAGACGCACAGTTGAGAGAAGACTGGATGGCAAGACCTGCACCAGGAACTGGCCAACGGCCTATACTGCATTATGCAGAAGAGGCACAATTGAGAGAAGACTAAGACAGTAGCTGCATCTGCATACCCAGCCTTCAGTGACAAAGACGTAAGAAGAACACTCCTGAAGGGCTGTGATAATGGGGCCCCAGGTCCAAACGGCAGCCCTCCAATAATCTTCAAATCGGACCCAGACTTCTGGAGTGGAAGACTGAAAAAACAGTTTGAAGAAGTGGAGAGACAACGTCAAATTCCGTCAAGCTGGCAAGGCTCAGTAATTACTCCGATTTACAAAGGAGGAGATAGAACGTCTCCAGCGAGTTACAGGCTGATAGCACTTTTGTATGTGGATGCAAAGTACTACGCCTCATTACTTCTGGAAGAACTGACTACTTGGTCTGACAGCTCAAAACAAATCCCGCTTAATCAAACAGGCTTCAGGAAAGGGTGCAGGACAACAACAAATATTTTATCACTTTCACTGATAGCCGACAAATACATCCGAAGGAAACAACAGCTGTACCTCTGTTTCATCAACCTAAAGGCGGCTTTTGACAGTGTGGACCGTCACATTCTATGAGGAAAACTGCGTAACTGGAACATTCCGGACAAAATACTTAGAGGAATATTGCTCTTATACTCCAACACATGGATGAGAGTAAAACTGAGAGACGGCGCAAAAGGCTATCAAGAAAAGTTAAAACCACCAAAGGGCTCAAACAAGGTTGTATCCCGGCCCCCCATCTTTTTAATCTTTTCATGGCAGATCTCGTGCCAAAACTCAATAAGATCACATCCCACCCACCTAAATTAGGCACCCTACCACTAACCTATTTATCCTATGCGGATGATGTTGTCTTGATGAGCCTAACCAAGATCGGCTTACAAAGATCTTTTGCAAGAATGTTGGTATTTATAGCCAACAACAGGCTAGAGATAAACATTACAAAAAGCAAAACAATGCTTATTACAAGACGTCGGACAGCCAATCAACAATTCCAACTAGAGGGCAGAAAGCTAGAAGCAGTATCAAACTACAAGTACTTGGGGTTCTACTTTGATAATCGGCATAACCATCGGGAGCAAAAAGCTTATATTACTCAGAGAGCAAATGCCTTATCATTCGCCTTCACGTCCTTATTAAAAAACCTCAAGGGGCCTTCATTCAAACCCCTACTAGCAGTACTAAAAGCCAAAATGCTACCAACACTATCATATGGCAGTACAGCTCTACACGGGAAAGACGCTGACCTGCTAAACAAAGCACAAGTTACAATCTACAAAAGAGTCTTTCAAATACATCAGGGAGCCTCACCAGCACAGATCAGACTTGAATTTGGGGTAACCAAAGAAACGCTGGGGAGAATGTACGCAACCATCAAGCAATGGTACAGCCTGAAACAAAACACAGTAGCTTCGAACTGAATAAGGCTCTGTGGGACGAACTAGAGAAAGACGCAAAGTCTCCATATAACCAATACCTAAAAAAGGCACTACTAGAAACTTGCACAAGAGAACTTTGGGAAACCAACTTGCCCTACCCTGCCTTTAAGCAAGCTATAAACAAATCAGCAAAGCTCCACTCGTTGCTAGCAGACAAAAACACTTTCAGCACGAGAAAACATCCCTGGATGGTAATGTTCAATTACAAGTCACTCACCCCAGCACCATACCTAAAAATCACATTCTTGGCCTACAGAAAGCTACAATTAATGGCCTTGCGTCTAGGTAAATTCCTGTCCACCATGGACCAGCCAATTTGGGTCCACGACGAGCCTAAAGATTGTAGACTATGTGGGAGCAGTAAAGAGGACCTTGTCCACCTTTGTCTGCATTTGTCCTAAATTATCTCAAGTACGAGTCACTTTACTAAAACACGCCATGAACATTAGAGGCATAAGGAAATGCAGATCGGCAATTATAGCGGCCTTGGACCCAACAGACACTTCACTGAATTTCCAACTAATAAAGTTCCTCTCAGTTCATGTGCAAGCATTAAAAAGGAACCCTGTGCCCTGCTCGCTAATAGCAAATAAGACGGTCTGCTCAGAAGCAGATCGTACTCCTGAACATAATGCAGAATAATACTAGAACACTGGGAGGAACATTCTTTAATCCTACATAGCGGTCTAGGGGTCAATCAACGCTTCAGACTCACTAACTGTAAACTATGCACGTTGAAAATGTCTGCATTTTTCTCAATAATGATATTTCTATATATGTAATTTCTAGTTGAACGAAAGACTTTTATGACTTTTAGGAAACAAAAAATAATAATGTTTAATCGCAGCCTTCTGTTCTAGTAATTGTATTGTTATGGTTTTAATTAACTGAAACAATAAACTTTTTTGACTTGACTTGACTTGACTTTGTAACATAACAAATTCAAATGACATTTGTACACTGAAGATGTCCACGGAACAAGATAACGCTGAGACATTTATGAACATTTTTACATATCCAGTAGGATTAGCAAACATTATTGTTCTTTTAAAAGAGGCCATTGTTACCTAGTACCTCTAAGTGAAATGACTGAATGGTGTGGGTGCAAATATAAGCTTCACCAGAAGGAGCAATTGCTATGTTCTGCTGGTCAGTTACTAACCAGTTACTGCATACACGCTTTAATAAAGTAGATAGCATAGTTTTATTACTGAAACAGGAGATAAGGTAGTAAAAATCACGGGCAGCACAAAGTTCAACACAGATAACACAGCTGCTACAAACAGTTTATCTGCGTCTTTATTTAAAGCTTAGACACTATATTTCAGACTTTAAGCACAAAAGGCTTAGATTACTATGTAAAAGAAGCAGAACATGGAATCTTCAATGCAGTTAAATATACATTAGGATCACCTTCACAAACACCAGGATACCTAATAGCAAATCTTTTTCTGGATTGACTCCAATACTGAGAGTGGGGGTAAATGCACTTTTCGTAGTGCTACTATTGATGAAATGACCAAACTCAGCAATGGCGGATGCCACATACCAAAGGGAGTGGGTTGGGGGAGGGAGGGGCGTGCGGGAGGGGGAGCGCAGGGGGGAGAAGAAAAAAAAAAAAAAGTACCTTACGTTCACGGCTGCGTCCTGCCGGGTGCTTCTTTCGTGTCCAAGCAGTCACTGGGGCTACATAAGACTCCCTGTCCAATTCCTGCACTGTAGAACAGCGCGGGGATTGGCCTAAGCAGGCTAAAAACACGCCCAGCTCAGACCAGGGAGTCTGTGGGGTTTCTCCAGCCCGGCTGCTCAATGCAGCCAGGCTGGAGAAACCTAAGTGCGCATGTGTGTTTTGGTCGGCCTGAGACGGCCAGCCAAACAACACACATGTGCACTTAGAGAGTCACATAGTACTCCTCCTACCCCCTCCCATACCCCGCCCCAACTCCTTCCTGCACACGCTGGCGGAGCCGGCTGCTTAAAAATAAAACGATAATGAAATATTGTATTATTTTTTAGCCGCTGGCTCTGCCAGTGGGGCGGCGCTCCTCTGCCATTGCAGAGGAGCCACCCCTGAAATTCAGTAGACGAAAGAGGGTGCTTAGAGTGTGAATTGAGAAAGAATGGGTTTAGCACCACCCACAAGCGTGAAGCATTGACTGAAAAACTGTTGTTCATTTTAGAATTTCTGACTGAAAAGTTGCAATTCCACAGAAAGTATACAGGGAATGATTCACTGAAAAACAGCACCATGAAGACAAAATGGTTTGGAAAACTGAGAAGTGTGCTATGCTATAAACCCACAGAACACTTTTCTGCTAGTGAGAAAATCCTAAATATAAACACTACACCACATTATGCTAGTGGTAGGGAACTAACGATTGCCAAAATTTTTATTCTGCAAGTAGGATAAGAGCAATTGATTGACAATTATGCTTGGCGCTCAAGACAGGGTTGTTATGTGTGGCAGCGCCTTCATGTGATAATAATTGACGTTACAAGCAAGACAGGCCTGATTGTGTGTAAACATGACTGCATTTAATTTTAAAGCAATACCAAAGGGGATGATGGACGGAGTGTTTAAGCAAATCAAACACTCACCCCCAGTCAACTGATCTGGGTTTAATCCATCATCATTCTTTAGCCCACTCTGCCACACCAGTTCAGACATGGCCATATGCAAATCAGTCTGACCCTGTGCCTCATGGGAACAGTCCAGCCCGAACTGCCAAGCCATGTCTTCCGTGGACCGGAAACAAGCATCCTGGGACCGGTTTCGGGTTCATAACTCTCATCAGCCAGGCTAGCTTGAATCCAGTGGCAAAGTGAGCAAGGGACTCACGTCGCTTGGCAGTTCGGGCTGGACTGTTCCCATGAGGCACAGGGTCAGACTGATTTGCATATGGCCATGTCTGAACTGGGGTGGTGGAGTGAGCTAAAGAATGATGATGGATTAAACCCAGATCAGTTAACTGGGGGTGAGTGTTTGATTAGCTCAAGCCTTCCGTCCATCATCCCCTTTGGTATCGCTTTGCATTTAATTTCAAGCAATGTGTGAAACAGGTGTAGTACCTAGAAAAGCATATAACCTGCTTGAATGGTAATCCTAAAAATGTGCGCTTGATCATATTCTCAGTTTAGAAACCTGATATATTTGACACCGTTCAAACTAACAGGACAGGGCAGGAAAACGTTTCACTCCACTGTTGTGTGTGTGTGTAGTAAATGCAACTGCAGAGGAGATGATATTGTGGAGATCCTTGGAAGGAAGAAGGCAGAAGTAGCATTAGTTTCTGAATGCATCTACAAAAGGCACATTTTTGCAGCAAAGCAGGAGTCGAGCACGAGTGACCCCTCCACACTCCATAAGACATCATTTTTGATGAATACATATGACGTATTGGTGCAGGGGCATGGCTACACACATGGACCGGCTGCTGAGCGGCAATGCTGAAGGGCTGACTTCTGACTGCTGATGCAGGAAAACAATATATGGCTTATCATAAAGAGTAATTAATAAACGAATACAGCCATACGTCTAAGATGGCTGTGAACGTTTAGACTTATTAGGTAGGGAATAGACTAGTAAAACAGGGATGTGTAATAAAATATGATCGGTGTACGGGATGTGTGATAAAATATGACAGGGCTACCTATCATTCTCCCTCGTTTGCATAATTTCAGCTGAGTTGTTTTTTGTAATTATTAATCATTATGAGTCATATCATTTGTAGACAAATATTGTCTAATATATAATCATTCAATTAGTAGACATAATTTGTTGTGTTTGCCCAATGATTTGGGGTACAATGGCAGGTCTCCGTTTTTCCACCACCTGCAGATGAGAGATTCTCAGACATGTTTGACTGACTCCCGATACTCCACATCTACCAGAACATAACTCTCTAGCGAGGGGATGATGGACACCTGTCAGTTCCTCTTTTCTTTGAAAAGGGCATATTTCACTTAGACGGTTAAGTGAATCTTCAGGGTTTGACCCCCCCAAAAATATTGGGATCAACACAGCACACTCTTGAACCATTTATTGGTGCTAGGACTGAAAGCAGGTGAGTAAGAGCGCAATACCTAAGCAAGGTTATACACCGGACTTGATCTTCTCATCTGAAAATCATCATATTAATACATTGACACATCAATCACTTTCGTGGAACAATCACAAATGTGTTTCTTGTTAGCCTGACTGACCAGTCCTGTGAGGTATGCCTAAATTAAGTGGGTATCAAATCTACCAAAAGAATTGTCAAACTTTACGCCATACACAGCTGAACCCATACTGGACAATCTCTGGATTACCCCAGTTGGCAACTCTGCAGAAGACCTTTACGAAATATATTGGGTATCTAGGCTCCTGCAAAACACCATGTCACGAGGAGCAGGGTGCCATATTTCAAAGGTGGGACGCACATGCAATTTGAAGATGAAAGAAGACTGATCTAGCCAAATCCTATCTGACTTCTAAAAGCATGACACTTGGAGCCAAGAAGAGCTACCTAACTAATAGTGGGGTACACGCTGTTAACTGGCCTAGTTGGGTTATGTAATGATAAGTCACCAAAAAGGGCAATTAGTGTTACCAGGGTTACCAGCTAAGCAACAAGAGCGTTTGTCAGGAGGTGGATTCTAACAGAACTATAGTATCAAAGTCAATGTGGCCCCTGGAGCCCTCCCTGTTATCAAAGTCAATGTGGCCCCTGGAGCCCTCTCTGTATGTGGCCCCTGGAGCCCTCCCTGTTATCAAAGTCAATGTGGCCCCTGGAGCCCTCTCTGTATGTGGCCCCTGGAGCCCTCCCTGTTATCAAAGTCAATGTGGTCCCTGGAGCCCTCTCTGTTATCAAAGTCAATGTGGCCCCTAGAGCCCTCTCTGTATGTGGCCCCTGGAGCCCTCCCTGTTATCAAAGTCAATGTGGCCCCTGGAGCCCTCCCTGTTATCAAAGTCAATGTGGCCCCTGGAGCCCTCCCTGTTATCAAAGTCAATGTGGTCCCTGGAGCCCTCTCTGTTATCAAAGTCAATGTGCCCCTAGAGCCCTCTCTGTATGTGGCCCCTGGAGCCCTCCCTGTTATCAAAGTCAATGTGGCCCCTGGAGCCCTCTCTGTTATCAAAGTCAATGTGGCCCCTGGAGCCCTCTCTGTATGTAGCCCCTGGAGCCCTCCCTATTGTCAAAGTCAATGTGGCCCCTGGAGCCCTCTCTGTTATCAAAGTCAATGTGGCCCCTGGAGCCCTCTCTGTTATCAAAGTCAACGTGGCCCCCCCTGGAGCCCTCTCTGTTGGGCCCTCTCTGCTATCAAAGTCAATGTGGCCCCTTGAGCCCTCTCTGTATGTGGCCCCTGGAGCCCTCCCTGTTGTCAAAGTCAATGAGGCCCCTGGAGCCCTCTCTGTGTGTGGCCCCTGGAGCCCTCCCTGTTATCAAAGTCAATGTGGCCCCTGGAACCCTCTCTGTTTTCAAAGTCAATGAGGCCCCTGGAGCCCTCTCTGTGTGTGGCCCCTGGAGCCCTCCCTGTTATCAAAGTCAATGTGGCCCCTGGATCCCTCTCTGTATGTCGCCCCTGAAGCCCTCCCTGTTATCAAAGTCAACGTGGCCCCTGGAGCCCTCTTTGTTATCAAAGGGGAGAGGATGTGGACCGTCTGCGAAACTGTCAACTTTGGTGCTGGAAACCAGGGTTCGAGCCTCGGGGTCGCGTCCACATCCTGTGATTCAGGGCAAATCACTTAATCTCCCCGTGCCTGAATGTGTAATGTAAATACGGTGCTAATGTGCAGTGCTCCAATACCTTCGGGTCGAGTTCGTGCTATATAAAAATGCACACAAAAAAAGTAAATGTGGCCCCTAGAGCCCTCTCGGTATGTGGCTCCTGGAGCCCTCCCTGTTATCAAAGTCAATGTGGCCCCTAGAGCCCTCTCTGTATGTGGCCCCTGGAGCCCTCCCTGTTATCAAAGTCAATGTGGCCCCTGGAGCCCTCCCTGTTATCAAAGTCAATGTGGTCCCTGGAGCCCTCTCTGTTATCAAAGTCAATGTGGCCCCTAGAGCCCTCTCAGTATGTGGCCCCTGGAGCCCTCCCTGTTATCAAAGTCAATGTGGTCCCTGGAGCCCTCTCTGTTGTCAAAGTCAATGTGGCTCCTGGAGCCCTCTCTGTGTGTGGCCCCTGGAGCCCTCCCTGTTATCAAAGTCAATGTGGTCCCTGGAGCCCTCTCTGTTGTCAAAGTCAATGTGGCTCCTGGAGCCCTCTCTGTGTGTGGCCCCTGGAGCCCTCCCTGTTATCAAAGTCAATGTGGCCCCTGGAGCCCTCTCTGTTTTCAAAGTCAATGTGGCCCCTGGAGCCCTCTTTGTTATCAAAGGGGAGAGGATGTGGTCCCTCGGCTAGACTGCCGACTTTGGTGCTGGAAACCAGGGTTCGAGCCTCGGGGTCGCGTCCACATCCTGTGATTCTGGGAAAATCACTTAATCTCCCCGTGCCTGAATATGTAATGTAAATACGGTGCTCATGTACAGTGCTGCGATACCTTCGGGTCGAGTTCGCGCTTTATAAAAATGCACACAAAAAAAGTCAATGTGGTCCCTGGAGTCCTCTCTGTATGTTGGACCTGAAGCCTTCCTTGTTCTCTGTAAGGGAGAGCCGCACTGCCCCCTCGCCTCTTGCCTTTAGCAGAAACTCTGAAGCCTTTCTCACCTGTGAGGGGAGTTCATCACCGTGCCGGCAATCACTTGATGCCGGTACCACCTGCAGATATCGCAATTAAGAGGAATATGAATGTCACAGCTTGCCAACACAATCGCAGCCCACAAAGTTAACTAAAACACATGATCACAATGTATCCAAATCTATCAGTTGATTATAACTCTAACCTTCAAGAAAAATGTAATTCCCAAGTGCCTTAAAAAACATACATAACTGCCTCTCAATAAATCTACTTTGGAGGATTTGGATCCTCCCCGTCACCGATTCTATCCCTCGTCGAGATGCTTCAATCCTCCCACCAGAGTCTCAGTCTCTGTTGTTAAACCGGCGATTCGGTTTATATCCAAAGGAGGGGAGGCAGGGCCAGCGCTGTCACACATTAGGGGGCGGCTGCTATGACTGTCAGACCATGTCTGCTGAGCTCTGTCAGTCATCTTGGATCTCTCCCAGTCACATCTGATGCCATCAATCATCAGATCTTATTGGCACGGCTTGCAGAGGTGCCTGGAGTGACTGATGTCATTAGATGGTTTATCATTTTCCTAATGAACAGTGACACATATGAACCTTGGGGAACATCTCACACCCACAAGTCTTCCTCCTCTCCCGGGTACATATGTAATACCCACTTAAAATCTTGGCATGAGTTGCTGTCGGACTTGGGAGGTAGCCAGATTTACACTGACACCACAGAGATCTTCTTCCCTTTACCTGGTGGTTAGAGTAAAGGGTCAGCTGAACTGGGTGAGTGAAGAAGCTTGTCATTGAAAAACAACAACTAAAAGAATTGATGCCCCGATAACTTACCGGTAATCTTCATTACTCCGAGTATAGTCTTCCTCGCCACATGACTAACAAAGTGAGCTTCAGCTCCACACCAGAACCCTCCAAAGCAAACAAGTCAGCCTCCCATGCCTCCCATCCCTTCCCAATATGGCCGACCCATAACACCCATGACCTCTATAAGAGGCGGGCCGGCCCAACCCATCAGCCTGAAACTACCAAGCAGAAACATGAAGCCGGCAGCCAGACAGGAAGGGAGGGATGGGAACTCATGTGGCGAGGAAGACTATACTCAGAGTAATGAAGATTACCGGTAAGTAATCGGGGCATTACCTCCTCGTTAGTCTTCCTCGCCACATGACTAACAAAGTGAGCACATACCAAAGCCAAGCGGCTTCATGGAAACTCACAAGAAACCAACGGACCAGAATGGGACGCCCACATAAGAGGGCAAACCCATCAGACCAGACGAGCGGAAGGACCACCCAAGGGAGAGGTAACCACGAGCAGGAAGAACCAGCCCGGGACAGAAAGACACCGGAAGGGCCGAAAACCCAGACCTTCGAGACACGAAGAGTCGCCAGAAAATCTGGCCGAACCAAAAGCCAAAGGAGGACAGAGAAGGTACGGAACCAGACCGCACGGAGCCAAAAGCAACCACAAACAGGCCCCAGAACAGCAAGCAGGTCCAACAACACCAAGACCGCCCAACGGACAAAAACGAGAGGGGAGCAGAAGCCCAGACAGAGGAACTGAGGGCATCCCCACCACAGCGACCCAACAAAAAGCCCCAGCAGAAAAAGAAACGCAGCCCGACAGAAAACACAGCCACACCGCACGGTGGACCACCAACCACAGGAGTGCCAAACCACCAGAGGAACCGGGCAGCGGAACCAGACGGAAACAAACAGACCGGCAGGAGCCGCAAGAAAGGATAGGGGTGCAAAGGACGCCCAAAAAAAACAAGGGCCACCACAACCCCACCCGCAAGGACACAAACAGGCGGGACACGGACCCCAGGCGCAAAAAGGACCCCCCGGAGGGGTGCGCAACACCAAGGAGAAAACCCAGGGAGGCACCCGGCCACCAAGGGAACCAAACCGCCCAATAGGGAAAAGGGGAAGGCCCACAAGGCCACCCACGGAGCTCAAAAGAGCAGAAGGAAACAGGCCCAAGGCCAAGCCACCAGAAAGGAAGCGAACAAGCACCAGAGGCCACCAGGCAGAAGAAAGCACGAGAGCCCGGCAGGGAGAGGAAAGCAGCAAGGAGAAGCGAGACCCCCCGCACAGGGACCAAGCAACCCAGCAATGTCCCACAAGACGGAACCGAAGCCAGCACCCAGGCGGGCAACAACCAGACCTGGCCCAGCCGAAGAAAGAAGACCCGACAGGACCAGGAGCGCACCAGGAGGAACAGCCACAGGCAGAAACGCACCCAAGGCGAGAAGGACAGAAGAGCTAGGCGCACGAGCCCGAGCCAAGACAACGCTCCCAGGGAGCCACCCGAGCCAGCAGGCCCAGGACCCCAAAACCAGGGAGAAAGAAGAAAAGGACACAAAGTCCACATCCCACAAGACGGAACCGGAAGTGCAGGGCCCCACCTGGAAGAGGAGAACCGGGAGCCCCAACACCCCACTGACACCCAAAAGCACCGCTGGACCACCATGGGGAAGCAAGAAGCAGGGGCAGGACAAAACCCCGTGCACACAGAGGCAAAAGACGGACTACCGAGCAACAGCCCCCAAGGCCACCCACCGCAGCAGCAGACGCCAACGGAGAAGTACTCAGGCGAGCGCCACCAACAGGACAAATGCCCTGGCCAGGCAAAACAATCCCAGAACCCCAGGAAAGTGTAAAGCCGGGAGCCCGGGCGAAAAGGCCGAAGAGCCAACACCGGGGACACAGACCAGAAGAAAAGCAACCCACGGAACGACAGCACCCTCGCGCCAAAAAAACAACAGGGGCAAACCCCGCAAACCCCCCGGGACCCGTAAGGGCCCCAAGTCGCCAGACCTCGTCGGGAAGATACAGCCAGTAACAGCCCAGAGACACACGGAGCAGGGCGAATCCGCCGCCAGGGCCGGGGAACGAACCGTGATCTCATGAAACCGGAGTCAGCCGCCCAGGCCGCGGCGCCACACCACGTCCTCAAAGAGGCAGGGCCGGGGCAAAGCTCAGAGAAGCCAAGGATCGGTCGACAAAAAGCAGACCAACCGGCCCAGCACCGACCGGGAACCCATGCACGCCCCAAAGGATGGCAAAGGCCGCCAAAACCCGGGAAGGGGAACCCAGAACAGAAAGACCACTGGGCCAAAAAGGAAGCATCCGAAGACGCGGAGCCATAACCCACACAAGACACGGGCCCCCCGGAGACCCAGCCCACAACACCGGGCAGTCCCAGGAGGATACCCCTCAAGGTGCCAACAACTCCAGAACCTGGTCAACTACCCAGAACAGACGAGAACAGAAGTTCCCAGGGCAGTCCGGCCAAAGGGCCATGGAAGCCAAGCACGGGAAGCAGGAAGACACACCAAACACCAAGGTGCAGCGCCCCAAAACCGTGGCAGCAAGCCACCCCTCCGTGCAAAAAGACACTGGAGCCACAGAGAGGAAGGAAGGGGACACCCAACCACCTCACCCGATCAACCGACTGTAATCCAGTCAACAATGGGTGAACAACAACCTCCACAATCAGAATCCCCTACAACCTCGTGAAGGGGATACTAGAAAATGAGGTAAACACAAAACCTCGAGGAGCAAGAAGCTCCAACCACTAGGCCACAGCGACACACGGGGAAGGGAAAGCACAACCAGGGCCCCACAAAACGCTGAAAAAACACACTCGGCCATACCGTGAGACGGCAGCACCCTCCGGGAATGAAGGGGACCCTGAGCCCCAGGGCCAAGGAGGCCAAAACCAACTGCACAGCGGAGAGCCACACCCCTGCCGCAACAGAAGCAGAAGACGAGGAGGGCAGAGAAAAACAAAAAAACACACTGCGCCTCCGCCCAACACAGGGACCCAAGCCCCAGGAGGGACATGGAGAATGCGAAATACACCGACAAGGAAAGACGGCAACCACCCAGTCCGTATGAGTCACGGGAAAGGACAGGCGCCAACAGCAGCCCGCCTAAGCAGAGTTCGAAAAGTGCCATCCAAAGACAAAGCGACAGCATCAGCAGGAGTCGAACCCTTGTCCATTGAGGCACATGTCCCACACAGGCAGATGACTAACCAATGAGCCACAGCCCGTGGCACACGAGAGGAGCACCACCCGAGGGAACCGTGAGTGCCCGCAGGAGACTAGGCGCTGAATAACAGACGCCATGGGAAAGTCATTGTAACCCAACTCAAAGACACTCACGAAAACGCCCCCAGAAGGACAAAAGGCCAAATGGACCCGCTGGGAGAGCCAACCCGCAACCAAGAGTGCATAACATGCACCCCCAAAACCGACTCAAAAAAATCAGCAGGGAAGAACTGCAACAAAAGCAGAACGTTTAAAATATTACCCAACCTTACTGAAGGAAATACCATTGCCTACGCGTAAGACTGAGCAGACAGAGACATTGAAAGACCAGGGATTGAACACCCAATCCACAGAGTCTAAGGGCTGAACCAGTAGGCCAGCATGAGTCTCAGAAGCCCAACAAACAGAAAGCACAAACATGCAATCAGCCAGGACCGACCACAACAGTTCAAAATGGGGGAAATCAGCCAACGAAAGCTGCCAGGCAAACACCCCAGCAACAGGTGCCTGAAACCCCACCAGGAATGCAAAGACGCAAAGGAACAGAGGAACACTCACCCAGAGGACGCAGGTCCCGTGGCACAGCACAACGAGACGGCAGAGTCGGAAAGAGGTCAGCCAAACAACACACGCACACTGTCGGAAAGCACGAACCAGTGTTGCAGCGTGAGAGAGACCGGAGCGTGCATGCGTGTGCGCAAGACACAACAAACAACACGGCCAGAAAAAAAGTACAGAAACTCACAAGGATATGAGCCACACTATGGACCCAGAACCCCTGGACAAATACTGTACAGACCGCGCGCCCCCAACCCGAGAAACGGGCGAGCGTACAGCAACATTGGGACCGGGAACGCTAGAGGCAAAGACAGCAGAGAGCTGCTCCAGGGAGGGAGCGCGCGCCCGGCCCGGGGGAGCTGAATGGAAACCCAGCCCCCGGCGCCTGCCGGGCATGGACTCGTACCGGTCAATTCGCAATTAAGCAAACCGCCATCGGCATCTGATCCCACGTGTACCGCACAGCGCAGCGGCGGTCCCACACTCACAGGCACAATGTACATGTCCCGAATACCCATCGAGGCAAGAGCATGCCTCCAAAACAGGCATCGACGGAGCCCCGCAGCCGCCAGCACCAGCCCCCACGGACGCAGCAGGGAATGCAGCGCGGAACCTCGCAATACAGGCCACGCGGCTTCCGGGGCAGGAAAGGTAAAACCTCGCCGGACGCAAGCGCAGTAGCATGCCGGTGCAGCCTCGGGCGTGCAGCAAGGCACAACAACAGAGGAGCCAGAGGAGCCAAAAACCCCGCCCCCGGGATAGATTATGTAATCGACCCCAGTCACAGTGAGGCCCCACGGAACCCCCAAACAACAAAACAACGAAGCTGAGGTGCGCCCGGGGACCGCAGAACAGACCGCCGGGCGCCCCCACCCAAGCCGACCCATGAAACGACCAGCAGCGGGAACACATGGTTCGGGGGGAAAGAGGGAGGCCCCGGCAAGAGTGAAACAAACACTCTCTCCACACGGACGAGGGGACAGGACAACGCGGAAAGGAAAAACCCCAGACCCCCTCGCCCTGCCTCCTGTACACCCAGGGCACGCTAAAGCAGAGCCTAACCGGCCCAGAGCACCGGGGGAAGGAAGGAGGATGGTCCCAGAGCCCTAGGGCCCGCTAGAGCAGGGCCACCAACCAGGGACCCCAGTTCTAGCTACAGCAGGAACAACTTACCTGAAAGAAGCGCAGGAGAGAACTGCAGCGCAGAACAAAAAAAAACAGGCTGATGGGTTGGGCCGGCCCGCCTCTTATAGAGGTCATGGGTGTTATGGGTCGGCCATATTTGGAAAGGATGGGAGGCATGGGAGGCTGACTTGTTTGCTTTGGAGGGTTCTGGTGTGGAGCTGAAGCTAACTTTGTTAGTCATGTGGCGAGGAAGACTAACGAGGAGGTAATGTCGGTTAGATCACACTGCAGGATTAATACACTTGATAAGGACAGCAGTACTTCTTTGTCACAGGCACAGAGATCTATATAGTCAAGTAGGTGAATATTCAGTCCCTTGCTGCCCTTGGAGTGGGTCACTGCTGTCATGGAACACTGTAGTTTCTACAATCGCCTGCTGGGTCAACTGCTTTCTGATCTAGACATGCGGACCTATTTCTCAAGCAATCAATGAAGTCTGTGAACACGCAATGGCCAGTAGCGTTAGTTTACAGACTTAGCGAAGGCAGAGTGGATGTGATTGTCAATCAAGGGTGACTGAGGGGCAGTGTAGCATCTAGGTGCCAGCGGAAGGTTTCTGCTGGTTCCCAAAGAGGGCCTCTGATGGTTCTGAAGACTAGCGTCTGGTGGCTGGGTTATAGCTTAACATCTCAGAGATTATCTGGTTTTTGAGAGAGAAGAGGGCCTGTGAGGACTTGCTTTGGTAATGCAAAAAACAGTCCTTAAAAACACAGGTCAAAGAATGATCTGCGTCTCCTGCTGCACATCGTCAGTGCCACGATGGCACCGCAGGACGTTACAGCGCAACAAATGGTTGGATGAATCCTAGGGATTTAAGATTGAGCTACACAACTGGTCGACAAGCTGTGGGACCTTTAGGGCATCAACACGATGCAGTGGGAGACGCAGATCTCTCTTTGACCTGTGCTTTTAAGGACTCTTTCACTGAGGTCTGCGTCTGGAGAGCCGAGTCCTGCTAGCACACTAAATCTGGGATACTGTGCTCATCATAGACTTTCTACTACATGGGAGCCTGACCAAAAATGATTCTAGATTTTCATGTAGCCTGAAAATCAGCCAATGGCCGCTGAAAGCAAGCGAACGTTTTATGATTGCAAGTGGGGGGCCCTGTTATCAGCCAGCAGATATGTCTTGTATCATCCCCCACCCCATACACAATAGGACTCTGTCCCCACAATTGGCTTTCTGCTGCTCATGTTATACGTCTTCTGTATGTGAGGATGCCATGCATAGCCACTGCCTCTTTTGTGTCTGTTTCGTGTTTGAGGGAAGCGTGCACTCCTAGTATATCTGCTGTACCTGCTCTTTGTTTGCAGTGCAGCTGCCATGCTATACCTCTTCTTTGTGTGTTAGGGAAGGTTGCATTGCTTCTGGTTGTGCTGTATCTGTTAAGTGTGTATGCTGGAAGCTTTCACTGCTACTGTTGCCTATGCTATATACAATGCTATGCATAATATACATTTAATGGTGAGAGAGGAGGATGAATAATATATTTAGTCTTTTATCTTTAATTTATTCCCCCAATCAAACCCTTTATCTTCTGATATTTTATGTCAGCATGCTGTCAGAGACAATTTTAAGTCTCGCCTACAGACAGCTTTTAGCTGCTGGGTCTTGTAGACTATATTAAAATCGCACAGTGGGCTTAGCACTAGCCCACTGTTTATCATTGGTTGGCTTTTTTGTCACTCTCGTTTGTTTGCTTCTTATTCAAAGGCTTTGCTTTCTCTTTTGGCGTTTGTGCCGCCCCTGGTGCATTCCTTCTTTACCATCATTTGATTGGAGGACTTGAATATTTGCACTGCTCACATTCCGGTAGCTACTTTTTTTTCTCGTTTTCTTCCAGCACTCCATGAGAATTCACTTTTTCTATCTTTTATCCATGTGTGCTGCTTCCCCCGCCAAACACGAGTCAGCCTACATCCCATGTTGCTCCCTCAACACCCTGTCAGGCTCATCCCTTGCTTACTATAGTCCTACCAGGATTTTATTTATTTTTACTTTATTTTTTCCCTCCCCTCGGCTCAGCCTCAAGCGCCTCCTTTGCTCCCACTCCCCATTGTTCCCCACACTGTCTTCTTTGTTGCTCTCCCATGCCTAGTGGTACATTAAATAAAATGTTTGTCTTGTTTCCCGTTGGGAGGTTTCGGCAGCAGCCATTGGCCACTGGGCCTTTCTTCTTTACAAGAAGTGTTTTTGCACAAGTGTATTTTCCTGTTGTTGGAAGTCGGGGTCCTCATCCCTCACCACCGCCACCAAATGCTGGAGACGGGAGTCCATGTCCCACACCGCTGTCACCAGATGCGAGATCTGGACCCCTCGTTTCAACGTTAGGCTAAGTAAGGAACCATCTGAGATAGCCCTGCTCACCCCCTTAGTAGCTTGGCACAAACAGCCAGTCTTATCTCCAAGGCACGAGTGTACAGTATGTGCAACCACACTCACAGCAACCCAATGATGTCACCACAAATAGACTCCATACGAGTTTTCATAAAACGAGTATAATCTTTATATAAGAAGATATACTATATGACCACACGATACAAACCCAACATATAATAATGAGTAGTATTCCTTCCGGTGGATTGGTAGGTTCTAATCCCAACCACCGCTTCTAATCAACAGCTAAGCTTACTTCTAACCGTTTCCAAAAGATTAGGCAAGTCGTATTGCTAGAATCACACACGTTGCAAAAGAAAAGAAATACTGCAATGCGTAACAATACACTCCTGTACTGTACAATAGAGAAACAACGCCATACGTAGCGCCACAGTCATGTACTTTGCAATAGAAGGAATAATGCAATGCATATCACTACCAGCATGCCCTGTGCAAGGAAGAAACAAAGCAATTTCATCACGCTACAATCATGGACTGTGAAATGAAGGAATAATGCAATGCGCCACGTTATAATCATGTACTGTGCGATGAAGAATTAATGCAATGCGCCACGTTACAATCATGTACTCTGCAAGGGAAAAATAATGCAGTGCGTAGCGCACCCAGCACGTAGTTCGTCAGGCAAAAATAAGGTCAGGCGTCATACGATAGTTCGACAGTTCGTTAGCAGCAATAATGCAAAGTGTAATACGACAGTCTAGGTGCTCCGTTAACAGTTGCCCCAAACACGGATCAATGATGAAACAAAAGTACCTCTTCTCATTCTGGCCCCAGTACTGCCCCTCCTTGGGCCAGCACGGGCCTCAATCTGAGCTGAAGCAACAGGCTTATGCAGCTGACAGAAGCGAGAGGCCGAGAGAGTGTCCCTCCGAGCCTGTGCACCACCCCAGGTGGTGATCCACGTTACCTGGGGGAGCGCGACCCCACTCTCCTCTCCTCATTCAGCGATTCGGGCCTTGATCCAGAACTCCGTCAATGGGCACGGTGAGCTCGGGCTGGCGGCTCAGCTCCTCCGTGGCTGCCGATCCGGGCCGCTCCTGTTTAACTCTGAGGGCCCGATTACCTGGCCCTCCTTCCGGCGGTCTCAGTGGACACCGAAACCCGCACTCAGCACTGTGGAGACTTACTTCGATTTCAGTGCACACACTTCCCAGGAACTCCTCACCAGTGCCTCTGGTTGCACCTCGACATGCACTCTGCGTGTCCGAGACTCGCCTCCTCTCTGGTGCACACGATGACCAGGCGCTCTTCACCAACACCTCGGCTGCACCACAACACGCACCCTGCGCGTCCGAGTCTCCGCTCTTCTCCCGGTGCAAACAACGACCAGGGGCTCTTTACCAACGCCCTGGTTCCACCACGACACGCACCCTGCATGCCCGGGTCTCCTCTCTTCTCCCGGTGCACACAACGACCAGGCGCTACTCACCAACGCCCTGGCTTGCACCACGACACGCACCCTGTGCGTCCAAGTCTCGCCTCTTCTCTTGTGCACACGATGGCCAGGCACCCTTCACCAACGCCCTTGCTTGCAGCACGACACGCACCCTGCGTGTCTGAGTCTCCTCTCTTCTCCCGGTGCACACAACGACCAGGTGCTCTTCACCAACACCCTGGCTTGCACCACGGCACGCACCCTGTGTGTCCGAGACTCCGTTTACTCCTGTATGCTCAAGGCACTACTTCCGAGGGTCTCAAGCTGTAAAAGCATGCATACACCGCGTTGCTTGGGACTTCTCCGGAAACTTTTATATTCCTGTGTTTCCAAACAGGAAGCCAGCTCACCTTGGGCCCTTGGGGTTCAGGACACAGCACAAAGCACAGTCCTGTTCAAGAAGGGGGGACACCACCTACTGCAATGTCCCCTCAGTCTCTTCCTCAGTCAAAGCTACAAACTGCAGGCCAGCCCCAGATCACGAAGCAAGGGTCAGTCCTATCCAGCAGTCTCTTCTGCAACTTCTTCCTTGGCAGAGGTTCTTCTTGATCACGAAAGAGGTCGAAGCCTTTGCAGACTCGACCTGTCCATTTCGCCATTCAAAACTACACTAAATTCTAGGGGTTCCGGTTTTCTTAGATATACCCCTTCATGTCTTTGAAGTTCTTTGTGCTCAGAGGTCCCTGAACCCGTGCCTAAATCAGTTCTGGGTGTCTCCCTCCCAGTGTCACCTTTTTCCCTTTGATACTGGAGGTCTGGATCCTTAATCACTCAGCTGGAGAGGGGTCAATTGGTTTATAGCACCAGCCCAGGCCTTTTCACCTCCCGGGCTTCTCCCCACCTACTCTCCAGATGCAAGACAGCCTGGTGCCATCTCAACCCCTCCCTGGGTCAAGACCTCTCCCAGCTCCGCTTACCTCACAGATCCAGACAGTCAATACACATTCAGCAGAGACACACAGAAATTCTTAAAGCACAAAACTCAGCCACTTTCTAAAAGAGTGGTTTCTGAACTCACAGTGACAAAACCACTTACATAGAAATGTGTGTTATGATACTGTGAGTTCATACATACTAAACTTCACCTCTCCATTTTAAACTTACAGGAAACTAGGCTAACAAACACAACTCCCAGCCTCCCCCATTCTGGCCTATGGAGAGGATGGCCTTTCAGCAGTGAAAAATGAAATGGAGTGTTTTTTACTGTCAGGACATAACACACACCTTAATATATGTCCTGCCTTTTACCTGCACTACACCCTGCCCAGGGGTTACCCGGGACCTACCATAGGGGTACCTCTGGTGTATGCAAAAGGCATAGTAAGGCCTGACAAGTGGTTGCACTTGTCAGGACAACATGATAACTTAGCAAACTGCACACAGGCCCTACATTGCAGGACTGAGTTCCCTCCTCCGCGCACCTTTGAATTACTAGCCCTGGCACACACAGTGCACATCACTAGGTACTTTACTAGTAAGGCAAATATACCAATCATGGACAACCCATTACCATTACACTTTAAACAGGGAACTCTTGTACTTTGACACTGATCAGCAGTGGCAAAGTACCCAAAGCATCTAAAAACAAAGGAGATAGAGGCAAAAAAGTCAGGGGTAATCACTCCAAAATATGCCAGGTCAACCATGCGTCCCCTCCAGTCGAAAACTGGGGGAACTACCCACCCTCATGGGAGTTCTCATCACAAGGGCGGAAAAATCTGGACAGACCATCAGCATTGGCGTGTTCTGTTCCCGGACGGTGTTCCACCGTGAAGTCCATCCCCTGTAGGTAGATAGACCACCTCAACAGTTTTGGGTTCTCACCCCTCATCGGCATCAACCATCTGAGGGGCCTGTGGTCGGTCTGAACCAGGAAGTGAGCCCCAAACAAGTAGGGCCTCAACTTCTTCAGCGCCCAGACCACAGCAAAAGCTTCCCTTTCAATTGCACTCCACCTCTGTTCCCTGGGAAGTAGCCTTCTGCTAATGAAAGGTACAGGTTGGTCCAAGCCCTCGTTGTTCAATTGTGAGAGTACTGCTCCCACCCCATGCTCTGAAGCATCTGTCTGCACTATAAACTCTCTGGAGAAATCCAGCGCCCGTAACACGGGTGCAGTGCACATGGCAGTTTTCAGGTCATCAAAGGCAGTCTGGCAGGCATCAGTCCAGACCACCTTTTTGGGCTGTTTCTTAGATGTCAGTTCACAAACCGTCTGTAATATCCAGTGAGTCCTAGAAAGGTCCTCACTCCTGTCTGGGTCTTGGGGGGTTCCAAAGCCAGGATGGTATCAATTTTTGCCTGTAGGGGCGCCACCTGGCCGCTCTCCACCGCTCTCCGAAGTACACCACAGAACCCTGCCCTATCTGGCACTTACTTGCTTGATTGTTAGGCCCGCCCTCTGCAAGGCCTTCAATACTTCACAGAGATGTTGCAAATTTTCCTCCCAACTGGAGCTGAACACTGTAATGTCATCCAGGTAAGGGCACTGAATTCCTCCAGCCCACTCAGCACCTGGTTAACCAGTCTCTGGAAGGTGGCAGGGGCGTTCTTCAACCCAAAGGGTATAACCCTGAAATGGTAGTGCCTCTCTGGCGTAGAGAACGCTGACCTCTCCTTGGCCCCCTCGGTCAAGGCAATCTGCCAGTACCCCGATGTCAAATCAAATTTACTGAGGTACCGAGCAGCCCCCAGACGATCTACGAGCTCATCAGCTCTGGGGAAGGGGTGCACATCAGTCTTAGTGACCGCATTGAGCCCACGGTAATCCACACAGAACCGAAGTTTGGGAGTGGCACCCGGCACAGCATCTTTTAGCACAAGGACCACTGGGCTGGCCCAGGGGCTGCTGGATGGCTCAATCACCCCTAGCACCAGCATCTTGGAAACCTCCTCCTTGATGCTGGCCTTGACCTTATCAGCTACCCTGTACAATTTTTGTTTTACAGGCAAAATGTCTCCAGTGTCCACATCATGGACGCACCATTTGGTGCCTCCTAGGGTCAGGGAGAACAAGGAGGTGAACTGACCCAAAACCTGGCGACAGTCCCTCCGTTGTTCCGGGGTCAAGGTAGGCGAGAGGTACACCCCATTCACTGACCAATCCTTCTCCTTGGCTGACAGGAGGTTAGGAAGGGGTTCACTCTCCTCTTCCGCCCCGTAATCTGTAGCCAAAAGCATGGTCACCTCAGACCTCTCAAAGTGTGGTTTGAGGAGGTTCACATGTAGAACCCTCAAAGGATTCCTAGGAGACCGTAGGGCCACCAGGTAGGTCACTTTGCTCCTGCGCTCCACCACCTCATAAGGCCCAGTCCACTTGTCCTGGAGCACACAAGGCTCCACTGGCGCCATCACCCACACTTTCTGCCCAGGTTGAAACTCGACCAGAGTGGCATTCTGGTCGTGCCATCGTTTCATATCCTCCTGGCTGGCTTCCAAGTTCTCCTGAGTGAGCTGCCTGAAACGCCTAGTTTGGTTTCTGAAGGCCAGCTTGTAACTGTATACATCCTAGGGGGGTTTACTAGGAGACTTCTCCCAGCCCTACTTCACCAAACTCAAAGGTCCTCTGACCGGGTGCCCATACAGGAGCTCAATGGGACGGAACCCCAATGACTTCTGTGGCACCTCCCTATAGGCAAACAGGAGGCATGGCAAGAGGACGTCCCACTTACTCCTCATGGGTTCCTCCAGACCTGTAATCATGCCCTTCAAGGTCCGGTTAAACCTCTCAACTAAACCATTGCCCTGGGGGTGGTAAGGTGTGGTGAACTTATAAGTTACACCGCACTCCTTCCACAGAGATTTCATATACCGCTATATGAAATTAATACCCCTGTTGAACATCACCTCTCTGGGGAATCCCACAGGGGAGAAAATCCCCATCAGTGCACGGTCCACCATGGGGGCCGTCACCGTCTGGAGAGGGATGGCTTCCAGGTGCCGGGTGGCATGGTCCACCAAGACCAGGATGAACCTGTTGCCCATGGCCGTCTTGGGATCCAGAGGCCCCACAATGTCAATGCCTACCATCTCAAAGGGTGTGCTGACCACCGGGAAAGGTTGGAGGGGAGTCTTTCACTTCCTTCCACTCTTACCACTCGCCTGACAAGTCTGACAGGTCCTGCAATGAGTATCAGAACTCTTGCGCATCTGAGCCCAGTAGAAGTGGGTGACAAGCCGCTCAAAGGTCTTGCCCTGCCCCATATGTCCCGCCAAAGGTACAACATGAGCCAACCCCAATAGGAAGGCTCTGAAGCGCTGGGGTACCACCAGCACCTGGGCTGACCCAGGGTCAGCCACCTTTGGTTCACTATACATGAGATCGTTTTCCCAGTAAATCAAGTGTGATCCCGACTGATCACCTGCTGCCTGGTTTGCTGCCTGCTGCCGCAAACCCACAAGAGAAGGGCACTTCTTCTGCTCCTCACAGAATTCCTCCCTGGAGGGCCCCCCTTCCTGCTGCCATTTGGTCAGCCCGGGTAGGTCCCTCAGTTCAGCCACTTGTTCACCCATAGGCTCCAGGGCATCCCCCTCAAAGGGTGCCTCCTCCTGGACAGTGAGAACTGTGAGGGCCGATTACTCGCGCCCCCTGCCTCTTCTCTTACTGGCAGGCACCTGGGCCACTGTTTCAGGCTCCAGGTTCTCTTGAATACCTTTACTGGCTACCATAGACCAAGTGGTCACACAAGCCCACTCAGGTAGACCCAACATCTCCAAATACGTCTCCTTCCAAGGGGAACTCTCCAGGTCATTCCCTAGAAGACAATCTACATGCATGGACGGACTTACAACAACCTTCAAGGAACCTGAGACCCCTCCTCATTCAAAGGGAACCAGCGCCACCTTGCAGAGACGCACTGAATCGTCTGCTGACATTACAGGGTGAAGCACATTGGGAATTACTTGCTTTTCAGACACCCACTGACACCGGACAGATGTCAAACTGGCACCGGTGTCCCTCAGAGCCTCCACCCTCCGTCCATTGATGGTCACCTACTGCCTGTATTTCTTAGTGTTCTCAGGCAGAGAGATTTCCTGGACCATCTCGTGATCTCCTAAGGAGACCAGGGTCATAACTGCTTGCTCCTCCCCATTCCAAGGACTCAATTCCTCCCTCAACACTACACTCACTAAACCAGGTGTTGGAGCACCAGTGGGTGCAGATGACTTTTTGGGGCATTTAGGGGAAATATGACCCACTTCCTTACAGAAGTAACACGTAGGAGGAACTTGGGGCTCCTGCTGCCCTTTAAGGCCAGGCCCTCTTGGCCTTGGGAGACTGGGACCCTTTCTTGGGGGAACTACCTTAGATCCCTTTAGGGGACTCCTTGTCCTCCCCCACCCTTGGTGGGGGTCCCTGCACACTCTTAGCAGTGGTACTCCCAATCCCCTTGTGGACCCGGGTACTAGTCCAGCGGTCCGCCTCCTCAGCAAGCTAACTGGGATCGGTCAGCTTACTATCCAATAGAACACACAGACTACTCAAGTGCTCCCAACTGATTAAATCGCATAAGCCCTTAAAATCATTGACCTTGCTGCCCAGCATCCAACCATCCTGAGCCCGGGTGTACTCATTCACACATTCTACCCAAGTACGGGATTCTAGTTTCTCGGAGGTCCTGAACTTCTGCCGGTATTGTTCAGGAGTGAGCCCATATCGGAGGCATAAAGCCTCCGTCATGTTGGCGTAGGTCAGGGTTCCCGCCCTCTCTAAAGGTGATAGGACGTCCCTCCCAGAAGCCTCAAAGTGTTTCCATAGGCCTGCCCCCAATGCTTTTCAGGCACCTCATTCATTCTTAGTGCGATCTCATATGCCGTGAACCACGCATAAATGTCATCACCCCTCTGGTAATCTCGCACTAAATCCTTGGGAATGTACACCTTCTCTACTAGCACTGGTGGTGCGCTGCCACCATTTGAACTGGGCTCTGCTTGTTTACCCTTAATGTCCAGTTCCCTCATGCTTAACTCATGAGCGAAGAGAATCCTCTTCTCTTCCAAGGCAAGAGCATTCCTGCTCTCCTCTGCTTGAGTTTTAAGTTTTAACACCTCCAACTCATGCAACCTGACCCTTTGGTTTTCCTCCAATTCCCCTGGTGAAAAACTCCTCCCTGAATGGCTACTACCAGCCCCTTCGGCTGGTCCCTCCACTGGCAAATCCTGTGGACCAAAACCATTCCCTGGGTCATCCTCATCCACCTCAACATCACCCGTCTCCTGAGCTTCTTTGGCTTCCCACCAGACACTCAAGGCCACTTGCAGCTCCTCCTTCTTGGCTCTACCCTTCATGGGACATCCCAAAGCTCTGCAGAATTTCCTCAACTGATCAACCTTGTAGGTAAACAGTGCCTCAATGTTAAACTCTAATTTTGCAGCCGCTGCCTCACTGGCTATTTGGCTCTCCCCCTGAGATATGATGTGTGGATTGAAGGTTACTCAAAAATAGAACCAACAATTCCCAAAAAACTCAATATGTGGTTGCGTCGTGGTCTGCGATCAATTTATGATGTACACCAATTACTGTGAGTGATTTTGCACATACGTGTTTAATTTACATTAGGATCGAAACCCACTGCTCTGCCGCCAAATGTTGGAAGTGGGGAATCCTTATCCCTCACCACCGCTACCAAATGCTGGAGGCGGGAGTCCCTGTCCCACACCGCTGTCACCAGGTGCGAGATCCGGACCCTCGTTTCAACGTTAGGCTAAGTAAGGACACAGTCTGAGATAGCCCTGATCACCCCCTTAGTAGCTTGGCACATGCAGCCAGACTTATCTCTAAGTTAGTTACCTAAAAGGGTAAACCCAAATGACGTCACTAGGACTTGGGTATAGAGCAGTGTAGGAAAGTGGCTCTATATATACTGTTCCCAAATAGGTACAGTGTGTATAGAGTCCACAGTCCCCAGAGGTTTGGCAGAGGCTAAACTTAGATATAACCTTACTCTCTAAACTGGTAGCTTGGTCGAGCAGTAAGGCAGTATCAGAGGACAGTGTAAAGCATTTGTTGTACACACTCAGTCAGCAAATGGTCTCACACACTCAAGAACTGAACTCTAGGCCAATGGTTTGTATATAAAAATATATGGTTGTTTTATTTTAGAACCAACAAGAGGTATCAAAATATACTTTCTCAGAAGGAGATGCTTTAGTTAAATACTTTGCAAAAGACAATTGACTTGGAATGCAATAGTTACAGTTTTTTGCAATAGGCAACACAATTTCAAACACAATAATACATTGAGCTCAATGGGAATTTTAATTTATATGCAATTGATCACTTTCAGGATTACTTTTCTAACTCCAGGACTGGATCCTAGATTCAGTCCTGGGACAGTTCTTGGAAACAAGTGAGTAAATACTTTTTAGTTACTGTTGTGATTTTTAAGCAATATTTTGCTATTTTAAAAGTTGACACTTAAAAAATGTTTCTGATCAAATTACCAATGTTATCCTATGGAAGGAAATTCACTTAGCAGGTAAGTGGGGTTATGGTTTACTTTTTCTAGGTCAGTGTTGGATCCTGAATCCATCATTAGTGTACCACCTGTAAGCAGTTGAGAAACTGCGTTTAAGTTATACAGGCGATTTTTAAGGAATATTTGTAAGTTTGCAAAATCGACACTTAGAAGAAATTTCATAGAAAAACAGTCAATGGTTTCCTATGGAAGAAAATTGAGTTAGTGGTAAGTACGGTTGGGAGTACTTTTCAGGGTCAGTGCTGGGCACCAAGATCCAGAACTGGGATCTCTCCTAGTAGCAGGTGAGTATTTCCATTTTCGTTACTCAGTTGATTTTAGGTGAATATTTTAAAGTTTAGAAACTCCACACTTAGAAGAAATTTCAAGAGAAACCAGTCAATGTTACCCTGTGGAAGAAAAGTGAGTTATCGGCTTTTGGGTACGTACTCGACTGGCAGAGTTAAGGTTCTGGGCATAGACTCTGGGGTCTCCCAGGGTCAGGTAAGTACAGTTGTTACACCCTCAGTGGCACAGGGGCAACCGGGTGCTGAGTGAGTTAGGCCCAATGTTATCCTATGGGAGGCAGGGGGCCCTTGGTTGGTGGCTGCTGACTAGCAGGCCATGCGGCTGTGAGAGCTGGGCTCCTGGTCACTTGCTCAGGGCAAATGGGGAAGTAGGTAGGAGTAGAATTTACACTGCCAGGGCCACTCGGGCAGCTGGGTGCAGGGTGCTTTTGAGCCTTCGGGAGCTCAATGGATTGCAATGGAAAAGCTCAAGGACGAACAAAGGCTGCAAGCTCGGGGACGAAGATTCTTCAGGTGTGCCCACCACTATGAGAGGTAAGTTGGGTAGTTGGAGGATAGGTAGGTACCCAGGAGTCAGACACAGGGGGCCGCAGGGCGCCGGGTGCAGGGGTGCCTTTTGGTGTTGGGAAATCTTACCCTCTGTTGATCGCAGTAGGGGGGGTCCCTGGTTCTGAGGCTGCAGGTGTCGTTAGGAGCGTCGAGGTTGGTCCTTGGGTGCCGTATTCGGGGTCACAGAAACCGGGGGTACGTCCTCGGGGTCTTTGTCCACTCCAGCACAGGCCAGGCTTGGCGGGTGCAGAGTGTGCAGGGTTCGCGGTTCCGGGCTGGTGCCAGGGGTTAGATACTTGCTTTGGGCAGAGCCACTGCTTGTGGGAGTCCCAGGTGCTTAGAGTCACAAGGTAGCCAGGTCCTCCGGGGTTTGTGAGGTTGCTGGCCACAGGAGGTGCCGGGATTTAGCAGGAGCAGGTTCGAGGGTCAACAGGCCGGTAGGGTTGGGGCCAAAGCAGTTGGTGTCTTCCTCTTCTTAGCAGCTGCACAGCAGGTCTTCTTTCTTCTTGATCTTCTTTGCTGTTTTAGAATCTGGAATCTAAGGAAGGAAGGTTCAGGGTTCCCCTAAATACTAAATTTAGGGGCGTTACAGGTAGGTAAAGGGCGGGGACCCCTGGGTCCCTGTCCTGGGGTGGGTACACCCCCTATCCTGCCACTCTCCTGTGGCAGGGGGGCAGTGACCTAGTCCTGATTGGGTAGGGCTCCCCATCTTCAAGATGGTGAGGGCCCGGAGATGTGCATCACCTCGCCTCCCCCACCTGAGGGGTGGGGTTTGCAGAGGCTGGCACACCCCCTTTCCTTCCTTGGGGTTTCCGGCCAGTCTTCCCGCCAGAGTGGGGGTCAGAACTGGTAGTGGCCAGTTACTGAGTACAGCAAGTGGCCTGGAGAAGCTCACAAAGGTGGCATGCCTTTGAAGTTTCCCCCTGCCCATCCTGGGGGAGGAGACCCAGGATGTGCATTGTTGCAGGCCCAGGAGAGCGGGAGCTCTCCACCCAGGGGTCCAGCAACATGTCTGCCGTGTGGCAGCCTAGGCAACCTCTCAGACAAGACGTGGATTGTAGGTTAGGTTTTAGGGGGCATCTCTTAGATGCCCTGTGTAGTGCATTGTACATTAAATCCCACACTGGCATCAGTGTGGGTTTAATGTGCTGAGAAGTTTGATACCAAACCTCTCGGTCTTCAGTGTTGCCATCATGGTGCTGTGGAGTTTGTGTCTGACGAGCTCCCAGCACCATATACTCCTAAATGGCAGCACTGCACTTACAGTGCCCAGGAATGGACCTGGGTACTGTAGGGGCACAGGGCTCATGCTCCTGTGCCCACACCACTGGCATAGGGCACCCAGCTAGAGGGGTGGCTGATGTATGCCAGGGCAGTGTAGGTTGTGGGCATGGCACACAGGGATGTGTGCCATGTCGACTCTCTGTTTTGTCTTGTACCCAGACACTCAGCCTGCAAGGGCAGTGTGTTTGTGTTAGGGTACAGGGCCTCTAAGGGTGGCACAATAAGTGCTGCAGCCCTTAGATGCCTTCCCTGGTTACAAGGCCCTGGGTACCTAGAATACCATTTACCTTGGGCTGACATGTGGCCAGGGTTTGCCAATTTGGGTTTTAGGTTTTAGGGAAGGAACATAGGCCCTGGGAACCTGATTGGCAGGAGTCCAGGGCACACTCTGTCAAAGTACATTCAGCAATTCAGCAAAAAGTGGGGGCATACCATGCAAGAAAGATGGCACTTTCTCACAAGCAGGTCATAGAAAGAATGGTCCCAGTATGCAGATTATTGTGCATTAAAGAACCAAAACATTATATGCATTTAGACACAGAATCGTGGTATTCTTTGACGAGCAGTGTTGTTTAATCACATTGAATAGCCTGTATTATTATAAAATGTGTTAATACAATTTTTAAAGCAGGAGTGTGACGGACTGAGACATTTTCCTGATTTACGAAACCATTGAACACGGAGCATATTTGCCCAATGGTGTGAATGCATTAATTAATTTTCCAGGCCCAGCAGATTAATCCTAACTGGACCCTTCCTCTTTACTCATTCACAAATCAGCACCTTCAGAAGGGATTTGCTCGCTCATACCGGCTTGGAGACTACGCGCCCTGTTTCTCCTCAGGCCCATCGTTTGGGCTACTGATGGTAACTCGCCCCCTTCTCCCCCCCACACTCCTGTCCTGAGGACGACCCCAACGTAAGGGATATACTCACCTACTACTCTCCAGGGGTCGAAACATTGACATCTACCACACTAGGCAGTTTGACCAACAGCGATTCATCACTGTGTCTTTGTCTGTAACTATGGCTACCTAAAATGCCTGGATACAATATGATGGACCTGGCTCTTGTATGAGCCCCTCCCTGAGGAATAATTGATTTTGTGAATTATACCTTGTTCCACTCACTTCCTTATCCTCACTTCATTCACTATACCCTCACCCTTCCCTCCTGGGGCACTGCTTTAAAAATTGCTTTAAAAATTGCGGTAACAAATGTTATAATAATACAGGCTGTTCAGTGTGATTAAACAACACTGCACGTCAAAGAATACCACGATTATGTGTCTAAATGTATATAATGTTTTGGTTCTTTAATGCACACTAATCTACATACTGGGACCATTCTTTGTATTTAAGGTTTATCTCCAAGGCACAAGTGTACAGTATGTGCAACCACGCTCACAGCAACCCAATGATGTAACCACAAATAGACTCCACGCAAGTTTTTATAAAACGAGTATAATCTTTATATAAGAAGATATACGATATGACCACACGATACAAAACCAACATATAATATTGGTAGTATTCCTTCCGGTGGATTGGTAGTTTCTAATCCCAACCACCGCTTCTAACCAACAGTTAAGCTTACATCTAACCGTTTCCAAAAAGTTAGGCAAGTCGTATTGCTAGAATCACACACATTGCAAAAGAAATACTGCAATGCGTTAACGATATACTCCTGTAGTGTACAATAGAGTAACAATCCCATATGTAGCGCCACAGTCATGTACTTTGCAATAAAAGGAATAATGCAATGTGTATCACTACCAGCATGCATTGTGCAAGGAAGAAACGAAGCAATGCGCCACGCTACAATCATGTACTGCGCAATGAAGGAATAATGCAATGCACCACGTTATAATCATGTACTGTACGATGAAGAATTAATGCAATGCGCCACGTTACAATCATGTACTCTGCAAGGGAAAAATAACGCAGTGAGTAGCGCACCCAGCACGTAGTTCGTCAGGCAAAAATAAGATCAGGCATCATACGATAGTTCGACAGTTCGTTAGCAGCAATAATGCAAAGTGTAATACGACAGTCTAGGTGCTCCGTTAACAGTTGCCCCCAACACGGATCAATGATGACACAAAAGTACCGCTTCTAACTCCGGCCCCAGTACTGCCCCTCCTTGGCCAGTACGGGCCTCGATCTGAGCTGAAGCAACAGGCTCACGCAGCTGACAGAAGTGAGAGACCGAGAGAGTGTCCCTCCGAGCCCGCGCCCCACCCCAGGTGGTGATCCACGTTACCTGGGGGGGCGCAACCCCACTCTCCTCTCCTCCTTCAGCGACTCGAGCCTTGATCCAGAAATCCATCAATGGGCACGGTGAGCTCGAGCCGGGGGCTAAGCTCCTCTGGGGCTGCCGGTCCGGGCTACTCCTGTTTAACTCTGAGGGCCCGATGACCTGGCCCTCCTTCCGGCAGTCTCAGTGGATACCGAGACCCGCACGCAGCACTGTGGAGACTTACTTCGATTTCTGTGCACACACTTCCCAGGCACTCCTCACCAGCGCCTCTGTTTGCACCTCGACACACACTCTGCATGTCCGAGACTAGCCTCCTCTCTGGTGCACATGATGACCAGGTGCTCTTAACCAATGCCTCGACTGCACCACGACACACACCCTGCGCGTCCAAGTCTACTGTCTTCTCCCGGTGCACACAATGACCAGGCGCTCTTCACCAACGACCTGGCTTGCACCACGACACGTACCCTGCGCATCCGAGATTCACTTCTTCAGGCGGTGCACACAACGACCAGGCGCTCCTCACCAACGCCCTGGCTGCACCACGACATCCACCCAGAGCATCCGAGTCTCCTCTCTTCTACCGGTGCACACAACAACCAGGTGCTCCTCACCAACGCCCTGGCTTGCACCACAACACGCACCCTGCGCGTCCGAGACTCGCCTCTTCTCTGGTGCACACGATGACCAGGCGCTCTTCACCAACGCCCTAGCTTGCACCACGACACGCACCACGACACGCACCCAGCACGTCTGAGTCTCCTCTCTTCTCCCGGTGCACACAACAACCAGGTGCTCTTCACCAACACCCTGGCTTGCACCACGGCACGCACCCTGTGTGTCCAAGACTCCGTTTACTCCTGTATGCTCAAGGCACTACTTCCGAGGGTCTCAAGCTGTAAAAGCATGCATACACCGCGTTGCTTGGGACTTCTCCGGAAACTTTTATATTCCTGTGTTTCCAAACAGGAAGCCAGCTCACCTTGGGCCCTTGGGGTTCAGGACACAGCACAAAGCACAGTCCTGTTCAAGAAGGGGGGACACCACCTACTGCAATGTCCCCTCAGTCTCTTCCTCAGTCAAAGCTACAAACTGCAGGCCAGCCCCAGATCACGAAGCAAAGGTCAGTCCTATCCAGCAGTCTCTTCTGCAACTTCTTCCTTGGCAGAGGTTCTTCTTGATCATGAAAGAGGTTGAAGCCTTTGCAGACTCGACCTGTCCATTTCGCCATTCAGAACTACACCAAAATCTAGGGGTTTCAGTTCTCTTAGATATACCCCTTCATGTCCTTGAAGTTCTTTGTGCTCAGGGGTCCCTGACCCCTGCCTAAATCAGTTCTGGTTGTCTCCCTCCCAATGTCACCCTTTTCCCATTGATACTGAGGGTCTGGATCCTTAATCACTCAGCTGGAGATGGGTCAATTGGTTTATAGCACCAGTCCAGGCCTTTTCACCTCCCGGGCTTCTCCCCCCCCCCCCCACTCTCCAGATGCAGGACAGCCTGGTGCCATCTCAACCCCTCCCTGGGTCAAAACCTCTCCCAGCTCCTCTTACCTCACAGATCCAGACAGTCAATCCACATTCAGCAGGGACACACAGAAATGCTTAAAGCACAAAACCCAGCCACTTTCTAAAAGAGTGGTTTCTGAACTCACAGAGACAAAACCACTTTCATTGAAAGATGTGTTATGACACTGTGAGTTCATACATACTAAACTTCACCTCTCCATTTTAAACTTACAGGAAACTAGGCTAACAAAAACAACTCCCAGCCTCCCCCATTCTGTCCTATGGGCAGGATGGCCTTTCAGCAGTGAAAAACGAAATGGAGTGTTTTTCACTGTCAGGACATAACACACATCTTAGTATATGTCCTGCCTTTTACCTACACTACACCCTGCCCAGGGGTTACCTGGGACCTACCATAGGGGTACCTCTGGTGTATGCAAAAGGCATAGTAAGGCCTGACAAGTGGTTGCACTTGTCAGGACAACATGCTAACTTAGCAAACTGCACACAGGCCCTACATTGCAGGACTGAGTTCCCATCTCCACGCACCCTTGCATTACTAGCCCTGGTACACACAGTGCACATCACTAGGGACTTTACTAGTAAGGCAAATATACCAATCATGGACAACCAATTACCATTACACTTTAAAGAGGGAACTCTTGTACTTTGACACTGATCGGCAGTGGCAAAGTACCCAAAGCATCTAAAAACAAAGGAGATAGAGGCAAAAAAGTCAGGTGTAATCACGCCAAAATATGCCAGGTCTAACACCTGTTTTTGTTATTTTTCAATTCAAGAAGCATCCGCAATCAACCCCTACCACTGAAACTCTTACGAAAAAAAATGTTAGCCAAGCATAGGCTGCAGACGGTGGGAGACTTGTTTAAAGACTCAAGACCATGTGCGACAGCTGAACTGAACTGCCCGTGGAGATGCCACGTACATGGACAGATTTTTCCTCCATAGAGTGCGGGTATCCCTGCTCAAGTTTATCCCGGATGCATCAACAGAACTGGATGAATTACCCACACTCTCGCTTGTTATAAGCTCTCCAGACAGTACTCATCTAGTTTCACGCATATACCACTTATCACAATCCCTCCGCCCTGCAGTGCCGCAAAAGCACAAGCAGCCTGGGAACGGGACCTAGGTGTTCCAATAACTGACAGCATGTGGTTTTACTGTTGTTCACAAATGCGATATGTCTTGAATAATCACAGACACAAATTATTACATTTTAAATATTTACATAGAGTTTATGTAACTCCGAAGCTGTTAGCCAAAATGAACCCTAATGTATCAAGCGCATGTGCTAGGTGCGCTGACTCTGAGGCTGATTGTTCTCACCTCGCATGGAACTGTACATCAGTGAGGATGTATTGGGAAGAAATCTTTCGTCACTTGTCTCTTATGGTGGAACAAACTATACAACTCACACCTCTGCTTGCGTTACTGGGATATGTTAAGCCACTAAAGTGAGGGATTAGGAGATTCACCATAATTGCAATACTCATTACGAAAAGTCAAATTTCTCTACATTGGGGCAGAGCGCAAACACCAACGATGCAGGCCTGGCTCCAGGACCTTATTTACTGTGACACCATGAGTGATGTCTATGCCACATTACTTCCCCCACCTCACGCCCTTGCAACATTTGGCAACGGCTGAAGAACTATTTACATACTTACCCCCTTGTTGATAGTTGAATGAACATACACAAGCACCGGGGTGAGGTGACATGGGAGGAAATCGAAGTTAGGTGCTAATTGAGTGGCTCGATAAATAACAACCACTAAAAATGAGACAAACTCAAACGAACTGTGAACATTGTTATGATAAATGTATCAGATATATCACATTGTGCTTATAATTGCATATTTGATTGGGAATTGCTTCTCTGTTTTTTGTTAAGTTGTAAGAATTTGGGAGTGTTATATATTATTTGTAAGGCACTGTATGGTCTGCACAAACTGGACATTGATACGCACTTCCTGATTGACTGTTCTCATTGAGGAAATGCAATAAAATAAATTTAAAAAGCATCTCGGAGCAGTAAATATAAAAAGAAAAGAAAATGGAGCCTTCGTCATTCTGTAGGCACGGGCACGTTTTATGACGCAAGTGTGCGCGTTCATCATCATGGGCGCACATGGGAATGATGTGGCTCCCAAAAGTTAGCCCATCTCTACCGCGTCCGCGTTTCTCTTTTTGTTTTTTTCACAAGATCAAATCAAAAATCCTTTGGTATTTGTGTCTCTGTTTTTTGTCAATATTGCTCAGCATCAGCAAAACGCATTTGCTTTCTGCAGGTGCTGCGGAACTCGATAAAAAGCTTTGGGAAAGCCAATAGATCAAAAAGGCGAGACTTCTTAGCTTTGCCAATACTTGTTTAACTGAGTTAGGAGAGGCTTTGTATGAACAATTGTAGTACGGGTTCTTCAATCAATTAAACATGAAGAGAAGAAGGTTGTAGAAATCTTCTTTATTCTCTACAGCACACAGCACAGTCCCGACACAGCAGGCTGCTTCAGAGGTCTCCGCAGAACTGTCGGACCTCGAATCATCAGCTGGAATCCCCCAGTGCATTCCACTCCCACATTCTAACAACCATTCCAGTAACCATAGGAATGGAATACAACACATCTTCTGAAAAGAACCAAGTAGGTGCTTAGAGCCTTGGGTTAGACAAAACTAGTTGTGAAGTAGAAGAGGCTAAGTCAAAAGACACTGATCATTTTTTTCGAAATGGCAAACTCAGAAAATAGAAAATCTAAATGTGTGTTCCTTAGAAGATGGTTCAAAATGTGTTGTTGTTGTACAGGATTACTAATGCTTCTGTGGAGTGCGTTGGCGTTAATGGTTTCATTTAAGGTTACACTAGAAACAATAGAAGGACATAGTGAGAATAAAACTAATATAGAAAAGATTCAGAAGGTATATCCGACTAAAATAGATAGAAATTATTTCCATAAAGACAGGTCTATAACTGATTTTTCTAACAATGCATTTTCTAAATTACTATACGAATATGTGAAGACGATGGACGTGAGGGATTGCTACGTCTGCATGCAATTGCCGGCGTCTGTATCTGAAGGGGTGACTTACCATCACCTCCCAGTAACATATGGAATAACATGTAGTGTACTAGCAAGTTTGTTTTACAAGATAGGGAAATTAGAATATTATTTTTCAGATGTAGATAATGTATTTTCACAAGTACCTGTAGTTAATAAGTTGAATAAAGTAAAAACTGCTAAAGTGTTAGGAGAATTTTTCTTAGAAACTAAAGAATTAACATTAGAGTCAATATTTAGAAACAATCTAACTTGCAGTTTAAAGAAGGAAGAGAAAGTTTTCTTGGATATGGTTGAAGAAAAGAGATTAAAGATACAAAGGAAGGTACCTGAGGGAAAAGAAGAAAAGACAGTCTGGGATGTTGAAAGAGAAAAACATTTAAAAGGAGAAGCTAGTCCAACAATAGCTTTGGATTGGCCTCAGAAAGGAAAGTTGTGTATTAGAAGGAATCAAACTGCATATGATAACTATTTTGTAGGCACAAGTGATTGCCATGATACTTATGGAATCATGGGTGGATGGGGATTTAAAGGAGGAAATGATTCAGTTTTTACTGGACTATATTTTATCTGCGGGAACAAAGCATATTATCTATTGCCAGATCACTGGTATTTCACATGTTCTCTAGGCCTGGTTTTCCCAAAGATATTCCATGTGGGAAGAGGAAAAGATGGTGCACATGAATTAGGTAGTCAACTAACATGTAGAAAAAGAGAATCTTGGTCAGAAATTGTAGGAGACATTTTTGGAGCGTTGATACCAGCAGTGGGAATATCTCTGAATGCACACAAAATTAGAAAACTATCAACAGTAGTGGATCGCTTGTCAACAAGCACCGCTGGAGGATTCTTATTGGTAAATACTGAAATGGTTGCCAAGCGTGCCATGGTAATGCAAAATCGACTTGCCCTTGATATAATTTTGGCAAAAGAGGGTGGAGTCTGTGGAATGCTGAAAGTTCAACATTGTTGTACTTACATTCCTGACGAAAGTCAAGATTTGAAGACATACATTAAGAATATAACTGATTTGCATGAGGAAATTGTTCCACTGGAGGTTGAAAGTATTTGGGAAAAGATTCGGAAAAAGTTTTCTACTATTAAGAACTTTTTACTAAAGCTAGGTAGTACCTTAATTGGTAAAATATTATTTCCTGTAACATGTGTGATTATTTTAGTATTAATTCTAAGACTAGGATGTTTATGTAGGAATAAAAGGAAAGTATGAAAACAAATAAAAAGAGAAACTATAAGAAACAAAGAGAAAGAAAGAAAAGAAAGGGAATTTGAAGAAGTAGAATTAGAAGAGTGGAAAGACAATATGTATAGAAAAACAAGAGAAGAAGAAACAGGTGAAACAGTTATGTGAACTAACAAAATAATTAAGAGAATTTAATTAATTTCTTTTACTAAATGTTTTAAAAAAAAAATAAAGGTAGTGTGGTGATGTTAAAAATCACCAAAGGGGGGATTGATGGAGCAGGTAGTGCAAAATTTAGTATACCTCCTCTATTTTGCATGAAAGTATTAATTGAATAACCTACTAATAATAATTTACTAATGGTGTGCCGTGATTTATTATAACTAACCATTTGCATACACAAATTACACGTGGGAACTTGCTATATGCATGGCAAAATAACTCTAATAACTAAAATACGTACGCATATTAATAGTAGTATATGTGGTTGTTAGACCTGTCAGCCCTTTGGGTGGTCCCTCCTCATCATTATTTATTTTGTCCCACTTTTGCCTCAAACCCTGTTATAATTTTTCCTTTTTGGGAACCACCAGACTTTTTAGTGTTGATGCAGGGTCAGGGAGCCATTTTCCCTACCCCTGGAACTTCTGTCTGAGGGCCTGAGACACAAAATGGTGGCCACCCATTGTCACCTGTGACATCATCAGAACCCACTGGAGATTTCTAGAACCTTCCGTAACATTCTGGAACCCTGTGACAGTGAGAGGCAGTTTAGAATGTTGGGAGGCCATCTCAGTGTGGCAGTTGGCATCTGACTAGAGAGGAGAGAGGACCAGTTCAGAAGAAGGTCGGAGTAAGGCAGCAGGGGTGGAAACCAGTGCTTGGAGTGGGGTCCAGAAACCCACCCTTGATGCTAGTCCTTACTGACCAAGCCCAGCCTAGAGCCCTGTGTGGGACCAAGACCAGAAAAACCATCTTAAGGACCTAAATATTGTGAAGAGGCCTTAAAGAAGAAGACCAGCAAGCTCCTGACCTGTTTAGCGGTGTCCTCCTGGAGTCCTGACGTCGAGAAGCCTGGAGACCTGAGGCCTGAGGTGGAGAAGCGGCGCTGACAGAAAGCAGACGTCGTACCCGGAGCCGTCAGAGGTCGAGAGAGGGCGCCGACGGAGGTCGTGGAGAGGCACCGGAGGTCGAGTAAGGAGTCACCTGAGGTCGAGGTGAAGCGCGCCGGAGGTCGGGAGTGGAGATCGCACTCCGGAGACGCCGGAATCTGAGGTGAAGCGCGCCAGAGGTCGGGAGTGGAGGTCGCACTCCGGAGACACCCGGAAGCGGGGAGACCGTGACCCTGCGACGCCGGAAGGCGACATTGAGCCGGAGCAGCCCAGCGACATCGAGCCGAAGCCGCCCAGCGACACCGAGCCGAGGCCGCCCAGCGACATCGATCCGGAACCGCCAGCGACACCGATCCGAAGCCGCCCAGCGACACCGAACCGGAGCCGCCCAGCGACATCGAGCCGGAGCCGCCTCACGACATCGACACGGCGCCGAGCGGAGCCGATCATCGTGAAAAGGGCAGTAAGTGGTAGAAAGGGCATCTGAGGCCCTGTGGAGCCCTAAAAGACCATTCTAGGGGCTAGAGGGGTGTTAGAACCAGCCTGGGAGTGCCAGGGGTGAACTGAGACTGGTGCAGTGACCTCTGTGAGGGGTTGTGTATTTTGGGAGAGCCAGATCCTTAGGTTACCCTTATTAAACCTCAGTTCAGGCCCAGCCTTGACCAATCTAGGTGGGACACCCCCCATGTCATCCAAATGACCACAAGCTGTACTTGGGCATAGTAAAACCAAACTACCTCAGGAAAGTGATGTGAACTGTAATTGTTATTAATTGTGTTATTTAAGTTATTGAAGGTGCTTTATTTATTGACTGTATTTATTGTCTGACTGTATTTATTCCTGCATTGTATTTATTGTCTGACAGTATTTATTAGCCATTTGTATTTATTGCACCCCTATTTATTCCTTGCTTATTTATGACCTGATCCTATTTATTGAAACCCCACTGTGGTATTATTTATTTGACCTGCCCTTTTAAAGGAGAATTTTATGGTACTGTATTTATTTTATGAACCCTGCAACTAAGAGAAAATAAGATACAGACAAACTACTTTCTTTCATAATTTTTACGGTGTAGTGTCGTTTTTGGAACGGATGAACGCATGGTTATTGTGTGGGTGTGACGTACGCTTAACACGGTGCCTGACCCCTGACCGCTCGAGCCAAGCTACCACGGTGCTGGGAACCTGGTGACTGCTAACCCGGTTGCCCGGTTTCCAACATAAAATTGGTGTTCAGTGGTGGGATTGAGCTGTGCTTGCGTCCACTCGACAATAACTGTGGGTAGTCCATAGGCCTACACCGGGAGTTTTCTCCAAGCGGACTTCCTAATTTTGAGTTTTGTTTTTCCAAATTTACTTCTGGTGGTGGGAGGAGGTATTACAAAAGGTACCCCCCTGCATAGCTTCTGTAAGCAACTGTCTTCTATCCTGAGTGGGCAAAATGGAGTTTGTATTGGAAGATGTGGAAACTTACACTGTGGCCCAACTCAGAGAGTTTTGTGAGCGAGAGGGGGTGTTTTGTCCCCAAGGTGCAAAGAAGGGTGAGCTCCAGACCAGCTTAAGGGCTTGGGGGGAGGCACGACGAGAAAGTAAGGTTGAGAAGGAGGACAGGGATGGAGAGCCTGATAGCGAGGGGGCTGGTCTGTACCAACCTGAGGTGGGGAACCTAGTAGCGGGGCCCAGAACACTTTCAAGGAAGGGCAGCAGTGTCTCTAGCAACGGCTTATTAGAAGCAGAATTCACTGACCGGAGGGAGAAAAGACAGCTCACATGGGATTTGGCGAAGCTGGAGAACGAAAAGGAGGAACCGAGGATGGCTCACGAGTTGAGGCTCAGGGAGATAGATCTCCAGATCCTACGGGTCGGGGCACACCCTGTTCCTAGTGGTGGCAGCGAAGAAAGAGAAATCACCAGGGAATCCAAACCCTATCTGCCGAAAGACATAGTAGCTAGCTATAGTGTAGGTGATGATATCGCCAAGTGGCTAGCGGCCTACGAGATCTCATTAAGAGTCCATGGGGTTCCAGAGAAGTATTGGGGAGGGGGATTGTATAAATACATGCCTCCAGCTGGCAGGGATACATTATTGGCCCTAGAGCAGGATGAGCAGACCCACTACCCCACCATGAAAGTGGCGCTCGTGAGGAAGTTTGGACTAACACCCGAGAAGTATAGACAGAAGTTCCGGGGTAGCCACAAACTGGGCACACAGAATTGGGTGGATTTCCTGGACTATGCACAGAAGGCATTGGAGGGTTGGATACAAGGCAGTGAGGTGAGGGACTACGAGGGGTTGTTTGATTTGATGTTGAAGGAACACCTGCTCGAAAAATGTTTCCCTGAACTGCGTCAACACCTGGTGGATAGCAAGCTGACCAATCCCCGGAAGCTTGCTGAGGAGGCGGACATTTGGGCTAGTACCCGAGTGTCCACAAGGGGGACTGGAGGGGACTCTCAAAAGACCGGACAGGGCGCCCCCCAGAGGAAAGAGGGAGGGGAAAAGAAAACGGAGTTCTCTAAAGGCCCCCAAAATAGTTCCCAAGGGAAGGGAACAGGATTCACCCCTAGGGCTAACCCACCCAGAAACCCTAATCCTGGCCAGAGTCAGCAGCCAAGGGTTGTCCATTGCTACGAGTGCGGTGGTGTCGGACACTATAAGGGAGATGTGAAGTGCCCGAAAAGACCACCCCCGCCCATCGGAGGAAAGGCCCCCAGAGTAGCTAGTGTAGTGCTCGGGGAGGAGATGCCTTTAGATAAGGGAAGGGAGTGGGCGGGTGTCACTTTAGTGTCCCTGGGAGAACGGGAGATGGTTCCTAAGATCCAGGTGCCCGCAAATACCACAAAGTATGGGCAGTGGGTCACCATCAACGGCCAAAGAGGGGAGGCTCTGAGAGACACAGGAGCCAGTATGACTATGGTACGTAGCCAGCTGGTGTCTCCAGAGCAGGTGATTCCCAATGTACTCCACCCGGCCGCGATGGCTGACGGCAGAATGGGCCACTATCCGGTGGCCGAGGTTCCATTTGAATGGGAAGGGGTTGCAGGTTCACTTCGAGTTGCCGTAAGCCCTGCCGTGCCAGTCGATTGTCTGCTGGGGAATGACATGGAGCATAATGCTTGGAAGGAGGTGGAATACCGGACTCATGCTGAGATGCTGGGTACACCTAACTGGGCCTGTGTCAGCACAAGGTCTGCGACTACCCGGAGAGGGAGTTCGTTTAGGCGGGAGCCTGGAACAAAGGCACCGCCGGCTGCCAATCAAGGGAAGAACCGAGGACAGGAGGAGCCTGCCTCGGCATCCGCACCCCGTGTGACGGATAGGCCACCGGAGGTGGTGGACCAGGAGTCCGCGGAGGGGGATGTTACCAAACTGGAGAACCTACCCATCCCGGCCGAGTGGCACATGGAGGGAGGGCTGACCAGGGAGGAATTCTGCAAGGGCCAGAGGGAGTGTCCTACCCTTGAGGGACTGAGGCGACAGGCCGAAGCCCAGGCAGCAGGGAACGTTGAGGGGAACTATAATATTTACTGGGAGGACGGCCTCCTCTACAGTGAACCCAAGGCACCCATGCACGGTTCGTCACGGGCCTTGGTTGTCCCTCAACGTTACCGAGCCTTCCTTCTGGAGTGGGCTCATGAGATCCCCTTGGCAAGACACCTGGGGCAAGACAAGACCTTTGCCCGTCTTGTCCCACACTTTTATTGGCCTCAGATGAAAGTGTCGTCCGACACCTACTGCCGGACGTGTGTGTCTTGTCAAGCCAGTGGGAAAACAGGGGTGAAGCTGAAAGCTCCCCTGGGACCACTTCCTGTCGTTAGCACCCCCTTTGAAAGGGTGGGCATCGACATTGTGGGTCCGTTAGATCCGCCTACTACAGCTGGTCACAGGTTTATCCTGGTTTTGGTGGATCATGCCACACGGTACCCAGAGGCTATACCTCTGAGGACCATTACTACACCTGTTGTGGCTAGGGCCCTGATGGGAATCTTTACCCGAGTGGGTTTTCCCAAGGAAGTTGTGTCCGACAGGGGGACCAACTTCATGTCAGCATACATGCGGGCGATGTGGAAGGAGTGTGGAGTGACCTACCGGTTCACCACTCCTTATCACCCCCAGACCAATGGTCTGGTGGAGAGGTTCAATAAAACCTTGAAAGGCATGATCAGAAGTCTTGCCTGCGACTGTGTTCCCCTCAGGGGCTACACTTCCTTCGTCGAGAGGTTCCTACGGTGTTTTTGTCAGATGGAATATCAAAGATATTGACGGAAACGCCTCACTCACATAATAGTGACATGCTTCATCATAGGCGTTACCTCCACACCCAGATAAGATGGTACTATCTGGGCGGACTCAACCACTGATATACTGGGAGTTCTTATAAGTAGGTCACTGGTTAAGCAGACTAACCAGATTATTGATACATACATACACATAGTGCCTCAGAATAAAGGATCAAGAGGAGGTACACTTGTAGGTATTTTTAGTGTATGTATCAATAATCTGGTTCGTCTGCTTAACCAGTGACCTACTTATAAGAACTCCCAGTATATCAGTGGTTGAGTCCGCCCAGATAGTACCATCTTATCTGGGTGTGGAGGTAACGCCTATGATGAAGCATGTCACTATTATGTGAGTGAGGCGTTTCTGTCAATATCTTTGATATTCCATCTGACAAAAACACCGTAGGAACCTCTCGACGAAGGAAGTGTAGCCCCTGAGGGGAACACAGTCGCAGGCAACAGTTGCCTCTAGTGAAAAAAAGTTGATTTGGGAGAACGCAACTGTCTGATTCATTCTCTCACTCTCCTTATGTGAAAAAGAGTATTGAGGGGCCCCCACAGCCCTGAGAGCCAAAAATACGACCCCGAAGAAGAGGGTAGGGTACCCGTGCAAAAAAATCTTTTGTCAAAGGGAATCCCTGTAATAATATCCTAGGCAGCCCCCATATATATATCCGCAAAAGGGTTTTGAATATGGCAGAAGGACTTGCCTACGATGAGGATGAAATATCATCCATTTTAGCGTTACCATCATTAATTTCTGACACCACACTCACACAGGTAATCCAAAATAATGGGGATTGGGATTCATTAACTGAATTAAAAAGGACCCAATTAAAAACCTTACTGCACGGAGCGATTATGACCGAGTATTTGAGGGGCAATATAGCTCCAAATGGTCTAATCGTAGCAAACTCTCCACGCATTTTCCTAAATGACCCTGAATTTAGACGCAGTTGGGCATTGATCGCATGGAAATGTACCAGAGACTGGCTGGTTTTAATTATTAAAACAGCAAAGAGACTCTCTGACGCTCTTCTCATAGAAATAAAAACACTGGAAAATGGATTGAAAACTCAAATAACGATTGCACAATTCAAAAAGAAACTGGAATAATAAAACTATTAATGAATACAAAGAATATCTAACCCAGGCAAAAATTACAAAATTTCAAAAAGATCTAAAAAGGTTCCAATTTGAAAAAACTTTTCCGTACTCTAAGGAAGATTATAATCCCACAGAAAAAGATAGATCGGACTTCTCAGACACAGACAGCACAGGATCTGAAAAATACTCCAGTGATTCGTCCCTCGAAGAACGAAAAGGGAAAAATTGGAGAAGAGGAAACAGATCCAGAAGAAATCGGGGAGTATACCAACAAATGGGCCCGTATCAACAACCACCTCCGTTCGGCTGGAATCCATTCATGCAACCACCTTTTCAACCTCCACAATTTGGATACAATTGGCAACCCTACCAACAACCTTTTTTAGGGAGAGGCCGCGGACGAGGCGGCAACAACCGGAGAGGACCAAGGGTACAGTGGGAAACAAACAGGGACGACTCGACATTACAGGAACCCAGACCCAGCACGAGCAAGACCACTCGGGAATATTAAATCTCAGTACCAGAGTGCTCACAAAAACCCAGGAGGATGTGTTAAACAAAGGACTTGGCTTTGTTCCAACCAATAGATCAAACATCTTTAATGTAAGGATTGAAGTGGCGGAATTTTTCCGAAGACTACGATTATCGGTCTTCTTTGAACAAACGGAAGAACTAACAGAAAAAGAGGATGAGGAGAAAAATACGGGTCTGAAGAAAAAATCAAGATTTACTCCACCAAACCACACGATGCCACCCGCCTTACTAGCATTCGAAACAGCAGTGACACGGGAAATCGACCTACTAAGAAACAACGATACAAGAGTGTTTAACAACCTCTCATCCATGGAACGAAAAACCCTGTCTGAATTTGATAAGATACAGGATGTGATTATAAAACCCGCGGACAAAGGGGGAGCAACGGTGATTTTACCCATTGAAGTTTATAGAGATGAATGTCTGAAACTCTTGAACGAACCCCGAAACTACTTAAGGTTGCAAAGAGACCCTACTGAGAACTTGAAAAAAGAAATACACGAGATGGTAACAAAAGCAGGCGAGGAGGGATGGATTACTAAAACAGAGGAAAACTTCCTAAAAGAAATAGATCCAAAGACTCCTTATTTTTATATCCTCCCAAAGGTTCATAAAAACAAAAATCCACCACCAGGAAGACCAATCGTCTCCGGCATCGGTTCTATCCTAGAACCACTCTCCAAGTTCACAGATTATTTTTTGAGACCGTTGGTACAAAAAATGCCATCCTACTTAAAAGACACTCAGGACATCCTTCGAAAACTTCAATCTTTGAGGTTTGAACCAGCAACAGATCTCTTAATCACATTAGACGTGGAAGCGCTGTATACCAGCATTCCACAAGAGGCTTCCCTTAGAGTGATTGAGAAATTACTAAAACAAGAAACTTGGACTGCAATAACACCAATCAAGTTCGTGGTGGACTGTGCAAGATTAGCCCTAACTAAAAATTATTTTGAATTTGAGGGTGAATATTTCCTACAAACCCACGGAACTTCCATGGGCATGACCTGTGCCCCCAGTATTGCCTGCCTGTATGTCCATGATTTTGAGACTACGTTCATTTACAATGAGACAAATCCATACCAGATGAATCTGAATGTTTGGAAAAGATTCATAGACGACATCTTTATAATTTGGAGAGGAGATGAAAATGAAGCACAAGATTTCCTAACATGGCTGAACGCCAGGGATGAATATCTGAAATTCACCATGACCCTGAAAAAAGACTCAATAACATTTTTGGATTTAAAAATCTGGGCAAGCGAAGGGATTTTGGAAACTGAAGTTTTTTACAAACCAACGGATGTAAATAATTTACTAAGGTATGACAGTTTCCATCCCAAGGCTCTAAAAGACAATCTGCCGGTGGGACAGTTTTTACGATTAAGGAGAAACTGCTCAGACAAAGCTAGATATGAAATTCATGCCAAACAACTATCTGAGAAGTTAAAGACTAAAACATACCCTACGAGACTCATAAAACAAGCCTACAAAAGGGCAAAAAACAACAACCGAGAAGGACTTTTGGAACCTTCAGAAAAATCTGAACAAAAAAGAATTGTGTGCGTTACCACGTTTGTAACAGAATCAAACAAAAAAAAAAGAATTGTCTTACGGCATTGGAAAACCTTGAACTCAGGGGGCCTAAAGTTGGAAAAACCGTTGTTTGCATTTAAAAGAGGGAAATCGATAAAAGACTCTGTCGTCCATACTCGCCCGAAGCAACTAACAAAGCGAGGACAACAAAATACATTATGGAACCTACCAGAGGTGGTAGGACATTTCCAATGTGGATCGTGCAATGTATGTCGGCTAACAAAAACCAGTAAGACGATCGATGTGGGTTTACAAACCCCCTGGGAACAACGCACCTTCAGTAATTGTAACAGCAAGAATGTGGTGTACTTGATGACCTGCATCTGCAATCAGATGTATATAGGAATGACCACCCGGAAGGTCAAAGTCCGAATTAATGAACATCGGAGCACATTCAGGTGCGGAAAAACAATCACGAAAATGATGCGTCATTTCCAAACTAAGAATCACAGTGAAAATGATTTCACATGGACAGTGATTGAAAAACTACCAAACAACAGCACTGAAAAACAACTATTCAAATTGGAACAACGATGGATCTATCGCCTTTCTAGCACAACACAAGGGTTGAATGAAGAGATACCTTGGATAACCTTGACGTAGTTTCAAACCATCATAATCTAAAGCTAGACGCTTGTGGTCCAGTGGTTCATAATCATAAAAGTGTAAATAAAGCAACGCATTACATACTGTGGGCCTGCTCTCGAACACTATGAGGGTAACGAAAGTGGGGTGCATTGAGTTAGACAAGCAGAGTGAAGTATAATTTATAACAACATAACCAGTTGAGAATAAAACTTAACATAGTTTAGACCAATGGGGTTTAAGTAAAAAACTCGACAATGTAATGACACTATCCTGCTCGATCAGCAGTCATATAATAAACCCGGATGATTTAATTAAAAAATGTAGACGTGTTGTAACATGTCATGAAACATCAGAGCGAATCAAGAATGGCTTGTCATATTAACGGGGTCCTACACAAAACAAAACACTGAGCGTTAATTCACATGAGGGGAGAACAAAAATCGCAACCCGCCCTTTTTTTTAATAAAGTTGGAATCCTCTGAAAAAATAGCTTAAAACTTGAATAAACTACAATACCCATGATCACTCACAATGTAATGCCAACACATCCCGTCAGCCCCGCAGTCCTCCGAGAAACGATAGAGGAAAGACGCGATGGGATAGATTTACCGAGCAACCAATCGGTAGACCAGTATTAAACAAGCCGAGTAAAAGCCTTCAACATTCGACGGCAGGCGACATGTGGAATAGGCGGAGCAGCGGTGGCGGTACCTTGACGAAGTAAGCCAGAACTGTATTCTTTTTTCGAGTTGCAATGTCAATTAAGTCACGAACTAGAATTAAAGAAGGAACAGACCCACAAGATTGAACAAGGGGTTTTGAAACGGGCGCCCCATGTGAGCACTGACGATTGGGGTTGTAACGGTGTGGTATTTTAACCGGAGTGATATCGACTGGGTGGCCCCACTAGCCTCGCAAACGGTACAGGGTTGAGACAGATAGAATAATATTGAATGGTCCAAAAAAACCCTTGTAAATACATAGAATTAATTGCGCAATCATCGGATCTTCCGAGCATGTAAACATCCTGTGTTTGAACGTGAGAATGGGTTTTTAAACAATCGAAAATTGAGCGGCAAAGAGCATATATTCTACAGTGGATGAGGGGTAGTGGAGCATATGCGAACCTCTTCCTCCACCTGGTTTTACTGTAGAAGGGAGTATGGCAACATAACAGAATCAGATCCGGTTTTTAATTAAACGAAATTACAGTCCGTAGACACACATACTAACAGGATGTATTAGATACGTCTCTGTTAGTAACTAAACACCTTTTGTCTCATCTAGTGTGTGACTACAGGACGCCACCTTTGACACACGTTTCCTGCATGATGCTTATTAGCATCCACCAGTAGGTGAGAAAATTTACGAACTAGTGTGTATACAAAAGTAAGCTGAATTCACAAAAAAGTTAAAAGAGCACAAAAATCGGCGCTAGAGTTTTTGTATAAGAGCACAAACATTCAGATAAAGGTTTTTTTCCAGTTCTATATGAAGTCCAATTGAGTTTGTTGTACATCAATTTTTTATTGTAAGGGTGGATAATCACCATGATTCCCAAACAACCAAGAAGCACCTTTTAAGCACAAAGGATATGGAGTTAAATATCACTGAAGGTGGTGGAAGTCATTTTTGAGTGGGCCAGCACAATGGAAATGGCATGTGTATATATTAAAAATACGAAAAAACCGTCTCACAAGCGAGTTAACAGTGAGCACTGAGTCGGGTGGCATTGAGACACTCAATATCATTGTAATGATTATGAGCACGTTATATGCACAGAAGATATGTAGCAGATACCTAGATATTAGAGTGTATATTAAAGAATCTTTTTACTTCTTATAGAAATTCTACTGGAGTTCGAATACAAGAAGTACAGGTGAGTGCATTAGGCCTCACTTCTGGTGTGCATGAAATACATGTGTTAAGCCCCAGCAGGGACTCATAAGTAGGCTTTAAAAACACCACGCCCTGACGAAGGCCCCAGACCCGATTGGGCTATTTAGGGAGGGCCGAAACATGTTGGCATCTAGTAGAGGGTAAATTTGAACACACTAATGTTCAAAAAAACCCCAACGTAAGGCTTTTAATGATATCACAAGTGCCTCAGAATAAAGGATCAAGAGGAGGTACACTTGTAGGTATTTTTAGTGTATGTATCAATAATCTGGTTCGTCTGCTTAACCAGTGACCTACTTATAAGAACTCCCAGTATATCAGTGGTTGAGTCCGCCCAGATAGTACCATCTTATCTGGGTGTGGAGGTAACGCCTATGATGAAGCATGTCACTATTATGTGAGTGAGGCGTTTCCGTCAATATCTTTGATATTCCATCTGACAAAAACACCGTAGGAACCTCTCGACGAAGGAAGTGTAGCCCCTGAGGGGAACACAATCGCAGGCAACAGTTGCCTCTAGTGAAAAAAAGTTGAATTGGGAGAACGCAACTGTCTGATTCATTCTCTCACTCTCCTTATGTGAAAAAGATGATCAGAAGTCTGCCTGAAAGCCTGCGGAGGAAATGGGACGTCCTCCTACCCTGTCTATTGTTTTCCTACAGGGAAGTGCCACAGAAGGGAGTGGGCTTCAGCCCCTTCGAGCTTTTGTATGGGCACCCTGTGCGTGGACCTCTCAGCCTGGTGAGAGACGGATGGGAAAGAACTCCCAGAAAGCTTCCCCAGGACGTGGTGAGCTACATGCTGGCCTTCCGGAGCCAAATGGCTAAGTTGTGGAAGCAAGCTTCTGACAACTTGGAAGCCAGCCAAGCAGTGATGAAGGCGTGGTATGACCACAATGCTCACCCGGTGGAGTTGGAGCCTGGCCAGAAGGTGTGGGTGATCGAACCAGGAGAGCTTAGCGCCCTCCAGGATCGCTGGTCAGGACCCTTTGAGGTGTTGGAGAAAAAGGGTAAGGCTACCTACTTGGTGGACCTGAAGACCCCTCGTCAGCCCCAACGGGTGCTGCATGCCAACCGCCTCAAACCCCACCATGAGAGGCCCGAAGTCATATTGCTGATGGTGACTGACGGAGAAGAGGACGTGGAAAGCGAGCCTCTCCCCGACTTATTTGCGTCTCAAGAGAAGGATGGGTCGGTGGAGGGAGTGATTCTCTCCCCATCTCTAACTCCTGAACAGCAGGAGGACTGCCGCCAGGTCCTGGGGCAGTACTCTTCGTTGTTCTCCCTTGTTCCGGGTAGGACTCACCTGTGCGTCCATGACGTGGACACAGGAGACAGCCCACCTGTGAAGTCAAAGATCTACCGGATGACAGACAAGGTGAAGGCCAGCATTCACAGTGAAGTCACTAAGATGCTGGAGCTAGGAGTGATTGAACGTTCTAGCAGCCCCTGGTCCAGTCCGGTGGTACTAGTACCAAAGGCTACGCCACCGGGTGCCCAACCGGAACTGAGGTTCTGTGTGGACTACCGGGGACTGAATTCAGTAACCAAGACTGATGCTCATCCGATTCCAAGAGCGGATGAATTGATTGACCGGCTGGGAGCTGCCCAATATCTGAGTACCTTTGACCTTACATCTGGGTACTGGCAGATCTCTCTGACTGATGGAGCTAAGGAAAGGTCAGCCTTCTCCACGCCCAAGGGCCACTACCAGTTCTGCGTGATGCCCTTTGGGCTCAAGAACGCACCTGCCACGTTTCAGCGTCTGGTGAACCAGATCCTCGCCGGAATGGAGAGTTTCTCTGCTGCTTATCTGGACGACATTGCCATCTTCAGTAACAGCTGGGAGGATCACTTGCGTCACCTGCAAGCTGTTCTCCAGGCCCTGAAACACGCTGGTTTAACGATCAAGGCCAGTAAATGCCAGATCGGGCAGGGGTCGGTAGTGTACCTTGGACACTTGGTGGGTAGGGGAGCGGTGCAACCCTTCCAGGCAAATATCAAGGCAATCATGGCCTGGGAACCCCCCAAGACTCAGACTGAGGTCCGAGCTTTTCTGGGCCTCACAGGATATTACCGCCGCTTCGTGAAGGGGTATGGGACCATTGTGGCCCCCCTCACGGAGCTTACGTCCAAGAAACAACCTCGACGGGTAGTCTGGACGGAGGCTTGCCAGCAGGCCTTTGTGAAACTGAAGCAAGCCATGTGCGAGGCCCCAGTCTTAAGGGCCCCAGACTTTTCCAAGGAGTTCATTGTCCAGACGGATGCATCGGAACATGGCATTGGGGCAGTGTTATCGCAACTCAATGAAGAGGGTCTGGATCAACCCGTGGTCTTCCTATCCCGGAGACTACTTCCCAGGGAACAGAAGTGGAGTGCAATAGAGCGTGAAGCCTTTGCCGTGGTATGGGCTCTGAAGAAGTTGCGGCCATACCTGTTTGGCTCGCACTTCCTAGTTCAGACCGACCACAGACCCCTTCGTTGGCTGATGCAGATGAAGGGGGAGAATCCCAAGTTGCTAAGGTGGTCTATCTCCCTACAGGGAATGGACTTTCGGGTGGAACATCGGCCTGGAGTGGACCACGCCAATGCAGACGGTCTCTCAAGGTATTTCCGCCTTAGTGATGAGAACTCCCAAGGGGTTGGGTAGCTCTCCCCACTTTCAGCTGGGGGGGACGCGTGTTAGACCTGTCAGCCCTTTGGGTGGTCCCTCCTCATCATTATTTATTTTGTCCCACTTTTGCCTCAAACCCTGTTATAATTTTTCCTTTTTGGGAACCACCATACTTTTTAGTGTTGATGCAGGGTCAGGGAGCCATTTTCCTTACCCCTGGAACTTCTGTCTGAGGGCCTGAGACACAAAATGGTGGCCACCCATTGTCACCTGTGACATCATCATAACCCACTGGAGATTTCTAGAACCTTCCGTAACATTCTGGAACCCTGTGACAGTGAGAGGCAGTTTAGAATGTTGGGAGGCCATCTCAGTGTGGCAGTTGGCATCTGACTAGAGAGGAGAGAGGACCAGTTCAGAAGGAGGTCGGAGTAAGGCAGCAGGGGTGGAAACCAGTGCTTGGAGTGGGGTCCAGAAACCCACCCTTGATGCTAGTCCCTACTGACCAAGCCCAGCCTAGAGCCCTGTGTGGGACCAAGACCAGAAAAACCATCTTAAGGACCTAAATATTGTGAAGAGGCCTTAAAGAAGAAGACCAGCAAGCTCCTGACCTGTTTAGCGGTGTCCTCCTGGAGTCCTGACGTCGAGAAGCCTGGAGACCTGAGGTGGAGAAGCGGCGCTGACAGAAAGCAGACGTCGTACCCGGAGCCGTCGGAGGTCGAGAAAGGGCGCCGACGGAGGTCGTGGAGAGGCACCGGAGGTCGAGTAAGGAGTCACCTGAGGTCGAGGTGAAGCGCGCCGGAGGTCGGGAGTGGAGATCGCACTCCGGAGACGCCGGAATCTGAGGTGAAGCGCGCCGGAGGTCGGGAGTGGAGGTCGCACTCCGGAGACACCCGGAAGCGGGGAGACCGTGACCCTGCGACGCCGGAACGCGACATCGAGCCGAAGCCGCCCAGCGACACCGAGCCGAGGCCGCCCAGCGACATCGATCCGGAACCGCCTGCGACACCGATCCGAAGCCGCCCAGCGACACCGAACCGGAGCCGCCCAGCGACATCGAGCCGGAGCCGCCTCACGACATCAACACGGCGCCGAGCGGAGCCGATCATTGTGAAAAGGGCAGTAAGTGGTAGAAAGGGCATCTGAGGCCCTGTGGAGCCCTAAAAGACCATTCTAGGGGCTAGAGGGGTGTTAGAACCAGCCTGGGAGTGCCAGGGGTGAACTGAGACTGGTGCAGTGACCTCTGTGAGGGGTTGTGTATTTTGGGAGAGCCAGATCCTTAGGTTACCCTTATTCTACCTCAGTTCAGGCCCAGCCTTGACCAATCTAGGTGGGACACCCCCCATGTCATCCAAATGACCACAAGCTGTACTTGGGCATAGTAAAACCAAACTACCTCAGGAAAGTGATGTGAACTGTAATTGTTATTAATTGTGTTATTTAAGTTATTGAAGGTGCTTTATTTATTGACTGTATTTACTGTCTGACTGTATTTATTCCTGCATTGTATTTATTGTCTGACAGTATTTATTAGCCATTTGTATTTATTGCACCCCTATTTATTCCTTGCTTATTTATGACCTGATCCTATTTATTGAAACCCCACTGTGGTATTATTTATTTGACCTGCCCTTTTAAAGGAGAATTTTATGGTACTGTATTTATTTTATGAACCCTGCAACTAAGAGAAAATAAGATACAGACAAACTACTTTCTTTCATAATTTTTACGGTGTAGTGTCGTTTTTGGAACGGATGAACGCATGGTTATTGTGTGGGTGTGACGTACGCTTAACACGGTGCCTGACCCCCCAACCGCTCGAGCCAAGCTACCATTGTGCTGGGAACCTGGTGACTGCTAACCCGGTTGCCCGGTTTCCAACAGTGGTGTTAGACCTGTCAGCCCTTTGGGTGGTCCCTCCTCATCATTATTTATTTTGTCCCACTTCTGCCTCAAACCCTATTATAATTTTTCCTTTTTGGGAACCACCAGACTTTTTAGTGTTGATGCAGGGTCAGGGAGCCATTTTCCCTACCCCTGGAACTTCTGTCTGAGGGCCTGAGCCACAAAATGGTGGCCACCCATTGTCACCTGTGACATCACCAGAACCCACTGGAGGTTTCTAGAACCTTCTGTAACATTCTAGAACCCTGTGACAGTGGGAGGCAGTTTAGAATGTTGGGAGGCCATCTCAGTGTGGCAGTTGGCATCTGACTAGAGAGGAGAGAGGACCAGTTCAGAAGGAGGTCGGAGTAAGGCAGCAGGGGTGGAAACCAGTGCTTGGAGTGGGGTCCAGAAACCCACCCTTGATGCTAGTCCCTACTGACCAAGCCCAGCCTAGAGCCCTGTGTGGGACCAAGACCAGAAAAACCATCTTAAGGACCTAAATATTGTGAAGAGGCCTTAAAGAAGAAGACCAGCAAGCTCCTCACCTGTTTAGCGGTGTCCTCCTGGAGTCCTGACGTCGAGAAGCCTGGAGACCTGAGGCCTGAGGTGGAGAAGCGGCGCTGACAGAAAGCAGACGTCGTACCCGGAGCTGTCAGAGGTCGATAGAGGGCGCCGACGGAGGTCGTGGAGAGGCACCGGAGGTCGAGTAAGGAGTCACCTGAGGTCGAGGTGAAGCGCGCCGGAGGTCGGGAGTGGAGATCGCACTCCGGAGTCGCCGGAGATCGAGGTGAAGCGCGCCAGAGGTCGGGAGTGGAGATCGCACTCCGGAGACGCCGGAATCTGAGGTGAAGCGCGCCGGAGGTCGGGAGTGGAGGTCGCACTCCGGAGACACCCGGAAGCGGGGAGACCGTGACCCTGCGACGCCGGAAGGCGACATCGAGCCGGAGCAGCCCAGCGTCATCGAGCCGAGGCCGCCCAGCGACATCGATCCGAAGCCGCCCAGCGACACCGAACCGGAGCCGCCCAGCGACATCGAGCCGGAGCAGCCCGGCGACATCGGGCCGAGGCCGCCCAGCGACACCGAACCGAGGCCGCTCAGCGACATCGAACCGGAGCCGCCCAGCGACGTCGACCCGGCGCCGAGCGGAGCCGATCATCGTGAAAAGGGCAGTAAGTGGTAGAGGGGGCGTCTGAGGCCCCGTGGAGCCCTAAAAGACCATTCTAGGGGCTAGAGGGGTGTTAGAACCAGCCTGGGAGTGCCAGGGGTGAACTGAGACTGGTGCAGTGACCTCTGTGAGGGGTTGTGTATTTTGGGAGAGCCAGATCCTTAGGTTACCCCTATTCTACCTCAGTTCAGGCCCAGCCTTGACCAACCTAGGTGGGACACCCCCCATGTCATCCAAATGACCACAAGCTGTACTTGGGCGAAGTAAAACCAAACTACCTCGTGAAAGGGTTGTGAACTGTAATTGTCATTGATGGTGTTATTTAAGTTATTGAGGGTGCTTTATTTATTGTCTACCACTAATTTATTCCTGCACTGTATTTATTGCCTGACTGTATTTATTTGCCATCTGTATTTATTGCACCTATATTTATTCCGTGTTTATTTATGACCTGATCCTATTTATTGAAACCCCACTGTGGTATTATTTATTTGACCTGCTATTTTCAAGAAAAGTCTTATGGCATTGTATGTATGTTTTGAAACCTGCAACTAAGAGAAAATAAGATAAAGACAAACTACTTTCTTTCATAATTTTTACGGTGTAGTGTCGTTTTTGGAACGGATGAACGCATGGTTATTGTGAGGGTGTGACGTACGCTTAACACGGTGCCTGACCCCCGACCGCTCGAGCCAAGCTACCACGGTGCTGGGAACCTGGTGACTGCTAACCCGGTTGCCCGGTTTCCAACATAAAATTGGTGTTCAGTGGTGGGATTGAGCTGTGCTTGCGTCCACTCGACAATAACTGTGGGTAGTCCATAGGCCTACACCGGGAGTTTTCTCCAAGCGGACTTCCTAATTTTGAGTTTTGTTTTTCCAAATTTACTTCTGGTGGTGGGAGGAGGTATTACAAAAGGTACCCCCCTGCATAGCTTCTGTAAGCAACTGTCTTCTATCCTGAGTGGGCAAAATGGAGTTTGTATTGGAAGATGTGGAAACTTACACTGTGGCCCAACTCAGAGAGTTTTGTGAGCGAGAGGGGGTGTTTTGTCCCCAAGGTGCAAAGAAGGGTGAGCTCCAGACCAGCTTAAGGGCTTGGGGGGAGGCACGACGAGAAAGTAAGGTTGAGAAGGAGGACAGGGATGGAGAGCCTGACAGCGAGGGGGCTGGTTTGTACCAACCTGAGGTGGGGAACCTATTAGCGGGGCCCAGAACACTTTCAAGGAAGGGCAGCAGTGTCTCTAGTGGCGGCTTATCAGAAGCAGAATTAACTGACCGGAGGGAGAAAAGACAGCTCACCTGGGAGTTGGCGAAGCTGGAGAAAGAAAAGGAGGAACGGAGGATGGCTCACGAGTTGAGGCTCAGGGAGATAGATCTCCAGATCCTACGGGTCGGGGCACACACTGTTCCTAATGGTGGCAGCGAAGAAAGAGAAATCACCAGGGAACCCAAACCTTATTTGCCAAAAGACATAGTAGCCAGCTATAGTGCGGGAGATGACATCGCCAAGTGGCTAGCGGCCTATGAGGTCTCTTTAAGAGTCCATGGGGTTCCAGAGAAATATTGGGGAGGGGGATTGTATAAATACATGCCTCCAGCTGGCAGGGATACATTATTGGCCCTGGAGCAGGATGAGCAGACCCACTACCCCACCATGAAGGTGGCGCTCGTGAGGAAGTTTGGACTAACACCCGAGAAGTACCGACAGAAGTTCCGGGGTAGCCACAAACTGGGCACACAGAATTGGGTGGATTTCCTGGACTATGCAAAGAAGGCATTAGAGGGTTGGATACAGGGCAGTGAGGTGAGGGACTATGAGGGGTTGTTTGATTTGATGTTGAAGGAACACCTGCTCAAAAAATGTTTCCCTGAACTGCGTCAACACCTGGTGGATAGCAAGCTGACCAATCCCCGGAAGCTTGCTGAGGAGGCGGACATTTGGGCTAGTACCCGGGTGTCCACAAGGGGACTGGAGGGGACTCTCAAAAGACCGGACAGGGCGCCCCCCAGAAGAAAGAGGGAGGGGAAAAGAAAACGGAGTTCTCTAAAGGCCCCCAAAATAGTTTCCAAGGGAAGGGAACAGGATTCACCCCTAGGGCTAACCCACCCAGAAACCCTAATCCTGGCCAGAGTCAGCAGCCAAGGGTTGTCCATTGCTTCGAGTGCGGTGGTGTCGGACACTATAAGGGAGATGTGAAGTGCCCGAAAAGACCACCCCCTCCCATCGGAGGAAAGGCCCCCGGAGTAGCTAGTGTAGTGCTCGGGGAGGAGATGCCCTTAAGTAAGGGAAGGGAGTGGGCGGGTGTCACTTTAGTGTCCCTGGGAGAACGGGAGATGGTTCCTAAGATCCAGGTGCCCGCAAATACCACAAAGTATGGGCAGTGGGTCACCATCAACGGCCAAAGAGGGGAGGCTCTGAGAGACACAGGAGCCAGTATGACTATGGTACGTAGCCAACTGGTGTCTCCAGAGCAGGTGATTCCCCATGTACTCCACCCTGCCGCGATGGCTGACGGCAGAATGGGCCACTATCCGGTGGCCGAGGTTCCATTTGAATGGGAAGGGGTTGCAGGGTTACTTCGAGTTGCCGTAAGCCCTGCCGTGCCAGTCGATTGCCTGCTGGGGTATGACATGGATCATAATGCTTGGAAAGAGGTGGAATACCGGACTCATGCTGAGATGCTGGGTACACCTGACTGGGCCTGTGTCAGCACAAGGTCTGCGACTACCCTGAGGGGGAGTTCGTTTAGGCGGGAGCCTGGAACAAAGGCACCGCCGGCTGCCAATCAAGGGAAGAACCGAAGGCAGGAGGAGCCTGCCTCGGCACCCGCGCCCCGTGTGACGGATAGGCCACCGGAGGTGGTGGACCAGGAGTCCGCGGGGGGGATGTTACCGAACTGGAGAACCTACCCATCCCGGCCGGGTGGCACGTGGAGGGAGGGCCGACCAGGGAGGAATTCTGCAAGGGCCAGAAGGAGTGTCCTACCCTTGAGGGACTGAGGCGACAGGCCGAAGCCCAGGCAGCAGGGAACGTTGAGGGGAACTACCACATTTACTGGGAGGATGGCCTCCTCTACTGTGAAGCCAAGGCACCCATGCACGGATCGTCACGGGCTTTGGTTGTCCCTCAACGTTACCGAGCCTTTCTCTTGGGATTGGCTCATGAGATCCCCTTGGCAGGACACCTGGGGCAAGACAAGACCTTTGCCCGGCTTGTCCCGCACTTTTATTGGCCTCAAATGAAAGTGTCGTCCGACACCTACTGCCGGACGTGCGTGCCTTGTCAAGCCAGTGGGAAAACAGGGGTGAAGCTGAAAGCTCCCCTGGAACCACTTCCTGTCGTTAGCACCCCCTTTGAAAGGGTGGGCATCGACATTGTTGGTCCGTTAGATCCGCCTACTACAGCTGGTCACAGGTTTATCCTGGTTTTGGTGGATCATGCCACACGGTACCCAGAGGCTATACCTCTGAGGACCATTACTGCACCTGTTGTGTCTAGGGCCCTGATGGGAATCTTTACCCGAGTGGGTTTTCCCAAGGAAGTTGTGTCCGACAGGGGGACCAACTTCATGTCAGCATACATGCGGGCGATGTGGAAGGAGTGTGGAGTGACCTACCGGTTCACCACTCCTTACCACCCCCAGACCAATGGACTGGTGGAGAGGTTCAATAAAACCTTGAAAGGCATGATCAGAAGTCTGCCTGAAAGCCTGCGGAGGAAATGGGACGTCCTCCTACCCTGTCTATTGTTTTCTTACAGGGAAGTGCCACAGAATGGAGTGGGCTTCAGCCCCTTCGAGCTTTTGTATGGGCACCCTGTGCGTGGACCTCTCAGCCTGGTGAGAGACGGATGGGAAAGAACTCCCAGAAAGCTTCCCCAGGACGTGGTGAGCTACATGCTGGCCTTCCGGAGCCAAATGGCTAAGTTGTGGAAGCAAGCTTCTGACAACTTGGAAGCCAGCCAAGCAGTGATGAAGGCGTGGTATGACCACAATGCTCACCCGGTGGAGTTGGAGCCTGGCCAGAAGGTGTGGGTGATCGAACCAGGAGAGCTTAGCGCCCTCCAGGATCGCTGGTCAGGACCCTTTGAGGTGTTGGAGAAGAAAGGTAAGGCTACCTACTTGGTGGATCTGAAGACCCCTCGTCAGCCACTACGGGTGCTGCTAGCCAACCGCCTCAAACCCCACCATGAGAGGCCCGAAGTCATATTGTTAATGGTGACTGACGGAGCAGAGGATGTGGAAAGCGAGCCTCTCCCCGACTTATTTGCGTCTCAAGAGAAGGATGGGTTGGTGGAGGGAGTGATTCTCTCCCCGTCCCTAACTCCTGAACAGCAGGAGGACTGCCGCCAGGTCCTGGGGCAGTACTCTTCGCTGTTCTCCCTTGTTCCGGGTAGGACTCACCTGTGCGTCCATGACGTGGACACAGGAGACAGCCCACCGGTGAAGTCAAAGATCTACCGGATGACAGACAAGGTGAAGGCCAGCATTCACAGTGAAGTCACTAAGATGCTGGAGCTAGGAGTGATTGAACCTTCCAGCAGCCCCTGGTCCAGTCCGGTGGTACTAGTACCAAAAGCTGCACCACCGGGGGCCCAACCGGAACTGAGGTTCTGTGTGGACTACCGGGGACTGAACTCAGTAACCAAGACTGATGCTCATCCGATCCCGAGGGCGGATGAACTGATTGACCGGCTGGGAGCTGCCCAATATCTGAGTACCTTTGACCTTACTTCTGGGTACTGGCAGATCTCTCTGACTGATGGAGCTAAGGAAAGGTCAGCCTTCTCCACGCCCAAGGGCCACTACCAGTTCTGCGTGATGCCCTTTGGGCTCAAGAACGCACCTGCCACGTTTCAGCGTCTGGTGAACCAGATCCTCGCCGGAATGGAGAGTTTCTCTGCTGCTTATCTGGATGACATTGCCATCTTCAGTAACAGCTGGGAGGATCACTTGCGTCACCTGCAAACTGTTCTCCAGGCCCTGAAACACGCTGGTTTAACGATCAAGGCCAGTAAATGGCAGATCGGGCAGGGGTCGGTAGTGTACCTTGGACACTTGGTGGGTAGGGGAGCGGTGCAACCCCTCCAGGCGAAAATCGAGGCAATCATGGCCTGGGAACCCCCCAAGACTCAGACTGAGGTCCGAGCTTTTCTGGGCCTCACCGGATATTACCGCCGCTTCGTGAAGGGGTACGGGACCATTGTGGCCCCCCTCACGGAGCTTACGTCCAAGAAGCAACCTCGACGGGTAGTCTGGACGGAGGCTTGTCAGCAGGCCTTTGTGAAACTGAAGCAAGCCATGTGCGAGGCCCCGGTCTTAAGGGCCCCAGACTTTTCCAAGGAGTTCATTGTCCAGACGGATGCATCGGAACATGGCATTGGGGCAGTGTTATCGCAACTCAATGAAGAGGGTCTGGATCAACCCGTAGTCTTCCTATCCCGGAGACTACTTCCCAGGGAACAGAAGTGGAGTGCAATAGAGCGTGAAGCCTTTGCCGTGGTATGGGCTCTGAAGAAGTTGCGGCCATACCTGTTTGGCTCGCACTTCCTAGTTCAGACCGACCACAGACCCCTTCGGTGGCTGATGCAGATGAAGGGGGAGAATCCCAAGTTGCTAAGGTGGTCTATCTCCCTACAGGGAATGGACTTTCAGGTGGAACATCGGCCTGGAGTGGACCACGCCAATGCAGACGGTCTCTCAAGGTATTTCCGCCTTAGTGATGAGAACTCCCAAGGGGTTGGGTAGCTCTCCCCACTTTCAGCTGGGGGGGACGCGTGTTAGACCTGTCAGCCCTTTGGGTGGTCCCTCCTCATCATTATTTATTTTGTCCCACTTCTGCCTCAAACCCTATTATAATTTTTCCTTTTTGGGAACCACCAGACTTTTTAGTGTTGATGCAGGGTCAGGGAGCCATTTTCCCTACCCCTGGAACTTCTGTCTGAGGGCCTGAGCCACAAAATGGTGGCCACCCATTGTCACCTGTGACATCACCAGAACCCACTGGAGGTTTCTAGAACCTTCTGTAACATTCTAGAACCCTGTGACAGTGGGAGGCAGTTTAGAATGTTGGGAGGCCATCTCAGTGTGGCAGTTGGCATCTGACTAGAGAGGAGAGAGGACCAGTTCAGAAGGAGGTCGGAGTAAGGCAGCAGGGGTGGAAACCAGTGCTTGGAGTGGGGTCCAGAAACCCACCCTTGATGCTAGTCCCTACTGACCAAGCCCAGCCTAGAGCCCTGTGTGGGACCAAGACCAGAAAAACCATCTTAAGGACCTAAATATTGTGAAGAGGCCTTAAAGAAGAAGACCAGCAAGCTCCTGACCTGTTTAGCGGTGTCCTCCTGGAGTCCTGACGTCGAGAAGCCTGGAGACCTGAGGCCTGAGGTGGAGAAGCGGCGCTGACAGAAAGCAGACGTCGTACCCGGAGCTGTCAGAGGTCGATAGAGGGCGCCGACGGAGGTCGTGGAGAGGCACCGGAGGTCGAGTAAGGAGTCACCTGAGGTCGAGGTGAAGCGCGCCGGAGGTCGGGAGTGGAGATCGCACTCCGGAGTCGCCGGAGATCGAGGTGAAGCGCGCCAGAGGTCGGGAGTGGAGATCGCACTCCGGAGACGCCGGAATCTGAGGTGAAGCGCGCCGGAGGTCGGGAGTGGAGGTCGCACTCCGGAGACACCCGGAAGCGGGGAGACCGTGACCCTGCGACGCCGGAAGGCGACATCGAGCCGGAGCAGCCCAGCGACATCGAGCCGAGGCCGCCCAGCGACATCGATCCGAAGCCGCCCAGCGACACCGAACCGGAGCCGCCCAGCGACATCGAGCCGGAGCAGCCCGGCGACATCGGGCCGAGGCCGCCCAGCGACACCGAACCAAGGCCGCTCAGCGACATCGAACCGGAGCCGCCCAGCGACGTCGACCCGGCGCCGAGCGGAGCCGATCATCGTGAAAAGGGCAGTAAGTGGTAGAGGGGGCGTCTGAGGCCCCGTGGAGCCCTAAAAGACCATTCTAGGGGCTAGAGGGGTGTTAGAACCAGCCTGGGAGTGCCAGGGGTGAACTGAGACTGGTGCAGTGACCTCTGTGAGGGGTTGTGTATTTTGGGAGAGCCAGATCCTTAGGTTACCCCTATTCTACCTCAGTTCAGGCCCAGCCTTGACCAACCTAGGTGGGACACCCCCCATGTCATCCAAATGACCACAAGCTGTACTTGGGCGAAGTAAAACCAAACTACCTCGTGAAAGGGTTGTGAACTGTAATTGTCATTGATGGTGTTATTTAAGTTATTGAGGGTGCTTTATTTATTGTCTACCACTAATTTATTCCTGCACTGTATTTATTGCCTGACTGTATTTATTTGCCATCTGTATTTATTGCACCTATATTTATTCCGTGTTTATTTATGACCTGATCCTATTTATTGAAACCCCACTGTGGTATTATTTATTTGACCTGCTATTTTCAAGAAAAGTCTTATGGCATTGTATGTATGTTTTGAAACCTGCAACTAAGAGAAAATAAGATAAAGACAAACTACTTTCTTTCATAATTTTTACGGTGTAGTGTCGTTTTTGGAACGGATGAACGCATGGTTATTGTGAGGGTGTGACGTACGCTTAACACGGTGCCTGACCCCCGACCGCTCGAGCCAAGCTACCACGGTGCTGGGAACCTGGTGACTGCTAACCCGGTTGCCCGGTTTCCAACATGTGGTAATTAGATATCGCATGATTTATGTTGCTTTTGTGACGTTTGCATCTTCGTGGAAGACCGTAAAGGGGAATATATTGCTTTAAATGTCGCTATATGCTAGGAAAATACTAATACATAAAGGGATTAGTAAGGGTATAACATTAGAAGCATCATTTCTTTGTATTAATTATCCTTTTGTGTTTGCTTCGCTTAAGTTGACATTTGGGCCTATCGCAATATGGCGGCAGAAACCGAGTTCAGAAGTGGCCACCGTTTTGTGAAGCACGAAGTCTACTGCGCAGACTCGACTGGCTCCGTGAACTTCCTAACGACCTCTATACACTCTGTCCCTGTCAAGGATAGGATATTGGTGGACTGCCAAGAGCCCGGACATTAGAAACTGGTATAAAAGAACAATGGATTCATACAAGTAGAAGACGAAACTTTGCAACAATCAGTATTGGATCATCACCGGAAACCTATCAGCAAAATCCATGTGAACGTGGACTGTCCAAAAATCGGACGTTTGCCCCCAACCAATAGAAATTATTCTCCGCCAAAAAATGTTTCATGTTATCCCAAAATGTATTATAAAAAGAGTAGTAGAATAGGGAGGGGTTAACACATTCGGTGGTTACTATGACTGCACACCCTCTTTGACCCCACAGGCGATGACGGATACTGGTACGACTTCTGGTCCTTTGACGATCTTTGGGACTGTAACGTGCTGAGCAAAGGACTTTCGGACTCTGAGCTCTGGCCTGCTTATTTGGACAATTTAACGACAAAATTCGGTTATGCAGAGCCAATGAATTAGAGAAAACCCAGATAGCCAGAATAGGTAAATATGATGTCCTGCGATTTAAATAAATTGAGCTAGAAATTCTAAACTTTTGAAGAGATAAATGCAAATATTAATTACAATGAAAAATTAGATAAACAAATATTGATTAACAGAAATTATGAGTTTTTGGTTCTTCGTTAAAAAGAATAAAGGATTCTGAGTCTTAAATGTGTTTTAGCTGGTTCTAAATCACCATCAATCAATCCAACTAATTGGTCCGTCGACCAAGTGGGCGGAGTGCCTTGATGTTTAGGATTAGGAATCTCTAGGTGGCGAATGTTAATGTATATTTTGTAAAGTAACTTTTCTTTCCCTATAGGTTATAAGGTATTCCCCCACATGTCCAGCGCATCGTTCCCCCTCCTGTGTGCAGACCTGTGAAAGAGAACGTGCGAGTGTTGGTGTTATGGGCCCCACCAATGAATGCGTGTGTGAATGAGTTATTGTGACGGCGAGTCTGCAATGCAGAGAGGATAACTGTGCTCTTTCTTTCTTTTTTTTTTCCCCCGGCTTTTGCGCTGGATCATAGTCAATGTTGCTAACTAGGAATTTGCACTTTTCTTTTTTAACTGTAAATCCATTTGATTCTAAAATTTGTAGCACATTACACAGAATTTCAAGATGCTCTTCAGTATTATTAGAAAAAATAAGGATGTCGTCCTGATATGCCAGAACATTTTTACATTCCCCAAATAATTTGTCCATTAATTTCTGAAAAACAGAACCGGCGATGCCAGGCCGAATGGCATTCTTAAAAATCTGAAAGCGCCAAAAGGGGTGTTAAAAACAACAGAAAGGGAGCGCGAATCTTCAGTAAGCTCCACTTGATGGTAGGCAGATTTTAAGTCAAGACAGGAGAAGACTTTGGCACCTCCCAGATGAGCTAACATTTCTTGGATTTTGGGTAAGGGGAAGCAATCCACTAAAATGTTCTTGTTCAGAGATCTTACGTCGATGCAAAGTCTGATATCTTTTGTGCCTTTCTTCTTCGTGACGACGATCGGAGAAATCCACTCCGAATAATCAATCGGCTCAATGACCTCATCAGAGCATAAGTTCTCCAGATACTGCTTCAATTGGTCTCTGATGCACAGTGGGACATTCCTAACTTTGTGGATGATAGGTACTGCATCCTTCTTTAAAATGATTTTGTGCTCAAAACTATGCAGTAGACCTAGTTTGTCGTCAAATAAGGCATTGTGCTTCAGTAACAACTGTTGCAGCGTAGGATTCACTTCAGATATGTCCACTAAGGAAATGGGACAAGAAGTACCTGGTCTTGACGCCATCCCAAATTTCCTTTGGTCTTTCTACCCTAGGATGTTGTGTCCTTTTTTCGCTATGTAAACTTTGGTGAAAATCAATCTGTCTTTGAATTTAATATTGTTAAGGAAAAAACCCAACATGTCTGTAAAGATGAAACCCGGAAACAGGTAAGGTAGAATAAATGAAGTTTAATCCGGTAAAGCCCTGACACCAAGAGGCGTCTAACAATCTACCTGGCAAGCTGTCAACTGTCCTTCCAACCGTCACCCTCGCCCAAGGTTCCAGAATAGAACGGGGAAACGTCATGGAACCTTGGGCGAAGGCTCGAGGCAGAAGGTAGCGCGAGGCAAGTCGCGAGGACAGATAGAAGTAAACACAACACATCTCCTCATTTACAGAAAATTAAAACAGGATGAGTGGAACCACAAAGTAGTGTAAGCAACTGTAAGGAAAATAAGATTACAGGAATACCAAAAGTGAAAGAATACAAAACAAAATGTAATTAATCACATACAAAATCTTGTAACTTTTTAGGAGGAATTATCTCTCTCCCGTGTCTACTAATGGTGGACTCTTTAACATTGGAAGCACCAACGTCAAGCTCATGAGGAGGGAAACCATCTTGTGGCGTGTCTGGAATTCCAACTTGGGGAGTATCGTCAGCACTACGAGTAGTGGAGTCAAATGACGTGCGAACAATGGTCTCCCCAGCGGAACTCTCAGGAATAGGTTGATCATTGAAAACAACACTAGAGTCACCAAGACTGGTGGAATTCTCCCTCAAGACAGGACAACCACTGGTGCCCTCCCCAGGATCGTTAAAGGGTGGAACCTCACTACCTACATGGGAATATCCCTGGTGGATGTCGTCGTCAAGAATCCAATCATATCTAGAAGAGGTGCAAACACTCCTCCACCCTGGATCAGAGTACTGTGGGGGCAAGGTACCATCTCCCTGGCACAATGACAGAGACGACAAATGCCACACCTTTCCATCACTCAAGAGTGCAGAATTGCAAAAGATTTCCTTGACCATAAGGGGTTGCGAATAGCGGCTAAAACCTTTTTTGACAAAACCACTACTCTTGACTCTAACCCACTGTCCTACATGAATATTGACATGTTTGCATGCATGCTTGGAGTCATAATGGTCTTTACTCTTTTGCTGAGTACGTGTAATTTTGTCGTTAACCGATTCCACAGACCAATCAACTTTCTTAGGGAATGACCACCCAATGCAGTCTTTGGTGATAGGTGTTCTGCCTCTTAATAACACAAAGGGACTAGAGCCAGTAGACTCGCAGGGTGTCACACGGAAAGCCCACAAGTTGTGAGTCAATTCCTTCCTCCACGAGAGATCATTATGATTGGCCAATTGCACAATCCCCTTCACAACACGGTTAAACCTCTCCACTGCACCATTACCAGCAGGGTGGTACAGGGAGGTAGTCTTGTGAGAAATGCCATTGTCATTGACAAACCGCTTAAAGCTGTCAGAAACGAACTTTGGACCATTGTCGGTTACAATACACTTGGGCAACCCTGCCCTCATGAACACACTTTTTAAGAACTTGATGATGGCTTTAGCATCAGCAGATTGCACAATTTCCACTTCTGGCTATTTAGAAAAATGATCCACCAAGACAATGAGATAAACTTGCTCTCCTTTTTCCCAAATGGGGCCAAAAATGTCAACTCCCAGTCTTGTCCATGGCATACAAGGATTGGACAGTGGTTGAAGGGGTGGTTTCAAGGTATGCTGTGACTTATCAGAGTTTTCACAAGCCAGGCAGTTCCTCACCCTCCTTTCTATTTCCAGGTCCAACCCCGGCCACCAGTAAGAGGTTTTAACCCTACTCTTAGTCTTCCCTATACCAAGATGCCCTTCATGACAGATATCAAGCAATTTGGATCGAAGGGAAGTGGGGGGTATGACTCTACCATTTCTGAGGATAAGACCACCTTCTAATGACAACTCGTGCCTCAATTCCCAGAAAGTACGCAAACTGTGGGGTAAGTCTTTCTTTATGGGCCAGCCCTCAACAATATACTTCCCAACCTGGCACAAAGTAGTGTCTCCAGCTTGTGCTGATAACCATTCGTGTTGCGAAATACAAGAAATGTCATCCAGAATTTTAGCAACACAAAAAGATTCGATTTCTCCTACGGAGTCATCTGTGAAAGGCAAAGGTAAACGACTCAAACAGTCAGCAACCACATTTTTTGATCCAGGAACATATTGTACATTGTAATTATAATCCAACATTCTCACAGAAATCCGTGCAAGACGGGGAGAGGCAGTTTGTAAACCCTTAGTAGTAAGTACTTTGACCAGGGGTTTATGGTCACTTCTCAGGGTAATGTTAAATCCCCAGACATACTGCCGAAAATGTCCCAAACCCCATGCACATGCTAAAGCCTCACGCACTATAATGGAGTATCTTTCCTCAGTGGGTGTAATGGAGCATGAGGCAAAAGCAACAGTCCTCTCAACGCCCAGGCTGTCAATTTGGCTCAAAACCGCCCCCAAACCTTTCCCGCTGGCATCAGTGGTAACAATGGAATGTAGGGAGGGATTAAAACCTTGCAACGGTGGGGCTCTGCAAATGTCATCTTTTATATCCCCAAAAGCCCTCTCACACTCATCAGACCACACAAATTTGCATCCTTGTTTAACAAGCTGTCTAAGAGGAAAGGTCTTAGAAGAAAAGTCTTTTACAAATTTCGCATAAAATTCAGACAACCCCAAAAAAGCCTTCACTTCATCTTTGTTTTTTGGGGAAGGGGCATCTTTGATAGCTGACAACAACTCTTTTTTTGGTTTGATGCCTTCACCGCTAATTTCATGACCTAAATAGGTAACACTGGTCTCAGCAAATTTACACTTCAGAATGTCAGCGGTAAGACCATACTGTTCCAAGGTCTTAAGAACCCTAAACAAATTCTCATCATGTTCCTCCCTGGTGGTTCCCATGATCATAATGTCATCCTGAAAAATTAACAGGTTGGGGTCATCTTTAAATAGCATATGCATGAGCCTCTGAAACATAGCTGCAGCAGAGGCAAGTCCAAAAGGGACTCTCTTAAACCTAAAACATCCAAATGGAGTCACAAATGTAGTGAGGCTTCTGCTGTCAGGATGTAATGCAACCTGGTGGTACGCTGCAGTAAGGTCAACAGTCGAGAACCATTTTATTCCATTAGTACGAGTAAACATCTCACTGATTCTAGGCAAAGGGTATTGATCAATAAGGATATTCTTATTAAGGTCCCTGAGGTCCACACACAAACGGAGCTTGCCGTTGGATTTTTTAGCGCAAACCAAAGGTGCGACCCATTCTGCAGACTCCACAGGTTCAATAATACCACCCTTTTGTAGTTTAACGAGTTCTGATTTTACTTCATCCCTGATGGAGAAAGGGATGTTCCTGCATTTATGGATACACGGAACAGCATCTTTTTTTAGTTCAATCCTTTAAGCTTCCCTATTTTCCCAGAAAATACAGTTTGAAACTTCTCTTTGATATTTATTGCATATGCATCCTCCGATTGCACAGACAAGACGGGATCAGGGCTGTTGGGATCTAGGAATATGCCCAACTTACCTTGGTCCCTCCACCCCAGTACAGAAGGACCAACGGCAGAAACGTACAATTTGCTAACTGTTTGTCTGTCTTTGAATAGGAAGCACCGTAACGAGAGGTAGCACAAGCGCATCACGGTGATTACGACTGAATCGACCATAAAGCCCGCCGGTGACTTCATGAAGCGTGGCAAGTAGACGCCCATAAGGTACAGATACAACTGATCTGACCCACAAATCTCAGTGGTGAATTACATCACTTTACGTAGAACCTCATTGGTCCTACACAATCTAGTTCGGTCCTGACGAAAGCCCCGAGAATGCACAGAGGGCTGAAACATGTTGACCACTAACAGGTGCGAATGAACAGTAACTCATCCGACCACTAAGAGGTGCGAATGAACAGTAACTCATTCAATACGCACATAACCTTTCTTTTAAACTCCCAATCACTGCCTCCGGAATAAATTATTGAGGTTAAAAGTGACATAGGGATTTTAACTTTTAATATCTTCACTTTAGGACGAGCAACAATTCACGATATCTCTGACCACTACTGTCAGTACCAGTAGGTCTTCCTCCGGGTGGAGGTCAGCATCTTTACAAAAAAATGACCCAATGATGTTGCTGAAACAGTACACAAATGGCGGAGAATGAAAATATACCGCCCTCGACCTGTGTAGATGTTATGAGGGTCTTTTTATGAAGGATACAACCAACAAGACCATGGGAACACAGGACAAGTGGTCCATTCTCCCCCCTTGTGATTTGAATAGGAAAGGCAGTTCCCTGTAACCCAAAATATCGATAGGTTCTCCTGTGAAAGTCTTGGGTGAAATGTCAGGACTGGCAAGCTTGCGGCCTAACACTGGAATGATTTTTTCATCCCAGACACTTCTGTTAACAATTGTATAGGGTGATCCCGAATCAGCTACAATGGCAATGTTCACCCCACCAATCTCCATATGGCAGATAGGTTTTTTGCTTTTGCCCTTCACATTCAGAACGTCATCATCAACAAGTAGCACAAAAAGATTCATGTCATCCTCATCAGAGGAATCCGACATGTCATATCCATCAGGTACAACTACTTTCACGTTAGAGTTCTTCCTTTGCTTGCTATGACACATTTTGGCAAAGTGACCAACAATTCCACACTTGGTACATTTCTGTTTCAGGGCAGATTAGTTTTTGTCGTTCGCCAGATGGAATTTGCTACCACATCTAAAACATCTTTTGTTTCCGGTCAACATGACCGTCGACGAAGACTCATTCCTTGTTTTTAGTTCATGAGAAGCTGTCTTAGTAGTATTTCTAAAGTGTTTCACTTTGGCTACAATAGTTTGATCCTCCTCTGAATGTTGACTTTTCTTTTCAGAAAGAACAGCTTTGGCGCATCTACCTGTCAATTCCGTTCTCTTGACCATGTCAATGATTTCTTGGAGAGGAGCTTCTCCTTTAGCCCACAGTTTCTCCTGGATCTCACGATTCGCAGAACGCATAATTATCTGGTCGCGAATGAATTTATCATGAAGCTCACCAAATCTGCAGGTCAGAGCCAAGTTTTTAAGTGCAGAGACAAAATCTTCAATGGACTCCTCTGAATTTTGTTTGCGATGAAAGAACTTGTATCTGTGGACTGACACGCAAACAGTAGGTTTGAAGTAATTCGTAAGATCCTCTAAGGCATGAGCATAAACGTCGTCATCCTCTGCAGCTCTCACTTTCTTATTAATGCTGTTATAAATCTTCATAGTTTTTGCTCCCACGCAGTGCAGCAAAATTTTCTTCTTCCTCTCTGGAGTAAGTTCCTCACCTTCCTCATCAAAAGTAGAGATATAATTCTCGAAGTATTCACGCCAATCTTCCCATTTAAGAGACGAATCACCTGGCGCAGGAATGAAGGGTTGAGGTGGAGAAAGGTTCCAAATATTGCCTGAAGCCATGACAAAATGGAAAAGAAGAAAGGAAGAGAGAAAACACAAGAAGAAGGAGAGTAAGGAAATAAATAAATAAGAAGAGTGTAAGGGTAGAATAAGAAGGAATAAAGAAAATAGAGACGAAAATAAGAAGCAAAGCAAATAATACATGTAGGAGAGTAGGGTCTGCTATCCTATGGTCACTCCAAATTTTTGCTTTTTGCTTCACTGGTTTTTGACATATTGAGGCTGTGGGCCTGCCAATCAGACCCCCAGCCTGCTGTTCTCTCTACTAAATTAAAACTATGCACCCTAGGTGCATAACCAATTGGAAGTGGATCACCCTGTCAGCCCCTGTACCAGTGTACACTAGGTACCCAGGGCATTGGTGTACCCAAGGCCTGCCAGGGGCTGAAGCATGTATTATGCCACCCCAGGCTTGGCCTAACAAGTTGACACAACTGGCTGATCACTCAGCTGGGGTAAGTTGGTGTAATCACCTCTTACTTAGGTGTAGTATACCTATACCTAACCTTAAATGGGACACCTGGTAACCTATAAGTCACTCCTATGGCAGGCCTTAACAATCCTGAAGGCAGAGTGCTTGGTTCCATGTGAGATGGTGCTCTGGCATGAGCTGAGCCTGTCTGCAGTGGTCGGAACAACTTCCTTCTACTGTTTCCAGATATCGTCATACCATATACTCTTAAGTGCATTATGAACCTCGCGGTTAAATGCTATCTTTGGTTTGGCTTTATCAAAACATGTCGAGTAAGGTGTCATACGAATTGGAATACTAACCCCTCGCCAATTCTGGCGACGGGGTTAGCATTCCACCCTTCTAGAGGGACACGACATGTACAGTACCTGAAACCCGGGTAAAATCAGACATAGCCTCAGCTCCACAAAATGGATGCTGCCACCACAGACACAAGTCTGCCCTCCTGCTGCTGGGAGTCCTTCCAGCTTGGGAGGTGTGGACAAAGGGTTTCCTGCCAGGGGAGGTGCATGCACCACCCCAGACAGGATTTTGTGTATTGGTCAGGTAGGGCTTGAAAGAAACCAGACATGCCTGTGGCTCACAAGGAGCCTCGGTGCATATGCCAGTTCAAACCGGTCCTGGGGCACACCAGTCCCGGGCCTGGGGCGAGCTGGACAAAGGATTAGGGGTGTAACCACCCCCCTTCCTGGTCCCACCCATAGGGAGGGACCTAGCAGGTAGTCCGGCCCCTAGAATCCGCTTAAAGGTAGGAGCTGTGTCCTAAGACTTCAGACATCCTGGAATCAACTTGAAACTAAGAAGAAGACGGGAACTTCGACATTCTGCTGCACAGAAGACTGAAGGAAATCTCCCCTGTGGTCAGGGAGTGACCACCTTGCTAACACAAGCACCATCCAGCGAATCAACGTCTGCTTTGCCGCCGCCTCCCGCCGGAGCCCGAGCCCAGAGACTGACAAGACCTGGACCTCCAGACCTCTCACCGCCCGATCCACAGTCCCTGAAAAGAGGAGACCCGTGGAGGCACCGAGACACGTGGAGCCAGCCATCTTGAAACGACCACGACAAGCTGACAAGTGCAACAACCGAGGCTCCCTCCAAGTTGTGCTTTGGGATCTGAGAAGCCCAACCCTCGAGCAGCATCTGCACCAAAGGTGAGCCCTCCAGCATCCCCACGATCTGCGTGGGGCCCTTCTGCATTTTGCCACTCGACGCGCCTAACCGGTTGCTGGCCCGCTGGCTAGTAGCCATCTTGGCGACGAACTTCACAAAATACACCGCTGGTCTGGTTGCTCCAGACTGGCCCTTGCTCCCCTCCAAAGGAGCAGTCCTTCTGACCTTGCTGGTCAGAACCATCAGCTTATTTCATCTCCTGCAACAATTGCTTTTGCCAAGGCTTGTTTGCTTCGATCAAGTCGCCGACACCGCCGACAGCGAGAGCCTGCATGGGACAGCTCGTGAACCGACTCCTGGACGTCGTCGACCTCCAGGGACCACGTGGCTGCAGAGACAAGCTACACCTTTCTTCCTGTTTGCACCCGACATTGCCTGGTACCCACCTGGTGCCACGCTGGTCACTGGCTAGTGACTGTGAACACTGTCCCCTCTGCTTACAGGTCTTCAACATCTCCGATCCACTCTTGGATCCACTGCATCTCTCCCGGACCGACCGCCTGCAGCATCTTTGCCTTCAAGCTCCACGGAACAGATAGAAGAAACCCGACGCACTTCGAGGCCTATGCACGCGCTTCCTGTGGGTGAGGTAAAGCTGGCACACCTGTGCCCAAGTGTAGTATTACATCTCTAGTGCCTGTGTTCCAAATCTTGAGTTCCTAGTCCATCCGGAAGATCCTTTTTGCAGTAACTTTGTACTTTTTACGCACCCATTGAAACCTATGGGAGCACGTGTGTGACTATTTGCTCTGCACACGCCACCCGTGGACCTCCTGGTCACTAACTGAAGTTAGCTCCTTGTAGGCCCAGCGATTCTAGAGGCCCTAGGCCTTTTCCCTTTTCTGTTCGTGGTACTTATACCACTATTTTAGTATATGGTTTGAGCGGCCACCAGGGCCTATCCATATAAAGTGCAACTTCTGTGTATTCTACTGTAATCTTGTTTGACGATTTGTGCTCCTGTGCTCATAAAGAGACTAGGGGTTACTTTGAGAAATAAATACATATATATTTTGAATATATATCTGTGTGGTGTCCTTTCATTGGTATAAAAGGGGGTTGCATTTGGTAAAACAGCTGGCTTAACACGCTTCACGAGTTTAGCCTCAAAGACTGCTTAGCCTACGCTACCACTAGGGCAGCTAGTCCGAAAAGGTTGACTTACAACCACACCATAAGGGTTGCTTGGCATGGTACAAGGTGATCACTTTAACTAGTGAGCATCATATACCAGGCCAACTTCTCACATTGGTGAGCAGCGGTGGGATTTGAGCTTGCTGTGTTTTACCATTGTAATCTCTTGGTTACCAATTGAAAGATCACATAGGTACCTGTAGGTACATATAAAACAAGATTAGATATACATAAGTTCTACTGAACTTAGTTGTTGTAGAGCAAAGGGAGTAGCACACCCTGACTACAACTACTAGATAGGTTTAGTAGGTAAACCCAAGTGTAGCTAGATTGCAACACATCCACCCACACTTAAGAGCAATGGCTGGGGCAGAGGGGTCCACTGTACCCATCTCTGTTGAGAGTGACCCCCAGAGGGCACCATCCATCTTTGCTACCCTTAATCAGAATGAGCTCAGGCATTTGGCAACTCTTAGAGGCCTTAAACAGCCCAAGAACCCTACCTCTGCTGAGCTCAGAGAACTCTTGCAAAATGATGAGAATCAGAGAGAACTCAAGAAAGCTTCCCAGTTAGCCCCCTTAGGGACAGGAACAGGAGGCCCCCCTTCTGAAGATGCTACAGAGGTACCCAGTTCCAATAGTCACCCCTTAGATGGCAATAATACCACAGAGGATGAGAGTGATAAAGGTGCTGATACAGAAAGTAGTGATGATGAAGGGAGAACTAGCCCAGTGCCAAGTGTTATACTTGGCCCAGCTAAACTAAGGCTATTGGGGACTGACAGTGGGTTTACCCCATTGGATCTCCCCAGTGGACTTAACACAGGGCTTGGGAGGCAAAGGAATCGCTCAGGTGACTCCAATGCTTCTCATGGCTCTAGAGGCTCTCAAGGTCACTCCAGGAAAAGGATGACCACCCCTCAGAGGAGGGAACATGAGGCCAGGATGCAGGAAGCCCAGCTGAGGATCAGGAAGCAGGAGCTAGAAGTAGCCCTGATGGAAGAAAAACTGAACAAGGCTAGGCAACCTAGAGAGAGTGGGTCTATACCCACTGGTGGCAGCATTGTCCCTAAGGACAAAGATAGGGTCTTTGATAATAGGAACCTGTCTAAGGTTGTGCCCCCCTACAAAAGTGGGGATGACATCCACAAATGGATAACTGCTCTTGAGAGAGCCTGCAAAGTACAGCAGGTTCCTGAAGACCAGTGGGCAGCAATCCTCTGGCTCTCCTTTGAAGGAAGAGGCAGAGACAGACTCCTCACTGTTAGAGAAGAGGATGTCAGAAATTACAGAGTCCTGAAGAGTGTTCTGGTAGATGGGTTAGGCTTAACCACTGAACAGTACAGGTTAATGTTCAGAGACACCCAAAAGACACAGACTCAGGACTGGTCTGCATATGTTGAATGTGCCACTAAGGCTTTGGAGGGTTGGTTGCTGGGAAGTAAGGTATCTGATTTTACAGGATTGTATAATTTGATGATGAGAGAACAGATTTTAAATAACTGTCAAAACCAGCAACTGCATCAACACTTGGTTGACTCTGATCTGACCTCTCCCCAAGAATTGGGAAAGAAGGCAGACAAATGGGTCAGAACCAGGGTTAAGCAAAAGAACCAGAACCAGGGCCAAGGGGGTGATCAGAAGAAAACAGACCAAAAGGGTGGAGATCAGAAACCTAAAGACCAGAAGTCTTCAACAGGGCCCCAAACTACTGCTAAGGAGGGTGGGTCCCAACAGTCCAAAAAGAAGAAAGAAGGTCAAAAGAAACCCTGGTGCAATCATTGCAAAAATACAACTCACTGGACTAGTGATTGCAAAAAGGGTGGAGCCCCCAACACTGTTGCCCCTAAGGCACCTGCTCCCAGTACTACTGTTAGCAGTGTTGGTCCCCAGACAAAGGGTGTAGTGGGAATCACTATGGGAACTGAAGGAGATTCTGACTTCGACAGAACCCTGACACAGGCAGTCTTGATCTGTGATGGGGACATTGATTTGTCCCTGACTGTGAGCCCCAGTAACCTGGGCAAGTACAGACAGACTCCTTTAATAAATGAAAAAGTGGCTCAAGCCTACAGGGACACATGTGCCAGTGTCACTATGGTGACACCAGGCTTTGTGGACCCTGGACAGTACATACCAGGTGAGAATTACCTGGTGACCAATGCCAGCAATGCCACTACTTCACATAGTGTGGCAGTTGTTAACTTCTCATGGGGAGGGGTAACTGGCCTCAAAAGGGTTGTGGTTAGTGCAGACCTCCCAGTAGAATGTTTGTTGGGCAATGACCTAGAAAGTTCTCTATGGTCAGAAGTGGAGTACAGGACTCATGCAGAGATGTTAGGTATATCATCACATGTCCTTGCTGTGACCAGGTCACAGGCCAAAAAGTGCCTCACTGAACCTCAGGTCTTGGATCCTGGGACAATGGACTAAGCACCTACCAAGAAGAAGAACAGGAGGGTCAAGGCTGTGCCTTCCCCCCTGCCTCAGAGTGATGATCAGCCTTCCCAGGAAGCTGATCTAGAGGACCCTGAAGGAACTGTCCCTGAAGAGCTTGAACCTGATCAGGTTGAGTTTCTGGGGACAGGGGGACCTTCAAGGGCTGACTTGAGGCAGGCTCAGTTATCCTGTCCCTCTCTTGAACCCCTCAGACAGCTGGCTGCTGCTGAGGCTGCTGGGAATGCTCAAGGTACCCATAAAGTGTATTGGGATGAAGGGCTCCTTTATTCAGAGGCTAGAGACCCCAAGCCTGGTGCTACCAGGAGGTTGGTTATACCTCTGCAATTTAGGGGCTTCCTTCTTACCTTGGCCCATGATATTCCTTTAGCAGGACACTTAGGCCAGAATAAGACTTGGGACAGGCTTGTCCCTCACTTTCACTGGCCTCATATGAATGAAGATACAAGGGAGTTTTGTCGCTCCTGTGTGACCTGCCAAGCCAGTGGCAAATCAGGTGGCACAACAAAGGCCCCCCTAATACCACTACCTGTGGTGGGGGTCCCCTTTGAAAGAGTGGGAATAGACATAGTGGGTCCCATGGATCCTCCCACTGCATCTGGGCACAGATTTATACTGGTGGTAGTGGATCATGCCACCAGGTATCCAGAGGCAATTCCCCTTAGGACCACTACAGCTCCTGTTGTGGCCAGGGCCCTGCTGGGAGTATTCTCCAGAGTGGGGTTTCCTAAGGAGGTAGTATCTGACGGAGGTACCAACTTTATGTCAGGATACTTGACAGCTATGTGGAAGGAATGTGGTGTCAACTACAAGTTCACCACCCCTTATCACCCACAATGCAATGGGCTTGTTGAGAGATTCAACAAGACCCTAAAGGGTATGATCAAAGGATTACCTGAAAAGCTCAGGCGAAGATGGGACATCCTTCTACCCTGCCTTCTGTTTGCTTACAGAGAGGTCCCACAAAAAGGAGTTGGCTACAGCCCCTTTGAATTGTTGTTTGGGCACCCTGTAAGAGGCCCACTGTGTTTAGTGAAGGAAGGATGGGAGTTACCTCTCAAAAAGCCTAAGCAAGACATAGTGGACTATGTACTTGGTCTCCGCTCCAGGATGGCTGAGTATATGGAGAAGGCATCCAAAAACCTTGAGGCAAGCCAGGCCTTACAGAAAGCTTGGCATGACCAAAAGGCTGTCTTGGTTGAGTTTCAGCCAGGACAGAAGGTATGGGTGTTGGAGCCAGTGGCCCCAGCAGCACTCCAAGACAAATGGTCTGGACCCCATACAATCCTGGAAAAGAAGGGAGAGGTCACCTACTTGGTAGACCTAGGAACTCCCAGGAGTCCCCACAGGGTACTCCATGTTAACAGGCTTAAAGCATATGTTGACAGGGCATACATGGGCTTGCTCATGGCTACAGATGAGGGACAGGAGGAAGAGAGTGACCCTCTCCCAGACCTGTTGTCTCAGAACCCTGAAGATGGCTCAGTTGAAGGAGTGACCCTTGGAGGCAACCTCACTGCCCATCAGCAGACTGAATGTAGACAGGTTCTACAATCATTTTCACATATGTTTTCCTTGATACCTAGTCAAACTGACTGGTGTACCCATGTGGTGGACACTGGTGACAGTCTGCCTGTAAAGAACAAGCTTTACAGACAACCTGACCACGTCAGGGACTGTATAAAGGCTGAGGTACATAAAATGCTGGAATTAGGTGTCATTGAACCCTCAGAGAGCCCCTGGGCTAGCCCAGTGGTTCTGGTCCCCAAACCTCACACCAAAGATGGCAAGAGAGAAATGAGGTTCTGTGTAGACTACAGGGGTCTCAATGCTGTCACCAGGACAGATGCACACCCTATTCCAAGGGCAGATGAGCTCATAGACAAACTAGCTTCTGCAAAGTTTTTGAGCACATTTGACTTAACAGCTGGCTATTGGCAAATCAGATTAGCTGAGGAGTCTAAGGCCAAAACAGCATTCTCAACCCCAGGTGGGCACTACCAGTTTGTGGTGATGCCCTTTGGTCTGAAGAATGCACCTGCCACCTTCCAAAGGCTGGTGAACCAAGTCCTTACTGGGTTGGATGACTTTTGCGCAGCATATCTGGATGACATTGCTGTCTTTAGCTCCACCTGGGAGGATCACCTGATCCACCTGAAGAAGGCTCTTGAGGCTCTGCAAAGGGCAGGCCTCACTATCAAGGCTACTAAGTGCCAGATAGGGCAGAGTAAGGTTGTATATTTGGGCCACCTTGTAGGTGGAGGCCAAGTTCAACCACTGGAGAGTAAGATACAATCCATCAAGGACTGGTCTCCTCCAACCACCCAGACTCAAGTTCGAGCTTTCTTGGGCTTGACTGGGTACTACAGGAAGTTTGTTAAGAACTATGGGTCCATTGTGACTCCTCTTAATGATCTGACATCCAAGAAGATGCCCAAAAAGGTTCAGTGGACAGTAAGCTGTCAAAAGGCATTTGATGACCTGAAGGAGGCCATGTGCTCTGCACCTATCCTGAAAAGTCCTGACTACTCCAAAGAGTTTATTGTCCAAACAGATGCTTCTGAGTTGGGTGTGGGAGCTGTGCTGTCACAACTTAATGTAGATGGTCAAGACCAACCCATTGCTTTTATTAGCAGAAGGTTGACCCCCAGAGAGAAGAATTGGTCAGCTATTGAGAGGGAGGCCTTTGCTGTGGTGTGGGCCCTGAAGAAGCTGAGGCCATACTTGTTTGGCACTCACTTCAAGATTCAGACCGACCATAAGCCCCTCTTGTGGCTAAATCAGATGAAGGGTGAAAACCCCAAACTGCTTAGGTGGTCCATTTCCCTACAGGGGATGGCCTTTACAGTGGAGCACCGGCCAGGTACTGACCATGGGAATGCAGATGGTCTCTCCAGGTACTTCCACTTAGGACATGAAGACGAGACTGGTCAAGGCTAGTTTAATGTCCCAGCGTTTGGGGGGGGGGGGTTGTGTAGGAGAGTAGGGTCTGCTATCCTATGGTCACCCCAAATTTTTGCTTTTTGCTTCACTGGTTTTTGACATATTGAGGCTGTGGGCCTGCCAATCAGACCCCCAGCCTGCTGTTCTCTCTACTAAATTAAAACTATGCACCCTAGGTGCATAGCCAATTGGAAGTGGATCACCCTGTCAGCCCCTGTACCAGTGTACACTAGGTACCCAGGGCATTGGTGTACCCAAGGCCTGCCAGGGGCTGAAGCATGTATTATGCCACCCCAGGCTTGGCCTAACAATTTGACACAACTGGCTGATCACTCAGCTGGGGTAAGTTGGTGTAATCACCTCTTACTTAGGTGTAGTATACCTATACCTAACCTTAAATGGGACACCTGGTAACCTATAAGTCACTCCTATGGCAGGCCTTAACAATCCTGAAGGCAGAGTGCTTGGTTCCATGTGAGATGGTGCTCTGGCATGAGCTGAGCCTGTCTGCAGTGGTCGGAACAACTTCCTTCTACTGTTTCCAGATATCGTCATACCATATACTCTTAAGTGCATTATGAACCTCGCGGTTAAATGCTATCTTTGGTTTGGCTTTATCAAAACATGTCGAGTAAGGTGTCATACGAATTGGAATACTAACCCCTCGCCAATTCTGGCGACGGGGTTAGCATTCCACCCTTCTAGAGGGACACGACATGTACAGTACCTGAAACCCGGGTAAAATCAGACATAGCCTCAGCTCCACAAAATGGATGCTGCCACCACAGACACAAGTCTGCCCTCCTGCTGCTGGGAGTCCTTCCAGCTTGGGAGGTGTGGACAAAGGGTTTCCTGCCAGGGGAGGTGCATGCACCACCCCAGACAGGATTTTGTGTATTGGTCAGGTAGGGCTTGAAAGAAACCAGACATGCCTGTGGCTCACAAGGAGCCTCGGTGCATATGCCAGTTCAAACCGGTCCTGGGGCACACCAGTCCCGGGCCTGGGGCGAGCTGGACAAAGGATTGGGGGTGTAACCACCCCCCTTCCTGGTCCCACCCATAGGGAGGGACCTAGCAGGTAGTCCGGCCCCTAGAATCCGCTTAAAGGTAGGAGCTGTGTCCTAAGACTTCAGACATCCTGGAATCAACTTGAAACTAAGAAGAAGACGGGAACTTCGACATTCTGCTGCACAGAAGACTGAAGGAAATCTCCCCTGTGGTCAGGGAGTGACCACCTTGCTAACGCAAGCACCATCCAGCGAATCAACGTCTGCTTTGCCGCCGCCTTCCGCCGGAGCCCGAGCCCAGAGACTGACAAGACCTGGACCTCCAGACCTCTCACCGCCCGATCCACAGTCCCTGAAAAGAGGAGACCCATGGAGGCACCGAGACACGTGGAGCCAGCCATCTTGAAACGACCACGACAAGCTGACAAGTGCAACAACCGAGGCTCCCTCCAAGTTGTGCTTTGGGATCTGAGAAGCCCAACCCTCGAGCAGCATCTGCACCAAAGGTGAGCCCTCCAGCATCTCCACGATCTGCGTGGGGCCCTTCTGCATTTTGCCACTCGACGCGCCTAACCGGTTGCTGGCCCGCTGGCTAGTAGCCATCTTGGCGACGAACTTCACAAAATACACCGCTGGTCTGGTTGCTCCAGACTGGCCCTTGCTCCCCTCCAAAGGAGCAGTCCTTCTGACCTTGCTGGTCAGAACCATCAGCTTATTTCATCTCCTGCAACAATTGCTTTTGCCAAGGCTTGTTTGCTTCGATCAAGTCGCCGACACCGCCGACAGCGAGAGCCTGCGTGGGACAGCTCGTGAACCGACTCCTGGACGTCGTCGACCTCCAGGGACCACGTGGCTGCAGAGACAAGCTACACCTTTCTTCCTGTTTGCACCCGACATTGCCTGGTACCCACCTGGTGCCACGCTGGTCACTGGCTAGTGACTGTGAACACTGTCCCCTCTGCTTACAGGTCTTCAACATCTCCGATCCACTCTTGGATCCACTGCATCTCTCCCGGACCGACCGCCTGCAGCATCTTTGTCTTCAAGCTCCACGGAACAGATAGAAGAAACCCGACGCACTTCGAGGCCTATGCACCCGCTTCCTGTGGGTGAGGTAAAGCTGGCACACCTGTGCCCAAGTGTAGTATTACATCTCTAGTGCCTGTGTTCCAAATCTTGAGTTCCTAGTCCATCCGGAAGATCCTTTTTGCAGTAACTTTGTACTTTTTACGCACCCATTGAAACCTATGGGAGCACGCGTGTGACTATTTGCTCTGCACACGCCACCCGTGGACCTCCTGGTCACTAACTGAAGTTAGCTCCTTGTAGGCCCAGCGATTCTAGAGGCCCTAGGCCTTTTCCCTTTTCTGTTCGTGGTACTTATACCACTATTTTAGTATATGGTTTGAGCGGCCACCAGGGCCTATCCATATAAAGTGCAACTTCTGTGTATTCTACTGTAATCTTGTTTGACGATTTGTGCTCCTGTGCTCATAAAGAGACTAGGGGTTACTTTGAGAAATAAATACATATATATTTTGAATATATATCTGTGTGGTGTCCTTTCATTGGTATAAAAGGGGGTTGCATTTGGTAAAACAGCTGGCTTAACACGCTTCACGAGTTTAGCCTCAAAGACTGCTTAGCCTACGCTACCACTAGGGCAGCTAGTCCGAAAAGGTTGACTTACAACCACACCATAAGGGTTGCTTGGCATGGTACAAGGTGATCACTTTAACTAGTGAGCATCATATACCAGGCCAACTTCTCACAATACACAACGTAAGGAAACTAAAGTAATATCATGAAGACGCACAAGGTAGTGTGTGCATCACTGAAGAGCCAACTGTGGTAACAATAGTGAAGTAATGCGAAAAAACTCCAATTTCGCAGTGGTAGCAATCAACGTACAATACACTATGGTATAAGTGTTGAAGAAACCATCCAATATGATTGGAATGGCAGCAGACAGTGTGTGCATCAATTCACTTCAATAAATCTGAGTGAGCGCATCACTGTGAAGAAAAGAACAGATGAAGCGTGTAAACGCGTACAGGACGCTCTTAAAATGGCCTCTGAGATTGAAATGTGAGCCCAATTCAAAATGTCCGCCAATGCGTTCCAGTGACGCAGTATGTGCGCACACGCTGATCCCTGAGGTGAAGCGCCTTTGTTAGAATACAGGAAACCGCCAGAAAGAGGCAACGTCCCTTCAGATGCAAGGCGTGGGGGGAATCAAGCGCACAATAGCGAAGCACAACAGTCAATGGCCCAAAAATCAAAGACGATGCGGGAGAGCGCCACAACACAAGTCGGCATGGATCTCACCGTAAATTTGAACAGCACCAACGTGGCAGAATTCAACGCCGTCCCGAAGGTCCACGAGGGTCGTCGTCCAGCACCAACGTGGCAGAATTCGACACCGTCTTGAAGGTCTACGAGGGTCGTGAAAGAATCAGGAGTGTACGAGACACGAACTCACACGCAGGTCCGCAGTGGCGTCAGGGCACTCGTCGCCAATTTGTAAAGATGAAACCTGGAAACAGGTAAGGTAGAATAAATGAAGTTTAATCCGGTAAAGCCCTGACACCAAGAGGCGTCTAACAATCTACCTGGCAAGCTGTCAACTGTCCTTCCAACCGTCACCCTCGCCCAAGGTTCCAGAATAGAACGGGGAAACGTCATGGAACCTTGGGCGAAGGCTCGAGGCAGAAGGTAGCGCGAGGCAAGTCGCGAGGACAGATAGAAGTAAACACAACAATGTCAATATTGTGACCACCAAAGGAAATAGTGTGAATGTCTGGTGGTGATAATTGGGGAGAGTTCCAATGTTTGTAGAATAAATCATCAGTAACAAAGTTAACAGGGGAACCAGAGTCTACAGTCACCTGAATCTCCACATCACCAATGGTGACATTGCACAGGGGACCACCATCATTCACATCAGAGTCAATAGAAAGCACAATCTTATTAAACCTTTTGACAGTGCAAATGTTAGTATCAGAAGAGGCATTTACATTTTCACGGGTGGCAATCTTGTGAAGACTTTTACACATATGAGAAAAATTACCGTTCTTCTTGCAATTCGTGCAGAGTTTACCTAGTGCTGGACAATTCCTAGCATTGGATTAATGTGTGAAGGAGCCACATCAGTAACAAACACTTGGCTTTTTAATGTCCTTTACTTTATTGAATGTAATTTTAGGCTTGGTGCCAATAGTGTTGACAGGTTCAGAGACAGGATCAGATTTGGCCTTGTTCAATTCTTTTTGTGCTACAACCGATCTCTAAATGCCTCTAGCTAGTTCAAGAGTTTCGTTTAAAGAAGGATTTCTACAGCAGAGTAACTTTTCTTAAACTTTTTTGTTAAAACAATTAACAATTAGCTGATCTCTTAGGTAAGAATCAATGATGCCGTCGAATTCACAAGTGGCAAATAAAACTCTCAGCTCAGCTAGAAAGGTGTCAATAGATTTGAATTCATATTGTCGTCTGGTGTAGAACCTGTGTCTCTCAACTACCACGCTGGTGTCATCCTTAAAATGGTTAGAAAGTCTGCAAACTGCTTCTTTGTAGACATCCCAATCGGTTTCCTCAGGTTGAGTGACCACTGGCAAATGGTCAAAAATACGTTGACCTTCTGAACCTAGATTATTGTAAAGAAGAGCTAAATTTCTAACCGGCTCAGATATTGACCCATCCAAAGCTATTATGTAGCTGGCAAAGCCTTTAAACCATTGATTCCATTTTGTTGTGAGTACACCTCGTTCTGGTAAGAAATGCGGAGGACATGTTATATTTTGCATGGTGACTTATTAAAGCAGACAAAAGTAGAGACTATAAATACAATAGATCTTTCAATAATTGATGTGCAAACAGTAGGATGGTGTACACACCACCGTGTAAAAATGAGTAAAGGATAATAACATAAACGACCACAAATCATGAAACATTAAAGTGTGTGTATCACAGTGTAACTCATGTTAAGGTTGCACAAGTAAAAATAGATCAAAGTAATTAAATTGTGTATAACACAGGTGTACGCATCACCGTAAGAAATTTCCAATGATTTAGCACTTATTGTTCATATCTGGAAAAACATGACTTGAAGTATTAAGATGCGCATGTAATTTCACTAAAAGATGTGCGCATCACGGAGTATCTTATCTATAAATAAAGACGCGCTTAACTGGAGACTTGAAGCTTGAAGCGGTAAAGGAAAACGCACTTAAAGAAGCTGAACAGGTGTGCGCGTCACCGCGCGTGATGAAAGAGGTGCGTGCTAACTTGTAACAAAGAGACGCACGTAATGCAGACAAACAGGTGTGCGCGTCACCGACTTTAATGAACTTATGGTTTTGAAATTACATCAAAAGTTGTGCGCGTCACCGCGCAAAAAATGCTGACAACGTTGGTGCCTGACAAGATGGCTGCACATTGCGTGACCCTGATGTAACCCTGACATGCGTGACATGACGTGAGGGAATGCTGGAGCCAGAGAAAAGAGGACCAGAGAGCGAGGAGGAGAATCTTAAGGCAAAGATTCTAAAATCCAAGGTGCGTGCGAGGTAGGGCTGAGCGCTCGGGAGGTGGCAGTTGACAGTGAAAACAGGCCCAGATTAATGTTGAGTGAAGAGAAAAAAAATAGTCATACGACCTGCCGCCAAAAGGTTTAAGTAGAAAAGATGGGGCACTTCAGTCCAATCACTGCACGTCTACGTAGAAATCACAAGGAATTGGTCGGTAAGTGCTGTAAGATGTGCGTCACCAAGTGTAGTACGGGTTCTTCAATCAATTAAACTTGAAGAGAAGAAGGTTGTAGAAATCCTCTTTATTCTCTACAGCACAGTCCCGACATAGCAGGCTGCTTCAGAGGTCTCCACATAACTGCCGGACCTTGAATCATCAGCTGGAATCCCCCAGTGACTTCCACTCTCACATTCTAACAACCATTCCAGTAACCATAGGAATGGAATACAACAACAACAACAATGTTGAAGTCAACAGTAAATCTTGACCTTGGCGGTACTCCCCCTGGAGTGTCAAGTGTCCAAAGGAAGTACATTGATTATCCACCTGAAGAGTACGAGTATTGGTGAACCCCCGACACCAGTGGTAAATGACAGTACCCACACAAGATACTGCCCAATAACACCTCACTGCCCCGGGACCCCAAGAACAGGTCTCACACTGTCTCTCTTACACAAGAGCAGATTTAGGGGTGCGGCCAGCATACAGTTTACAGAACCTCAGTAACCTAACAAACTTCAGTGGCGTCTCACCCCCAGACAGCCTCAAATCCCCACCCCTTAGAAACTATGGAGGCTCACTGGTGGGCAGCACCACCATCCCAGAGATTCTAAAGGCCCCATCCCTGTCCAGCATCAGATACACCACAGAGTGCTAAGGAGCTCCACAAAATATAACGTGACAGGCTCTTTAAAAAAAGGCTCTTAAAAATGGAAGCTTGCTCCTGGCCAGACTCCAGTACCAATAGACTTTACTGAACACTCCCAGGAACTTCGTGAACAATTAGTTAAAATATGTGTTTGGTCCAACCACCACAATGCAGCCCATGGAGACAGTGGCATAACGAAACTTGAGATGGCCCCCTGCAAATCATATAGAGGGCCCCCCCCTAGACTCACTCAGGAGCTCTCAGGCCAGGGCACTGTCCTGAGGGCCACCCCTGGTGCCTGCCCCCTCACCACCCCCCCCGTACTGTGGGGGCTGCGGGGTGCCTTTGAAACGCCTCTGCATGGAGACTGAAATTTCCAGGGGCGTAGCTTGGTCAGTAAAATTGAGGGGGTGAGATTCTGATTTTTCAGCAATCACACTGCCATATAATGGAAAAAATATACCACAAGCAGGAGAAGGGCCAAATGACAGAGGAAAGGGAGACGAATGCGGATTGGTAGGGGTCTGAAGGGAGAGAAAACAGAATATTTTGTAAAATAACCAACATTTTTTAAGACTTTCAAAACAGAGAGGGAGAGAGTGTGTGTGCATTTGTGTCTGTGTGTTTGGAAATGTTCCTGATGAAATCAGACACTTCACGTTACCTGACTGAAATCACCTGGACCCAACTATCTACCAGAAAATACATATATTAAGCGGGTGCACAACTCCAACCACCACCCCAGCTACACCCTTGGAGATCTCAGTGATGGTCAGTGCTTTCAGTTATTCCATCCGAATAGCTCCGGGGCCCTGCACAGGGCTCAGAACAGGCCTAGTAGGTTCAGGGCCGACGGCGGTGGGGCGTTGCGTGAAATCCAATCAGATGGTGTTCAATGGGGTGAGAGGAGACAATGGGGAAAGAGAGGCTGAAACAATGGAGACCAAGGCAGAAGAGGGGTGGGGAATCTAAGGGCCCATGAGGTAACCCACTCACCCCACCTCCTATTGTGGGGCTATCAGCAGTGCAAACACTGTATCAGGGGAGCTCCGCCTCTACCTCTCGGACACCATCACCACGGGCGCACGCAGTAACACCAGTAACTAAACAGCAGTGACCGGACCCCAATAATGTCAGTGACTCCGCCTGATAATTTCACAAACTGTACCCCAAACCAATAATGTCAGTGACTCTGTCCCCAAAAGCATCAGTAACTGTGCCTGCGAACGCTGCCTGTATCACTTATAAACGTTACCAGGTACTGTGGCACCTAATAATGTCAGTGACTCTGTTCCTAACAGCATTAGTAACAACAATGTCTGTTAACAATGGAAATGTATCTAACAGACTGAACCACCAAATAATATCAGTGCCTTTGTCCCCTTCCGCATCAGTAACTGCACAGCAGACTGTGCCGCTATTAATAGCAATACGCGTGCCGCATATTTAACAGTGACTGTGTCTCCAATCACAGTGACAGCAGTAATTGTGCCCCAAAATTATGACATGGCCATAAAGCCGTGACTCTCCCCAACAGTATCCGTGACTATGTCACATATAATAGTCCCATTATTGGCAACACACCCCACCCACACCACAACAGAGTATGTATGCATAAACAAATACACAACACAACTTTTGTTTGGGAAAAATTTGCTGCAGGTTTATTCCATACAAAAGTATGCAACATGGTGGGTTATCTTACGGGCGATCCAAGGGCAGGCAGCTGTACCAACCTATGCTGCCTTGACCGCCTGGTGAGCCAAGCACTGTGGCAAATTCAATCAGCGCTACCCTTATGGGGGTGATCCCCTTACTGGATCACGTGACACATTGGTCCCTTATTACTCAAACCCCTTTCAGGACGGAGCATAGCAAGGCAAGCACCAGTTGTCCAGGCCCACAACCGCCTGAAGGACTAACGGGGCGCCGATGTAATTGTTCCAGGACCCTCCCCTGAGGCTCCTGGGATTTTGCTCTGGCACACCTCTTGTGCTCTTGCAGAGGTACCCTTCTGTACCCATATGCTTCAAGATCGCCCTGTAACTCCGCCTGTAACGACAAAGAAAACATTACAATGTCCTCAGTACTTCGCCTGCCAGCCCCACGCCAGGTAAGCGGTAGGGTGGGAGACGGCGTGCCAGGCGACAAAGAGGACACAAAATGGAGGGGGGAGGCTTAAATACCCCCCACCTCATGGCGCGGGGTGCGCCTGGCATTGGGACTCCTCCTAGGGTCCCACCTTTGTAGGTGGGGGTGGGGAAGTGCCCAAATAACACTAAAGGGGCCGCCCTTTTAGGGTGGCCCCCTGCGGGGGCCGCGGGCAGACGCATAGTCCCATTCTTGGCAACACACCCCACCCACACCACAACAGAGTATGTATGCATAAATAAATACACAAGAATGGGAAAAATTTGCTGCAGGTTTATTCCATACAAAAGTATGCAACATGGTGGGTTATCTTACGGGCGATCCAAGGGCAGGCAGCTGTACCAACCTATGCTGCCTTGCCCGCCTGGTGAGCCAAGCACCGTGGCGAATCCAATCAGCATTACCCTTATGGGGGTGATCCCTTTACTGGATCACATGACACATTGGTCCCTTGTTACTCACGCCCCTTTCAGGGCGGAGTGTAGCAAGGCAAGCCCCGGGTTGTCCAGGCCCACAACCGCCCGAAGGACTAACAGGGCGCAGACGTAATTGTTCCATGACCCTCCCCTGAGGCTCCTGGGATTTGGCTCTGGCACACCTCTTGTGCTCTTGCAGAGGTACCCTTCTGTACCCATATGCTTCCAGATTGCCCTGTAACCCCGCCATAGCTCTGGAGACGGCCACCGTTGCCTAAAGAGCCCCCCACCAAAACAGCTACTCTCTCACCTGCAACCTGCTATTTCCAGGGCTTCCTGCATGTCCAAAAGGAACAGGTCCATTCCAACCTGTGACAAGTGAACCCCATCCGTATCAAAATAGCCCTTTACCTTCATTTGGATCAGCTCATGTCTGATAAAACCAAAGCCCCTTTGGTCTGTGCCCAACTTTGTCAGAATAACCTTTGGTGTTCGCCCGGCTTAGCCCATGCCAGATGAAGCCAAAGCCACTTGCTCTGCGAACTTGCACATGGAGCGGTTTATCCTTCTCTGGGAATGTGCCATTGCCTCACATGACCTGCAAAAATGTGATGGCCTCCCATGAGGGAGCTCTACTCTTAACCAATCGCTATCTTACCCTTCAAGCTGATGTAGGCTCCCACCTCCTGCACCGTGGTTGCACTCCTTCCAGCCTTTCGTGCTCCCTAACACCTGTTTCCCCAATTATGGAAAAGCAGCACACTTGCTTAGAAGACCGCTTCCCCAACCAGCCTATATACTATGGCTATGCGGGCGGGGCATTTCATACATAACTGAAGCAACCCGTAACCTGCCCTGGGAGCAGAGTGCACTTACTTTGTTGAAGTTGACCAGACATGTGTGCAGACCTTTGCGTTTAATAAACCCTGGCGAACAGGACTGTTCGCATTGCGCATGCTATTGCAGGCACAGCAACCATTTTGGGGTGACAACTTACGCCACCTACTAGGCTTGCTTAAGTAAGGCCGATCACGTGACCCATGGAGCTCAATCCAGCTAGAGACTCTGTTCACTCTGTTATCCCTGGAATGATTACCCTCCACAAATCCAAAAACCCCTTCAGCTTGCCATCTAGTCACCTTAAAAAATTCAGGGTAGGACTACATACCCCCACAAGACCACGGAGTAGTGTGTATATTACCAATGATACTATTAGAATCTAAGGTTCCCAGTGTCAATTGGTGACTATCCCGCCATGGAATATGTGACATTAGGCAAGGGAGTCTTTGTGTACTTGTCATTATCCCTCCCGTCATACAGTAATTTTGCCTTACAGTTTAATCTGTGGTATTTGCCCCCAGACTTCCCAGGCTGCGTACTGCTGGCCATGTGCCCGCTGCTGGCATAATGAGGGAATCTCCCAGTTGTAACTTGCAATAAAAACGCCCGCCTGAATGTGCTACGTTGTACGCGATTGAGTGCCCAACTTATATCTCTTCCCCTTGAAAAGGTACCACAAACCACATTGGTCATGAGAACCTTAAGAAGTACACCATTTTCACCTGGGCATACCTCTAAATGAGAATGGCTCTAAACTGCTGTAAGGCCAGAGACACACATATATTAAACATATTTACTTCCCAGGCAGCTTTATTGCTGACAATGTGAGCAGTTGCTGACATTGAGGGAATCTCACGCTTGCAACTTGCAACTTACAGCACTTATTTAAATCAATATAATACTGTTTGACTGAATGAACCATGCACAGGTAATTGACACGCTCCCACATACAGTTGCTGTGAAACGTTTTGGACTAGTCCATCAATTTCAGCCAGCCACACCCCTAGGCGGAGTCTTGCACTTCCAAACTTCTGCTAGTGTATACCACGGTCACGCCTCCTGCTCAGTTGAATTTAGTAATTCACGACACTGACAACCACAGGGGCCTAATACTGGGCTGTGTATATGTGGCCCCAGATCGCCTTAAACAATCAGCTTGGTGTGGATGGGTGTTAACATTGCCTGGCTGAAGTGCAATACCTTTGACAATCATTCCTGACAAGATGTGCCAATGCAGGTAGAAGTAAGAGTTATCAGGCCCGCCTTACTTCCTTTCCTAGTTATCTGTGTCTAGCGCTTGTTGGAGCCTGACGCTTGTGTATTTTTGTAGTGCAAGTGTTCCCGTAGGCATGTTGCCGTAGGATCAAAGATATATCTTACCCCGCTAACTGATATTCATTTTAACCACCACAGAAGGTTGATTGAACACCATGGGGGTTAGATCCTAAGACCCTGAGGTCAAGCCACCACCAGGCCCAAAAGCTGAATCAGTCCAAGTTTTCTTTGACATGACCCCTCCTGTGTCCTTTGAAATCACCTTTAAATCCGTAAATGGCCAATTGGCTGACACCAGCAGGACTTGGCAGTCAAATTTACCCTTTATATCCTTACACCATAGCTACACTCACCGCTGCCAAATGCCTTGGTGCGAGAACGTCCGCTGGTCGTACTAGTCAATCCTCTATTATTTAAATTAATAATACTGTGCATATGAATAAAACTAAGCCCTGGTGGCTGAACATTTCACGTTAGTAAATGTGAAACCTTTGGATTTGCCCATCGAATTAGGCCTAGGTGAAGTCTTGCCCTCCCGAACTTATGCTAGTATACCAGTGAGCAGACAAGGCAGTGGGAACTGGAGGGGAACAATATGTATCAATACCTGCCCTTTCTAGAATACTGGGAGTGTCAAATGTTCCTTAATACATTGTAGCCTATTTGTGTTTTGGCTTTAACTTACTGCTCCAAACCCAGTTTGACCCCAAAACTTTGGGACAACTTCAGTAGTAACTTGCCCTTTAGTAGTAACATGCCCTTATGGTACGTGACATTCTACAGGCACTGCGCTGAAATCCCCCTCTGACCTGCTCGAGCCTGTGGCCATTCTGCTGTAAGCCCTGTGGACCTGGGGGAGGGGAGTGCTACATACCCTCAAGTCCTAGGCACTCAGGAAGCTCCCTCACTACTGCAAGTGCCTCAAAGCATTTATTATAAAACATTTAATGGGTAACCACCCGGTTTGCGCCCACCTTAATGTGCCATGCTGTGGGCAATTAGGTACCTGGAAATTTGGTCGCATATAGCCAACCGTTGTAGCAGAGATTGGCTCATTTTGATAATTGAGACTGCCCAAGAAGTAATGATAATAGAAAGGAAACAACTTGAAGAACTAGAAACACTATTCAAACAAAATACTGCATTAGAAGAGGCAAAGAAAAAGATTGAAGAACTAGATCTAGAAGTAAATGGATATCGAGAATATCTTATCAACAAAAAACCCAAAAAATTAAGAAAAGATGTTGAGAGATTTAGCACCAATGGGGTTTATCCCTTCCTTGATAAAGAATATTACACAACAAAAAGGGACCAGAGATGGGAAAAGCCACAAGCCCAACAGCAAATTTACTCCAGAGGAGGTAATAAGAGAATAACGTTTTCAGAAACATCAGGATCAAGTAGTGAAGAAGAACAATCCATTGAACAAAATAGTAGTAGTATACCCTCATATGAACGAATGCCTTTTTTAGGAATCCGCCAGAATCGAGGACAGAGAGGATACATGAGTTACAACAGAGGGAAGACTGTAAGAAACCAACAACCTCAAAACCAGACAAATCAGGACTACCTAAAGACAAGGAACCAAAGATTTTGGAGATAGATGATTTTCCGATACTGAACCTCTCTAAAAGGCTTCTATCCATAGACGAGGAGGAAGTTTTAAGGAAAGTGTTGGAAACCGGGCAACCGGGTTAGCAGTCACCAGGTTCCCAGCACAATGGTAGCTTGGCTCGAGAGGTAAGGACGACAGGCACCGTGTTAAGCGTACGTCACACCCTCACAATAACCATGCGTTCATCCATGCCAAAAACGACACTACACCGTAAAAATTATGAAAGAAAGTAGTTTGTCTTTATCTTATTTTCTCTTAGTTGCAGGTTTCAAAACATACATACAATACCATAAGACTTTTCTTGAAAATGGCAGGTCAAATAAATAATACCACAGTGGGGTTTCAATAGATAGGATCAGGTCATAAATAAGCAAGGAATAAATAGGGGTGCAATAAATACAAATGGCTAATAAATACTGTCAGACAATAAATACAATGCAGGAATAAATACAGTCAGACAATAAATAAAACGCCTTCAATAAATAATATAAGCAATCAATAACAATTGCAAATCAGATCACATTTATGAGGTAGTTTGGTTTTAATATGCCCAAGTACAGCTTGTGGTCACTGGGGTGGCCTGGGGATGTCCCACCTAGAGTGGTCAAGGCTGGGGCCTATGCTGAGGTAGAATGAGGGTAACCTAAGGTTCTGGCTCTCCCAACTACACAGTCCCTCACACAGGTCCCTGCACCAGTCTCAGTTCACCCCCTAGCACTCCCAGGCTGGTCCTAACACCCCTCTAGCCCCTAGAATGGTCTTTTAGGGCTCCACAGGGCCTCAGATGCCCTTTCTACCACTTACTGTCCCTTCTGCGAATATCGGCTCCGCTGGCGCCGAGTCGACGCCGTGAGACGGTTCCGGTTCGATGTCGCGTCGATCTGTTCCACTTGACGCCGTGTCGATGCCGTCTGGCGGTTCCGGTTCGATGTCGCTGGGCGGCCTCGGTTCGATGTCACGTCGATCTGCTTTACCTGACGCTGGGTCGGTGCCGTGAGGCGGCTCCGGATCGATGTCGCTGGGCGGCCTTGGCTCGATGTCGTGTTCCGGCGTCACAGGGTCACGGTCTCCCCGCTTCCGGGTGTCTCCGGAGTGCGACCTCCACTCCCGACCTCCGTCGGCTCCACCTCGGGTTCCGGCGACTCCGGAGTGCGATCTCCACTCCCGACCTCCTGCGCGCTTCACCTCGACCTCAGGCGACTCCGGAGTGCGACCTCCACTCCCGACCTCCTGCGCGCTTCACCTTGGTTTCCGGCGACTCCGGAGGGCGGACTTCACTCCCCCGTCGACGCCTCACCTCGACCTCAGGTGACTTCCTACTCGACCTCCGGTGACTCTCCACGACCTCCGTCGGCGCCCTCTCTCGACCTCTGACGGCTCCGGGTACGACGTCTGCTTTCTGTCAGCGCCGCTTCTCCACCTCAGGCCTCAGGTCTCCAGGCTTCTCGACGTCAGGACTCCAGGAGGACACCGCTAAACAGCTCAGGAGCTTGCTGGTCTTCTTCTTTAAGGCCTCTTCACAATATTTAGGTCCTTAAGATGGTTTTTCTGGTCTTGATCCCACACAGGGCTCTAGGCTGGGCTTGGTCAGTAGGGACTAGCATCAAGGGTGGGTTTCTGGACCCCACTCCAAGCACTGGTTTCCACCCCTGCTGCCTTACTCCGACCTCCTTCTGAACTGGTCCTCTCTCCTCTCTAGTCAGATGCCAACTGCCACTCTGAGATGGCCTCTCAACATTCTAAACTGCCTCCCTCTGTCCCAGGGTTCTAGAATGTTGCAGAAGGTTCTAGAAACCTCTAGTGTGTTCTGGTGATGTCACAGGTGACAATGGGTGGCCACCATTTTGTGTCTCAGGCCCTCAGACAGAAGTTCCAGGGGTAGGGGAAATGGCTCCCTGACCCTGCATCAACACTAAAAAGTCTGGTGGTTCCCAAAAAGGAAAAATTATAACAGGGTTTGAGGCAAAAGTGGGACAAAATAAATAATGATGAGGAGGGACCACCCAAAGGGCTGACAGGTCTAACACGCGTCCCCCCCAGCTGAAAGTGGGGAGAGCTACCCAACCCCTTGGGAGTTCTCATCACTAAGGCCGAAATACCTTGAGAGACCGTCTGCATTGGCGTGGTCCACTCCAGGCCGATGTTCCACCTGAAAGTCCATTCCCTGTAGGGAGATAGACCACCTTAGCAACTTGGGATTCTCCCCCTTCATCTGCATCAGCCAACGAAGGGGTCTGTGGTCGGTCTGAACTAGGAAGTGCGAGCCAAACAGGTATGGCCGCAACTTCTTCAGAGCCCATACCACTGCAAAGGCTTCACGCTCTATTGCACTCCACTTCTGTTCCCTGGGAAGTAGTCTCCGGGATAGGAAGACCACGGGTTGATCCAGACCCTCTTCATTGAGTTGCGATAACACTGCCCCAATGCCATGTTCCGATGCATCCGTCTGGACAATGAACTCCTTGGAAAAGTCTGGGGCCCTTAAGACCGGGGCCTCGCACATGGCTTGCTTCAGTTTCACAAAGGCCTGCTGACAAGCCTCCGTCCAGACTACCCGTCGAGGGTGTTTCTTGGACGTAAGCTCCGTGAGGGGGGCCACAATGGTACCATACCCCTTCACGAAGCGGCGGTAATATCCTGTGAGGCCCAGAAAAGCTCGGACCTCAGTCTGAGTCTTGGGGGGTTCCCAGGCCATGATAGCCTCGATTTTCGCCTGGAGGGGTTGCACCGCTCCCCTACCCACCAAGTGTCCAAGGTACACTACCGACCCCTGCCCGATCTGGCATTTACTGGCCTTGATCGTTAAACCAGCTTGCTTCAGGGCCTGGAGAACAGTTTGCAGGTGCCGCAAGTGATCCTCCCAGCTGTTACTGAAGACGGCAATGTCATCCAGGTAAGCAGCAGAAAAACTCTCCATTCCGGCGAGGATCTGGTTCACCAGACGCTGAAACGTGGCAGGTGCGTTCTTGAGCCCAAAGGGCATCACGCAGAACTGGTAGTGGCCCTTGGGCGTGGAGAAGGCTGACCTTTCCTTAGCTCCATCAGTCAGAGAGATCTGCCAGTACCCGGAAGTAAGGTCAAAGGTACTCAAATATTGGGCAGCTCCCAGCCGGTCAATCAATTCATCCGCCCTTGGGATCGGATGAGCATCAGTCTTGGTTACTGAGTTCAGGCCCCGGTAGTCCACACAGAACCTCAGTTCCGGTTGGGCACCCGGTGGTACAGCTTTTGGTACTAGTACCACCGGACTGGACCAGGGGCTGCTGGAAGGTTCAATCACTCCTAGCTCCAGCATCTTAGTGACTTCACTGTGAATGCTGGCCTTCACCTTGTCTGTCATCCAGTAGATCTTTGACTTCACAGGTGGGCTGTCTCCTGTGTCCACGTCATGGATGCACAGGTGAGTCCTACCCGGGACAAGGGAGAACAACGAAGAGTACTGCCCCAGGACCTGGCGGCAGTCCTCCTGCTGTTCAGGAGTTAGGGATGGGGAGAGAATCACTCCCTCCACCGACCCATCCTTTTCTTGAGACGCAAATAAGTCGGGGAGAGGCTCGCTTTCCACGTCCTCTGCTCCGTCAGTCACCATTAACAATATGACTTCGGGCCTCTCATGGTGGGGTTTGAGGCGGTTGGCATGCAGCACCCGTAGGGGCTGACGAGGGGTCTTCAGATCCACCAAGTAGGTAGCCTTACCGTTCTTCTCCAACACCTCAAAGGGTCCTGACCAGCGATCCTGGAGGGCGCTAAGCTCTCCTGGTTCGATCACCCACACCTTCTGGCCAGGCTCCAACTCCACCGGGTGAGCATTGTGGTCATACCACGCCTTCATCACTGCTTGGCTGGCTTCCAAGTTGTCAGAAGCTTGCTTCCACAACTTAGCCATTTGGCTCCGGAAGGCCAGCATGTAGCTCACCATGTCCTGGGGAAGCTTTCTGGGAGTTCTTTCCCATCCGTCTCTCACCAGGCTGAGATGTCCACGCACAGGGTGCCCATACAAAAGCTCGAAGGGGCTGAAGCCCACTCCCTTCTGTGGCACTTCCCTGTAGGAAAACAATAGACAGGGTAGGAGGACGTCCCATTTCCTCCGCAGGCTTTCAGGCAGACTTCTGATCATGCCTTTCAAGGTTTTATTGAACCTCTCCACCAGATCATTGGTCTGGGGGTGGTAAGGGGTGGTGAACCGGTAGGTCACTCCACACTCCTTCCACATGGCCCGCATGTATACTGACATGAAGTTGGTCCCCCTGTCGGACACAACTTCCTTGGGAAAACCCACTCGGGTAAAGATTCCCATCAGGGCCCTAGCCACAACAGGTGCGGTAATGGTCCTCAGAGGTATTGCCTCTGGGTATCGTGTGGCATGATCCACCAAAACCAGGATAAACCTGTGACCAGCTGTAGTAGGCGGATCTAACGGACCCACAATGTCGATGCCCACCCTTTCAAAGGGGGTGCTAACGACAGGAAGTGGTTCCAGGGGAGCTTTCAGCTTCACCCCTGTTTTCCCACTGGCTTGAAAAGACACGCACGTCCGGCAGTAGGTGTCGGACGACACTTTCATTTGAGGCCAATAAAATTGTGGGACAAGACGGGCAAAGGTCTTGTCTTGCCCCAGGTGTCCTGCCAAGGGGATCTCATGAGTCAATTCCAGAAGGAAGGCTCGGTAACGTTGAGGGACAACCAAGGCCCGTGACGATCCGTGCATGGGTGCCTTGGGTTCACTGTAGAGGAGGCCATCCTCCCAGTAAATATTATAGTTCCCCTCAACGTTCCCTGCTGCCTGGGCTTCGGCCTGTCGCCTCAGTCCCTCAAGGGTAGGACACTCCTTGTGGCCCTTGCAGAATTCCTCCCTGGTCGGCCCTCCCTCCACGTGCCACTCGGCCGGGATGGGTAGGTTCTCCAGTTCAGTAACATCCCCCTCCGCAGACTCCTGGTCCACCACCTCCGGTGGCCTATCCGTCACACGGGGCGCGGATGCCGAGGAAGGCTCCTCCTGTCCTCGGTTCTTCCCTTGATTGGCAGCCGGCGGTGCCTTTGTTCCAGGCTCCCGCCTAAACGAACTCCCTCTCCGGGTAGTCGCAGACCTTGTGCTGACACAGGCCCAGTCAGGTGTACCCAGCATCTCAGCATGAGTCCGGTATTCCACCTCCTTCCAAGCATTGTGCTCCATGTCATTCCCCAGCAGACAATCGACTGGCATGGCAGGGCTTACGGCAACTCGAAGTAAACCTGCAACCCCTTCCCATTCAAATGGAACCTCGGCCACCGGATAGTGACCCATTCTGCCGTCAGCCATCGCGGCAGGGTGGAGTACATGGGGAATCACCTGCTCTGGAGACACCAGTTGGCTACGTACCATAGTCATACTGGCTCCTGTGTCTCTCAGAGCCTCCCCTCTTTGGCCGTTGATGGTGACCCACTGCCCATACTTTGTGGTATTTGCGGGCACCTGGATCTTAGGAACCATCTCCCGTTCTCCCAGGGACACTAAAGTGACACCCGCCCACTCCCTTCCCTTATCTAAAGGCATCTCCTCCCCGAGCACTATACTAGCTACTCCGGGGGCCTTTCCTCCAATGGGAGGGGGTGATCTTTTCGGGCACTTCACATCTCCTTCATAGTGTCCGACACCACCGCACTCGTAGCAATGGACAACCCTTGGCTGCTGACTCTGGCCAGGATTAGGGTTTCTGGGTGGGTTAGCCCTAGGGGTGAATCCTGTTCCCTTCCCTTGGAAACTATTTTGGGGGCCTTTAGAGAACTCTGTTTTCTTTTCCCCTCCCTCTTTCTTCTGGGGGGCGCCCTGTCCGGTCTTTTGAGAGTCCCCTCCAGTCCCCCTTGTGGACACCCGAGTACTAGCCCAAATGTCCGCCTCCTCAGCAAGCTTCCGGGGATTGGTCAGCTTGCTATCCACCAGGTGTTGACGCAGTTCAGGGAAACATTTTTCGAGTAGGTGTTCCTTCAACATCAAATCAAACAACCCCTCGTAGTCCCTCACCTCACTGCCTTGTATCCAACCCTCTAATGCCTTCTTTGCATAGTCCAGGAAATCCACCCAATTCTGTGTGCCCAGTTTGTGGCTACCCCGGAACTTCTGTCTGTACTTCTCGGGTGTTAGTCCAAACTTTCTTACGAGCGCCACTTTCATGGTGGGGTAGTGGGTCTGCTCATCCTGCTCCAGGGCCAATAATGTATCCCTACCAGCTGGAGGCATGTATTTATACAACCCCCCTCCCCAATATTTCTCTGGAACCCCATGGGCTCTTAAAGAGACCTCATAGGCCGCTAGCCACTTGGCGATATCATCCCCTGCACTATAGCTAGCTACTATGTCTTTTGGCAGATAGGGTTTGGGTTCCCTGGTGATTTCTTTGTCTTTGCTGCCACCATTGGGAACAGTTTGTGCCCCGACTCGTAGGATCTGGAGATCTATCTCCTTGAGCCTCAACTCGTGAGCCATCCTCCGTTCCTCCTTCTCTTTCTCCAGCTCCGCCAACTTCCATGTGAGCTGTCTTTTCTCCCTCCGGTCAGTTAATTCTACTTCTGATAAGCCGCCACTAGAGACACTGCTGCCCTTCCTTGAAAGTGTTCTGGGCCCCTCTACTAGGTTCCCCACCTCATGTTGGTACAAACCAGCCCCCTCGCGGTCAGACTCTCCATCCCTGTCCTCCTTTTCAGCCTTACTTTCTCGTCGTGCCTCCCCCCAAGCCCTCAAGCTGGATTAGAGCTCACCCTTCTTTGCACCTTGGGGACAAAACACCCCCTCTCGCTCACAAAACTCTCTGAGTTGGGCCACAGTGTAGGTTTCCACATCCTCCAACACAAACTCCATTTTGCCCACTCAGGATAGAAGACAGTTGCTTACAGAAGCTATGCAGGGGGGTACCTTTTGTAATACCTCCTCCCACCACCAGAAGTAAATTTGGAAAAACAAAACTCAAAATTAGGAAGTCCGCTTGGAGAAAACTCCCGGTGTAGGCCTATGGACTACCAACAGTTATTGTCGAGTGGACGCAAGCACAGCTCAATCCCACCGCTGAACACCAATTTTATGTTGGAAACCGGGCAACCGGGTTAGCAGTCACCAGGTTCCCAGCACAATGGTAGCTTGGCTCGAGAGGTAAGGACGACAGGCACCGTGTTAAGCGTACGTCACACCCTCACAATAACCATGCGTTCATCCATGCCAAAAACGACACTACACCGTAAAAATTATGAAAGAAAGTAGTTTGTCTTTATCTTATTTTCTCTTAGTTGCAGGTTTCAAAACATACATACAATACCATAAGACTTTTCTTGAAAATAGCAGGTCAAATAAATAATACCACAGTGGGGTTTCAATAGATAGGATCAGGTCATAAATAAGCAAGGAATAAATAGGGATGCAATAAATACAAATGGCTAATAAATACTGTCAGACAATAAATACAATGCAGGAATAAATACAGTCAGACAATAAATAAAACGCCTTCAATAAATAATATAAGCAATCAATAACAATTGCAAATCAGATCACATTTAAGAGGTAGTTTCGTTTTACTATGCCCAAGTACAGCTTGTGGTCACTGGGGTGGTCTGGGGATGTCCCACCTAGAGTGGTCAAGGCTGGGGCCTATGCTGAGGTAGAATGAGGGTAACCTAAGGTTCTGGCTCTCCCAACTACACAGTCCCTCACACAGGTCCCTGCACCAGTCTCAGTTCACCCCCTAGCACTCCCAGGCTGGTCCTAACACCCCTCTAGCCCCTAGAATGGTCTTTTAGGGCTCCACAGGGCCTCAGATGCCCTTTCTACCACTTACTGTCCCTTCTGCGAATATCGGCTCCGCTGGCGCCGAGTCGACGCCGTGAGACGGTTCCGGTTCGATGTCGCGTCGATCTGTTCCACTTGACGCCGTGTCGATGCCGTCTGGCGGTTCCGGTTCGATGCCGCTGGGCGGCCTCGGTTCGATGTCGCGTCGATCTGCTTTACCTGACGCTGGGTCGGTGCCGTGAGGCGGCTCCGGATCGATGTCGCTGGGCGGCCTTGGCTCGATGTCGTGTTCCGGCGTCACAGGGTCACGGTCTCCCCGCTTCCGGGTGTCTCCGGAGTGCGACCTCCACTCCCGACCTCCGTCGGCTCCACCTCGGGTTCCGGCGACTCCGGAGTGCGATCTCCACTCCCGACCTCCTGCGCGCTTCACCTCGACCTCAGGCGACTCCGGAGTGCGACCTCCACTCCCGACCTCCTGCGCGCTTCACCTTGGTTTCCGGCGACTCCGGAGGGCGGACTTCACTCCCCCGTCGACGCCTCACCTCGACCTCAGGTGACTTCCTACTCGACCTCCGGTGACTCTCCACGACCTCCGTCGGCGCCCTCTCTCGACCTCTGACGGCTCCGGGTACGACGTCTGCTTTCTGTCAGCGCCGCTTCTCCACCTCAGGCCTCCGGTCTCCAGGCTTCTCGACATCAGGACTCCAGGAGGACACCGCTAAACAGGTCAGGAGCTTGCTGGTCTTCTTCTTTAAGGCCTCTTCACAATATTTAGGTCCTTAAGATGGTTTTTCTGGTCTTGATCCCACACAGGGCTCTAGGCTGGGCTTGGTCAGTAGGGACTAGCATCAAGGGTGGGTTTCTGGACCCCACTCCAAGCACTGGTTTCCACCCCTGCTGCCTTACTCCGACCTCCTTCTGAACTGGTCCTCTCTCCTCTCTAGTCAGATGCCAACTGCCACTCTGAGATGGCCTCTCAACATTCTAAACTGCCTCCCTCTGTCCCAGGGTTCTAGAATGTTGCAGAAGGTTCTAGAAACCTCTAGTGTGTTCTGGTGATGTCACAGGTGACAATGGGTGGCCACCATTTTGTGTCTCAGGCCCTCAGACAGAAGTTCCAGGGGTAGGGAAAATGGCTCCCTGACCCTGCATCAACACTAAATAGTCTGGTGGTTCCCAAAAAGGAAAAATTATAACAGGGTTTGAGGCAAAAGTGGGACAAAAAAAAAAATAATGATGAGGAGGGACCACCCAAAGGGCTGACAGGTCTAACAGAAAGGTTTTAGCTTTGCCCCTACAGCTCCACCCAAATCTTTCGAGCTAGATAAAGATCTAAAAAAATTCTTTAGGAAAATAAGATTAAATAGGTTTTTCAAGGACAAAACATATGAACTAACACCAAATGTGGCAGGTTTTAAACCAAAGTCAACATTTACGCCCAATTTAGGCCAGCTAGACAATAAGGTTGAGTTGTTCGAAAGAATAGTAGAAATAGAAATAAAGAATCTCAAAGAGAAGGAATCTACAACATATAACAACAATCTTTCAGGAAATTTGAGAAATGCCCTAAAAAATCTACAAAATTGTGATTCTATTACGATAAAGCCAGCCGACAAGGGCGGAGGTGTTGTGGTGCTAGATACCTCTGACTATGAGCTAAAAATGAGGAAGTTACTTGATGTTAAAGAACACTACAGGCGAACCAATATTTCAGGAATTTACAACTTAAAGAGAGAAGTAATACAGTTACTTAACAGAGGGAAAGAAAATGGAACGATTAGTGAGAATGAATATAAGTTTCTCCTCAACATGCATCCAGTCATTCCAGCAATCTATGGATTGCCTAAGATACACAAGGATGTGTCAAACCCACCTATGAGACCAATTGTGAGTAGCTTGGGGTCTCTGTTAGAACTACTTAGCAAATATGCTGATTTTTTTCTTGCGTCCTTTAGTTCAGAAACAGAGATCTTATCTAAAAGATACAGCTCACACCATTTCTATCTTTGAGGGGCAGGGGTTCAATGGGGTGACTCAGTTTCTAGTCACCCTAGACATTGAATCCCTTTACACAAATATCCCCCAGGATGATACTATTAAGGTAGTGTCAACCATTCTTGCTCAAGAGGACCTACATGGAGGTAATAGAGAATTCATTATGGAGTGTGTCAGATTGGTTTTAAAAAATAATGTTTTTCTTTTTAAGGGCGAACTGTTCAAACAGACTAAAGCCACAAGCATGGGGGCCACATGTGCCCCAAGTCTGGCCTGTCTTTATGTCAGTGATTTTGAAGATAAACATATTTACAATGAGTTGGCACCATTTTATGAGAATGTATCATGCTGGCATCGTTACATAGATGACATCATTTTCATTTGGAACGGTGCCAGCAGTGATCTTGACTCATTTTTAGAATGGCTAAACTTAGGAGACGAGAATTTGAGGTTCACAGCCCACTATAGCACTTCAAGTTTGGATTTTTTAGATATTAAAATAAAAAATGTGGAAAATGTACTACATGTGGAACTATTTACCAAAACAACAGACAAAAATACGCTATTACAATATGGTAGTAACCACCCCAAATCTCAGAAGGACAATATTCCCTTTGGGGAGTTTTTAAGGTTGCGTCGAAATTGCACTACTCTCAAAGATTTTTACCATCATGCTGAAATTATGGAGAGCAAATTGAAATCAAGAGGTTACCCTAAAAAATTTATCAAACATTCATTTAAGAGAGCACGATTCTATGATCGTGACCATCTAATAAGCAATACGAGAGAAAAAAATAGTAACATAAAGGATAAAATTGTATTTGTTAGTCAATTCACTAATCTCAGTAATAAAATAAAGAATATAGTTAACAGAAACTGGAAAATTTTAAACTTTGAAGAGGAGACCAAATTAGAAAAACCTCTGTTCTCATACAGACGTAACAAGACAATACGCAATTGTCTGGTTCATACGCATAAAACCAAATCTTTTGAGCCAGACCACATTCAATGGACAGAGAGCAGTAGGTAACTACAGATGCGGAACATGTTCAATATGTCCGCACTGTATAGAAACCAAAAATATGATGTTTAATGGTAAAACCTTGACGTCAAAAACTCTCAACAACTGTCGAAGTAAGAATATAATCTACCTACTAACCTGTCCATGTGGCTTAGGTTATGTGGGGGAGACGAGTAGAGAAATGCGCATACGCCTGTTAGAACACAAATCGGCAGTAAGAACTAAAAAAGAAAATGCACCATTGACCAGTCATTTTATCGAGTCTAATCACGATTGTAATGAGATCAAATGGTTTATTCTAGAAAAAATTTGTCTGAGTAGGAGAGGAGGCAATCTAGAAGCCATAAGGAAAAATCGTGAACAGTGGTTTATGTGCCATCTGAATACTGTAAATAAAGGCTTAAATTCAAGAGAAGATTGGATGAAGATCATTAGTTACTGATAAGAAACTAAGTAGCCCATATGTGAAGCGGATCTATACCCGAATAAGTAGTACGATGGCATGAATTTTAATACCAATAATGACTATGACATTGCTCCTCGACGAGCACTCATTAATGAGAAGAAAGAGACGGGCACGCAGCCTCCCAAGAAGGAATTTGACACACTTTAGAGGGGCGAATAGTATATTAGCCCGCACTGTATTCTAGATAATTCAATCAATCAATTAATCAATCAATCAAGGCATTTGTATAGCGCGCTACTCACCCGGAGGGTCTCAAGGCGCTTGGGGAGGGGGGGTCCGCTACTGCTCGAACAGCCAGGTCTTGAGTTGCTTCCTGAAGGCGAGGTGGTCTTGGGTCAGGCGGAGGTGGGTGGGGAGGGAGTTCCACGTCTTGGCGGCCAGGTAGGAGAAGGCTCTTCGGATGCGGGGCACGGCGGCGAGGGCGTGGCTGGTCGATCGAAGCTGGCGGGTGGGAGTGTAGAAGTTCAGGCGGTCGTTGAGGTATCTTGGGCCTTGGTTGTGGAGAGCTTTGTGTGCGTGGGTGAGGAGTCGGAACGTGATTCTCTTGTTGACGGGGAGCCAGTGTAGGTTTCTCAGGTGTGCGGAGATGTGGCTGTAACGGGGGATGTCCAGGATGAGTCGTGCTGAGGCGTTCTGAATGCGCTGGAGCATTTTCTGGAGTTTTGCAGTGGTTCCGGCGTAGAGGGAGTTGCCGTAGTCCAGTCGGCTGGTGACGAGGGCCTGGGTGACCGTCTTCCTGGTTTCGGTGGGGATCCACCGGAAGATCTTGCGTAGCATGCGTAGGATGTTGAAGCATGACGAGGAGATGGCGTTGACTTGTCTGGTCATGGAGAGGGAGGAGTCCAGGATGAAGCCCAGGTTGCGTGCGTGGTCTGTTGGTTTGGGTGCGCTGCCCAGTGCAGGGGGCCACCAGGAGTCGTCCCAGGCGGAGGGCTACGATCCCAGGATGAGGACTTCCGTCTTATCAGAGTTCAGTTTCAGGCTGCTTTTCATCATCCACTCGGCTACGTCTTTCATCCCTTCGTGTAGGTTGGTTCTGGCGGTGGCGGGGTCGTTGGTGAGGGAGAGGATCAGCTGGGTGTCGTCAGCGTAGGAGATGATGTTGAGGTTGTGTTGGCGTGCGATGGCCGCGAGGGGGCTCATGTAGATGTTGAACAGCGTGGGGCTGAGTGATGATCCCTGTGGTACGCCGCAGATGACTTCGGTGGCTTCTGATCTGAACGGGGGGAGGCGGACTCTCTGTGTCCTTCCGGCGAGGAAGGAGATGATCCATTGCAGTGCCTTCTCCTGGATTCCGATGTTGTTGAGGCGCTGCACTAGGGTGCGGTGGCAGACCGTGTCGAATGCCGCGGAGAGGTCCAGGAGGATGAGGGCCGTTGTTTCCCCGTTGTCGAGCAGGGTGCGGATGTCATCGGTGGCTGCGATGAGGGCGGTCTCGGTACTGTGGTTGGCCCGGAAGCCGGACTGAGAGTGGTCGAGGGATCCATTCGTCTCGAGGAAGGCGGCCAGCTGTCTGTTGACAGTCTTCTCGATGACTGTGGCAGGAAACGGGAGGAGCGAGATGGGGCGGTAGTTTTTGAGGTCGGTGGGGTCTGCTGATGGTTTCTTCAGTAGGGCGCTGAGTTCGGCGTGCTTCCAGCTCTCTGGGAAGGTTGCGGTGTCGAAGGAGGCGTTGATGATGTCCCGTAGATGGGGTGCGATGATGGAGTCGGCCTTGTTGAAGACGTGGTGAGGGCAGGGGTCGGTTGGTGATCCGGAGTGGATGGAGTTCATCGTGCGGATGGTGTCTTTGGTGTTGATCGGGGTCCAGGCGCGGAGGGTGGTGGTGGGGGGCGTTGGTGCGGTCGTAGGGTGCGTCGGCTGTGTGCTGAAGCTGTTGTGTATGTCTGCGATCATGCTGTGGAAGAACGAGGCGAGCGAGTTGCAGAGGTCTTGCGATGGGGTGATGTCGTTGTTTCCGGCGCTGGGGTTGGAGAGCTCTTTGACGATGTTGAAGAGTTCCTTGCTGTTGTGGGGGTTGTTGTCTAGCCGTTCCTTGAAGGCGGTCTTCTTGGTGGCGTGGATCAGTTGGTGGTGTTTTCGAGTGGCAAGCTTGAGGGTGGTCATGTTGTCTGGTGTCGGGTCTCTGCGCCAGGCCTTCTCGAGGGCTTGGCAGTTCTTCTTGGAGTTTTTGAGTTCGTCGGTGAACCAGGATGCTTTCATGCTGCCGGGTCGGCTGGGAGGGGTCCTCAGTGGAGCGAGGTCGTCTGCGCAGTTGCTGATCCACCTCGTGAGGTTGTTGGCGGCTTGGTTGGGGTTCGCTGAGCTGGCGGGAGGGTTCTGACTCTGGGATGCGGCGAGCTGGTCGGCTGTGATCTTGTTCCAGCTTCTGCGTGGGACCTGTTGCTGGTGGTGGTGGAGCGTGGTCTTTCTGAAGCTGAAGTGGACGCAGCTGTGGTCCGTCCAGTGGAGTCCAGTGGCGTGGCTGAAGGAGATGTCCTTGCTGGAGGAGAAGACGGGGTCAAGCATGTGGCCGGCGTAGTGGGTGGGGGTGCTCACCAGTTGCTTGAGTCCGAGGTTGGCGAGGTTGTCCAGCAGGGTGGTGGTGTTGTGGTCGTTGTTGTTCTCCAGGTGGAAGTTGAGGTCCCCGAGGAGGATGTAGTCAGCGGAGGGGAGGGCGTGCGGGCTGATGAAGTCTGCGATGTCTTCGCTGAATTGTGTGTGTGGTCCCGGGGGTCTGTAGATGAGGGTGCCTCTGAGGGTGGTCTTGGGGTCGGTGTGGATCTGGAAGTGCAGGTGTTCGGCGGCTGTGAGGGTGTCGTCGGAGTTGGTCGTGATGCGGATGGTGTTCTTGTGGACGATGGCGATGCCTCCTCCCGTCTGGTTGACGCGGTTCCTCCGGGTGATCTTGTATCCGTCCGGGATGGCGATGGCGATGTCGGGCGCTGAGGAGGCGTTCATCCATGTTTCTGTGAGGAAGGCGACGTCTGGAGATGTCGAGTCGAGGAGGTTCCAGAGCTCCACGGCGTGTCTGTGGACGGAGCGGGTGTTGAGCAGGATGCACTTGAGGTGGTTGCTGCTGGGGGTCGGCTTGGCGGGTGCGGTGCAGGTCCGGATGCAGGAGAACTTGCAGGATTGGCAGGTGAAGGGTCCGTGGGTGCGTCCAGGGGTGGCTCGGTGGCAGCTGGGGACTCGGCCGGTGTTGAGTTCGTAGAGGGAGGCGGCGTCGTAGGTCCTGCGGGTGGGCTGGCATCTGCGGGGGCCAGGGGGTCTGGCGCTGGGCACGGTCCAGGCGCGGACGGGCGCAGACGGGCTTGCCTTTGGCGCACCTTCGGCGCACAATCAGCGTACCCGCTGCGCGAGTCCGCTGCGCGTATGCGTGGGTGTCATAAGTAGGGAGCCGGGAGGGAGGAGCAGCTGGGTGGCGGGAGCGGGGCGGCGAATGGGCAGGAGGGGGCGGGGCCGCAGGGAGGCAGCGGCGGGAACTGGAGACTGGAGGAGGGCGGCTCAGCGGTGGCTGGGTCGTCCGAGGAGCAAAAGGCGGCAAAATCAGCGAGGCTTGGACGGCAGAAGCAGCAGTGCGTGGGGGCGACCTCGCCTTGTTACAGGCTCAGCGGTCACTCCCTGCACCTCTGCGCGGTCCCCTTAAGTAGGGAGCCGGGAGGGAGGAGCAGCTGGGTGGCGGGAGTGGGGCGGCGAATGGGCAGGAGGGCGGCGGGGCCGCGGGGAGGCAGCGGCGGGAACTGGAGACTGGAGGAGGGCGGCTCAGCGGTGGCTGGGTCGTCCGAGGAGCAAAAGGTAGTAAAATCAGCGAGGCTTGGACGGCAGAAGCAGCAGTGCGTGGGGGCGACCTCGCCTTGTAACAGGCTCAGCGGTCACTCTTAAATAATTAACTATCTAATTTAAAAATCAGTTAAGACACAGCTAATATGTGTATAAGCCGTGAGTGTCCGTGGAGTAAGTGGGTATCCATTGTACATCATAGGGTTATTAGGATTAGATTGGGAATAAAAACAGCCCCAATTGCTCAACCTACTGAAATTTATTCGTTAGACAATCGGTATTGGTATTTAAATTTTAAAAATACAACCTGTGCACAGATGTACACACATTTATGCATATCAATGTAGTACTGTGATCAAGCTGCACTTAGAAAAGGTGAAATGCGGCAGAGTCAGCGCGTAGTCCAATACGAATAGGTAGAGGGGCGTATACCACTTCCGGGTCAATAAGAGGAGAGCCAGCGACAATAGAAAGTATGAACGGAATGCGCTTAGAAAGGGTGAAATATGGCAGAGTCAGCGCACAGTTTAAAACTAACAGGTAGTGGGGTGTTTAGCACTTCCGGGGCAAGAATAGGAGAGACAGCAACGATAGAAAACATGAACACAATGCAAGCCAAACTGCTAATTAACAATTATCTCTAGACCAATCACAGCGCCTATAAGGGTATTTAAAGCAGGCTCCCTTCCCATGATTCATCGACACCTCACGGACGCGAGAAGACGCATGCAGCATTCCGCCCGTTTTTTCCAAACTTGAAGGTGAACAAAAAAGTAGTTAGAGTAACCCGGGGGCCGAGTAGGAATCGGAGAATATTTCTAAAAAGTAATGAGTTTAACAAGACATATTTTTATACTCTATCTCTAATAGTTTATGAGCACAAGAGAACAAGGAGACAAGTATCGTTTGACTCCCTGAAAGAAGGTGCAGAGTCCCCATAAGGGAGGAAGAGTAAAAAACGTTCATCATATCCTAAGTATAAAGGTACGATAGGATGCCGGTTTTAGTTTACTTAATAAAAGAATCACGCTCCTAAATAAAAACGTGTGCAAAAACCATCGATGTGTTCCTTCTATTCTCATAGGCGTACCTGAGTGAATAATTAACGCGCTTATGAAAGGATACTTTAATAGACGCACAATCAAGAGATTTCTTCGATAACCATTTAGGATCCAGAATCAATGTCGAAAGGTATACATGATTTTTGGCCATTGTGAAAGACAAAGCCATAAGAGAAAGACTTCCCTAACGGTACAATTTTTATTATTGTCTCTTCAGGCTGCTTAAAATAGGAATCAAGCGTTCATTAAGGTTGATTGCAACAGAGAACTGAAAGCTATAATTGCAATACAGGTGAGATATAGTTTACTTTTTTTTAAAAAGGAGGAGTAAGACCATACTTAAAAGACAGATTGTGGTATATCAATAAGTCTATAGCAAGAGATATTATGTAATCCCATGTTTACAATACGATAGAGAAAAAGACTAATAAGTCAATGGTAGGAGATATTATGTAATCCCATGCATATAATAACATAGAGAAAAGACTGTCTATTGTTATTTTAAGAACGATCCATAGAGCAATGACATAACTATGCTCCACACCTAAGTAACAGGTAGTGGGGTGTTTACCACTTCCGGGGCAAGAATAGGAGAGACAGCAACGATAGAAAACATGAACACAATGCAAGCCAAACTGCTAATTAACAATTATCTCTAGACCAATCACAGCGCCTATAAGGGTATTTAAAGCAGGCTCCCTTCCCATGATTCATCGACACCTCACGGACGCGAGAAGACGCATGCAGCATTCCGCCCGTTTTTTTCAAACTTGAAGGTGAACAAAAAAGTAGTTAGAGTAACCCGGGGGCCGAGTAGGAATCGGAGAATATTTCTAAAAAGTAATGAGTTTAACAAGACAAATTTTTATACTCTATCTCTAATAGTTTATGAACACAAGAGAACAAGGAGACAAGTATCGTTTGACTCCCTGAAAGAAGGTGCAGAGTCCCCATAAGGGAGGAAGAGTAAAAAACGTTCATCATATCCTAAGTATAAAGGTACGATAGGATGCCGGTTTTAGTTTACTTAATAAAAGAATCACGCTCCTAAATAAAAACGTGTGCAAAAACCATCGATGTGTTCCTTCTATTTTCATAGGCGTACCTGAGTGAATAATTAACGCGCTTATGAAAGGATACTTTAATAGACGCACAATCAAGAGATTTCTTCGATAACCATTTAGGATCCAGAATCAATGTCGAAAGGTATACATGATTTTTGGCCATTGTGAAAGACAAAGCCATAAGAGAAAGACTTCCCTAACGGTACAATTTTTATTATTGTCTCTTCAGGCTGCTTAAAATAGGAATCAAGCATTCATCAAGGTTGATTGCAACAGAGAACTTAAAGCTATAATTGCAATACAGGTGAGATATAGTTTACTTTTTTTTAAAAACTTACCAACATGGGGACAAATATGATATGGTTCATAGGAAAACGTGTTTGGGACAATAATAGAATAAGATATAGGATAATATATATATGAATTAAATACAATGTACAGAATAAAATGTTAATTGGTGGCATTATCTTTGTACTTTGCCTGTATGTAATGGTGATTTTTCTACATCTGTTCATAATACAGGTTAGCTGTAATAATCTATCAAGTGTGACTAACAGAGAGAACCGAATTGCTAGTCTCGAAAAAGATGGAACAATAATTCAATACCATCGAAACGCGTCGACGCCCTTTGTTTTTGTGTGGCAGAATCGGTGGAAACACTTTGTCCTGCAGATGAAATAATAGAGCTCATCCAGGTTTAGTGTACATACTGTTCCGTGTGATCTGTCAAACTGATGACAAATTGTAGTGTCTTATGATATAGGTTTTTCTCTCTTTGTTAAAATTGTGTTATGATACAATGTTGTTTTGTTTTTATACTGTTGATGTACTGTTTTCATGAAAATGAAAAATTATTTTTTTTTAAAAAAGAGGACTGTATCACATATTTGATGTGATTGGTTTTTTATATACAAGAAAGTGAAATAAAAAATATATATGATCTAAATGTTGGCTGTGAGAATAAGATTTTCTTTTAATCAAGTATAGTATGTATATGACATAATATGTGTAGATAAGATTGTTTCTTGTACTATGACACAAGGGATATTTTAATTCAAACAATTAGGTACCCCACATATCTCTTCCTTATGCCAAGATGAAACAAACCGGCCAAAGCACAATGCACAGGCAGTGAGTGTGCCCAATGAGACACCCCCAGTTCTGTGTGATACAAACCCTAGCGCACC